>NC_080800.1:81224514-81839514 GCF_028018385.1 Neofelis nebulosa | reverse complement strand
TCGTTACATATTTAATTAGGCCGAAAAGAATATGTAGAATTTGTGGGGGGGGGGGGAAGAGAAGTGCTAGTAATCTGGTGCAACTGAAATGCATGGTAGACATTGGGGAATCTCTGGTGATAAGAATCACAAGGTAGGCCTGGAATATTTCATTATGCCATGCTCAGGAGCTTGGATTTTATTTTGCAGGCACTGGGGAACATATAAAGTCTTTCACTTTATTTTATTTTTTAATTTTTTAAACGTTTATTTGTTTTTGAGACAGACAGAGACAGAGCATGAACAGGGGACGGTCAGAGAGAGAGGGAGACCCAGAATCTGAAGCAGGCTCCAGGCTCTGAGCTGTCAGCACAGAGCCTGATGTGGGGCTCGAACTCATGGACCAAGAGATCATGACCTGAGCTGAAGTCCGACGCCCAACCGACTGAGCCACCCAGGCGCCCCACATATAAAGTATTTTAAAGCACAGGTTTTAGGAAGATTAGAATTATATCAGTGCGACTGAAGGACAAGACTAGAAGTAGAGACCTGATAGATTTTTAAGGTAGAAAGGTAATGCCAAGGTAAATAGGCTGGGTTTTGATGGCTGAGAGAAGAGGAAAAAATGAGGATGACCAACCATTCAAGATTCACCCATTTACAACCTGTTCGGGATCCATATTATTTATATTACACATTCCTGAAATGTGTGAAAGGAGATACATTACTCTCTCCTTTCTAAAAAGTATGCCAAACAGCTTTTATTTTTCTAACGTAGCTCACCAAAAAGCTTGAGAATCATGCATATGATCGATTTTCTCATATTAATAGTGACCCATCCATATCCGTATCTCACATATGTGAGATATATCCTCCTCACCTTCACTATAGTCCTTTGCAAGAAACTGACAAGAAATCTGGTATTCTGCCAAATGTTCCATGACTTGGATAGAAAAAATAAAAGTGGCAGCAGACCTCAGGTAACTGGTAGGTTGACAGTTTTGTTTTCTTTTTAGGCAAGCAAAAATATTTTTAGTGAAGTAGGGCAGGAAAACTCCATTTATATTCTTCTATGAAAGGATGGCCTTCTCAATAAAGAATTAACATCAAAGCCAAATGCTGCCTGCCATTCTAAGATTATTATAAGTATAATATTTCATGTCCATTTACAGTAATGTGGTGAAAATAGCCTGAAAGTCTTCCCTTACTCTAAAACACTTCGAAATACGGAATAAAATATAGTAGCCTTTTAAATGTATAGCTGAGTTTCCAAGTAAGTAAAAGAAATCACTAGGGGTCCAAACACAAAGTGGAAAGCCATAAACCAGAGCTATCCCTTGAACTACCTGGCAGAAGCAACATAAAACAGCTCTACAGGGACAAATCTTCCACAAGATTGCCACAGGTAAAGCCATGCTGAATATGATTTATAATAAAAAAATTACAAAACACACGAAGCAATACCACACCATAAGCCAATGCCTGAACACATAACAGCAGGATTAGACCCCAAATCTTCAGATAAATTTTCAGTGTCATAATCATTTAACACTATAACTCTGTATAAAATGACTACAGACATAATTGAAAACATGAGAAAGTGACACTATTTTTTTAAAAGACAAATTTTTTTTTCATCAGTAGAAAGGATGTCATTTTAATTTGCCTGCTGTTAAATCAACATTTGTTGATTTCTGCTTTTTTCACTATCCTTTTATCCCTAGCAGAAGATGAACATGAGGTGAGAGAACCAGAGCAGTGTGTCCGAGTTCCTTCTCCTGGGGCTCCCCATCTGGCTAGAGTCACAAGGTATGTTGTTTGCCCCTATCCTGGGCGTGTACCTGACCATGGTGCTGGGGAACCTACTCATCATCAGGCTGAACTCTGGCCTCCACACCCCTATGTACTTCTTCCTCAGCCACTTGGCCCTCATTGACAAAGAAAAAAAAGAAAAAAAAATAATTCTGCTAGGTATTTATCCAAAGGATACAAAATTGCTGATTCGAGGGGCACCTGGGTGGCTCAGCTGGTTAAGTGTCCAACTCTTGACTTTGGCTCAGGTAATGGTCACATGGTTTGTAAGTTCAAGCCCCACATTGGGCTCCACGCTGATAGTGCAGAGCTTGCTTGGGATTCTCTCTCTCTCTCTCTCTCTCTCTCTCTCTCTCTCTCTCTCTCTTTCTCTCCTACCTCACTCGTGCTTTGTCTCTCAAATAAATAAACTTAAAAATAAACTTTAAGAAATGTTGATTCAAAGGGGCACATGCACCCCAATGTTTATAGCAGCACTATCAACAATAGCCAAATTATGGAAAGACCCCAAATATCCATTGACTGTTGAATGGATAAAGAAGATGTGGTATACATACATATATATACTAGAATACTACCCAGTGATCAAAAATAATGAAATCTTGCCATTTGCAACAGTGTGGATGGAACTAGTGTGTATTATGGTAAGTGAAATAAATCAGAGAAAGACAAATATCATATGATTCCCTATGTGGAATTTAAGAAACACAACAGATGAACAAAAGGGAAGGGGAGGAAAACTAAGAAAAACAGAGAAGGAGGAAAAACATAAGAGACTTTTAAATACAGAGAACAAAGTGAGGGTTGCTGGAGGGGAAGTGGGTGGGGGATGGACTAAATCAGTGATGGGCATTAAGGAGGGCACTTGTTGGGATGAGCACTGGGTATGTAAGTGATGGATCACTAAATTATGAAACCAATACTACACTGTATGTTAACTAACTTGAATCTAAATACATAAATATGGGACACCTGGGTGGCTCAGTCAGTTAAACATCTGACTTTAGCTCATGTCATGATCAAGCCTTGCATCAGGCTCTGTGCTGACAGCTCGGAGCCTGGAGCCTGCTTTGAATTCTGTGTCTCCCTCTCTCTCTCTATGCCCCTACCCAGCTCACCCTCTGTCTCTCTCTCTCTCTCTCTCTCTCTCTCTCTCTCTCTCTCTCTCTCTCTCAAAATAAACATAATGAAAATTTTTTAATACATAAATAAAAAATTATTCTAGAAATGAAAAAAATAATTTTAAAACTAAAAACCCAATGGAGAGATTAAACCACAGATGGAGCACTGCTAAAGACAAAAAGTGGTACACTGGAATATATACAGAAAACAGTACAGAGAGATAAAGAAATAAAAATATGAAAGAGAGGTGAAGAGACAAATGGGAAAAGTAATATTCAAAGAAGTAATGACTGAGGGTGTTCCAGAACAGATGAGTTAAAGAGATGAATTCTCAGATTCAGGAAGTCTGAATCCTGAGCAAGATAAATACTATTAAATTCACATTTAGTCCATTTTAGCAAATCTTCAGATCAAAACAAATTATCATGATAATACTTACCATTTTTTATGTGCCAGGATTGTTCTAAACACTTTACTCAAAATGTAATCATTTTAATATATTGACATATTTTCTTCCAGCCTTTTATCCATGCATATTTATGTGTATATATATGTATATATATCAAAGAAAAAGTGGAATAATACTACAATCTTGTATTCTACTTTTTTTACTCAATATTTTTTCCATAAGCATTTTCCCATGTCATGAAGCAGCTGCTGCAAGAACATAAATAACAGCTAACATTTCAGTGTTTTCATTATGAACTTGGGTTTTGAAGTCAAAATTCTGTGTTTGAATTCCAACTCACCGCTTACTAGCTATATGAACTTGGGTAAGTAACTCATCTTCTCCCTGATCCCACTTTCTCTTCTCTAAAAACATACATCCTAGAGTTATTCTGAGTTACTATTTACTAAGCTATCTGCCAAGGCTGGGCTAAACACATGAATAAAGTCACTGACTCTTCACAAAACCCGCATGGGTTGAAAACTCTTATTGCCCCTATTTTACAGGTAAGTGGGCTTATAAAGACTATGAAGTGATTTGCCCAAAAATACTCAGCCAGGGAGGGTGCTTCAATTTGAATCCACATCTGTCTTCAAAACCTATGCTCTTGATTGTTATGGTACACTCTTCTTTGATATATTTGACTGGCTTCATAGTAGGTACAGATCATAAAGCTCACCACAATATTCCCCAAATGTTGCACATTTAGATCTTTTCCACTTATTTCCTATTACAAATAACCCAGTGAAGAATATACTTGCCCACAAAACATTGTGTGCAAGTCAGAAAAACCCTTTAAGTTAGTTAATCTGAAGTGGACTTACTAAATCAAAAAGTATTAATATCTTAAAGCTCTTAATATGTGTTATATATATATATATATATATATATATATATATATATTCTACATATATATATAAAATCACAAATGAGAGAGGAGAAATAACAACCAACACCACAGAAACACAAACAATTATAAGAAAATGTTATGAAAAACTACATGCCAATAAATTGGGACAGCCTGGAAGAAATGGATAAATTTCTAGAAATATATAAACTACCAAAATTGAGACAAGAAGAACTAGAAAACTTGAACAGACTCATAACTAGCAAATAAATTGAATCAGTAATCAAAAAAAACTCACAGCAAACAAAAGTCCAGAGCCAAGTGGCTGCACAGGTGAATTCTACCAAACATTTAAAGAGGAGTTAGGGGCGCCTGAATGGCTCAGTCGGTTGAGCGTCTGAATTTGGCTCAGGTCATGATCTCACAGCTCATGAGTTCGAGCCCTGCGTCGGGCTCTGTGCTGACAGCTCAGAGCCTGGAGCCTGCTTCAGATTCTGTGTCTCCCTTTCTCTCTCCCCCTCCCCTGCTCATGCTCTGTCTCTCTCTGTCTCAAAAACAAATAAAAACATTTAAAAAAAATAAAGAGGAGTTAATACCTATTTTTCTCAAGCTATTCCAAAAAATAGAAAAGGAAGGAAAACTGCCAAATTCATTCTATGAGGCCAGCATTACCCTGATTCCAAAACCAGATAAGGTCTCCACTAAAAAAAGGCCAATATCCCTGATGAACATGGATGCAAAAATTCTCAGTAAAATATTAGCAAACTGAATCCAACAATACATTAAAAAATGATTCACTATGATCAAGTGGGATTTATTCTCAGGTTGCAAGGGTGCTTCAATATTCACAAATCAATGAATGTGATATATCACATTAATAAAAGAAAAAATAAAGACCATAGATCCTTTCAATAGATGCAGAAAAAGCATCTGAGGGGCGCCTGGGTGGCTCAGTCGGTTAAATGTCCGACTTTGGCTCAGGTCATGATCTCACTGTTCGTGGGTTCAGGCCCTGTGTTGGGCTCTATGATGACAGCTCAGAGTCTGAAGATGCTTCTGATTCTGTGTCTCCCTCTTTCTCTGTCCCTCCCTGGTTGTGTGCTCTCTCTCTCTCTCAAAAATAAATAAACATTAAAAAATTTTTAAAAAAAGGAAAAGAAAAAGCATTTGACATACTACAACATCCATTCATGATAACCATCAACAAAGTAGGTTTAGAGGGAACATACCTCAACGTAATAAAGGCCACATGTGAAAAACCCACAGCTAATATCATCCTCAATGTTTGGAAAAAAAGAGAGCTTTTCACCTAAGGTCAGAAAAAAGACAAGGATGTCCACTCTCACTACATTTATTCAACATAGTACTGGAAATCCTAGTCACAGCAATCAGACAACAAAAAAGAAAAAAATAGCATCCAAATTGGCAAGAAGTAATACTTTCACTATTTGCAGATTACATGATACCATATACAGAAAATCTTAAAGACTTCACCAAAAAACTGCTAGAATTGATAAACCAATACAGTAAAGTCACAGGATATAAAAGCAATGTACAGAAATCAGTTGAATTCCTATACACCAATAATGAAGCAGCAGAAAGAGAAATTAAGGAATCAGTCCTACTTAATAATTGCCCCCAAAACAACAAAATACCTAGACATAAACTTAACCAAAGAGGTGAAAGTCCTGTACTCTGAAAACTGTAACACACTGATGAAAGAATTTGAATATGACGTGAAGAAATGGAAAGACATTTCATGTTTATGGATCAGAAAACAAATATTGTTAAAATGTCTATACTACCCAAAGCAATCTATACATTTAATGCAATCCCTATCAAAGTACCACCAGCATTTTTCACAGAGCTAGAATAAACAATCCTAAAATTTGTATGGAACCACAAAAGACCCTGAATAGCCACAGCAACCTTGAACAAGAAAAGCAAAGCTGGACTTCAAGTTATATTACAAAGCTGTAATGATGAAAACAGTGTGGTACTGGCACAAAAAGAGACACATAGATCAATGGAAAAGAAGAGAACACCCCAAAACGAACCCACAACTATAAGGCCAACTAATCTTCAACAAAGCAGGAAAGAATATCCAATGGGAAAAAGACAGTCTCTCCAACAAATGGTGTTGGGAAAACTGGACAGCAATATGCAAAAGGATGAAACTGGACCACTTTCTTATACCATGCACAAAAATAAATTCAAAATGGTTTAAGACCTAAATGTGGGACCTGAAACCATAAAAATCCTGGAGGAGATCACAGGCAGTGATGTCTTTGACATCTGCCATAGCAACTTCTTTCTAGATATGTCTCTTGAGCCAAGGGAAACAAAAGCAAAAATAAACTATTAGGATACCATCACAATAGAAAGCTTCTGCACAGTGAAGGAAACAATCAAGGAAACTAAATGGTAATCTATGGAATGGGAGAAGACATTTGCAAATGACATATCTGATAAAGGGCTAGTATCCAAAATATATAAAGAACAAATAATCCAATTAAAATAATCAGAAGACACGAATAGATATTTCTCCAAAGAAGACCTATAGATGGCCAACAGACACATAAAAAGATTCTCAACATCACTTATCATCAGGGAAGTACAAATCAAAACAATGAGATATTATTGTATGATCAATGAGATATCATACACTGCATGGTAACTAACTGGAATTTAAATAAAAACTTTTAAAAATCTTTTAGTAAATTTCAAGAATATAATACAGTATTACCAACTATAGTCTCCATGCTGGACATTAGATTTCCAGAACATATTCTTCCTATATTAATGAACTTTTGTACACTTTGAGCATCTCTCCATTTCCCCCGTGCCCTCTCCCTGAACTCTGGAAGCCACCATTCTACTCTCTGTTTTTATGAGTGACTTTTTCAGATTCCACATATAAGTGAAATCATGCAGTATTTGTATCTTTTTTTTGTTTATGAGTTCTTTTGTCCTGCTATCATAAGTGTAATTTTTTTCTTATTTCCATTTTTTAGGCATGTATAGCTATGGTACAGAATAATTTATCTTGAATCCAAATTCTCTGATTAATTCTAGACTTTTTGTTACTAAAGTCTTGGGTTTGCTATGTATATAAGCATACATTAGCCAAAGAAAGGTCATTTAATCTCTTCTTTCACAGTATATACACAGATTTTTCTTATCTTACTTCATTCTTATAACAGTTCTGTCTAGTGGAATTTTCTGTGATGGTGGAAATGTTCTATAGCTGTGCTGTCTAATGTAGCAACTAGGCACATGTGGCTATAGAGCACTTTAAATATGCCTAGTGAGACAGAAGAACTACATTTTAAATTTTATTTAATTTTAATTAATTTAAATGTGGATAGTTATATATGACTAGTAGGTATCACATTAAACATATTGAACAACGCATGTATAGAATATTTAAAATAATATTGAATAATAATAATAATAATAGGCATATCTGTACAGTTTCTGCTTTTACACAAAATGGTTTGAGGTTTTGCTACTACTTAGGATACTCTTTGTTGTTGGTCTTTGGTAAATAGACTAGTATTATTTAGGGTTTTTTTCTATTCCTATTTTACTTAGAGTTTTTCTTAGGAATTTCTGTTGAATTTTAAGAAATTCCTTTTCACTATTAATGTGATCATAGAACTTTCTCTTTTAATTTGGTGATATAATGGATTATGATGATAGATTTTCTTATAACTAACCACCCTCATTACTGGAATAAACCATATCTGGTCACAGTGTAACTTGTTACTAAGTAATTTTAAAATAAAAATTCAAAGTGATTTTTAACTAGAAATAATGTTTTCATTTTGTCAATCAGTACCTAGATCTTTCAGTTTCTCCACCATCTGTGATAAGGGAGAATTTTGCTCCCCCTGTTAGGCATAGATCAATATTACATTAGAGCTCGGAACACTTAGGATGCAGCCCATCTTTCTATGCATATTCAGTTACTCATTCAAAAAGTGGAAGAGTAGGTGGCTCAGTAGGTTAAAGCATTCAACTTCAGCTCAGGTCATGATCTCATGGCTCGAGAGTTCTATTCCATATCAGGCTCTTTGCTGACAGCTCAGAGCCTGGAGCCTGCTTTGGATTCTGTGTCTCCGTCTCTCTCTTCCCCTCCCCTACTCACACACTGTCTCTCAAAAATAAACAATAAAAAATTAATTTTTTAAAAAAAATTGGAAGATAAAATTGATTAGGGGAAAACAGATAAAGGTAAATAAACCAAAGTTAGGCTAGGCAATTCTTGGAAAAATTCTTGGTAAAAATGACCAAGATCATTACAATTTCCTGATACCACATAGATTTTTTTCCTAGTGTTTTGATAGGAATAAAAATGGCTGAGAGTAATAAAAATGGTCCTAGGAACAAAGTAAGAAGCAGCAAAGGGTATTAAGACAGATAAATTAACTTTATAAAAGTTACTGTAGAAGTAATGATTTAAGCAATGTTAAAATTGGAAGGTTTTATATAAGGGCAAATATTCACTGAAATATATAGTATCTTCTAAACACTAAAATTTAAAATTTATTATAAATAAAGAGATGAGGATAATAAAAGACCATCTTTGGCAGAAGTAAAATACTATCAGTTAGAATTAATTTGGGAATATAGAAATTAAAAATAAGAATGAGAAAGAATAAAAATTATGATGATGCTAACAGAAGTCTCAGGTAAAGCATATTTTTTAAAAAATGTTTACTTATTTTGAGAGATGGGGGTGTAGAGTAAGAGAGAGAGACAGAGAATCCCAAGCAGGCTCCACTCTGTCAGCACAGAGCCTGATGCGGGGCTCAAACACACAAACCATGAGACCATGACCTGAGCCAAAATCAAGAGTCAGATGCTGAACTGACTCAGCCATTCAGGCACCCTTCAGATAAAGCATCTTAATTCTTCTTACCTGACTAATATATTCAGTCCATCCAGCGGGCACAGGCTATAAAATTGGTAGCTTTTCCAACTCCCACTGCAAAGGTTACTAACACAAAGTTCATGACTAAGTGAGGGAACATGAACATAAACAAAATATGGTATATACTTTTACATACACTAGACTTCTTAAAGTCAAGTCCAGCCGTTGTAAAGAATCAACAGCTCTTATATATAATATACACTTATGCTATGTAAACTCTGAGCATCTACCAAATTCCAGTAGTGTTTTTTTCCCAATTAAATAAATCCCACAGCAGCTATCAAATAGGATAGTTCTTACTGATGCCCTAGTAGTTATCACTATTCCAGTGAGCCAGGATTGATAGTTTATTTTTTAGGCTGATAGTTTCTAATGTGTTATGACCCACCAATCAAAGTATCAGCAAATGTGTGCAAATGACTGGTAAA
This sequence comes from Neofelis nebulosa, assembly GCF_028018385.1. Lineage (NCBI taxonomy): Eukaryota > Metazoa > Chordata > Mammalia > Carnivora > Felidae > Neofelis > Neofelis nebulosa. Next base: position 81,829,942 of record NC_080800.1, on the reverse strand, counting down.
TAAGAAGAAAATACATCACATTGTCCAGAGAAATTAGCAGTAGATAAGCATTTAATTTCTACTTCATCATGATTAAGAAAGCACTACTTCTACCAGAAGAGAAGAACAAAAAGGCAGGATTTTATTGAAAGGTTCATAGGCAGTTCCAATTTCTAGAGTCTGACATCAACTTTATCCTTATCTCTTTCTGCTATTTGTTCCCAGGATATCCCCTAATTTGGAGAATTTTTCTGGGAAATTTGTTTACCCATAGTGCAGGCCTTGAACAGTAAGACTCAACCATAACTCTAGGCCAAGTCAACGAGAGCTGAAGTTAAGTTGCTTTTGACTTAGCTACACAGAAACAGATCTGAATGTAGGGCAGAGAGAGATATATATACTCGAGATAATTTTTTATTTTGGAAAAGTAAGTAATGCTTATGTGACTATTTCTGTGTGAGTATGCAGGTGATTATGGGAGGAAATGAGATTTTACTGAAAATATCTGAGAAAAGGAGAAATCCTGAATCTTTGTCAGCTTATTCTAAATTTTTTAATGTTTAATTTTTTTATTTTGAGAGGGAGAGAAAGTGAACATGAGTGGAGGAGGGGCAGAGACAGAGGGAAACACAGAATCTGAAGCAGGCTCCAGGCACTGTGCTGCCAGCACAGAGCCCAACATGGGGCTCAAACTCATGGACAATGAGACCATGACCTGAGCCAAAGTTGGACACTTAACTGACTGAGCCACCTAGGTGTCCCTTTATTGGCTTATTCTAAATCTGACTGTGATCTCTGAAAAAAAAAAACAACTTGTTTTTTATATGAGCATGGGGTTAAATAGAATTCCAGTAGGTTATAAACTGAAGAGTGGTTACTGAATATTAGTTCAACCTACAAGAACCATTCCTTCAAGTATGTATGACTACCATGACCTAAGGGAAGGCAGAAAAATTATTAATTGTCAATTCTAGAACACTAATATAATAAAGTAATAATGCAACTATTTATCTTTTTCTTCGGGTGAAAAAAACAATTAAAAAATGTAACTGTTCTTTATGAGCTTTAGTAAGGAGCTTGGATTTTTTTCCTATGACATTCATGAAACTTCTTTTATTCTATTTATGAAACAGGATATTTACCTGTTTTTGAAAAAGCTTGATTTTTTTCTGATTATAAAATTAACTTGCATGTTAACTGAAAAATAAGATAAAATACAGACAAGTAAAAGGAAGAAAATGTGTTAATGGAAAGAAAAGCAAGTGGGAGAGAAGAAAAACTAACCTTTTTAATTTTTTAAATTAGTTTTTTTTAAGTTTATTTTTCTATTTTTAGTAATCTCTACACCCAATGTGGGGCTCAAACTCATGACCACAAGTTCACGAGTTGCATGTTCTCCCAACTGAGCCAGCCAGATGCCCCTAAATAATCTTAAAAAATTTTTTTAATGTTTATTTATTTTTGAGAGAGAGAGAGAGACCGAGAGTGCAAGTGGGGAAGAGGAAAACAGAGAGGGAGAGACAGAATCTTTAATAATAATAATAATAATAATCTTTTAATAATCTTTTTTTAAAATGCTCTTTTTTACAAAAATTAGATTGCTCTAATAGAAGTGTTGTTGGTAATTTTAATATGTCCTATCTTCTTTAAGATAAATCTTACTCCAATGAAAATGCTGGAGCTGAGAGCCAACACTAGGCCAATGTAGAAGTCAGAATGGTCAGACACTGTCTCCTTCCAGCAATGATTCTCTGGTGGGATAAAATATCGGGATGGGCAATTTGTCCAGATACAAAAAATTTCTGTGTTTGAGTGACATCAGCAAAAATGATGGAGTAGGAAACTGCAAAAGTTCTTCCTTTCATAAAAGCAGGAAATAAATTGTCACTGTCAAAATCAACTTTATAAAAACTCTGGAAGATAATAAACAGTTTATAGCAACTATTCTTGTCAAGTTACATTACCAAAAGTTGCAGACTAAGGAACTCCTGGGTTCTATCTCTCCATGAAAACTACTAATTAGATGGTAAAAACTGTCAACTTTTGCAGAACTCTGGAATGTTGTACAAAAAAACCCCCAAATCTTACAACAAGTAGGGGAAAGTTTAATGAAAAAGGAGTGGCTATGTTGCAGTAAAAGAGTGCAGTAGTGTTTCTGATCACCTGCCTACCAACTTCTCACTCCCCAGGTCAGCGGCAGCCATGAAGACAACATCCTGCACTCCTGGCACAGGTTGATACCACCAGAAGGAGCAATATGGACCTTATTCTCAAAGATTGTGGTTGTGTGTTTCAACCTGACTAGTGACTCCCTCAAGGACTGGCATAAGGACCTGCCTTTATTTCACCTGACTCTGAGCATTCCCAGGGCTTCCTGGGTAGCTTTTGCCAAAAGCATTTAAAGGCAAAATATTGTCTGGAGCAGCCTGGGAAAGGGATAATAATCAGGACAACCAATAGATAGCCTGAAAATCCTGGGAAAGAAGAGGCTATGAAAGAAAATATGTGAGAGAATAAGACCTTTTAACAGCTCTCATGTATACTGGGAAATTGAGAAAGCCACATGCATGCCCAGAGCTGCACATATGCTCAGAAAAGACCTGAGAAGACCTAAGCTTTCACTTCTAGCTGACCTTCAGGATTTGTGCAAGCAAGAATGGAAGGCTAAAGCAGAGTTGTAGATGGGTTTGGCTAATCTTTGAAGGGGTCCTCCAACACAAAGTCAGTCTGCAAAAATTGGGAGAGTACTTTTTTTCTTTCTCTTTTTTCTCTTCTGGTTTTCTTTTCCTGGCTCCAGGCATTTTAGGACATCTGTCAAAATACTAGTTGACCACTAAGCTAATGGGATACAAATGTCACTGGCCATATTACAGAATAGACACTTTACAAAAATAGTTTAGAGGGGCGCCTGGGTGGCGCAGTCGGTTAAGCGTCCGACTTCAGCCAGGTCACGATCTCGCGGTCCGTGAGTTCGAGCCCCGCGTCAGGCTCTGGGCTGATGGCTCGGAGCCTGGAGCCTGTTTCCGATTCTGTGTCTCCCTCTCTCTCTGCCCCTCCCCCGTTCATGCTCTGTCTCTCTCTGTCCCAAAAATAAATAAAATTAAAAAAAACCAAAAAAAAATAGTTTAGAAAAGTCATTAAACAAATAAACAACAACAACCTACACTAGGAAGCAAAAAACAAACCCTGGGGTGTGGAGAGAATAATATTTCAAGGGTTGCCATATTATAATATTCAGAACAACCAGTTTTCAACAAAAATTACAAGGCATGCAAAAAAAGTACAAAGTATGGCCCATATGGCCCATGGGGCACCTGGGTGACTCAGTCGGTTGAGTGTCTGACTTTGGCTCAGGTCATGATCTAGCAGTTCATGAGTTCAAGCCCCACATCGGGATCACTACTGTCAAAGCAGAGCCCACTTCGGATCCTCTGTTCCACTCTCTCTGCTCTCCCCTGCTCACGCTCTCTCTCAAAAATAAATAAAACATTAAAAATAAATAAATAAGATAGTATGACCATTCACAGGTAAAAAGAAATTAATGGAAACTTCCTGAAGAACTTCCTGAAGAGACATTGGATTTACTAGGAAAGACTTTAAATCAACTGTCTTAAATATGTCCAAAGAGCTAAAGGAAGCCAAGAGCAAAGAACTATAGGAAACCAGTAGAACAATGTCATACCAAATAGAGAATATCAATAGAGATAGAATTTATAAAAAGGAACCAAAAAAGAAATTCTGGAGTTGAAAAGTACAATAACTGAAATAAAAAAATTCCCTTGAGGAGAGAGTTTTGAGGAAGATTTGGGCAAGCAGAAGAAAGAGCCAATGAAATTGGAGATAGATCAATCCAGATTATCTGAGGAGCAGGAAGAAAAAAGAATGAAGAAAAATTAATAGAAACTCAGAAACTGGTGGGACACTATCAATCATATTAACATATACATAATGGGATTTCCAGAGAGAGAGATGACAGAGAAAGAGGGAGTAAAGAATATTTGAAGAAATAATGGCTGGGGTGCCTGGGTGGCTCAGTCGGTTAAGCATTTAACTTCGGCTCACGGTTCACGAGTTCAAGCCCTGCATCAGGCTCTGCGCTGTCAGAGAGCCTTCAGATCCTCTGTCTTCTTCTTTCTCTGCCCCTCCCCTGTGTGCACATGTGTGCACTCTCTCAAAAATAAATATTTTTTAAAAAAGAAAAAAAAGAGATAATGGCCAATAACCTCCCATATTTGATGAAATACATGAATCTACACACCAAGAAGTTAACAAACTCCAAGCAGGATAAACTAAAGAGACCCTCACTGAGATCTATTATAGTCAAATGGTCAAAAGCAAAAGAGAGAATTTCGAAGGCATAAAGGAAGAAGTGACTCATAATGTACATGAAAGCCTCAGTATGATTAATAGCCTATTTGTCTTCAGAACTCATGGAGGCCAGAAAGCAATGGGATCACATATTCAAAGTGCTGAAAGAAAAAATCTTGTCAAGCAAGAATTCTGTATCTGTCAAACTACCCTTCAAAAATTAAGTAGAAATTAAGACATTACCAGATAAAAAACTGGTTTGTTACTAGTAGACCTACAAGAAATGCTACAGAGTCCTTCAGGCTGCAATGAAGGGACACCAGACAGTAACTCAAAGGCATAGGATGAAATACGAACAACGCAAAGGGATATACAGGGGCAAATTTAAAAGCCAGAATTATCATATTTTTGGGTTGTAACTCCTCTTTTCATCTTCTACAATATTTAAAAAAGAAACACATAATAATTATTATAAATCTATGTTATTGAACACACAATGTATAAAGGTGTAATATGTGACATTAATAACATTAAAGGGGAGAACAGAGTTATAAATAAAGTAGCATTTTTTACACAGTTAAAGTCAAGTTGGTATCAATTAAAATTAGATTTTTTATAATTTTAGGATGTTATATGTAACATCCATAGTAACATGTTACCCATGGTAACCATTGAGAAAATATCTATAGAATATAAGCAAAAAGAAATGAGAAGGGAACCAAAACCTGTCACCACAAAAATCAACTAAACACAAAGGGAAATCAGGGACAACAAAACTGTAAGACATGTAGAAAATAAATAGCAAAATGTCAGAGGCCTTCCTTAATAGAAATTATTTTAAATGCAAATGGTTGAATTCTTCAATCAAAAAGGCAGAAAGATTGGCAGAATAAATAACTATTGGGCCAAAGAAGAAATCATAAGGAAAGTTAGAAAATTACTTGAGAACAATGAAAGTGAAAACACAACATAAGAAAACGTCTAGGATGGAGCAGAAGCAGTGCTAACAGGGAAAGTTGTAGCTATAAACACTTACATTTAAAAATAAGAGAATGGGGCACCTGGGTGTCTCAGTCAGTTAAGCATCTGACTTTGCTTAAGTCATGATCTCACAGTTCGTGAGTTCAAGCCCCACGTCCGGCTACATGCTGACAGCTTGGAGCCTGGAGCCTGCTCTCGTGTTTGTGTCTCCCCTTCTCTCTGCCCCTTGCCCACTCACTCTCTCTCAAAAATAAATAAACATTAAAAAATTTAAAAAATAAGAGGCATCTTAAATCAACAACCTTACTTTTCGCTATAAGAAACAAGAAAAATAAAACAAACTAAACCTAAAGCCAACAGAAGGAAGGAAATAATAGAGATTAGAGCAGAAATCAATAAAATAGAGAATAAAAATAGAGAAAATCAATAAAACCAAGAGTAGATTCTTTGAAAATATCAACGAAATTGAGAAACCTTTAGCTAGACTAAAACAAAAAGAGAGAAGACTTAAATTAATAACACCAGAAAAGAGATCAGGGACATCACTGTCAATTTTACAGAAATAAAACGGATTATAAGAGAATACTATTAACAATTGTACATCAGCAAGTTGGACAACCTAGATGAAATGGGAAAATTCCTAGAAACACAAATACTGAAAATGAATTATAAAGAAATAGAAAATCTCAACAGATCTATTACCAATAAGGAGATTAAGTCAGCATCAAAAACTTCCCAACAAAGAAAAACTTAATGAGATGGCCTTACTGATTAATGCTATCAAACATTAAACATATTACTGCCTACATTTCTCAAACCATTCTAAAACATATGAGCAGCAAATACTTCCCAACTCACAGCATGAGCAAAGTGAATGAAGCCAGATACAAAAGGATGAATGCTATATGATTCTACTTATGTGATGTACCTAGAATAGGCAAATTCATAGAAACAGAAAGTGGAATAGAAGTTACCAGGAGCTAGGAGGAACAGAAAATGGGGAATTACTGTACATCTAATTGTGTAGGGGAAGTCTATGTAAACAAAGACACAGAGTGAAGGGACCTGGGCTTAAATTATGTATTGGCTCTGCCATTTACTACATGTGTGACATGGGTCAAGTTAATTAACTTTTTCAAATCTCAGTTTACTTATCTGGAAAAAACCCAGGTCACAGTCACACCAAACTCACAGAGCAATTGTGAGGGTTAAATAATACATACAAAGCACTTAACAAAGAGCTTAGCATCTAAATAAGTGCTCAATGAATGTTAGCTATTATTAACCTTAGAATGGTTTCTGGCACATAACTCCATACATTTCTGTTGAAGGAATACATGCAACTGCATATTTGCTATAATAATGAAATTGATCGGAGCCACAGTTAGGGGAGGGGATGGGGTCCAGAAGAACTTTTTGGAAAGACAGCAACATGGCAGAACAGAGCCCAGAAATATAGTCTGTATGTATTTGACAATATGATAGTATGTATATGACAGGTTATCTGTACATCAGTGCTACTTGTTGGATCACCCTTTTCCCAGGAAGAGAAACCACAATTTTCATGTCCTTTTCCTTCTTGCACATTTCATCCAATTCTTCCTTAAGAAGGGGCTGGAAATCTGGCAATAAAGGAAAAAATTACATATACGTATGCTTGTATCTTACAGGTAATTTTTGCCTCCTTCCACAAAACTCTTACCGTATTTTCAACATGTAATAAATATTTAAAATCAAGTCTGGCACATGAGATTCTCAAGTAACATTTGTTGGAAGATCAAATTTATACCTGAACAGTTACTATATTTCCTTACTCTACCTACAGGGATGTTCCCTGTGACACTTCTGTCAGGGTACTATTTTTATTTATTACTTATATCTCACTCTTTTAATATTTTTAAAGTAATTTCTACACTCAAATGTGGGGCTCAAACTCACAACCCCCAAGATCAAGAGGTGCATGATCTACCAACTGAGCCAGTCAGGTGCCCTTCTGATTCTCTTTTTAAGAAAAAGAGGGGTGCCTTGGCTGGCTGAGTCTGTAGGACATGTGACTCTTGATCCCCAGGTTGTGAGTTCAAGCCCCATGTTAGGTGTAGAGATTAGCTTTAAAAAGAAATAAATAAAAAATAAAGAATGTTTTGAAGCAGGTTTCAGTGTTACAAGATAAAAATAGGGAATTGGGAGAGAATATCGTTATTTAATATAACAGAAAGAACAGCATATGCCAATAAAGTTCACAGTTGGTAGATTTGGGTTGCAAAATAGGTTCTGAGCTTCCTAGCAGCCATCACAAGGAAAGTTAATTAAATAATTCACATGGTCTGTATGATTCAAAAAATAATTACTCAGCTATTTCAGTTACTGAAAATGGAAGTTTTCCTTTGAGTTATTAAAGAATTATTTTTTTTATATAAATGCCTTTAAGAACATACTACACTACATGAAAAAATGAGTTTCATTGGTCAATTTTGTATTTCAACCCTTGATGTAAAGATCAGCAGATGGATTCCAAAAGGGATCAAAACAGTTTTGTCTAGGTCTGAAACTCTGATAATTCAGCTTCACGGATATGATTTTTTAAAAAAATCTTGTATCCAGAAGAAATTATTGTACAATAGTCTTCCAAACATATTTGTCCCTTACAATTCAGTTTAGATGCATATTAGGAAGTAGAGATTTCACAGCTACCATCTTTAACCGGGACCCCTAATGTCTCTAATATTATACCTATGTCTTTAAGTAGGATACCTTTGACATCATTTTATGAAACTTCTGGAACCTCCAAGGTCACATGACTGAACGGGAAGCCATTTTACAATCTCCACGGGTCGACCATGGAGTACAGTGAGGAGGAGCCTCCCAATTCTTTCGAAAGTGATTCAACACCAACAGCTTCAACATCAGAAGTAACGGACTCACAAGATCCCCAAATTCCTGAAGACAGCGGAGCTGAATACTTTGGCGACCTGGGGGCCGAAACTGCCACCAATGAAGGCACCCAAACTTCTGCCGATGGCACCCAAGCCGATGTCGATGGCGGCACCGACATTGCTGCCAAAACTCCTGAGGAAAACTTACTGGAAGGGACAGGTAAGTGGTGTTAAATTTTTTTTCCCTCACAAGTTAAGAGAATTCTTTGGGGGAAGTGAACTACTAGAAGTCTCTTTGGACTGAGACTCCCTTCAGGAGAAATAATCAGTGTCACGTGTGTCCCTGTCCAAAAGATGTACTCTAGTGACGCTCTTGAGGAACAGGGAAAGGCTAATTATGTAAGAGTGGTTTGGGCGCGGATTGTAATTATTTAATGGTTTTGCGTGGCGGCCTGTTTGTCACCAGGCGAGGTCGTCTTGCTAAGGGACAAATCTGGCCAACTTAACGGATTCGAAGAGCAACTGAATGTGCCACCCCTTTTACAAATATCACTGCGCACCGGTAACACTCCCGCGGCCTCCCTGAAGGTCGCCCCCCTGTAAAAGGAATTGGTTTTGAAACTATGCTCGGCAAGGTTCCCCCACCCCCACACTGCGCTGCGCTCAGCGCCTTTCAAACCTTCCAGCTCTGCATGCGGTGAACTGGCCGCTGCTTCGAGGCCACCCGCCGGTCCGGTCGGGGGCCAGGTCGCGGAGGCGTGGCTAGGCGGGGAGGGGCGGCGCGCGCGGCTCCTACCTGTCGCCAACGCCGTCGGCCTGCAGCCCGCCTCCACGCCCGCAGCCCGGGAGCCCACCCACGCCCGCCGCCCGGGAGCCCACTCACGCCCCCTCCGGAACCCGTCCCCCACCCCCACTCTGGGGAAGAGTGTCTGCGCAGGCTTTCCGGTCCTGGCGTAAATCAAGGAGGAGCGGGTGAGTAGGGAGGTCAGAGGGCTCCCGGGCGGGTCAGCGCCCAGCTCCCGCGCACCGGACTTCCTTATCCAGCCCGCCTGGACGGCGAGGCGCGAAGGCTCGGGGCCCCTTGGTCCCACGGGAGATTTTCCAGGGAAATTGGATCAAAGCCTAGGAGCTGGACTCTTCCTTGGAAGCTTAGCGCTCCTGGGATAAGGATGAAGTGGTCATTGCCTCATATTGCAGCCAGTGGCTATGAACTTGAGAAAATACCAATTTAGGCTTGTGCTGACTTGTGCTGCCTGGAGCATGCTGTTAGGCACCCTCCAGCTAGCTATAATTCTAATTCCAATCCTGATTCCGCTGAAACGAGATGGAGCTGGGGGTGGAGAGTGGTCCTGTTTAGTTTAATTACTTATTAAAGAGTGCTTGTCTGAAAAAAAAAATGGATGCCTTTTTTAAAAATAAATACAATACAACCGGTTCATTGGGTAGATGAAAGTAACAAATTTTAAAAATAACTAAGACTCATTTCAACTGAGGTTGTCCACCTTCTCTGAAATAGTTTCAATTCTTGCATTCTTTCCTTTATATTGAGAGGAGTTGCCAGTAAGGCATTGAAATGAACAAAATACCTTAGTCTTAGTTCTGAAAAATCTAAAAGTTATTTCTGATCTGATAAAATCTTGTTTAGCAGCTAGTTCTTCAAATAATCTGTATTTCTGCTCCCAACCTTGTGTTTGCAACTGTCCGTTCTGTTAGGCAATGTGCCCAGCCCCAAGGTTTTTATTTAATTTACTTTATTTTAATTAAATTTTTGTTATGTTCACATTTAGATTTTGTATGTGTGTGTGTATGTGTGTGTGTATCTGTGTGTGTGTGTGTATGTATCTGTATGAAGCAGGAAGAAAATAAATGACTATCACAAATAATCCATCTCTCTCCTCTCATCCTGGGTGTCTCCTTTTCTGCTGCTGACCTCTCTTGCTTTCTATGCCTTTCTGGTGGTTTCTGAAGTCACACTAAAGGACTGGTGAATGATTTCACCATAATAGGGTCTCAGACTCACTTTAAGTGTTTTTAAAAAGGGTTGCAATTCTTTTAAGTGAGATTCAAATGGTTTACAGAGTATTAGGGAGCTGTGGTTAACTGGAGATTTTAATCTAATTTAAAATACAAGATTTTATAACTTGGTATGTAGCATAATGTCCTTAGAACATAGGAAGATCTTGTCTATTTTCATATATGTATATTGCTTTCTTTCTACCTTTTGAGAAAAAATTTCCTCAGAAGTGTGAGCCCTAAAACACAACGTGCAAGCCACTACAGATTTTTCCCAAATAGCTGGAAAATAAGATTAAAAATAAAAATCAACTTGGATGGGATTATTCACTTTACAGAAGTTTTTTTTTATTTTTTAAATTAAAAAAAATTTTTTAACGGTTTATTTATTTTTGAGACAGGGAGAGACAGAGCATGAACAGGGGAGGGTCAGAGAGAGGGAGACACAGAATCCGAAACAGGCTCCAGGGACGCGGGGCTTGAACTCACGGACCGTGAGATCATGATCTGAGCCGAAGTTGGCCGCTTAACCGACTGAGCCACCCAGTATAAATAAATATTTATTTATTTTTTAAATAAAAGGATCCATCTTAGAATTCCTTTAAATAACTTCTTAGGGGTATTTCAAGTAAGTGGTAGTTGTGCAGATTAAATAAAATAATAGACCTAATGCACTCAATGAAGTGCCTGCCATATAGAATGTCCACAGTGAATGTTAATAATGAATAAATTAAATTGGATTTTATGATCTATCATATCACCCCTTCAAGAAAGTGCCCATTCCATGAACCTAAGTGTACTCATATAGATAGCCTTGTCGTAAGAACTGGACTCCTAACTTTTAAACAAAGTAGTTCAGAATTGTTGATGCTGACTTTAGAGTCATAGAACCTGCCTGCTCTCCCTTGGGCTTAATTCATACCAATCCATTAAAGTGAATGAAATATTAAAAATTAAGCTCTTTTTTCCTTCAAATCATCATAGAACACTTGTGCCTGTGGTTTTGGTTGATTCTGGACTTTGGCACTCTTCCCTGCAGAGGCATGTAGTTTGCTTCGGTAGCCATCATGGCGCTGATGAATTGTAGTCCTTTACCTTAGAGTCTAGCAATATCATTAAGAAGACTAGGGGTGCCTGGGTGGCTCAGTTGGTTAAACGTCCGACTTCAGCTCAGGTCATGATCTCATGGCCTGTGAGTTTGAGCCCTACATTGGGCTCTGTGCTGATAGCTTGGAACCTGGAACCTGCTTCGGATTCTTTGTCTCCCTCTCTCTCTGCCCCTCACCTGCTCGTGCTCTCTCTCTGTCTCTCAAAAATAAATAAATGTAAAAAATTAAAAAAAAAAAAAGAAGACTAAATCATGTTCCATAACAACTTTACTTCATTTGTTATCATGTAATTTGGGCTATCCTTGGAAAGTCTACATATATTGGAAGGGAGATCAAGTGACTTTTAGAAATAATCAAGTTATGTCACGTAAGGTACTTCAGAGCTGTACACACAATGTTTCAGTGAGGGTTGTGGGCAAGATCTTGTGTAATGTAACCAGTACTACCAGAAGTGGTCAGCAGAGGGGGCAAGATGAGTTTTTGGTCACTTGATATTTTGTGTTTGCTTTCATGAACTCAAAAACAAGAGATGAGTAAAAGCCAGGATGAACCTCCTCAGGAACTTGAGAACCAGTTTATATTGCGTCTCCCACTGGTAAGAAACCCTTGTATCTCAGACCACATATCTTCAGTGCATATGTATTAGCTCTGCTTGGATTCTGTAGCATTTCTATTTAAGGTAGGCTATAAAAATTAAGAACACTTGTTTCCCAGGAATCACGTTTTATTATACAGTCCTATTCTAGTGTGTACTCTTTTAGCAGAATTCTTTCATCCTGCATATGCCACCTATCCTGTGGGTTGATTTCCTAGCAAAGGGCTGTGACAGTGAGGGATCCAGTGACTTACCAGAGGTGCTAACAGCCTGTTCACTGAACAGCCATGATAAGACTCCTTTAAAATCCTTTCTGTCACCTCAAAAGGGGCAGTGAAAGGGACCATCACTATTTCCTCAAATTCATCACCATGCAAGGCTGTTGAAGCTCATCTGAACATTGTGTTAAGGTCTCTTCCCCCATTGATACCTGCATTCAAGTAGTATTTAATCTAAGAATGTTGTATTAAGGACGACCTTCAGAAAGATATTTCCCCAATTAGGGCTAATTAATATACCCAGTAAACTGCAGCTAAGCCTTTACTTAGCAACTACAATTGAAGGGCAGCAGTGAGAGGCAGGAATGTAGGGCTTGAAGAAGGCATTAACTGTAGCTACTAAAAACCAACAATGAGATTAGAGTCAGCCTCATCCTAACTTGACTTAGCGCACCATATGTCATGGTACATGACACTGTTCCTAACATTTGGGAGATTTAAGGTTTTATTTAAGGGAGGACTGTCTGTAATACATCTATTAGCTGCCAAGTAGACAATTCATCCTTCTGATTTTTCAATCTACCTCCTTTTTAGGAACATGCATTTACTGTCAGGAAGATGGTACATTCTGGAAGTGTTGCCATGAAGGATAAACTAAAAATTGACTTATCTTGTAAGTAGTAAATACCCGTCTACCATACATTGAACAGTTAATTTATTAAGGGATTGCTATGTGCCAGACACTATACTAGATACTAAGGATGAGACAAAGAGCAGAATATGGTCTCTGCCTTGAAGACCCTAATAGAGGCTTAAGTCACTCTCATATCTTCTTTTTGAGGAAAGGAAGTAGAAATTATGTAATTTGAGGTAATTATTATACTGTGTATAAGGAAGAATTGGCGGGAGGTCAACGGTGAGATTTGTATACTTCTGTTTGTCTCTTACATACAAACTTTGTGATTTCTGACTGTTGAGGGTAATGATAAATGAATGTCCTGTACTTTTTTTTTTATAACAGTGACATATTTTTCTCTCTTTTGAATAATATTTATTAGGATTTTTAAATACAGAGAAGTATATAAAGAAGAAAATTTTAAATGGCTTATAATCCCATCACTCAGGTAGCCCTTATTGACATTCTAAAAAAGGTAATACAAGTTCATGGTTAGAAAATTTAAATATAACCAGAAGAAGACAGGAAATAATACAGATTAGAGCAGAAATTAATGCTATCGAAACCAAAACAAACAAACAAACAAACAAAAAACCCCAGAACAGATAAATGAAACCAGAAGCTGGTTCTTTGAAAGAATCAACAAAATTGATAAACCACTAGCCAGTTTGATCAAAAAGGAAAAAAAAAATTTAAGTATAAAAGTTCAAAAAGAGGAGTGAAACTCTCCTTGCAGTGCCCCAACATTAATGCCAAAGATAACTAATAATAATTGTTTCTCCTTGTTTCCTTACAGACAAAATTTTTATTCATGATACCAACATTTAAATCCCCTACATCTTTCAAGTTAATTGAAAGAATTAAAGCACCACGTCCAGCATCTTTCTGCATTTTTATTTTTTCACTTAATATTAGAAGATTTTACTTGAATCCTCTTGTGTTAAGGGACGAGCAAAAGTTAGAGACATCTGGGCAGGATTCAGAGTTGTCAGTATATGAATATATATATTCCTACAGTGTATGGATATTGTGTAGAATCTTATCTTGGTGAAGCTAACTAGAGATTATAACTTCAGATATACTAGCACCTTTCTGGGATCACCCCTTCCTTCACTTGACCCTTTGAAAATACCCATGTACAATGACATAATTGAGTGCTTCTAATGGGGTCAAAATGAATGGGGTTGAAAGAATGGAGTTTGCCTTTCAGGATGAGAATGAAACATTCGCCACTTCATCCACATTTAGTTCACAATGATTACAAAGAGACTTAGCTACTTTTGATCCAGTAGAGTAAACTGAGAAAAAAGAGCTCCATATACCCTGCCTTCTTTTCTCTGGGAAGTTACCAATTACATACACAATTCTAGCATTATGAGAAATAGTAGGTTTTGCTGAAAGACTGGCCTGTCCCACTTAAGTCTTCGTTACTTAAACCCCAGGATGCTTAAGAGTACATTGGGAAGATGTTGGCTTTAATTTTTCCTGCCTCTCTTCAGCTGATGGACGTCATGCAGTTGTTGATGTAGAAGATGTCTCACTAACTGCTAAGCTGGTTGATTTGCCTTGCATTATCGGAAGCCTGAAAACTCTTGATAAAAAAACTTTTTATAAGACAGCAGATATTTCTCAGGTATGGATGAGTTTTCTTAATCTACTAGTTCTTACATCCTTCGAGGAATCCCTTTCTCCCTACTTTTCTCTTTCTTTCAGTAGTCCTTTCCACTTGGTGAATGGCTGCTTATCATTTCTAATTCACAGCTCAATTGCACAGGAATACAGTGTCATGTTCTGGTTTGGTATTTGATCCATAACTTTTGACTTTTATCCAGATAGCTTTTATATAAAAAAAGGTTCAGGTTTGCCATTTATGATGATTGTCATCTGAAAAAAAAAATGAGGATCTGGGATCTTCTTCTGAACTTTCTGCTAAAGCAAGATGCTGTTAATTCTGGAGATTTATATTTGTTTTTTTCATCATCTCAACTGTTGATTTCTTGTTTGCCTTCTAAATCAAAATACTAAGATCTATTTGTTCTTAACATATTCCCTCTGAAGTGGTAAGTACTTGAGCTAAAAACAAACAAATAAAAACAAAATCTAGAATCCATATACAGTGTTGCAGAGACAGACAGAGAAAGAGAGAGAGAATTAATATGCATGTATATGTAATACTTGGCTTTCTGGAAATGCCAAGTACTATCCTCCTTACTGCTTACTATGCTCCAGGATTTCTGGTAGTAAAAATGATCATGATTCATTTCTAATCCAGGATTCGTGACCATAGTCAACTTCTTCATCTGTGTTAAATGTAGATGCTTGTGTGCACTGCTGATGATGATCTCCACTCTTCTCTGGAAGAATCAGTTACCTCTACTGACCTTAACGCAGTCATGAAAAATGAAAAAGAGAGAGAGCAAAAATATGTCTGGAAGCATGGCAGTAAGTCACCAGTCCCTTGCTTAGTTTGGCTGACTACATTTAATCTACTGAATCCTAATTACTTGTGAGCCAGGGACCTGTTACCACACTTAGGTGTTTGGTTCATTAGACATCCAGACACTCTTAAAGGAACGGGTCATGTCGTGAGCCAGTGGCTTTCTCTTTGTCAAATTCAGATAGATATGTGACTACCAACAGTCATATATACATTTCACCATGTTGAATTTATTTTAGTTACTCCACCACTTAAGAATGTCAGAAAGAAAAGGTTCCGCAAAACAACAAAAAAGGTTAGTTGCATGCTATTTCTGTGTCTACTGGGTGGATTAGAAGAGGAGTTAGTTGGGGATTAATTTGTTCACTGATTTTTATGTTCAGTAAACATCGATTATGAGCTAAATGCCAGGCACTGTGTGGTAGCAGTTCGGAGTATATAGTGAACAGAAACAGACCTGATCATTTAGGGATCTGGATGTGTCATGAATTTGAAACTTCTGCTAATGCTTTGCTTTCAATTGCAAAATCTAGTTTTAAAGTTTATTTATTTATTTTGAGAGAGACAGAGACGGTATGAATCGGGTAGGGGCAGAGAGAAAGGGAGAGAGAGAGAATCCCAACCAGGCTCCACATTGCCAGCACAGAGACCAATGTGGGGCTCGAATCCACGAAACCATGAGATCATGACCTGAGCCGAAACCAAGAGTTGGAGGCTTCCACCCAGGTGCCCTGCAAAATCTAGTTTTAAAGTGAACCCATCTAGAACCTGAGACTTGGAAATTGTGGTTCTATTCCTAGCCTTACCTCCAATTTGTAGAATCTTGGGCAAGCTACAGGAATATTGTAGTTTGTCTGCTTTTTTTAATTAACTTTTAAAAAAAATGTTTACGTATTTTGAGAGAGAGAGAGAGGGAGCACATGTGTGTATGTGGGGGAGGGGTTGGGCAGAGAGGGGGAGAGAGAGAGAGAGAGAAGGAATGAGAATGAATCTCAAGCAGGCTCCACACTGTCAGCACAGAGCCCTACTCGGGACCCAATTTCACAAACCCCATGAGATCATGACCTGAGCTGATACCAAGAATCAGATGCTTAACCAACTGAGCCACCCAGGCGCCCCTATAATTAACTTTTTATTTTGAAATAATTGTAGGTTCACATGCAGTTGTAAGAAATAAAAGAGAGATGCTATGTACCCTTTATCCAGTTTTCCCCATTGTAATTTTTTGCAAAACTATAGTACAATATCACAAACAGTAAATTGACATTATCACAATTCACCAATCTTACTCAAATTTCTCCAGTTTTACTTATACTTGTGTGTGTGTATGTGTGCATGTAGTTCTATGCAGTTTTTTCCCATATGTATGTTCATGTATCCATCTACACAGTCAAAATACTGTGCAGTTTTGTTACCACAAGGATCCCTCATCTTGCCCTTTTATAGTCACATTTACCTCCCTCCTACCCCACCCCTCCGTCTCTAACCCCTGGCCAACACTAGTATGTTCTCCATCTCTGTAGTGTTGTCACTTTGAGAATGTCATATAAATGGACTCATACAATGTGTAACATTTAATGCTGGCTTTTTTTCCCCCACTAACCATAATTCCCTTAAGATCCATGCAAGTTGTTGCATGTATCAGTACTTCATTCCTGTTATTGCTGAGTAGTATTCCAGGGTATGCACATACCCCAGCTTGTTTAACTGTTCACCCACTGAAGGACGTCTGGGTTGTTTTCAGTTTTTTACCATTATAAATAAAGCTACATGCAGGTTTTTGTGTCAACATAAGTATTCATTTCTTTGGGATAAATGTGCAGCGGTGCTATTGCTGGGTCATATGGTACTTGAATGTTCAATTTTATGAGAAACTACCATACTGTTTCCAAAGTGGCTATAACATGATATCTTCCCACTAGACTGTACCTGTGATCCACTTACTCTAAGTCCTCACCAGAATTAGGTGTTTGTCACTCTTTTTTATTTTAGCCATCTGATAGATGTGTAGTAACCTTGTTGTGGTATTAATTTGCATTTCCCTGATAGCTAATGATGTTGAACATCTCATGTGTTTTTTTTTTATTTTGCCATCCATATATCCACTTCAGTGAAGTGTCTGTTCATGCCCTTTGCCTGTTTCCTAAGTGGATTTATTTATTGTTGAGTTTTAAGAGTTCTTTTAATATTCCAAATATTAGTCTTTTGTCAGATATGTAGAAATTTGCAAATATTTTCTCCTAGTCTGTAGCTTGTCTTTTCCTCTTCTCCATAGGATCTTTCAAAGAGCAAAGGTTTTTTGTTTGATTAAGTCCAACTTACAGATTTTTCCTTTTTTTAATGTTTATTTATTTTAGGAGAGAGAGATAGAGAGTTAGTGGGGGAGGGGCAGAGAGCGAGGATGACAGAGAATCCCAAGCTCTGCACTGTCAGCGCAGAGCCCAATGTGGGACTCAAACCCACGAACCATGAGATCATGACCTCAGCTGAAATCAAGAGCCAGTCACTTAACTGACTGACCCACCCAGCTACCCCTACCATATCTTCTCTATCCATTCATCCATCGATTAACACTTGGGCTCCTTACATATTTGGCCACCTAGGTGCCCCTATAGATCTTTCCTTTTAAGGATCTTTCCTTTGTGTCAAGTTTAAGAACTCTTTGCCTAGCCCAGATCCTGAAGATTTTCTCTTATTTTTTTCTAAAAGTTTTACATTTTACATATACGCCTGAAATCCATTTTTGAGCTAATTTTTGTAAAAAATGTGGTGTTTAGTTCAAGGTTTTTTTTTTTTTTTTTGCCTTTGCATATCCAGTTGCCCCAGCACCATTTATTAAAAAGACTCCTTCCTCCATTGTATTGTTTTTTGCACCTTGTCAAAATCAGCTGGGTTCCCTATTCTGTTCCATTAATCTGTGTGTTGATCCTTCTACTGATATCACAGTGTAGCTATATAATAAATGTTGAAATGAGGAAGACTGTTCTCATTTTATTTTTGTCAAGATTGTTTTAGTCATTCTAGAGCCTGTACCTTTCCATATAAATTTTTTTTGTAAGTTTGAAGTTTAGAACAAATTTTCTATGTCTATAAAAACCTTGTTGGAATTTTGGTAGGAATTGCATTGAACCTATATATCAATTTGGGGATAATTGACAGCTTTACTATGTTGAATCTTTCACTCCATGAACACAGTTGCCTTGGCTTTTATACTGTCAGTCAACAGTACTTATTGAGTGCCTACTAAATGTAAAACTAAATTAAGAGTAATTTTAGAATCCTTTAAGCTTTAGTGAAGTAGAACGGTTGTAATAATAACTTCATTGTTTATTGTGTTTTATTTCATAGCTCACTGATTTCAAACAAATTGAAGAAATCAGCTTTCCTGAGGTAGAGCTATCATTATATAACTTTATTGTTTACCCTTAGTGTGTTTTATTTCATAGCTCATTAGTTTAAGGCAAATCAAAGAAATCAAAAAGGTTACTTTTTGGCCTTCATTCTCCTCTCTAACTGCCACTGCCATACAGGTACACTAAATTAGTTCACTTAAAAATGGATTTATTGTTTAATGCCTGATAACTCCTAGAGGAAAAGATACAATTTGGCCAGTGACTTTGAATTCTAATCTGCTTTTTTCTCTGATACTTATTTTAAGAGCCATTTTTTGGAAGCCAGTATTCACTTTTACCAGCAGTTGTTTGCAATTGCTTATTCCCCCTCAAAGTTCTAATTTCTATTTGTAGCATGACGAATTGGTTGCTGTGGAGATAATTGTCTAAAATTGGATTTAAGGGAGAACATGTAGCTAAGACCCAGTTTTTATAGGAAAGTCTTTAATAATAAAGATGTGGAAAAGTGAACTTTGGGAATTTGGATCTTTAAGCCAAATTACTTTTAAATAACAAGTAAGGAATTGTAGTTGTTTGCCAGTATGGGTCAGGGCCAATAATTAATAACTGAGGCCTAAGGGTTGTGCTTCTGAGAGAAGTCTTTAACACAGAGTTGCAGATCGAAAAGATTAAATGTCTCAAGTTAATTTGTTTGAATGGGAAAAAAAATAAGCTTACCATACAGAAGCCTAGAGCCTGGTCAAAGATTTCTTCATAAATAGCATTACTTAAAGTAGAAATTGATTTGGATATTAAAGAGACCTAATTATTTGAATTCATTTGTATGTAGGAGCAGGGCATTCCTGCAAAACACAGGGTGTTAAATGACATTACTGATATCCCCACTTCCCCTGCTTTGGTTCAATACACTGAATCTCCTGATGTGGAAAAGGAAGTGAAAAGACTACTGTGTTCAGATGCTGAAGCTCTCAGTGCTCGTATCCTTTTATACTAAATATTTTCCTTGTAGCCTGTTCCGCCCCATATGTACTTGCTGACAAGCCCTCACTTCTGGTATTTGTGTACTAATTTTGGTGTGTTGAACTTCAGATTTTTGTTATAGAAATGTTACTTCCTAGCTAGGAATAGTAAATTAACACAATAGAAATGTATTTACTTGTGTAATCCAATAGGAGGTACTTCTTCATACTAGGAATCCAGATACAGATGGCCTGAAGTTGGACCAAATTAAATAGCACTTTCACTCAGAGAACCTCTTCCCTTTCAACTGTGCCTTCTCCTTTCTTTCTGCTTGTTCCTTGACCACCACCCCTCCTTTCAGGATGGGAAGTCATTGCTGAAGACGAAACCAAAGAAATAGAAAGTCAAGGCTCTATCCCAGGCTTTGCAATGTCCTCAGGAATAAGTGGCTATAAGCAGGGTCATTTCTCATCAGGTATGTTAATAAAGACAAAACAAGAGCTTCAGAGAAGGCAGGTGTTGACTGTGCGGAAGACCATTCTCCAGAGACTCACAGGCCAATCACAGAAAAAGGATGCCTTGGCCTTTCTTTCCTCTTCCTTCAGTGCTTCAGGGGTTTTAGACTGCTGTTCTAATCTCCCATCAGTCCCTGGTATCCTAAATTCCTGTGGGCCCTTAGATACTCTAAATGTCTTGAACACTGAATACACGAATGAATGTTAGTGTTTTGCATTTCCTGCCATTGCCTTAGGAAGGGAAGGATCTTCCTGTGAGAAAATTATTTATAAAATTCATTGGTTGCCCAGTGAATTTGAGGGAAGGAAGATAACTGCAGCTTGAGTAAGAGTCATTTGAAAAGATTCAGATAGATTCACCTTCCTCTTGCTTGAAACCAATAGAATATGGTATGTTTCGGGAGATGTTCAGTGACTCTAGTAGCAACAGTGATGATGAGGAAGAGGATGAGGATGATGAAGAGGATGAAGAAGATGACTACGATGATGAGGATGAAGTTGAGAAAGATTATTATGAAGAGGATCTGGAAAGGGAGCTACAGGCCAAGTTCTTTGCATCTGGCCAGTATGAGGCAAAGGAAGGAGCCAGTTCAGCAGGTAAGTTATGGAGGAAAAACCAAAGAGGTGGGACAGAGTGGGTGGCAGTGCTGAAGATTGACTTTAAACATGTGTTACATGCAAGGCTAAGTTTGAGAAATTACAGTTGAGATGTGGAGTGGAGTTTTGGTTGACTTTGATTTTGGTCCACTAGTTTGGGCTATGTTTAGTTAAAATTTCTGTCTGTCTCTGTTAGTCATGGATATTCAGAAGCAGATTCATTACATGGAGAAAAAGCTCCAAGAGATTCAATGCAAAGCACAAAGACAGAGGGATCTCTTAAAGAAAGTGGAAAACCTGACACTCAAGGTAAATTCTTGTTGGCTGGGATAAAGTTACCTTGATATCCTACTTTCAAAATCCCATCTTTGTGTTTCTAACTCGTATCATCCCTGTGCAGCATTCTTACTCATTTTTTGACCTAAAACAACCTCTTAGAAACCCCTAATAAGATATAGCCCTATTTCCTTTTATCTGAGTAATTTTGATCATCTCATACAAGAATTTTTGAGAAGAGACAAGGAGACTTGAGATAATGATTACCAATACTGAGCATCTGTTATGTGAAAGGCACAAAAAGAGCTAAGTATTTTACATGTATCATCTCATTTCATCCTCACATTCCTGAAATACAGGTACTGTCGCTAATCTTATTTTATAGATAAGGAATTGAAATTCAAAGAGGTTAAGTAACTAGTGGTAAGACATAGATTGAATCATGTTGTTTGTACCAAAATGTATTCATTGAAGTGAAAGAAAATTAACGAAGTTCATTTTTAAATGTTATGATGCATGCCTGAACAAGAATAAATATCTTGCTTGATTTTTATTAACATATATTTCAACAAAAGGAAAGTGTATGTTTAGGCCATGTTTACATCCTTTTTTATAGTGAGGGAAATTCTGAAGCATCTGGAAAATTCCTTGCCAGATTTCATTTTCTGGAGAGCCGTAGTCATCAAAATGTAGTAACTCAACACAGAACTGTACCTATTTAGAATATTGTCCTTTACATTAACCAAGTGAGATAATAGATGTGGACACACTTTGAAAGATACAGTTGTATTGATGTTGCATGGAGGACTAGTTAGGAATAATAATATTCTGCCCTAGTGCAGGGAAATGAATGAGTCAGCACCAAATTCCAAGTCAGCTTTTTTAATAGTTCGCCACAGTCAAAGGATTTGTGCTAAACTAGAAAAAGGTAACATGAAGGCATTCCAACCATTTATTTTAAGGCAAGAAAAAAATATCGTGTGTAGGTTTATAAAATCAAATCAGATAGCTCTGTACTTAGGGGATACAGTTTTTATACTCTGAATCCTTTAAAAAGAGTGCTCTTTTGTTATGACTGACAGTTTGCTTATCAAATTATTTGCCAAACTCTTTGTCTCACTTCGTTCTCTTTTCCTTTGAGACTCAGCATTCATCATTTATACAATTTGTTTTCCAGAGTTATTTACAGTCTGTGCTGGAGCAGCTTAAGTTACAGGAAAAAGAAAAAAATGAGCAGGTGAGAAGTGTTTTCAAATCAACCAGAAAACATTTGATACAAAGACTCCCCAACCCCACCCCCAAAGTCATTTCTGGCTGTTCCTTTCACAGGATCAGTAGTGACCAAATCTTCTAAATGAGGATAGCAGGTTGGAACAAGGTTTTTGTGAAAATTCACTCATTCAGCAGATACTGAATGCCTATTAAGTGAAAAGTACAAGGTGTACGTACCGTGTTGAATAAGACAGAGTACTTGTCCTCATGGAGATGTCTAGCATGGAAGATTGACAGTGAACAAATTAACATACAAATGGAGAAGTGCAAATGGCAAAAAAAACGTGCTTTGAAGGAGGAAAAAACATCAGTGGTGCTATTTGAATAAAAGGAGTCCTGAATTAAATGGAATTAAATTAAAACGACGGGCCTTTCTGAGGAGGTGATACTTAAGCTTAGACCTAAAGAGTCAATCTGAGTGAAGAGGGAATGGAGAGCCTCTTGGGTGGAGCATATGACAGGTCCCTCATGGGGGAAAGAACCTGGCCTTTCTGAGGACTTCTGGGCTATTTAAAGCAAGGAGGAGCATGACTTAACATAAGGTTGTAGAAGTAGGCAGAGGCCATAGTGTATGGTCCCTTGCAGGCCATGATAAGGAGGATGGGTTTTAGTCTTAAGTGCAGTGGGAAACCCTTGAAGAGTTTTAAGCTGGAGAGAGTCACATTTAATTTAAACTTTTTAAAGACCACTCTGATTCTTATCCGGAGAATGGATTATAGGGGGGGGGGGCAAGACTAGAATCAGGAAGGCCAGTTAGGAGGCTGTGTGGTAGTCTAATAAGAGAAAATGACAACCTGAACTAAGGTGGTGGCAGTGGCTATGGAAAGAATATATATATATATATTAACTGCAATAAAAATGTTTTTATAACCACTTTGTTGAGATATAATTCACGTACCATACATTTAAATTGTATGGTTTTAGTATTTTCACAGAATTGCACCACCATCACCACAATCAGTTTTAGAACATTTTCATCACCCAAAAAGAAACCTGTATTCAATACCAGTCATTCCCCATTTCTTCTGAATTTCTACCACTTGCCAGACCAAGGCAACCACTAATGTACCTTCTCATCTACTTTGCCTATTCTGCTTATTTTATCTAAAAGGACATATATAATGTGTGGTCTTTTGTATCTGGCTTCTTTCACTTAGTATAATGTTTTCAGAGTTAATCCATGTTGTGGCATGTATCAGTAGTTTATTCCATTTTGTGGGTGAATAATATTCTAATATTCCATGTGTGTAAGCATACACACACACCACGTTTTGTTTATCCATTCATCCATTGATGGACATTTGGATTGTTCCCACCTTTTAGCCATCATGAATAATGCTGCTACAAACACTCACATATGAGAGAATATATTTTAAAGGTAGAATGGATGGGAGTTGGGCCAGTTACTGGGTGTTGAAGGAAGTGTTAAGGATGCATGCCAGATTTCTGACTTGAACAGCTGTATTATTTCAAGCCACAAGAGAGTGAGAAGACTGAAAAGAAGGTACTGTAGGATAAGTGAGGGTCAGGTAGCTGTACAGAAGATGTATGCTGGCTTCAGCCCTATAAAATTGAGGGTAATAATCGTAAAGGAACTGGGGGCCATATGATGATGGGCTTAGCATGGGGCTCTTAAGATAGAGACACCAACCCCCATCCCCATTACACATACAAGCAAAGCCAGGGGAATTCTATATATTCCCTTCCAGTCAGCAAATCACTTAACCAAGTACTGCTCATAAACAACCATGTGAACAATTAACGCCAAATTGCTTTAGCACAAACCAAACATCTTTGTTTTCATCCGTGTAAATAGTATTGGGGAATGCTATTTTCAACATGGAAATGTAGCTGTGAACTTTATTCACTCACATTCCTTTACCTTATTAGTTCATTTATAGCCTACTTGAAGCTAGGTTCTGTAGTAGGGAGGTACAAAATGCTTACAACCCAGTCTCTGCCTCCAGGTGGGAAGAGATCCATGAGAGGGACAGGAATTTAAAGGAATGAAGTCTCACTTTTGTCCATAGAGACTAGGGATGACTTCATAGAGAAATGATGTTTGGCTGGTTCATAGAGAAATGATGTTTGGCTGGAGCCTCAAAAGGTAGAGTGGGGTTTTAATAAGGAGATAGGGAAAAGAGGGTATTCTGTATAGAAAGTAGCATGCATAGTGGCTCAGAGATGGTGATGACAGGCTAGAGTTGAGATTTTTTGTTTAGGGCATAATGAGCCACCAAAACTTTTTCACCGGGGGAGTGACTCAGGAAGATGTCTCTGCCAGGAGTGTGTAGGAGAAATTGTTGAGTGGAGAGATACTAGAGGAAGATGCAAGTGATGGAAGGAATCAGAGCTTAACAATTGATTGGATTCATGGGCCCAAAAGGAGAACAAAGAGGAGTCCAAAGCCTGAGTAACTGGAAAATGGTGTGCCACTAACAGAAGACAACAGGGAGGGAATTGTTGGGGGCGGGGGATGGAGAAGATGATGAGCTAAATTGGAAGCACGTTGAGTTAGAAGCACTTTAGAAAATGGGAGATTGGAGAGTGGCTCATGCAGAGAAATGATCATTGAAGCTGTGGGGATAGATGAGTTAGCCAGGTTGACTGTTTAGCAAGAAGTCCAAACCTGGGGAAAAACCTTCCTTTAGGGGGTGGTGAGAAAGAGAGCCCACAAAAGGGAAAGAACTGGAGCAATCAGTGGTTGTAATCCTGTCGGCACCAGAGTGTAGCCTCTAAATTACTGTAGAAGCAATTCTCGTAATTTGGTAGGTGATGTGCAGCATAGGATCACTTTCTAATGCTCCATTCCTTTCTTTCACAGAATGAAAATCTACACTGGTATGGAGTGACCTAAATTGAATAATACTCAAAACCAATCTCTGTCCCAAAGACAGTATACCTCTCAATGTTTTTGGTCACTTTGCCATTCCAAGTAAAATAAATAAAGAGAGAGATAGATAAATAGATAAATAGGTAAATAAATAAATATTGGTCAGGTCTTTGGTTCAGTTTCCAAGTGTATCATAACATGGTAAGAAGCAGCAGCTAAGACTTGGTTTAAGATCCAATGTGTTCAGTGGGACAAAAGCCTATCCCAATTGCTTTATTTTCTCACTCTTCAAATCTTCAAATGTGGCTACAGTGATCCCTCTGTACACTCTTCACAGAAATGCAAAGTCTTATCAGAAGCATATTTAATTTTGAAGCATATTCAATTTGAAAGCTTCTTTTTAGAAGTTTGGCACAGTAAAAGACAACGTCATGCAGTGTTGTACATGCATTCTTGACTGTGGCACTGTTCTTTGGAACATTGCAAGACTCAGATAACCATATAAAATACATATTACAGTAGTTCTTTTTGGTTCATACAAGTAAATCCTAGATCAAGTAACGGAACCTAAGATTTCAGAGCAATTTTTCATATTTTTCTGCCTCTCCCTACAGCTCATTTTCCTCCGGGAACAATTGAAATCTATTTTGGAGAAGTAAGAGAGCCTTCAGCCTGGCACATGAACCTTGGATTCACTATCCAGACTGAAGACTGGATGAAATTGTACGTGTTTCTGTCCCTTTCATTGCCGTATGCGAAGTCATTTGTTATTTGTTGATCTGAAACTTTTTATGCTAGTCACATTTGAAGTTTATAGCTGTGTAGAAAGGGACAGAATATAAAAAAGCAGTAGACCTAAAATCCCAACTCAATATAGAACTTCCCTTCTCTTTATCAACTTGATAATTGCTTACATTGCCTCTGCTCTGTTGGTGCCATCAAATGATTCAGCCATGCTTTCCAAAGACAGTCTAGCCTGAAGGCCATACAGCTAGCTGGTTTGTGTATGTTTTCAGTTCCCTTCTTCTATTAATTTTAAATATTTCCTAAAACATGGAACAAATCATTTCTACCAAAGGCTAGGACCTCTCACAGTGAATTAAGTGCCTATCTCCCAGCAGTTAACACCAGCTTGTGTCCTTTGTTAAGGTAATAGGGGCTGCTTTCCTGCTCAGGGATGATTTCTTGCTGCTGCTATCTTTGTTCTGTTGTGTTTTTAGGGATTGTGTCTGGTTATTATTTGACAGCTAAGAGAATAGTTAGGACAGAGATGAAATTCTGAGTTGTTATCCTTATTCTGAGCCTCTTTATCCTAACCCCCATCAGAAAAGGTTAGGAAAAATCAGATGCCTGTGATGCCTGTGAAGACTCCCTTAAAAACCCTGAGTGGGTTTATTTTTTCAGCTGTATTGTTAAAGTTTTCTGGCCTGTGTTCTTTAAGCAATAAATAAATTCTTCATTTTAATTGGATTGCTGTCACTTTATTAAACTGCTCCCATGATGAATACACTCATATCCAAAAGGAAACTGGAGAGACAAGCAATAAACTCTACCATTAGGAAATGACATAAGATGCTGTCAATACTGGGGCATCCTTCTAAAGAGCTCTTGGGATAACTCCTAATGAACTAAGCAAACCATCTCACATTAACCATATAGCACTGGGAATTTGAGAAAGCATCTAGAGAAGTGACTAAAATGGCAGTATTTGCATTGATTTATGTTGTAGTGGAAAGAACACAAGGTTGGAATCCTGGCTTTTCCATTCACCTTGAGCAAGTCCCTACACCTCTTGGAGCCTCTGTTATTTTTTCATCTAGAAATCAAGGATGATAATGCTTATGACCAAGAGGCATCTGAGAGTTTTCTGGAAGTAGTCCAGCTAGACCCAGGTCTGGTCCCAATTGATGGAGTCAGTGTTGCTCTAGGAAATGAACTCCCCAAGTTTTCTGTGCCTCTTATAGTGCTCCCATTCCAAGTTCAAGTTAATAAGCCAGGGGCAGTGAAGTTCAGGTCAGTATGTATGGGCAGGCCCTGTGGAGGAGGATGGAAGATGGAAGGGATGCTGGGGGCAAATGCAGGGAAGAAGCAGGACTAAGGAAGATATGTTAAGGGCAAACAAAATGAAGTTAAGATTAGGAAAAAAGCTAGAAGACAGCTTGAAAACCAAGATGATATATAAAAAAAAATATTTTTTTCAGAAATTCAGGCTTTAAAAGATGAGAAGAAAGGGAAGTGGGAGAAAGGGACTGTTAGAGGCAGAAGGTGTGGAGGAAGAAGCAAGGTTTGAAAAGAAGATAGCCCTTTACAGATGAAGGAAGGCAGAGGGGGCCACCTGGGTGGCTCAGTCGGTTAAGCACCCAACTCTTGGTTTTGGCTCAGGTTGTGATCTTACGGTTCGTGAGTTCAAGTCCTACATCAGGCTCTTTGCTGATGGCACAGAGCCTGCTTGGGATTCTCTCTCACTCTCTCTTTGCCCCTCCCCTGCTCGTGCTTTCTCTCTCTCTCAAAATAAAATAAAAAAAGGAAGGCAGGGGGCTGGAGCAGAAACAGATAACAAAGCATCCTGGGGACATGGCTGGAGAGACTGAGGCTAGTGAGGGTGGCATATATGCCACAGGTGGCATCTAGAGG
Organism: Neofelis nebulosa; assembly: GCF_028018385.1. Classification (NCBI taxonomy): domain Eukaryota; kingdom Metazoa; phylum Chordata; class Mammalia; order Carnivora; family Felidae; genus Neofelis; species Neofelis nebulosa. Next base: position 81,802,313 of record NC_080800.1, on the reverse strand, counting down.
TGATAGAGGTAGAAGAGCCCTAGTTCTGCCTCTATCCAATACTACAGCCCAAGAGCAGCCAGAACTCTGCTGAGAGGCAGGATGGAAAGGAAGACAACAGGAAGGGGCAAGGGTGAATCCATGCGTCTGCAGTGGCCTTGCATTCCCTCTGCTGCCACATCTCATTGTAACCCAGGGTAACTGCTTCCCCACTGCCCTCCAGTCACCCAAGGCTTACTGCCACCCTGACTCCCCACTTCACCCCAACAAACACACACACACAGTGATACCTCATGAAATTTTTTTTTTCTACAGCCCAGTGATTTTAAATTTTACATATTACAGACCTGTGTTGTCCAATATGGTATCAACTAGCCACATGTGGGTTTTGAGCACTTGACATTTGGCTAGCTCGAGCTGAGATGTGCAGTAAGTGTAAAATACACACTGGGTTTCTGTAGGGTAACTGGTGCCCTGCTGACCTTGCACTATTAGCATAGGCCATGTAGGCAAGGCTCAACTGCAGGCTGACCCAGGCCTTGGCAGAATGCCCTGTGATCCTCCAGAAACATGGGAAGATAGGCAGTCTCATGAGAAGTCACTACAAGACCATTTCTCACCTCCCTGTCTCGAGGGAGGCTTCTGGGAGGCAGTTCCTCATCTGCCTTCCTCATTTAGGTTAAGCATAGGACTTTCTGCCTGCCGTGCCACCCCTAAAGTGTACAGCTGGAGGCCATAAAAATAGGATGTCCCACCATCCATGTTGCATGTCCTTGGGCCCCTTTTGTTTCAGTGGCAACCTGTGGAACAAGGGATGCAGGGAGGTGATACCATTGCTGATCTTGCTTTGGCTGTCTTCTATGAGTAGTAAATTGTCTGGATCTGTGTGGGTCTCTTGTTTCTTTCCAGCTGAATTTATCAGCCTGTTTGACAATTTCTAAGACTTAGTTAAAAAAAAGGAATATAAAATATCTCATTGTATACTGATTTCATGTTGAAATGATGTTTTGGATATACTGGGTTAAATGTTAAAGTTAATATCACCTGTTTATTTTTATTTGATATATTTTTTAAGTTTATTTATGTTTTGAGAGAGAGTGGGGGAGGGGCAGAGAGGGGGGAGGGGCAGAGAGGGGGAGGACGGGATCCGAAGCAGGTTCCATGCTGACAGCAGAGAACCCGATGTGGGGCTCGAACTCATGAACCACAAGATCATGACCTGAGCAGAAGTCAGATGCTTAACTGACTGGGCCACCCATGTGCTCCTCACCTGTTTATTTATTTATTTTTATGTATTTAAAAAAATTTTAATGTTTATTTTTGAGAGAGAGAGAGAGAGAGAGAGAGAATGCAAGTGGGGGAGGGGCAGAGAGAGAGGGAGACACAGAATCCGAAGCAGGCTCCAGGCTCTGAGCTGTCAGCACAGAGCCCATTGTGGGGCTTGAACCCATGAGCAGCGAGACCATGACCTGAGCCGAAGTGAGATGCCCAACCGACTGAGCCACCCAAGCGCCCCATTCACCTGTTTATTTTTTAAATATGGCTGCTAGAAAATTGTGTATGTGGCTCTCATTATATTTCTATTGGACAGTGGTGTTATAGATTGGTGAGAAAAAGAAAAATTGGTGTTGGGGAAGAGGGACTCCCAGGGTCTTATTTTGCTAGAAAAATGGCATTAAAAAAAAAACTGCCATAGTTTCTTTGCCCCAGTTACAGGGACGTTTTAACACTCCAAAAAATTATATGCTGATAATAAAATATAGACCTTTAAATTGAGTAAATGTATCTTTATGGAAAGTCACTGCATTGTCCTGATTTTTCTCACATTGCTTCAGGCTGGTGAAAACTCCCTCAGATTGATGAGGATGGTTATTTAAGAATCATTGGTATAGAAAGTTCGTCCCATGAGGGGATAACTGGCTAATTTGTATAGGATCTTGAGAGGTAACCAATCCAGGTAACAGTAGTGGATGGGGCTAGTACAGGTGGGTTGGTTTTTGTTTTGTCCAGCAGGTGTTGGTTGAGCTCATCTGGTAGCCCATGTTTTGCAGTATCCCTGTGGCTTCTTGGCCCACCCTCTCTTCCTACACCCAAATAAGGGAAGGATGTGGAACGTCAGAGTCAGAGTATAACCAGAAGAACCAAAGTAAACAAATACAAATTTATTCTTTTCAAAGCAGAATTCAAGGGAAAGGGGAAAAGCACCACAGTGAGTGGCAATCAAAGTTAACCAATTTGTTCCCAGCCCCACCCACTTTGTCCCATTTCTAGACCTGTGTGCCACCCTGGCCACCTCCCCCCTGCCCTGGATCCCTTCCCCAACTTCCATTCCTGAGACCAGTTGTTGCAGCCAGCAAACAGCATAGCAAGCTCCACTCTGGGCCCCAATACTGCCCTGGAGACAGCAAGGACATTCAGCAGCCACCCCCCCATGCCCGCAAATGCAGCAGCTGTGGGATGAGATGGAGGCTGGGAGCTGATTCCTGGCCTTGAGCCTTTCCCTCTCCCACAGCCATTGGTGTTAAAAGAGTAAGAAAGAGCTGAAGTATTCCTTTGTTCCCAGGGCCAGATTTCGGCAGAGAGGCCCAGAGATAGAGCTGCCCAGCTGAGCAGCTCAGTCTCCACAGCCCGGGGGTAGGGCCCCCCAGTTTCTCTCCCAGGACTGTTTGCCTTAAGGTAGCTTACTTTCTTGGCTAGCTGTCACCTATGCCAGTGGAACTTTAATGAGATTCTTGGCCTGAAATGGTCTCAGAGGCCTCAAGTTGGCCATTGAGAATGTGTGTTACAGGAATGTTCTAGCATGAAGCTGGACATGGAGCCCAGATTCCAAACACACACCTCAGGCAGCATGGGTATTCCTCAAAATTAACCTGGAGGGAAAACGTCTATCTCCCAGCATTGGCCTCTGCCTGACGTCAGGGTTTCTCATTACTGTGGCCTTGCCTGCCCAGTTCCTGGAGCATGAGAAACTCAAACAGGTTTCTCTACAGAGAAATATTTAAAGGTTGGGCCTTGATAGAAATGGGCACTTGAGAGCCTTGATTTCAGCCTTGCCATTCTGGAGGGAAGGGCATGTGTCCTCCTGGGTAGGGCCCTCTTTAGGGAACCATCCAATAAACAGCTTGATGTTCTGCAGCCAGTCAGCCTTTTTTAACAAGTTCCCAGTCAACATGACCCTGCTCTGCTCTCAATTTGAGCAGAGGCACCTTCATAACAGCTTTTTGGCCTCTGCCAAATCCTGTCGAGAATAAATCGCCTATCAGTCCTAACTGTTCCCTGATACTACTTGACAACAACCCCAGCAAACACTCATGTTCCTTCTCACAAGTCAGAGGCTTTCCTTAGGCTGCCTACCCAGAAAACTCCCCCTTTACCATTCCTCCAGTACAGGGCCATAAATTATGCAGCATCACACAAAAAAGATACCTCTAGGAGACATGATACATGACAGATGCTTAACAACATACAGCACATCTCAGTAAATCTCACCCTAATTTGGATTCACCATGCCCAAGGATCCATTTACCTCACTGAGGGCAAACTGCCCACACACGCTGCAGTGACTGTCACTGGACCCTTGAGTGATACACTCACCTCAGGCATTAAGGTACACACAGGACCACACACACAGTGTCAGTGACCCCATTAGTGAGAATTCAACCTGCTGCTTCGGTCCACCTACAGCACAAATCCTACATAGCAAGATCTACATCTTCTCTACTATGCCTAGCCCACCGCAGTTGCCACAGGCCCTTGGCAGCCCAAGATCTCTTGGGTGAGGTGGGGGTTATGGGAAGGATTTTCTAAGACTTTCCCGGTCAAAGATTGTTTCATAACGTATGCCCTCTTAAGCCTTAGGCAGGATATGCCTCAAAGACCCTGTGCTCCCTGACCTATAGCAAATGTCTTCTCCCCCATTCCTGCCTACAAACTATGCCCCTACAAATACAGCCTCCTTCCCATGGACAGATGCCCATGCCCTGTGTTTGTTGCCCACCCACAACCTGTTCACCATACATCCAGATACCCAGGCCTCCCATCCAGAGATTTCATGGGCACTAAGGCAGATGCAGTTAGCCCTGGACCTGTGGCTTAGTGCTCCCTGGAAATTCTAGAAGGAGGTAATCCTAGGCTTCTGGATCAAAGCTGCTGCCTCCTTCCCCTGCAGCAGATAAATCTAACCTCCCAGAAGCTCTACCCACTGGCCTACTGCTTTATTATAACAGAGCACCCCAACTATCTCATACCTTCCTGACCTTGGTGGCAACTGCTGCTTTCTTTGAGTCCCTGAGCCAGACTTATGCCCTGGAAGGGGCTGGAGGGTATTCTCTGCGTTAAAGCCTGGCAAAGGTCAATAAAGGCCCATCTGTTCCTTCTTGTTTGCATGCGATGAGTGGAACTCACATTTGCTCTATTTTGGCACCTGAACCATTGTTTAGGGGAGCCCAGGAAAATTCATCCAAGGCCCAGGTGTCAAGGGAACGAAATTTGGAATGAGTGAAGAGAACAGAGTGACTCTTCCCATTAGATTCCACTGTGGCCACAGGCTTCTGTTGGCTTTGGTCTTAAGGATAGCTTACCCCAGACATGAATGGAGAGACATCCTAGGGGGAGCAGCCAGGATGCGTCTATCAGTCCAACCAGAGGCTGGGGCTAACAAAGAGCAAGGCAGAACATTAATACTTTGAGAGGTATTAGAATTTAATGTGTGAGCAAGGCCAGGGGAGTACTGATATACAGTAGGTATGCAGGATAGATATATATGTATATAAACTTAGGCAAATTAAGTCAATTGCGGGGCTCTAGGTTATAAAGCTTCTTTTGATAGAAAACTGCCTAAGTGGGCTTTGACTGTTCAAATTTCCCAAGCCCATTACCACCCCCCCAACCCCGCTATCTACTTTGAACAGTTTCTGGAGAAAAGGATTATGGTATATGTAGGCTAGGAAGAGTTAGTTTCCTTTGAGGATTGGATTCACCTTCCAGAGTTAGAAAGAACAGTTTTATGCAAAGGAAGGCCTTGCTGTTGTCTGGGTGGAACGTGGCCAGCTTCCTGATGTGTGGCCAGTGGCTCCTAGGAAGAGGCCACTATTTAAGGTTGCCACTCGCATCTGCCTTATGATTAGCTAGGGACAGTGAGTCACTTCATCTGATTCAGCCTAAAAGAAAGAAGGGTCACAGCCTGCAAGAGTGTTGGGCAGTCACACTCCTCCAGGCTGGTGAGTGGCTTCCCCTTCCTCACCCAAGTAGAGAAAGACTCGCTTGCTGAGCAAGCTGCTGCCTCTACCCCAGGGCTCTGAGGGCAGACCCAGAAAAGCCAAGGGTGGCTTCAGCTGGTTCCTAGAGCAACTCAGCTGGTGTCTCAGGATGCTGAAGCCTTCAGGAAAGAGGATGATTGGGGGAAAAACCAAAGCCCTAAGTATTTCTTTAATGCTTCCAAATGTAAAGTGTAAGTAGGAATCAGAACAAATTGTTCCCCCTCATTGAGGAAAGTCTGCCAGGGCCTGAGGCAGAAGGAACTGCAGATATTCTAGGGGGAAACAACATCTAGGTAGCATCAGGATGACTAGAGATATGCCGTCAAACTATAGTATGCCACATGCTGCCCAGACATTTTCAGGGGCACTTTTTTGGGGGTAGGGGGGAGTCTCAGAGATACTCTTTTGCCTCCCTGAGCTGGGCCAGAGAGTAGGACTAACTCCTGTGGGTTCATAATGCTGGAACCCTGGAGTCATTGGGTTTCCTTATCTCCATAATTCCATGGAGAAGGGAAAGGGGCTGATGGGCACTGCTTAGCTCTGTAAGGCAGCTTCTCTGTCCCCATCTGAATGGCTTCCAAGTGCCATCTGCCTGGACCGCAACAGAGACATACTTAAGGGACTGATCTCAAACTTGTGGATTAAAGGGCACATTTCTATAATTGGAGGAATCATGCGTCTTCCTCCCCCAGTCCTCACACATCCACTTCACATACTAGTGGATCCCTGCTGCTGCCCAGAGCCCAAATAACTCTGGCTGAGGAATGTGGGCCCGGTAGGGACTGGAAATGTTGGGTGAAGGCTGAAGGAAGACTTTGACCAGAAAGAACCAGAAGACTGTGGATTATAGGATGGGGAACTGGCTCCATCAAGAGGCCAGCAGGGTGTTGGCAGTCACATCAGAGCTTCGCACACTGGGGAAGGCATGGCGGAGCTTCTCCATGATGTCTTCTAAGCACAGGCTGACATCTTGGCTCTTTGACCCCACATCATCTATGTTGGAAAAGAGAGATTTGGGAAGAGAACTAGAGATTCCTTGATGAGGACAAGGGGCTGAAGTGGGATGTGGCCAGCTGAAGGACAAACCTACAGCATTTGTGTTGTTCCAGCACAATGCCTAGTATATAGAAGGTGCTCAATATACATGTGTAGAATAAGCAAACAAATGAATCCATCAATAAGCCCATCATCCCTGAAGCTAAGCTCAAAGCCATGAGGAGAAACCAGTCCCAGCCCTAGCAGCCATAGAAGGGGCTGGGAGGAGCCGGAGGAACTTACCTGCTGCCTCAGTATCTGGAGTAGTCTGTCCCTTCTCCTGGGGGTGACTGCCTTCTGACTGCTGTGGAGAGGAAGCTAGGGACGAGCCTGCAGAGCCATTGCCATCTGGTTCGGTGGGTGGCTAGCAAGAGGTAAGGCATGACTTAAATGGCTTTGTTTTCCTGACCTTACTTTAACAGACTCCTGAGCTTAGAAGGGAGACCTCATGCCCATCTCTCTGCCCTTGGACTTTAAGAATTTTTGGTAGTGCCCCAAACAGTAGCTCTTCCTTTTAAGAAACTTCTTAGAATATTTAGTTACCAGTTACCTTCTTCCTTCGACAACATGTGTCAAAGGTTACCAGTTTGTATAAGGATGGCACTGCACCTAAAGGTCTCTTGCTGTCATCTTGGCTATAATTAAGCTATTTAAAACCCAGTTCTCTCTGAAAATATAGAGTTGTACACCCGATCCTCTGTTTGTGATATAATATCATATGTTAAGACCTCCAGGAATTCATCTAGAGGCTATCCTTGGAGGATCTGGGGAAGAGGCATGGGGTGGTATTGGTACATAGAGTGACAATACAGTTTACCCTTGAACAATGTAGGGGTTACGGACACCAAACCCCCCCTGTGTTCAGTTAAAAATTGCTAACCAGAAGACTTACTGATAACATAGTGAACTGTTATATATATTATATGTATTATATATTATATCCTCACAATAAAGTCAGCTAAAGAAAATAAAAATGTTATTAAGAAAGTCATAAGAAAAAAAAGAAAGTCATAAGGAAGGGAGCATACACTTACTGTACTGTAAAAAAAAAATCCACATATAAGTGGACCCACATAGCTCAAACCTGTGTTGTTTAAAGGTCAGCTGTGATAAGTAACATTTACAAAGTATTTACTATTCCTGGCATTGTGCTAAATTCTTTAAATTCATTGTCTCATTACATGCTCACAATTCCAGGAAGTTGATATATTATTATCCCTGTTTTACAGATGAGGGAACTGGGGATAAGTGAGGGTAAGTCACTCTTAACACCTGACAGGCAATGATTGGCAGAGTCACATTCAAACCCCGGGCTGTCTGACTCCATAGCTTCACTATATCACATATACTACTTCTCAAAGAGGAAAGGGACAAACATTAACAAAGAGCTCCCTTCCCAGAAAAACTCTTTTTCTTGGCTGTTCAAACCTGCTTCTTTCTAGAAAACATCATAGTAGCAAAATCAAGGTTTCAGATGATTCTTTGAACTTTGTTCTTTCAATACCAGATTCAAATGTGTCATTGGAGAAGTGAGCACCCAGAATTGGCCGAGCAATGAGACATACCAGCCCCTTCCTTCCTCCACCTTCCCTAATTGTCAGCCCAGTTCTCTTTAGAAAGTCATCCAACAGCCACTGCCAAGGAGCTCTGTCTTTCCACCCCTTTGCTGTGCTCTCCAGCTCTCCTCCCCTCGGGGGCTGCTCTGGTCCTCTCCCAGGCTTCAGCCTCACCTGCAGGAGCAGCTCCCTTAAGCGCTGCAGCTGAGACTCTAGTTGCTTGTTGTGGTCTTCAAGAATCTGCATGCGTGTCTCCAGGCGGCTCTTGTGCTGCCGAAGGATCCGGGCCTCAGCCAGAAGCTCCTCATTGTGGTGGTCCTGTGCTACCTCGGCAGAGCCTTCAGCCAGGGTGGGGGTCTCGGCAGCCTCCTCATGCTGCCACTTCAGGCGCCTCAGCTCTCCCTGGAGAATCCTGCCAAGGACAGATGAGTTAAGACCTATGGCCCTAACAAAGTATTGACTGTCCAGGTCCCAGATGTCTGCTCATACCTCAGTGTGAGCAACCTCTTTGCTCTCTCACCCCCACCCCCACCCTAGCTGTGTTCTTGGTTGAACAGCCATATCCATTTCTTCTCCAGCACATATGTCATTTACTCTGCCATCCTTGGGCCTTGGAGCAGAGGGAGCTGACATTTCATATAACAAATGTCTTAGGGCTTTGATGTACTGTTTCAGGGATTAATTCTGACCTTAAAATCAGACAGAAACACAGTCTGCAAATAAATGAGGCATTAGGGCCACTGACTCACCTACTCCATTTGTAGATTTTTAGATTCCAGTGGAAGATGTAAACAAAAGACCACCCATCTTGCCTCTTCTTTCCACTACCCGCCTTTTTGGCCCACTTTGAACACCCTTGTTGAGTCATCAAGAAACAGGTTCCAAAGAGATGGTCTACTTTAGGGGACATTATTTTTGCAACAGAACCATTCCCTCACCAATGTTTTCCAGGGCCAGGCCACTGCTGATCTAATACAGTGCTTCTCAAACTATCTGTAACAAAATCCTGGGGCAGGGGTGGGGGGTGGTTTTCAAATCACTGTGAACCAGTAAGTGGTCCAAATGCATATGGTTAGTACATAGCTCATGCCACACATGACATGCCACACAAGTTCAACAACATTCAAATGGGTCTATACCTTATTCAATGAAAAGTCCGCTAATTATGTGCTTGGATGACATGGCAGTGTCAAATTGGTATAAAAGTTCCTAAAATCTTATTCTCTACTTATCTTGTCTTGAACCAATAATGAAAATTTGGCAGACCAGTCCTGTTCTGAGGACTTTCCACTCCAAGTAGTCTGTGAGCCAGCAGCATGGGCATTTGCCCCTCCCTGGGAACTGGTTAAAAATGTAGAACTCTGGCCCCACCCCAGACCTGTGAATTAAAATCTGCATTTACCCAGTTCCCCAAGTGACTTGTATGCACACTAATGTTTGAGAAACACTGTTCTGAGGAATTCTTTGGGTTCTACTGAATTCCCCCAAAGTGGCTTGGACCCTCCTCAGACCCCTACTGCCACCCGTACTTTATGGACATCAGTGTCATCCTTGTAATCTTCAGCTTCCCTCTGCCAGTCTTCAAACACTACATGCAGTGCCACTCTCCTCTTGTTTTATTACTTTCAGTAAGTGATAAGTACCTCTTTCCATTTCTAACACTGAAGATTCCTTGAGGGCAGAGACATGAATACTGTCTTCTGTAATTCTCTGTGTTTGCATTCTCTCTGCTTGCATCTACTGGGTACTTGAAAATATTTGGGTTGAGTTCAAAGGATTCAATTAATTATTATAATAGCTAGTGTTTACTTAACGCTTATGATAATCCAGGTACTGGCTAACACATTTATATGCCTGATTTCCTTTGAAATTCTACAAGTGACCCTAGGAGGTAGATACTATTATCATCATCCTTATTTTATAGATGAGGAAATGGAGGACCACAGAATATAAGTAACTCATTCAAGGCCACATAGCTAGGATGTGGAAGCATCAAGACTCAAATTCAAACTGTTTGACTCTCAAACCCACACAGATCTGTGCCATCACCATACCCACCGGTTCTCATCCTCTAAGTGTGCCAGGATCTTCTCTAGCTCCCCCTTGCTTTCTGTGGCCATGCTGCATGGAGCCTGCTGTCCAAAGGCTGTCTCCCGGTCTGTAATGGGGCTGGAGTGCCGCAGCAGGTACTGGTCCTCATCTCTGCATGGGTGTGGGGAGAGGAAAAGGAGGTGGCCAGGCATTGAACCAAGAAACATCACAGGGCATGAGTTCTCAGCTTCCAGCTCAGGCCTCAGGAGACATATGCTGGAAGATTCACTTCTAAGTCACATAGAAAGGGAAAGGCTATATATTCAGGTTTAAGAGGGATGAAAAAATAAGATGGCAGAGGTCATGGTTGAGGGTATAAGAGAGAGGGTTTTCAGGATGCTGGGGCTTCTGGGTTCTACCTAAAACTCCCTGGGAAACAATGAGCAAATCATTTCCCAGTCTGTGCTGTTCCCTGACCGTATCCTCCTTTGCTTCCTCACCCACCCAGGGGCTCACTGCCTTAGTCCCAATCAGGGCCAGCAGCTTCTAAGCCTCCTGAGCATTCCAGGAATCTCCCTAGGAATAAAGGGCCCCTTCTCTGACCTATAGCACCAGGGAATCTCTCAAGTCACACTTCAGTTAAGTCCCTGATGTCTCCCAGGATGTGGCACTAGATGGGGCTTTGGCATCTTGAGCATAGGATAATGATTCATTTCTGCAACTTTAAATGAGGACATATTCTTCTTCCTTCAAAACTAGGCATAGAAAGATGGGAGCTTACAAGAGGAAGGGACCTGGGCAGATGGCAGATCCATCAATAGAGAGCTTCTATTACCAAATACTGTGCACAGAAAGCAGCTTTCCTTCCTTGGGGCTTCTAGGACCCTAGCCACCATACTCCCCCCGCCATCTTGAGAATATATCCTTCCCAAATGGTGGCAGGGGGATCCCAAAGAGAATTATTCCTGGAAAATAAGCAGCTGGGAAAACTTACATGCTGTCATCCGGGGACAGGCTATCATTAAAGAAGGAACAATTTTGACTTTCCATCTCAGCAAGCCTGGGAAGGAAGAGCACGAACAGAAGGGAAAGCAGGATGTGGGTCCTGTTTTCATCTCAAGACTCTAATCCCACAGTGGGATCATTAGCTTTGATGGCTGCCCCAACTGCCCTTAAGTGTTGGGCGTCACTGGCTGCCACATACCCCACTATGCACGTCCCTCTGGTCTTGACTCCATTCTCTTTGCCCTGACTGAAAACCCCGTCCCCCTTAGACTCTTGAAAATCTCCCTCCTCCAAACCCAGTGGTACCTGCTGGCAAAATGCTCAATGCGGGAGTGTGTGTCAGCGTGTGGCAACATCGGGGAAGAAGCCAGCCTAGAAGAAAGCAGCAGACTCAGGCAGCCAAAGAATGGGTAGCTGAGCAGTCTGTTACCTTACAACAACCCTCCCCACCCCCTACCACCAAATTAGGGAGATGGGAAAGAGTTGATGGGAACAGGATACAGAGACTGGATTCTAATCTATTTCTCAGGCCAGATTCCTGTCAGGCCCAAGCTGAACTTCCTTGTTACTAGTCAGGTTTGCCTTGGAACATTCCTCTAGCCCATGCGGGACTCAGCCCCTACACAGCACATCCCCAGCTCAGCAAGGCCTGCAGCCTGTGCCCACCCACTGGTACTCACGTCTCACTGTAGTCAGACTCCAGCACTGATTGCACAGGCAGATAACCTCGCTGAGGGTGTTTGCTGAAATAATGCTTTGAGCGGAATTTGTTCTTTAAAGTTGTGGCAAAGTCCCTCATGTTCTCACTGGATGTGGTCTAGGGGGAGACAGGGCAGAGGGACTCACCCTAATGGCTTCTAAGGTGCTCCCCTAGAGCAGGGAACATGACTGGTAATCTAATCTTAGCCCCACTCCCAGAAAAATTTCGAGAAGGGTACAATGCGAAACTGTGAACACTGGTTGCCTCTGGGAAGTTGGACTGGAGAAGTGGGAGAAAGGCTGAGGAGAGGGGGGACTTTTATATTTTATACACCTCTGTATTATTGGACTCTTTTACAGTAAGTATATATTTGTTAATGCAGGAGGTACAGCATTCTCAGTCTCTCATCTCCAGCCAGTTATCCATGCATGATTTTTATAATATTTATTTTCTTTTTTTTTGAGGGTATTTTTATTTTTTTTAATGTTTATTTATTTTTGAAAGAGCATAAGCGGAGAAGGGGCAGAGAGAGACGGAGACACAGAATCCAAAGCAGGCTCCAGGCTCTGAGCTGTTAGCACAGAGCCTGACTTAGGGTGCAAACCTATAATGTTTATTTTCAAGTGGTAATAAAATAAAAATAAAGGGCAAGCTCCCTGCTCCCACTGAGTCACACATGTTTCTGTGCGAACAGAATATGGAGAAGAGATGGTGATTTACAGGGATGGATTCTGGGGAAACAGGTTGAAAACTGGGGTGGTAGGGTGGGAGAAAGCAGTGGGGGGAGATGGCAATATACTTGGGACTTCAGGAGTATCCATGGGGCAGAAAGGGATAAAGGAGTTTGGGGAGTAGAGTTAGCTCAGGGAGCTAAGCACGGAGCTGTGTGTCCTGAATACAGCACAGGAGAAATTCTATGAGTGGAGTTCAGGAATGCTGACCCACCTGGACTCAGGTGGCAATGAAGGGCACAGTTTCCAATGAAAACCAAGTGGAATCTGGGGACCCAGGTAAAGAACATACCCTTTCTAACCTCCAAGAGACTGAGTAATTTGAGCACAAACCTTGGTATTGACTAGAAGGTATGGAAGAAATGACAAAGTAGCAGGTAAAGACCAGGTGACAGAGCAATTCAGGAAATTACATAGGAAAAATTAAAGTAAGCAACGGAAGTCTAGTTGCCGGGAACTTCCTTTCTCTCTATTTTTTCCTGAAACTTTCCCTGAAGGAAAATAGTGAATGCTTTTTTTTTTTTTTGAGAAAGAGACAGAGACAGAGACAGAGACAGAGACAGAGAAACAGAGAGAGTGCAACTGGGTGAGGGGCAGAATATAGTTAGTCCATGCTTGGCAAAATGGATCAAGGGCCTAGAACCTGAGAACTGCCTCCCCCTCCTGCCCGGCCCGGAGGCTCCATACCGGGGTGTAATACTCCATGATGGGGTAGTGCAGCTTGTTGCCTTTGCTGGCCCTGCCTGTCAAGAAGCAGGTCTGGCAGATGTCCACGTTAAATTCTTTCAGACTCCGGTACCTTGGGGAGATGAGAGGTGATAGGACAGAGGATCCAATGTACCATAGTGACCTCCCCATTTCCCTAACATCCAAATATACACACACACATTAGAAGAGGGCGGGACATGGAGTCATAATGCACTCAACCTCCTATACATAACAGTGGCTTCATCCTCACTGGATAACTAGCCTTAGTCTAAAGACCACAAACCTCCATGAAATTACATGCTCAGACTCCTAGGAAGTGTGGGGAATAGCATTGCCTCACCATCTTTTTTAAAAGGGTTGAAGTGGGAAGGGGTAAAGAGCTCACGATGTCAAATAGCTTTCTTTTTTTTTTTTAATATAATTTATTGTCAGATTGGTTTCCATACAACACTCAGTGCTCATCCCAACAAGTGCCCTCCTCTATGCCCATTTCCCCTCTCCCCCACCCCCTATCAACCCTCGAACAGCTTTCTAAACAAAAATAGCCCCAAAGGGTTCAGTCTAACAGGTACCACTGCCTACGTTGGAGAACTTACACTTCCAATACAAAGGCCATTTATTCTACCAGCCTTGGGCAAGTCGGCTAAGTTATTTCCAAAACTTGTTTATAAAAATAACTCTATTATTACTAAATATTGACTAGCCCATAAGATCCAGGTCCAAAACCTGGCTGAACTCCCCTGCCCAGACCTAGTAGTACACAATGGTGAAATGCCTGGACTTAGAGAAGTCAAGAGGATCCAACATCTATTCCTGGATCTATACTAACCAACGGTGAACCTGGGCAAGTCACATTCCACGTCTGTGCCTCATTTGCTTATAGAAAGCAGGGCAGTTGTAAAGAGAGTGCCTTAAGGCTTTAAAAAGTTTTAAAATTGAGCATTTTATGATGAAAGCCTGGAGAATGTAACCAGGGAAACTTCAAATGTCTTGCAATAAGGCCTTCTTTCTTAAGCTTGGTGGTGGATGTTAAAAATTTCAGGGATTTTCCAAGCCAGTTGTTAAATACAACCATTATAAAAAATTACTAAACTCACAATTAAGTAAATGATATTAAAAACAAAGGTAACACATACCCAGAACCCATCACCTCCTAATTATTTTCCTATTATCTATGCACTTGAGGTTGTTTAAATCTATCATCTATGCTATAAATAGTGTACAACCATGCATCTCTTCTCAACCTCTTGTGGGTACCTGGACATCAGCCACAGTGGGAGTATTTACATCATGGAAATTAGCAAATACTACACATTAGGTTTTGTTTTTTGTTTGTTTGCTTTGCTTTCTGGGGAGTCAATTGTGAACCATTTGCCAGCATACCATTTGGTACACAGGTGATCTTATATGTCTACTTAATATTCCCTGGGAGACAATGAACAAACTACTTCCCTTTCTGTGCTATTTCACCATCCCACCCCCTACTTTTCTATACATTTTTTGTCAGTCTGGAATACTTCATAATATAAACTAAAAGAAAAGAAAATATTTCATCATTTCTGATTTTCTAAAAAGTTAAACATTCAGTAGTAGAAAGGATTGCAACAACATATAACAGCGTACCATAGATTAGCTGTAATTATATAATTATGGAATATGCACATTGTTTCATAATATATGATTTTATATGTAACATGGCCTATTTAACATTATCATTCTAGCAGGTATTGCTTTCCCTACCTGAAGCCCTTGATGGGGCACTGCCTACAGATAGAGCACTTGGTCTGATGCTTCACTTGCTCAGCAATGGTGACCCGATGCAGGACAGCCAACCACACCATGGATTGGGGCTCCAAGTTGACCCACTCAAGGAACTGTGAAGCTTCAATGACTGGCTTCCCGGTGCTCTAGGGAAACAAGAAGCCCAATGGCAATGAGTGGGGCCCAAAGTGTTCCTAGAATGGCACCCCTCACAGGGACAGGAGAACCAGCAAGGCCTGGGTTGGCCTATGGCCTATTCTACAGAGGTGTCCACCTACTGCCCTGTCCTAGTTGAGCTGGCACCCTCCCCAGTAGGACTCTGGACTTAAAAGCCCAGAGAACCCTCTATTTTGTTGTTCTGAAGAAACTCCTTTACATCTGAGTAGTTCAGATTGAAAGCCTCACTCATAGTTCTCCCTCCCTTCCTCCCACCTTCCCTCTTATCATCCCTACCCAGTCCCATACTCACAAAACGGAAGCAACTACGGACACTGGGCTCCACGTTGCTGCCCCCAAAGGCTGCCACTTCCCCCAGCTGACGGGGCACCTGAATAGCCTCATGAAGCAGGACACCGAGGTGGCGCTGGTCACACTGGCTGCCTGAATTGGCTACTTGGCTGAAGAGGTCTGCTGGCCCCACCATAAGTCATGGCCAACCCCGATGCAGGAATGCCAGAGAGTGGTGTGAGGAGAAGGAGCAGAAAAGGAAGACAGGGAAAGAGTACACAGACTTAGCTAATGACTTTTGAAACTGGAATACCTAAAGGTCTATCCCTGATCTTCTAGAAGCCCATGAGTTATAAAAAGAGCAATCTCTGTGTTCAGAGAGAAAAAGCAAGACAGACACAAAGAGAGAGAGAGCATCAGAGAGAGAGAGAGAGAGAGAGAGATGAAGACAGAGAGCGGGCTGCATGTCAGACCAGTGCCAGACACAGATATGGCACTGCTGGGAAAACAGATTCTCAAGAAGCAAGATGAAGGAGTGTGGAGTTTAGGTGTGCCTGATCATGAGTCCCCTCCTGTTCACATAGCTCATGTCATCTGACACTACAGTAAACTCTCAACTCTCCACACAAATGGAAACAAACACTGACATGGATCATCCACAAATAGGAGATGATCACCTAATTGACTATGGTCTAATAGAACATAGTCTAATATGTGCAATAGACTATGGTACTTATATTCGAACATGGGCTATATCTGCCCTGTGAGAACTACCCCCATGCTACCGCAATCTTAGCAAAGCTCCTTCAGAGGTTCTTGTCTGTCTCATACATCACCTATGGCTTAGAAAATACTCAGAAGTGGAAGGCATATGGCTTGGATTTTAGCTCTGGGTCCATTACTGGCTAGCTTGTAAGACCTTGGATAAGTCATGAACCTCTCTATGCTGCAGTTTCCTCACTTGAAAATTGAGAAGAAATAATTACTATCCATTCTTTCTCAAAGGAATATTGGGAGAAATAAATAATATCATTGCTATGAACATGCTTTGCTATGTCTCCTTCCCTTTAAAGTTTTCCCACTGTCATCCCTCTTCTGTGATCTAATATAGCACATATCCTTTGCCATTCAGATTATTCTAATTAACACTTTCAAAAATGCTTTCTGTGTACTTGTATCTCCTCCTCTGGACTGTCAACAACCTAAGGCAGGGACCGTGTCTGATTGGACCTTGTACTCACCACATTTAGCACAACGGTCAACACACATTAAGCACTTGACAACTAACACTGCTGCTGCAGAAAAGTACAAAAAGCCATACAGAAGATGGAGGATGGAGGGGAAAGCAAAGGCAGTATAAACCAGAGAGATTAAAAACTACAGAAATGCATACTATTCACCTCCTAGATATTGGGGATTATTGTGCCCTGCCCATGTAATCACAAGGGATGTCTCTAGTAGAATGTGTGACATGGCTTGAGATTCAGACTAGGGGAGGGCTGAGCCTGATAGGTCACAGGAAAATAGCACTAGGAAGTCAGGCCCTTGGATACCCCAGGAAGCCAACTCAGAGCTTAGTCAACTAATTATATTAGGTCAGAAGAAGTCAAAATCCTTGGAGTAACACTGGAAATAATAACAGGTCTTAGACCCATCTTAGCCTTTGACTGTTGTAGGTTTTTGCATTAGCCTGGACCACCGTTAGAATGTAGCCTGAGTAGTGCTCTGCTGAGTCATAAGACCTACCTTCTGCTTATTTTCACCCTTCCTCCTCCTATCACGCCTCTCCCTCCACCCAACTCCACTTCAGACTTTGGAGTTGTACTCACATTGCAATTTTTCCTTTACTTCAGTGCCACACAGGCATGCAATGCCGGTCTTAAAGGACAACGCCCGCATCTTTCCACTGCGACCACTAGGTTTAAGAGAAGAGACTGAGAACATGAATATATGTAAAGGGTTAACATCTTAGCATTAATTTCCCTGGCAGACTTTATCCCAGCAGGGCTCTGTGCCAACCATGCCCCAAGTTGAGCTAAGTCCAAGTCCACTGTGGGAGTGACCCCTTCTCACAATGCCCACTTCAGATATCCCATTGGATTTCATCCTGGAGGTTTCTGGGGCAGGGGAGGGTACAGGCCCTTACCTATCAAAAACATTGAGGAGCCAGTTGAGGCTCATGTCCACACAGAGTGGCACATTGACCAGGATGCCTCTTTCCTCCTCCAGCCGTTCATATAAGGCCGTCAGGCAGTGAATGACCTCTACCACATCCATCACTTGCTCACTGGCCTGCAGATCATGCTCATTGAAGATCTCCAGGGCTGTGGTTAAAGTTACCAGGTCCACTGGGAAGGAAAAGAGAGGGAGAGTGGCCAAAAGTAGAACTCCTAGGACTGCATGAGAAGATAACACCACTAGCATCACCAAATTTGACTGAATCTCCAGACCATCCATTTATAAGTATGATACAAGATTGCCCTTCACCAAGATCCTCATCCTGAAGAGGGAGATGGCAGTGAAAGGCCCCGGAAATTAACCCCAAACATTTATATACCCATATGTTCTTTGGCATCAGTTTCAAGAAGATGGTAGGATGTGAGTAAATTCACCTCTTTTGTTGTATTAACTCCTAAGGAGTCAAATCCCATTTTACGTTTCTCTGTCTTTACACACATTTCAACAGCAAACAGGTTTGTTCATGAACCTTGTTCTGAGAACCTAGATACCAGTTATGAAGGCTCAGGTATGTCTGGGTAAATGTGACGTGCCTTAAGAGGACTTTCTACTTATCTGGAATGATGGAACCAGCCTAGTCAGACATGCCTGGGCCAGGAAGACTGAATGGATAGCCTTCCTAAGAAAGGCCAGAAAGCACATTTTATCTATAGCCACATTGTCCCCTAACCACTGGCACTTGCTTCAATAGTTCTGCTACATTCAATAACCAACTCCAAGATGGCAAAAGAACACAAGCCCCTGATGGCTCCAAACCTTGGGCTGGACTACTTCCTGCCACAAAACAGTTGCTTGATTATCCATGCTGGGCAGGGAAGGGACAAGGAGGAGGATAGTTATGGGTTAATTTAGAGACAAGTCTGGGGCTTGGAAATAATGGAAGGCCCCTGGAAAGAGCAGGTGCCCACAACCAGCATACTCCAGCTTTTGGAGACAAGCCAATCAACAACCCTGGACAAGGTGGAATCAAAGTGGAAAACAGCTAGCAGTTGAGGAAGAGTGGGAGTAGGGTGAAGGCTGCGGGGAAGTGAGATGGGAAACTTACAACGCAGTGCCTTCTGGACTCTGCGTAGCTTCATGGCAGTGCGGTAAGCTGAGAACTTAATGTTGTTCAGATCAGCTACAAATAATGGAAAGAGACACACTCAGATCAGGGAAATGCAAATTAAAACCACAAGATACCATATTACACCCACTGGATTGGCAAAAAAAAAAAAAAAGAAAGAAAGAAACAGAAAGTGTTAGAAAAGATGTGGATAAATGAGGACCTGCTGGTGGAAGTATAAACTGATACAACCACCTCAGAAAACAACTTGGCAGTACCTAGTAAAATTGAACATTCACATATCCCACAACACATCTGGCTACATATCCTAGAGCAGTGATTTTCAAGCATTCATTGACCAAGATGCACAGTAAGACATTCATTTGATATCACCGTCCAATATGTACACCCTATGTGTGCATGTATAAATAACTGAATCACAATATTTCAGGAGATAATACCTTACTAGATTTTTGATAAAGCAACAACATAACAAAATTAATATTGAATATGATTCTTGCAAAGGATCTGTTGCACTTTCAAATTTCCTAGTCTGTTCACAACACACTGAAATGATGTTAGACCTTTAGACTGAAAAACATGCACATGTGCACCAGAAGACATGTACAAGAGGTTAGCAGCACTGTCCTTACTAGTTCCAAGCTATAGACAACCCAAAAGTCCATCAACAGTAGACTGGATGAAGAAGCTGTTGTATATAAAATGGAACACTCTACAGCAAAGAAAGTGAATGAGCTATATTCACATGCATCAGCATGGATAAAATTTGCAACCTTAATGGTGAATCTCTTAGTAGCCAAAACTAAGGCACACGGAAGTCATATTCATCATAGCCTGGACAGTGTCTTTCAAAGCAGGTCTGTAAGAATATTCCCTAATGTGATAGTAAAATGGTCTAGGAGGAATGTAGAGCCTACAGTTGAGGGAGGTGCAGAGGGGAAAGGAAGGAAGGCCACTGGGTAAATGACAAGGTGTCCCCTTCTACCCCCACCTGTTTGTTGAATGGAATTCCCTTCTGTTCTTACAGGAAAAAGGCAGCTATATAGATCTCCACCCTATACAGGAACTCTGAATTCTTACCCAGGGTTTGGTATAACTCAGTCATCTTGGGATGGTCCCAGCAAGTGGTCTGAGCCTGGTGGCTACAAACAAAAGCATCAATAATACCAGGGTCCACACCACCCCCCACCCTCCCCACACACATATGCGCTTCACTCAGTGATAGTTTGGATGCAAGGAACTGCAGGATCCGAGGGTGGACCATTAATATCCCAAAGCACCTTTCCCCAGGCAGAATCTTGAGCTCTTGAGATGAGTAGGAGGAAAAACTGGACTGGATGGAGGAATCCCAACAGATAAGGAGTAACAGGGAGAAAAAAAGGATAGGCAAGGGAGGAGGGTGGGCAGGTGAATGACCCACTTCTAATTCAGATGGTCACTCACTTGATGTAGTAGGGAACTTTATTGGGTGAAATTGCTCTTTCCCAGGGAACCTGCACAGAGGCTGGTAAAGAAGAGAAAGAGAAAGAAGTTGGCCACTAATACTTTTTAGGCTCCTGTTGACTCCCCTGCTCTATCCTCCCAAATAGGTGGTTAAGTCCAAAACAGGGATGTCTGACTTGCATTACCAGCTCTTAATAGCCCCTGAAGGTGGGGCAAGACTAATAAACTTACTTCTCTCGCTGATGTTAGGGCAAGGGAAGAAGAAATTGTCACCGATACCCTCATGTGTCAATGATGTGGCAAGGGCATGAAGAGGAATATCTGGCCTCAGCCACCTTGATGATCTCTTCCCTGGGCAGCCTGCCATTTCTACCCATTCAGCTGCAGTGCTGCTAGAGATACGAAGTGGACTACTTTCCTCATGGGGCTCAAAAACTTTCCCTCAGAAGGCCAAGCTTCTCAGTCCTATGGGACAATGGGGAATGGTATTGCCCATTTATTTCTGGTGAGGAATTCTGGAAAAGGATGCCCTTCTCTGCTCCATGTCTTTATCTTCCAGATGTTTGAGGAGAGGCTAAGTCACCTGGCAAACCTCCTCACTGCAGTTTCCCTGGATACAAGAGCCCTCTATAGGTATAGCTGCATGCCAGTGATTATTTAATAGCAATAGTTCTAACTGCCATTAACATTTATTGAGTTCCTACTATGAGCCAGATACTTTGCCAAATGCTTTGTGTACATATCTAATTTTCACATCTGTATATCCTCACCATCTCCACTGCTACCACCCTTACCTGGATCACCATAATCCCTCACCTGGATTATTACAATGTTGCCCTTCTGCTCAAACCCCTCCAAAGGTTCTCAATTCCATTCAGAATAAAATCCCAAGTTCCTACCATAGCCTACAAGGCCTTCGGTGCTCTGGCCTCCTGCTACCCTTTTTGATCTCCCGCTTTCTCCTCTCCATATTACTTCTACACCTGCCTCTTTCCTGTTCCTCAGGCATACCCCTGCCTTGAGGTCCTTGAAGTTGCTGTTCCCTGTGCCTGGTGTGCTCTTCCCTCAATTATCCACATGGCTCATTCCCTTGTCTCCTTGAGGTTTCTGTTCCGAGAGCTCTCAGTGAAGCCTTTCCTGACTACCCTATTCAAAATTGCAATGCCTCCCTCATTAAGTCCAGCACTGCCTTTTCATGCCTTCCCTGCTTTATTTTTTTTTCCCACAGCACTTGTCACCAATTTACCTTATATAGATTTTACTTATTTGTTTATGTTCTGGCTTCCCTTACTAGTGTAGAAGTTCTATAAGTCTAAAGACTTGTCTGTTTTGTTCTCACTGATGTAGCTCCAGTGCCTGGAACACTACCTGGCCCACATTAGGTCCTCAATAAATATTGTTGAAAAATTCAAGTTATTTAATATTCCCATAACCCTATGAGTTAGGTAATATTTTCTCTTCTTTTTTCATATGGGAAAATTGATGTTCAGAAAGGTTAAGCTATTTTCTTCAGGCTTGCACAGCTATTAAGTCAAGGAGCAGAGGCTCAGATCCAGGTCTCTCTGATTTGAGACCCTGTCCTTTCTTCCACTATACTGCACTGCTTTATCCTTACTGCTTCTTGGATGCCAAGATATATTGGGCTCCTACCAGACCCCCAAGGGACATGAGTAGACTCTCTTGTAAGGTATCTGTGGCTCTGCTAAGTGAAGTCTAGTTTGTCTCACGTACAGGAGAGGAAATGCTGTGACCCAGGCCCAAAGTCCCGGTGGGCATCTTGGAGCTGCTTAAGCCTCTCGCCAACTGACACCTATGGAAAGAGGCAGAGTGAATTCATTCCAGATATTTAGTGTGAGATTTCCAGGCACCTCCAGAAATCTTTGTGAAGTCCTTCACAAGCTAACTCGTCTCTGGCTCTAGATCCTTCCATGGCTCCTAGTGCTTCCACATCACTCTCAAGGGTCAGAGAAGAGCATTCTTAATTACAGGCCGCAGTCACTTCTTATCTGACCCTAAATGCCCACATTTAGACAGGCCCCTCTCAAATCTTCATTTCAATTACTTCCTGCAGCTTAGAGGTTGAGAAGACTGTTCCCTGGCCCCAAATGCTCTACTATTCTTTCCCCATGGAGGTCCCATCCCACTTTAATGCCCCTTCACTTTCTTTTGGCCAGAAGAAGATTCTCCCAAGCCTACTTATATCAAAGCTCTTTCCATTGGCTCACTCCAGGCTTCTCTTCTACCTGTAGCTGTTTCCACCGAACATTGATCTGCTCCAGGGCGCGGGAATTCTCCATTGACAAGTGTACATCAGAAATGGCAAGTTGATGGGCCAGATCATTCACCAATTTCACTCCATCTTTCATAGGGGAGAATTCTTCTTTGAATAGCTATAGAACAAGGACCCAAGTCCCACAGCAAAGAGAAAGTAGGTAAGAGGAACCATTAGTCATTCATCTCAACTACTCCTTCTTCACCCAGACTTTTGTTTCAATAGCACAATCCAGGTGCTTGCTATTAGGCCATTTGGATGAAGGTGAGGGGGGCCACTGTCCTTATCTGCTTCATTTTTTACTCAGAAAACACAAGGGAAAGAGAAGACAGTAAAAGGACAGAGGAGACTCCAGCTAAACGGGCCCCAAAATCCAGCACATAAACTGGAAAAGGCTCAGTTACAACCTGGGACAACAATGAAGCTTCAGTAGCAGGGACATGGTCTGGGAGGAGTGTCAGGTTTCAGGGTGGACTTTAGCCAGGTTAGGGGGCCTGTATACCTTAAGAGCCTGGATGTGCTCAGGGAGTGAATCAATGAAGAGATCCCCAATGGGCTCCCAAGTGGCTCGTACTCCCTCAGCCTGGGTCAGAGTATTGCTTAATTCCT
Source organism: Neofelis nebulosa (assembly GCF_028018385.1). Taxonomy (NCBI): domain Eukaryota; kingdom Metazoa; phylum Chordata; class Mammalia; order Carnivora; family Felidae; genus Neofelis; species Neofelis nebulosa. The sequence goes on along the minus strand of NC_080800.1, from coordinate 81,779,474 downwards.
CCATTGCCCCTTGGATCTCCAACAGCTGCTCCAGAGTGCGCTCAATGTGGCGGTGCTGGTCGACACAGCGGGCTGTCAGCTTCTCCCATAGTTCACTGGCCACCGTTGCCTGCTTCCACACAAAGCGGCTAAGGTTCTGGATCCGCTGTCTGGGAGAAGTATCTGTAAGAGCAAGCAGGAAGCCAGGTCAGGCCAACCTGGCAGGGGCACCCATGGGAAAGACAGAGGCAAAGATATACCTCTGTAAAATGTTCATGTGCCCCTATGTGTATATTTAGTTCTATGCGATTTACCACACATGTAGGTTCATGGATCCAACACCACAGTCAAGAGACCATATTGTTACTTTCCACCTGCTAAGAGGATTTCTTCATATTCTTAAAAAAATGGGCAAGGTAAACAGTGAGTAAAATATTTTATTTTTTTTAATTTTTTAAAAATGTTTTTATTTATTTTTGAAACAGAGAGATACAGAGCATGAGCTGGGAGGGGAAGAGAGAGAGGGAGACACAGAATCTGAAGCGGGCTCCAGGCTCTGAGCTGTCAGCACAGAGCCCGACGCAGGGCTCAAACTCACGGAGTGTGAGATCATGACCTGAGCTGAAGTCGGACGCTCAACCGACTGAGCCATCCAGGCACCCCAGTGAGTAAAATATTTTAAGAGGCACAGTGAGGCAAATCATCCAGAGTCCTATGCACATGACCCTGGAATGCCATTTTGCATTAGTGTCTGCTGCCCACTTCCATCCAAAGAAGGGAAGTATTTTATGCCTAGGAGAGGTTAGCATAACTTTCCCAGCTTTTCTATCTAGGCTCTTAAATTGTAGGTTTCTTCATCCTCCCCTGGAACTCCCTTCAGAAGTAGATTCAGACCCCCAAAACTCCAGGTTAATTGGAACTATCCTGCTCTCTTTTGAACTTGTCCTGAGGCCCATTGGATAGTAAATTGACTAATAGCCTCCTACTGAGGGGCTGGAAGTAAACCAAGAGAGTCAACAGCTTTAACAAAGAGCTCAGTTAACAAAGGATCCTTCCAGGCTATTCATAGCCAGTCTTGAAAGGTTGAGAACTCCTTCTGGAGAAGAGGGCTTGCTGGGCTACCCCAAGAATCCCACCCTCCTCCCTTATTTGAACCTAGACCTAGAGTAGCCTACTCTACTGAGGAAAGGGGCCAGAAGTCACCACAATAAAGACCCACAATAAATTTTCTCCTGAAATGTCATCACCTAACTTTTTAGATTTTAAAAAGATTTTTTATTTTCTCATTGATTAGAACATCACTGCATGTCTCTCTATGTCGGAATAAAGGAGTACACTTTTTATTTTATTTTATTTTATTTTATTTTATTTTATTTTATTTTTCTTTAAAGGAGTACGTTTTTAAAGGACATACTACTACTTTTATTCAGAGTCAGCTCAATGCATTTGAGTCTTTTGTTTTTTCTTTTTTATGTATCATTAGAACGCCACACATGATGCTCCACATAGTCACATACAGCTTTGAGCCACCCATTGGTCTTCCCTGCTCCAGGTTCTGTTCTCTTTGCTTTTTCGGTTTTCTTTTTCTTTCTTTTTTTCTTTTGTTCTCTTTGCTTTTTCTTGCAGTGTGAACCTTGCTCCTTCCCAACTTTGGACTCCTAAGAGAAAATTATTCTCCTAGATAATAGCTGAGAAACTGAGTTTGGGGAAGGAAGGAAGGTGTTTAGCAGTTCAAGAAGAAGGTAAAAGAGAGGAAGACTACCCACCTTTGCTCTCAGAACGAGGCTCCTCTAATTCCTCAAATGGGTGCTGGGACAGGAAGGCCTGAGCTGACTCCAGAACAGAGTAGATATAAGGGCCCCGAGACTTGACATCTTCCATAAAGGCCTATGAAGTTTAGCAACATGGTCAATAGGGAAGTAAAGTCTTTCAACTGCTTCAAATTCTATTCTGCAATTGACAACCTTTCTTCCTTAGTGCAACTTGATCCTGTAGCATTATCATGCATCTTTGGGCTACCCAGACATAAAGAGCTGCAGTCCCTCTCTATAAGCAGAAGAGTGACTCTGACATAGGGAGATCTATTTAGTATGAAATGGGTCTGTATATGCCACAAGGTAGAGAGAAATGTAAGGATTTGGTGTTGAAAATCTTGGTTCTCTGGAAGACCCAGAAATTCCCCAGTAAGGGGCTTTAGAGAAATCAAAACCAGACAGGCAGGATTTATATCATAATTTTAATTAAAATTTGTCAAAATATAGAGAAGCGTACACAAATCAAAAGTGTACAGCTCGGTGAATTTCCATAAAGTAATTCCATGTCTGTAACCAGCACTGAGATCAAGAAACAGAACTCCACCAGCATCCCAGCAGGTATACTCAAGGGCCCCTTCTGGTCACTATATCACCCCTTCCCCTTAGGTAACCAGTATCCTGACTTGTAATACCACTGATTAGTCTTGCCCATTTTTGAACACTTTGCATAAATGGTATTATGCAGTATGTACTCTTTTTGTACCTGGCTTTTTTTCACTAAACATACTGTTTTTAAGAGTAATCCATGCTGTGGCATTCAGTTATAGTTTATTTTTTTTGCTGTACTGTATTCCATTCTGTTTCCACTTTTTAAATTGATATATAATTGACATAGAAGATTGTGTAAGTTTAAGATATACAACATATTGATTTGGTACATTTATATCACAATGTGATTGCCACTGTAGCCTTAGCTAACACCTCTACCATGTCACATAATTATTTCTCCTACTGCATTCTGTATTCATTTTTAAGAAATATCTGTTGTTAATTTCTGATTATAAGAGGTAATATATGTCACAGAAATCTTAGAAACTTCAGAAAAGCATGAAGAAGAAAAATTAAAAAGAACTCTAATTTCGTCACCAAGAGTTAACCATTGTGGGCTTTGTGATATAGTTCATTCTTATGTTTTTGTATGTGTGTATACATGTACACACGTCTATATTTGTTTTTGTACAACTGAGATCCACCTGTATATAGTTTTTGTATCCTATGTTTTTTTTCACTTAACATTATATTATGTTCATTTTTCCATGTCCCCACTGAAAATCAGGGCAGGATTTTAAGAGAGGTCAGTATTTGATGAAAGGGCCAGGGAGAAGAGGTTTGACTTACTCTGGTGGTGTGCTATCCAAAACCCAGTAAAACTGTATCCAGCTTCCTGTTACTTCAGATGTCTAAGCAGAGGTTAAGTGCTCATGTGTCAGAACACTGCAGAAAAGCTCCCTTCCCAGCTGAGAGGTGACACGCCACAGCCTCTGTATTTCAAACCTACCGCATGTGTCTCCTTCTCCTGTTGCACCAGAGCCACATCCCCTTGCAGGGGCAGCTGAGCTGACAATTCCTCATCTTTCTGGCTGAGCCAGTCAATAATCTCTTGGAGAGGGAGCTGAAGCTTCCCACTGTGGTCTGAGAAGGCCTCTAGGCGAGCACTGCACACAATGCAAAAGACCAGTGATTTTCAACCTTCTTTTTAAGTGGCAAAACACTTTTTCCCCAAACACTTGTGTAGAACTTTAATATATATAAAACAGATTAAAGAGGAGCTTCTCTGGTTGAAGTAGGAGGAGGCCCAGAGCCCTCCATCTTATCCATCCACAGAGGTTCCCAATGTACCTTTGCATGGAGTACAGTACTAAAACCAATGGGTAGGTCCATGAGTGGGGAGGTGTGACAGTGTGGATGTCAGCTAATTCAGTTGCTTGCCCAGCATAAAGCTGGGAAGGGGAGGAAACTGAACAAGGGCATTAGGGGTGACAGCTGTCTGGTTACCCTCTTGCCCTTGAGGAACTCAAACCATGCCAAACTACTCATCAACAGAAGCTTCTCAGACCCTGACCTCTGAGTAGGAAGAGGATACAGTAAGTGAAAGGGCAAATGAGGTGACTGAACATGGGTGCTCATTTGTGTGAGGACACATACAAATATACGTAGCCCGAGGGTCCCAAAGGATGACAGCACCAGAGGCTAGAGATTTGACATATGGAAGGAGAAAAATGCATACACTATAATCATCTCTGTAAGCCATCCCCCACAAATGAACCATGAGCTGAGGACCAAGTGGTAAGAAGCTAGAGGCCAGCCTAGGTACAGCTATCAAGACCATTCCCCTTAGCTGACAATAATAACTATTCATTACTTCCCTACTACCTGGACCAAACCCTTACCTAAGTCAGTACTTCCACTAATTCTCAGAGCAGTGACCTTATGAGGTAGGTACTACTATTGCCTAAGAAGGTTAAGTAATTTGCCCAAGGTCACACAGTTAAATCACTGGTAGAGCTATGATTTGAACTCAGGTTTATTTGACCCCAGAGCCTGCATTCTTTCAACTTCTCTACACTGTCTCATTCCAGCCAAAGCCTACCAAAAGCCAGGGGTTTGGGCTTTGATAATAGGGAGTGGAGAGGAAAAGTGTGGGGGTAGGTTATACAGAAGGGTAGGGAGAAGAGGGACAACTGATATAGGAATTGCCTTCATGCTCATACAGATTTGCCTTCAGTTTGGGGAGGAATAATTGGGTGATAACCAATGGATGGGAGTAGAAGGCATAAAAGGATGGGAAAGAGAGCAGATAATATCTACTGAGATGGAGGAAGGACAGTTATGAGAAGAAGAGGAGGAAGGAGCACACATATCCTTCATTTATACATGAGTGCTTTTAAGTTCAGAAAGCATTTTCATATCTTATAAGAATCCTTACAACACTGTGAAGTAGTTAGGAAAGTTCCTTTACTCATTTTTGTTTTTGTTTTAAAAAAAAAGAGAGAGTAAAATTCATATAACTTAAACCACATATCCAAGGTGACACAACTACTTTAAAATGAAGCTCAGGGGGGCCTTGGGTGGCTAAGTCAGTTAAGCATGGGACTCTTGATATGGACTCAGGTCATAATCTCAAGCTTCATGAGATCGAGCCTCTTGTGAAGCTCTGTGTTGACAGCGTGTAGCCTGCTTGAGATTCTCTCTCTCTCTCTCTCTCTCTCTCTCTCTCTCTCTCTCTCTCTTTCTCTCTCTCTCTCTCCCTCTCTCTCTCTCTCTCTCTCCCTCTCTCTCTCTCTCTCTCTCAAAATAAATAAATAAATATTAAAAAAAAATAAACTTAGGCTCAAATCCAAGCCTCTTGACTTCTGACCCAGGGTCCTTTCCACGGTCCAGAGAAGGAAGTGGAGAAGTAGATGATGAAGCTGATGAGAGGATGAGAAGCGGATGATGAGGCTGACACAGGCTGAGAGGAGAATGACAAGTTGAAGCAGCAAAAGGAGCCCAACACCACCCCAGCCATTTGCCTAAGGCTCCTGTTTCTAGGGGCCAGGCCTTACCGGAGGTTGTGAGACTTTTTTTTTATTTCATTCCAACACAGATTCATGGCTCGTGGTTCGAGGGGTCCAGCAGCACCAACAGACCCGTTGAATAGCTTTGGGCTTAGGCAGGAAACCCCAGCACCATCCTGAGGAGGCGCAGGGGCAGTAGCAGCAACTCTAACCTGGACAGAAACATAGACATCCTGCAATCCCCAGAGTATGCCACACCCTGGTCTGCACCAAGCCAAGGATGGGACAAATGTGAACAAGGAGAGAGAAGCGCATGTCCCAGGGTATGTTTGGGGGTGGATTATTACTGTAAATTCTGCCAAGACTATTGCCCAGATGGGATTCTGGAAGTATTTTCCTTAGATAAGAGCAGCTCAGAATTGCCCAAACACTGGCAAACACAGCATTCAAGGTAAGCTGTAGGCTCAACCTCAGTGTCCCACACTGAAAAAGAAAAGAAAGCTGAGGGGCTGCATCAAAAGATTCAGGGAGAGAGAGTAGACCAGCCAGGGAAAGATATCAGTAATAGATGTCCTACTTCTCAAATGAATCCAGGCCTTGATGCCCCCTCTCCCTCTTCCCCACCTGCATTTTCCACCAGTCAGAAAGCCTGGAAATAGTCCTAAAGAGTACTGTTCATCTTCCATGGGCTGAGAGAGAACTAAAGCCATATTTTTGACCCTGATCTCCAAAGGACGCTGACCAGAGTCAGCAGCCAAGAGGACCATAGATCCTGCCAAAGGCTTCCCTTGAGCCCTAAATCTCAGACCCCATCACTTCTTCACTCTGCAGGGAATTACAAGGTTTGGGGGAATGAGGGTTGTGCTAAATAAGTTAGCCACCTCTAGCACACTGCTAGGACTGCCCAGCCAAAGGCAGAAGGGAATTGAGGGAAGGGGAGTATGGACGAGGAAATCTCAGCCTGTGCTGCTCAATCCCAGACTTGGGAAACCCACCTGTCTGCCCACCTGCATACCTGCTTGCGTTTTGTAGAAACAACATAGTTCTGTTGGTGGCTGAGACTCTTCCAGTCTCCCTTTCCCCCCAAACCATACTTCCTTCCCACACAAGACTCTTCCAACAATTTAAGAAAACAATCATCCCATTAAAACCACAGCTCACAGCCACACACTGAAAGGAAGTGAGGGAGCAACCAGGCTCAAGGGCAAAGTTCTGAACTCAGTCACCCTATATTCCCATGAGGTGACCCTACCTGTGCTGCCTGGGAACTCCACTGCAGGATTAGGCAGCTCCATGATTATCCTTCAGCTTGCTTCCAGAATCAGTGTCTGGAGAGCCACAGGCAGAATCCTGACAGGCTCTAAGCAGGCTCCCTCAGGGAAGGCTGGCAGAGCTGAGCCAGGTCAGGAGGTGGGAGCTGTCACCCTGTTTGTTTACTGACCCCCTAGGAATCTAGAGGGGGCGGCTATGTCAGGGCTCAGCTGGTGAATCAGAGCTTTGTCCCTGGGGAATTCCAGCTCACTCCCATCTGAGCCCACCACACCGGGGCCAGGAAGGCCCTCCCAGGCTGCCAAGGATTGCGGGAGTGGAACTGGGCATTCCATGGTGTTGAGGAAGGGCATGCAGAAGGTAGTTTCTCTTGATTTATTTTCATTTTCTATGGAAGACACAAAGGACTCACTGCGTCCAGGCCTACCCCTCCCCTGAGGTGGAGTAAAGGATCAGACCACTTTGGTGACAAACCTCTGGTAAGCTATTTTCCCCAAGACCTGGCAGAAGGATGGGCTTGGAAATAAGCCTTGTCTTTAACTAAGTAAGTGTCCTCAGAAGCAGTGAGGAATGTGTGTGGCACACCTGGGGACAGAGCCACAGGATGGTAGGATCAGGAAGTTGAACAGCAGAAGATTCATCTGAGCCCACTATGAAAACAAGGGGGTGCTCTACCTTACCTTTGAGAGGCAGAGAGGAGTGAAGGGAGAGTCATTATCCACCTCCTCAGACCTTTCACTGCACTCTAAGGTTAGGGGGAAATAGATTTTTCTATGGGCATCCCCTTGAACCTTTGCAGGGGAGGGAGAAGGCAAAATGGAACTCAGTAGCTCTGTACAGGGATCCAGTGCCAGGGAGGCTCCTGTGCCCTGCTTGTGCTATCCTGGGCCACTGGCCTGTGGGGTAGGGCCCCTTCTGGAAGTGGTCACTCTTCTCTCTTTCAATCAGACTTGCCTGGGGGAAAGGTTAACATTCCCAAGCTAGGCCCCCACTCTTCGGCACTGAAGGAAAACACTTCATTTTTACCAAAAAGTGTTCTGTTCCTATCCTCATTAATCTCCCACAGAGTCTTCTGGGCTTTCCACAGTTCCACATTGTTTCCATGCTGAGGCCCACCTACAGGAATAGTTGGAGCAGCTGCCTGACCCTTTCTGGGGGTCTGGGGTGGAGCCATTCTGGGTGGATGGGGGATGGCAGGGGATGACAGGCCAAGAGCAGGCTCTAGTTCTGGGTCACAGTTTTGCTTATGCTGGGATAATTGGGATCAAGCCAGTCTCACAGAATCCCCTAGACTGAGAGTTAGAAATGGCTCCTTGTAACTCAGCTACAACCAAGTTGTCCTGGTTCTGAGGGAAGCGCCCATGACGAACTTGGCTCCACCCATATTAGGTTTCATTTTCTTCAGACTTCTTCTTAGTTTCCTAAATCCCCACTTGGCCCCCTTACTATACTCCCTCACCCTGTTCTCCCCTCCTAGTCCTCCCTTATACTCACAAGTACCCCTAGCACAGCCAGGCACACAATAGGCAAATAATGAATAACAACATTTTTTGCTACCAATGGCCTTCTACTTCTGGATTTTATAGCCAAGATGTTTGTTTCTCACTCCACTCCCCAGAGGGCTCTCTCCTTATCTCTTGAAACTTTAAGACAAAGTCAGGGCCATAGGGAAGGGAGAGAAGAAAGTGGACAGTGGCAGAGGAGAGGGGTGGTTCTCACCATTCTCAATCACAAAATGAAGCCTTAGGTCCCTCTGTCTAGATGGTGAAATTTGGAGGGGGTGGACAAATGTGCAGGGCAAGCCTTTTGGAAGGGCCCAGACTTCTCAATCACTTGACCCTATGGCAGTCCCAGTCTGGGAAAGGGGTAGGTACACTGGGGAACTCCAAGTTGGCACTTGCCTGAGAATATGTTAGAGGCAGCAATTTCTCTCTGGTTAGATGTGGGAAGACAGCTCAGGAAGACCTGGATGTCATGCCTCTCTGGACTTTTCCTCATTATTCTCTTCAAAATGGACTCCCCAGCACCCACATTTTCCATCCCCGCTGCCGTTCTCCCTCCTTCCCTCCTCCCTGTGTATTTAGCTGCTGTCTGCACCCCCAGCAGTGACTCAGCACCACAGCCCATCTGTGAGATACTAGGAGACATAGTACTTTTTCACACCCTTATGGCCTCTGGACCTCAAAGCATTGTAGGACAAGCCAAAATATGTTTATGCTTCCCCCTTGTCCAGTCAACTTTCTCATGGACCTCCCTCATTGTCAGTGAAGGGGGCTATCCTCTTGGGATTACTACCTCTCATACATCCTCTGCCCATCTACCAACATATATAGGCAGGAACACACAGTACCACCATTCCACTCCTAGGGGAGGAGAGAGAAAGGAGAGACAGATATGAAGCTACAGGGATTCTGCCAGGAGCTGTAAGACTAAAGGCTTGAGAGGAAGAGCCCATGGAAGGAGAGAGAATATTCTTCAGGTGCAGAACATGAAGTATTCCATAAAGAAGTTAAAGCAAAGGAAGATCATGCCTTGTCCTAGGTGATACCCTGAAGGGTCACACTCTTCTGGGACTTTCCTTGGGAGGTTAACATGAAACTAGTCTCCCTCAGCCATTCTTGGCCCTTTCACTTACCCAGACCAACACATTTCTTTGCCCCATGCCCCCTATAAAAGGCTTCAAGGGAGCCCCTGGGTGACTCACTTGATTGAGCATCTGACTCTTGATTTTGGCTCAGGTCATGATCTTACACTTTGTGGGTTCAAGCCTCACATTGAGCTTGGCACTGACACTGAGGAGTCTGCTTGGGATTCTCTCTCATTCCCTCTCTCTCTGCCCATCCCCTGCCCCCACGTTGTCTCTCTCTCTCTCTTTCTCAAAATAAATAAACTTTATTTTTAAAAAAGCTTCATGAGTGATAAGGGATGAGTCAGAAGGAGGTCCCATGCCCTCCAAACAGATTCATGTATATAGAGAGTGTCCCATAGCCTTAGGAAGCATGGACACCCACAAGAACACACACAGATCCTGTGTCTACCCTTTCTCCACAGGACTTTCTTTTGCTATCAGCCTCTTACCTGAGGCTGGAGGCAGGTGCTACGGAGGCTGCTGCTGTTATGGAACTGGTCAGCTGCCCGCCATTCATGACATCGAGGGAGGGTGTAAGGGCATCCCTGCATGACCATAGGTTGCATCAGAACCAAGGCTCATGGGGGGAGAGAATGGGCAGTGCACCAACTGTTGACCATAAGCACCTGGAAAAGTAACAAGGACAGATTTAGAGTCAAGACCTAGAAAAGGCTTATGAACCCAACACTTACCCAAGGGTACCTTGACCAGTTATGTAAATAAGTATTAAAGCTTACTGGTCTACCCAATAGTTTTTCCCAGGCCACCATGTACCATAAGAGGCTTTATTTAATTATTGACCAAAGAAGTATTTATTGTTCATCTATTGTGCTTTATGCTAGAGACACTAAGATGATTTGCTATCTGAGATCTCAGAGCCTGAGGAAGAGGGTCGGGGAGGTTGCAGGGTGGGAGGAGGCAGTCATATAAGCTCATAAAATGCTTATGTGGCAAGTGTTATAATCGAGATTTGACCAGAAGGCTTGGTGAGCACAGACTTGGGGACAACTAACTCTGAGAATGTGCAAAGATTTCAGAGAAATTGCATTTGAGATGAGTCTCAAAGGACAAGTAGATGTTTGTCTATGCAGAGAAGGGGAGTAAGAAAGAAGGGTCTCCCCAGTGGAGGAATGCACCTCTGTAAAGGTGGATATCACAAAAAAGCATAGCATGTTCAGAGAACAGTAAGTTCCATTTGGCTAGAGTTTAGGAGGCTCAGAGATGAAAAAGACATGGTGCCTATCCCTGAGGAGTTCACACACAGAAAGAACAGACCTAGAAAAAAATCAAGTCATAAAGTGTTACTTGCATTAATGGTAGAAGTATTTATGGGATGGAGTGAAGGGATAGGTGAGGTTAGTTCTACCTGGTCAGGTCAGGAAAAGTCTCCCTAGAGGAAATACACTTGAGTTGAGCCATGAGAGAGAAATCAGATCGTCATTAGGCAGGAGAGATTAAAAAAAATTAATAAATAATTCCAAAAAGCACAAAATGAAATGTATGGTGTGACCAGAGTACAAGGTAGGTGCCTTGTGGGGAGCAGTAGACAAGTCTGAAAAATGAGGCTGTGGCCAGATTGGGTCATGCCTTGAATGACAAGCAGAGAATTCTAGGCTTTATCTTGTAGATAACAGGGAGGAACAGAAGATTTTAAGCAGGGGAGTGACTGGACCAGATTTGCATTTTAGAAAGAGCCCTCTGGCTGCCTTTTGGAGTGATTCTCCTAGGGGAAGAATCCATTAAAGAGCTGTTATAATAGGCAAGCAGTTGCAGGGAAGATGGAGCAGAGAGCATGGATTAAGAGATACACTGAAGAGGTAAAATACATTGGGTTCGGTGATCAATTGGATGTGAAGGGTGAAGGAAGTGAAGGAGTGAAAAGTTTCTAATTTGGGAGCTAGGTGGATAACGTTACCAACAACAAGAGAGAGAAGACTGGAGGAGGAGCAAATTTGGTAGGGTAGGGGATGAAGGCAGTGTTCCATAATAAGCTATGCTTGGGCAGTGTTCCATAATAAGCTATGCTTCAGACATATTCAGCTTTAGATGTCAGGAGCTAAGCTGAGAACAGGAAGATATGAGTGAAAAAGTTAGATGTACACAAGGAATGTACACAAGTGTGATGAGAATGGGTAACAAAGACAATGCTTGGAAATGCTAAAAGTCCTATCTTTTAGTGTTGGGCAAAGACATGAAAACCCTGATCAAAAGGGCAGGACATAATCATCTTTGATTCCTGAGGTTGATGATTAAATAGCCACCATTTTTAGTCTCTATTTCAGTGGTTCCCAACATTTTAGGTTTAAGGCCCCCTTCTTAAGAAAGATTAAAAAAAGAATCTCACTTCACCCACTCATACCTACAATAGTAGCTATACTTTTAGCACTTACAGAGTAAGAAAAAGCACTTATACATTTAAAGATCTGTGGACTCCTGCATTGAGTGCCCTTCCCTCCTCCTCAGGGGCCCATGGTCCAAGATTGGGGACTGTTACAGATCACAAAGATGCAAGAATTTAAGGTCAAAAGACACTTAATTGTAGTCAAAGTCTCTAGAGATTACACAGCTATGTAGCTCCTCATCCCCAAAGAGATTCTCCAAAGAATGGTTGAAAATATGGCTCCCCTCTCATCTGACACCAACAGAAAACATAAAACAATAGATAAAAAATAATTACTATAGATGTGTCACAAGCATGAAGGCTACAAAATGCTTGCTTTCAGACCTCTTGTTATATCAACATTTTTATTTTTGCTGATTACACAAATAATGCATATTCTTTACAGAAAAACTGGAAAATACAAAAAACATCATAAGGATGGAAATTAAAATAACCTATAACACTACCACCCAGAAATAACTAATAGGTATGAAGCCTTATAGTAGTTTTTCTATGAAAAAAATATATCCATACATATCCAATTGCCATCATATGATATATATATATATATATATATATATATATATATATATATATAATTTTGAATTGTGCTTTTTTCATTTATCATTTATATCATGATCATTTAAAATTTTTTTATGTTTATTTATTCTTTTTTTAATGTTTATTTATTTTTGAGACAGAGAGAGACAGAACATGAACAGGGGAGGGTCAGAAAGAGAGGGAGACACAGAATCTGTAGCAGGCTCCAGGCTCTGAGCTGTCAGCACATAGCCCGACAGGGGGCTCGAACTCACAGACCGTGAGATCATGACCTGAGCCGAAGTTGGAAGCTCAACTGACTGAGCCACCCAGGCGCCCCAATGTTTATTTATTCTTTTTTTTTTTTTTAATTTTTTTATTTTTTAATTTTTTTTTTCAACGTTTATTTATTTATTTTTGGGACAGAGAGAGACAGAGCATGAACGGGGGAGGGACAGAGAGAGAGGGAGACACAGAATCGGAAACAGGCTCCAGGCTCCAAGCCATCGGCCCAGAGCCTGATGCGGGGCTCGAACTCACGGACCGCGAGATCGTGACCTGGCTGAAGTCGGACGCTTAACCGACTGCGCCACCCAGGCGCCCCTGTTTATTTATTCTTGAGAGAGAGAGACAGACAGACAGACAGACTGCAAGTGGGGGAGGGGCAGATAGACAGGGAGACACAGAATCTGAAGCAGGGTCCAGGCTCCAAGCTCTCAGCACAGAGCCCAATGCGGGTCTTGAACCCACGAATGGTGAGATCATGACCTGAGCCGAAGTCAGATGCTTAACAGACTGAGCCACCCAGGTGCCCCTATATCATGATCATTTTAGAATGTCACTATCTATTCCTCTAAAACATGATTTCTAATGACTGCAAAGGTGATAGAGCACTATGGTTGAGGCCATGGGCTTTGGCATCATACAGACCTAAATTCAGATCCACACTATTCAACTTAATAGCAGTGTGGCCTGGGATGAGTTAACTTCTCTCTGAGCTTCGGTATTCCCATCTGCAAGATGGAGATGACAATAATACTACCTTCATAGTTATTCTAATTATTAAAATTAATAATGTATTTAAATAACTTAGTAGAGTGCCTGGCAATAGTATACTGCTCAATAAATGTTAGCTGTAATCATTGTATCCTATTCAATTGAATGGATATACCATAATTTTAATAATTAGACTTAAGTCACACTGCAATGAACAGCCTTGTGCTTATTTGTGATTCTTTCCTTAGGATATTTTCCTAGAAGGAAAACTTCCTAGACCAAAGGGTATGAACCAATTTCAGGTTTGTGATGCTTCTAAATTGCCCTAGAAAAAAATAGATCACTTTATACTAATACCAGCAATGGATGAGAGTGCCAGTTTCCCAGCATACTTGCCAACAGTGAGTATTCTTATTTTTAAAACATCTTTGCCAATTTTTTAAGAGAAGATGGCATCTTAAGGAGTACTCCATATTTCATTAATTACTAAAGATGCTTAACTTTTTTCCTATACTTTTAGTGGCCAGTTGTATTTCTTCTTTCATGAACTATCTTTGTCTCTTTTGAGGTTCACCTCTCTGCAGATTAACTTACTTCCTTCTTATTCCTCTTCTGACCTGATATCAGGTTGATGCTTCACAAAACAAAAATAAAACAAACACAGGAGTCAGAGAATTCAGATAGTCTAATCCCAGTATAGGCAGAGAAGGAATAAACTCCTTCTAGTCCTACCTTGACTATCCTCTGCTGTTTCCAGACTTTGCCACTTGTGACCTCAAGTCATTTCATCTCTCTAGATCTTGGTTTGCTAACCTGTAAAACATTAATGTTTAAGAGTTGTCAAACATTGGGGTGCCTGGGTGGCTCAGTCTGTTGAGCATCTGACTCTTGGTTTCAGCTCAGGTCATAATCTCATGGTTTTTGGGTTCGAGCACTGCATCATCAGGCTTTGCACTGGTGGTATGGAGCCTGCTTGGGATTCTCTCTGCCCTCTCCCCTGCTTGTGCTCTCCGTCTCTCTCTCTCTCTCTCTCTCTCAAAATAAATACATTTTTAAAAATAAAAAAAGTTGTCACACATCAAAATGCTAGCATTCCCTTAAAAAAAAAAAAAGAAAGAAAGAAAATGCTAGCACCCCCTGTACTTGTATAACATGCTTTTGTAGCCTGCTATTGTCTTTCTTGATCCTTAATGCAACCTGGTAAGGATGGCCCAGGAAGGATTATGATCCTATTTGAGAGATGAAGATGCTGAGACACAAGTGAACCAGGGCACCTGACTCCTGACCAGTGCTCTTTGTTCTGCACAAAGATTCTTATTTCTGCCTATTTATCTTCATGATGTCCCCACATTACCACCTGTACATACTGATTCTCTTCCTATTTTTCTTTTTAATTTGCAGAGGCTGTGAGGAATTGGAGAGGAATCTTAGTCCCCAGATGGTCAAGTGTAGGAAATAAGACACATTTTTTAAAAGTATAACTTAAGGGAAAAAATGATTCATACCTTATGTGGGACACAGAAATCATGTCTTGAGAGGTCACAGAGGAGGAAGTGTTCACCTTAAGTTGGAGGGATTTAGGACGTATTTATGGAAGAGATGGTTTTGAGCTAAGGTGATTTGTACACATGGAGTAGTGTGAAAGATGCTTTGGGGGTGGAACTGACTCTTCTGTGTTCTCCCCTAGGATCCTGCTAGATACCAAATTGTGGCTTTTTGCTACTAGGAATGCCCTTCTTGGTTTTCAAAACCACACATACACCCTTTCAGGAAGATTAAGATGGGAGAAATTATTTCTCTTGGGGAGAGATAAAAGCTTTAAAAACATATGTGAAATACCAGGATTCCAACATGAAAGTAAAATTATTGGCTCATGGAAGATAAGATCCATGCCTGATATTTATTTATATCCCACATATTTTTTTTTAAGACAGTGCCGGGTACAGAGCATTCACTCAGTGAATGTTTCCTGACTTGATTTATGGAATTAAACTCCAATTAGGTAAGCGTACAGGTTCTCAACTTTGTAGGTACAAATCCCAGGAGGCATGAAGAAAAATGCTTTGGATACACATATTTATTTGTATTTTGTGTAAAATGATGTATACAGAATGCTAGCATTTGAAGCAAGCCTTGAAATAGCCAAAAAAAAAATGCAAACAACCTAAATGTCCATTACTAGGGGACTAGTTAAATAAATAATGGCATATCCATATAATGGAATTCTATACAGCTGTTAAAAACATAATTAAGAACTCTTTATGTGCCAAAATGGAATAATCTCTTGGGACATAATTTTAAGTAAAAAGAAAAGTAGAAAAAAATAAGGTAATTAGTTTACATTTGTGTAAAACCAAAAGAAAAATATGTGCTTATGTATGCAAAAAATTATATGCAATAAAAGTATACAAAAGAATCTGTTAATATTGATTGCTTTTGGAGAAGGGAGACAGATGGCTACTAGACAGGGGTGGGAGAATTCCCTCTGTTCCTGTGGGATTTTCTCTCAGTTTTAAAAACATACCTGCAGAAAATACATAAAGCATATGTATAAAATATATAGAATTATTATAAAGTAAATTCCCATATAGTCACTGCTTGGGTTGCAAAATAGAATAATTACCCACACCCACAAAAGCCCACCAACAAGAGATGTAGTTTTTACTGAATATCCTTTTGTACCATGTCAATATACTAGCTATTTAACAGCTACTTCCTCCCTCCCTTCCCCACTCCTCACCAAAATGTCATGGACTTCTTCAACTGTTTTATGTAATCATTAGTGTCACAGTTTTTCCATAGCCCAAATAAATAATAACAGTTAAAACTTATTGTATTCCATGTTTTACATAATTAACTAATCAGTCTACATACACCAAGTTCTTTAATCTTCACAATAGCCCTATTAAGTGGTTTCTATTGTTTCCATTGTACAGCTAAGAACACAGAGGAACAGAGGCAGTAAGTAAGTGCTTCAGAGTGATATTGTGAATATGCGGTGAGAAGCTGGGATTTGTATCCAGGCAGGTGTGTCCAAGAATACAAATTCGTCACTGTTACACTATTCTGCCTCTGTATTCTAGAACACAGGCCCTGAGGCATTGTAGTCACTAACCTTAGCAAGCAGAGATTTTTTGGCTATGGGCCACCAGATGGGAGCCCAAGAACTGACTCAGTCATGCCTTACTCAGGCAAAGATACAAGCAGCTTAGAGAAGGCAGTGAGTCTGGGGTCTGGGGTACCACCCAGCTGGCAAACCCTACGGAATATTTACATGACTTTCCTAGGACATTTGAGAAGTAAAATTCTGGTCAACTGACCTAGCTTCTGAGCTTCTCCAGGGCCTTAGAACTCAGTAAATTTTTTTTTAATGAATCAATAAGCTCTTTCTGCCTATAAAACTAGAGAAGTCGAGGAACCTATCCTAGAGAAATACTTGCAGAAATGGATGAGGGTAGCTGCTGCAGCATTGTTTGCAATAGCAAAACTCTGTAATCGACTCAAATGTCTATTAACAGGGGACTGGTTAAGTGGACTGTGTCAGAGAGGTGGCACAGCATGACAGGTAACGGTGTGGGCTCTGAGCCAGGACACTCAGGTTTGCATCCTGGCTCCACTACTTATCAGCACAGGTTTGGATAAGCTCCCTGACCTTATTGTGCTTCAATTCCTGCACCTGTAGAATAGGGATAACAAAGAGGCCTACCTCATAGCCTTGTTACAAGGAGTTAATTCATAGTTTCTGACACCTAGTAAGTACTCAAATCTTACCTATTATTGGAGCCACTCACAAAATGAAATATTATACAGCTGTTAAAAATAAATAGGTGGATCTATATACACTGATTTGAACAGACATTGAAGATATATATTTTAGATAAAATAAAATAAGTTAGGAATAATATGTCTAATAGAACAACAATTATGCAAAAAGCTTTTGTAAAAAATCTACATGTGTATATGCATAGAAAGAAAGCCTGCAAGGATACACAAAACTGTTCAGTAACATTACTCTGGAGAGTTGTGTGAGGGAGAGTCTCCCTTTGATTTATATACTTTGTGTATGTATATATATGTACACACACAACTATGTATGTATGTATATATATATATATACATACATGTACATATACATGTATGTATTTTATAACAAGCATGTATTATTCTTGGAAGAAAAATAAATAGGGAAGACTTCTAAATCATGAGAGGCTTAGAAAAAAACAGAGCAGGGGGAAGAAGACTCCCTTCCCATGGGCTATAGATTCCTCTGTCCAATCCAAACTAACATGAAATGATAGGCCCCCCTCTCTCACAGCACTTTCTACCTGACAGCATGGCACTAAGAGAGAAGACACACATTTCATTGGTACTGAACCTTGTTATCTGTTCCTAAAATAATTATTGCAATGTAGCCAAAAACTGAGGTTTTGCTTCAGATGCTCTCACTTAATGAATAAATCATGGAGCCTCAGATTGTCAAACTGGAAGGAATCTTAGAGATTATCTAGACCAACCCCCTCATTTACACACAGAAACAAGGACATGTGTTCCTGAGAAGTTAGCTGTCAAGCAATTTCGAGAAATGGAGTTTATTTTCCAGTGAAAAGAATCAGAGATGCATCCCCAAGGGGAGCATTTTATTCTAAGGCCAATTAACGCAATACATCTGAAACCTTGATACACTGCTGGTGGGAGTATAGGTTAGTAAACCATTTTGCAGAGCAATTTGACGATATCTCCCAAAGGTGAAGATTCTCACACCCTGTGATGGAATGATTCTCTTCTAGATATATACACAATAGCAATAGTCACATAAGAATATCTACAAATGAATGATCATAATAGCCCTGTGAGCCAAAACCTGGAAATAGCCTAAATGTCCATAAACAGCAGAATGGATAAATAAATCAAGGCATATTTATTAAATGACATGTTATACAATAGTGAAAAAAATAAGTGACCTAGAGTCACATGTCACAACATGGATGATTTGTAACTATAACACTGAATTTTTAAAAATTGGACAAGAATATGTACCATTGATATAAAATTTTAAAACATGAAAAAAAATGGTGTGTGCTGTTTAAAGACACATACATATGTAGCAAAAGTATAAATAAATGCATAAGAATCATAAACACCAAATCTAGGAGAGTGGTTACTCTGGAGGGAGCTTTAATCATAGAAGGATAGACAAAGGGTTTCAACTCTACTAGTGATGCTTTTCCTTAAGCTGGGTGATGGGTATTCTGATTTTCATTATATTATTCTTTATATCTTTTTGAGTTTATAAAGATTTTCACAATACATTGTTTGAAACAACGCAACAAATCTCATGCTGAAAAACATTCACTTTTCAGATATAACAAAATACTAAAAAAATGTATAAGATACAAATGCTGTACTCCAAATGACAGGATTATTCCTTAAAGCTGTTTGATTTTCCTGGGACTAGTGTCACAGGAGGGAACCTGCTAGAAAAGGAGCAGTGGACTGATGATCAGGAGATAAGGGTCCCACTCTCTCAGATACTCATCAGCTATGGAAAGGGGAAAATTTTGATTAACCTCTCAATTTTTTTCACATTTAAAAATGCTGTGTTAGACTAGATTATCTTACACATTTTTCCATGTGACAATTTCTTCCAGCCTTTTGTTTGTTTGTTTGTTTGTTTGTTTTGAGAGCAGTTCCCAAAACTGTGTCTGTAGGATGCTAAAGTGTTTTCCATGTAGAAAACTGTTCCCTGGTCAAATCAGTTTGGGATATACCAGGTTAAACAAAATTAAAGAGATTTATTTATGGCACTATATCTCAGAGCTTTGAATATGTGTCCATACATTGTGACTCTCTAAGCAGAGAACTCTGTTATGAAGCATTTTCAACAAATTATTGGACCACAGAATGCACCCCCCCCACTACTACCACCACCGCTCCTTACTTTAAAACACAATCTATTAACATTCTCTCAGAACAGTGTTCTATGAGACATCAGTTTGGTAAATGCTGTCCTAGAAGGATTTGTCTCACTTGCTATCTCTGTTGCCAGTGTGTGTTCAGAATCCTTTATAAGGGAGGAATGTGGTTTGATGGTATAGCTTTCCATACAGTGGGTTTCTTTTGGGTGAGTGTCCCTGGCAAGTTTAGAAGGATATCTTCTTGGGCTTCATTAGTTAGAGCCTAATCCTATCTGGCACTCTGGAAGATTTAACATCAGAAACTTCTGGGTATCTATATTGAGAAGTGCTGCATCCCTGACACACTCTGTACATCTGGCTCTTGGGCCTTTGTTAAGTTTTCTGCTTCCGGCCATGTTCTCCTCCTTTGGGTGATTTTGGAACTGAAGGATGCTCTGGGCCGGAGCTGAGAGATACTTGGCAAGAGCAGAATGCCTGGGGGAACAACTCTCATAGGAAGAGGGACCTTTTCCATATGTCTTCTTCCCCCAGCAAGAGTTTGCAGGAAGCAGGACTGCAGGGCAGAGGCTAACTCACCCAGCAAAAGAGGGGCTTGGTCTTCTCTCAGGGACAGGATACTTATCACTTTCACCTGCAGTATTTCCATTTCCTGGAGGGTTTCCTTGAGGCTTCAAAGTTCTCTGGAACCATCCCCCCACCCAAATCCCAGAGAGCAAATCTGAGATTTGTGGTTCCCACAGGGCCTTTTAAAAGGTGTTTTACCTGAGGGCCTTTAACCTAGAAACAAGGATGCCTTTGGAAAAGTCAGGAACTTAGGGGCGCCTGGGTGGCGCAGTCGGTTAAGCGTCCAACTTCAGCCAGGTCACGATCTCGCGGTCCGTGAGTTCGAGCCCCACGTCAGGCTCTGGGCTGATGGCTCGGAGCCTGGAGCCTGTTTCAGATTCTGTGTCTCCCTCTCTCTCTGCCCCTCCCCCGTTCATGCTCTGTCTCTCTCTGTCCCAAAAATAAATAAAAAACGTTGAAAAAAAAATTAAAAAAAAAAAAAAAGGAAAAGTCAGGAACTAAGGTGAACTAGAAATAGAGGTTTTTTTTTTTTAAGGCTTTAGTTCTTTTGAACAATCACAAAGGAAACGTAAGAGGAAAGTATGTTCTTTTCCATTCAGCACGCACCATGCTTTCAGTGGAAACAGGCAGCTACCACTGCCGCCCCTCCTTCTCTATTCCACTCCACCCAAGCCCAGCCCAGCTACCTGCTTGGACCCAACACCCATGAGGCCTACCTCCACCTACCTACCAAAGGCAGGACAAACCTTAACTACCCACACAGTCTCAAGCCCACTTACCAGGCTTGGACACTGGGCCTCGTGCCAGGAAAGGTGAGGAGACCAGAAGGAACAAGGGGTTTGACTCCAAGAGATGTAAGCCCCATTTCAAAGCACACCAAGCTATGCTCTCAGAAGTGGAGAGGTACCCTCCTGATTGCAGGAGTTAGAAAGGCAACCAAGGGAAGAAGCAAAGGACAAAATCCAACAGGGAAGATAAATTTAACCAGGAAGTAAGGGCAGATATCAGGATGTGCCTTCAGCACCAGGCTCCTAAATCAGAGCCCAGTTTACTCCAGGGAAGCACTCCTGTGTCCTGTCTGCTGACCAGACATTCATTTACTCAGGGAACCCGCTCTGAGGTCCCACATTTCCTCTCTCCTCCCTTTTCAATCAATGCTCTCCACACCCCTTCCCTTCCCTTCCCTCCCACCAGGAAATCCACCCTTGGACAAAAGGCATGTCATTGAGAACAAACATAAATGAACAAACAAACAAACAAATAAATAATACCCTTCTCCCTCTCTAAGAAGCAAACCGTAGACCTTCCTCTTATTCATTAGTTGCACACATTGGCTTGTGTTTCTGTGCCAGGGCACCTTTTCTCTCCCCCTCTGAATCCAAGCAGTAGCTACTTCATTGTGGGCATTTTTAAAAGCAAGTTTTCCCCCAAAGGCACATGCAGGAAGCAGGCAGGCAGGCACACACACACATACACACAAACACACACACACTCACACACACACGCTTACACACACGCACACAGAGTCCTCTGGAGCTTCCCTTCCCTCAATCATTTCCTCTCAGCCAGCCTGAAAAGGGCGAGGCTTGGGAATCATTTCTCTGTGGCCTACCTTCTGATTCCTTCGGGTCTGAGGAGCAGGCTGCAACTGGGAGCTGGGAGGCTGGTGCTGGGCTGCTTCTGTGAATCAGCAAAGAAGTCCCTGAGACAGGAATGCCGACAGCTGCTGTATGCACACTCTCCCTCTGTCTCTCCCACCTTCCTGCCCTCTTCTCTTTCTCCTCCTCCTCCCCTCTCAGAGCCGCTCTGTGTTGCTATGCAATCACATCAGGACTAACAGCATCATTCTGACCTCCAGCAAAGATACCCTTGACTGGGCAGAATGCAGAAAGAGCAAGGACAGTTTTGTAAAACTACCAGAGCCTTAGCGGCTCTCGGAGATTTCAATTCATTAGAAGCAGAGGAGGAAAGCGGAAGAGGCTGAGGCAGAGGGGGAGAGGGGGAGAGGCTTCCACTGGGGAGGAGGAGACAAAAGAGGCCTGGAGATCAATACAAGCTGCTGAGTTAGGAGCCTGGGCCCCAACTTCCACAGATCTAGCCCATATCCAAAGCCAACTTCAGAGCCAGCAGCTGGCAGGGTCCCCCAGTAGCCAGTCCAGGATTCAACTTCTGTGTTGGAGGTTGAAACACTCTGCTCTAGAATCGTCACTGGTACTCAAGTCTCAGTCTTAGGCTAGGGCAACCTTCCAGTCACCCATAAGTTCTATGTTTACCCCTGATAGATCTACATGTAGAAGAAAACCTCCACAATAAGGGAAACAAAAGGGACCTTGAAATATTTGAGAAAATATATTTCCTCCATGCCTCTCCTCAAAATACCCCAGTTGCTCTCCCTCCTTCTGTCCATACCAGCCCTTACTCCTTTATTACCTCTGTTAAGAAGAAGACAGTATAAGTTCCAAACACCCTGAGAGAACTCAGAAAAGCCACTAGATGGATAGAGGGGACTATATCCCTTTACAGAGTGGCCAGCACACAGTAGTTTACTTAATAAATATTTGTTGACTGAGTAAATTGAATGGATGATGGATGGATGGATGGATTGAATAGCAGCCAGAAAGTCACCATGTCCATCCTCCTACACAAATATACTCATACTTAAAGCTCTAGCTGCTCCAGGAGAGGGCAAAGGATAAGAGAAGCATTCTTCTTTCTTCCTTCCACTTCTGAGAACAGGGTGTGTATGAGAGAAACAGTGGTTTGGGGAAGGGGGGGTTGTTGCGTAACTTCAAGAATTTGCATCTGGGCATAGGGGCACTTGTACCCCAATGTTTATAGCAGCACTCTCAACAATAGCCAAATTATGGAAAGAGCCTAAATGTCCATCAACTGATGAATGGATAAAGAAATTATGGTTTATATACACAATGGAATACTACGTGGCAATGAGAAAAAATGAAATATGGCCTTTTGTAGCAACGTGGATGGAACTGGAGAGTGTGATGCTAAGTGAAATAAGCCATACAGAGAAGGACAGATACCATATGGTTTCACTCTTATGTGGATCCTGAGAAACTTAACAGAAACCCATGGGGGAGGGGAAGGAAAAAAAAAAAGAGGTTAGAGTGGGAGAGAGCCAAAGCATAAGAGACTGTTAAAAACTGAGAACAAACTGAGGGTTGATGGGGGGTGGGAGGGAGGGCAGGGTGGGTGATGGGTATTGAGGAGGACACCTTTTGGGATGAGCACTGGGTGTTGTATGGAAACCAATTTGACAGTAAATTTCATATATTAAAAAATAAAAAAATAAAAAAAAAAAGAGTGACTTCACCAAAATCATGATATTAAATTACAAAGTAAAATTGGAAAAAAAAAAAAAAAAGAATTTGCATCTGGGGCACCTGGGTGGCTCAGTTGGTTAAGCATCTGACTTCGGCTCAGGTCATGATCTCTCAGTTGACGAGTTCAAGCCCCGTGTCAGGCTTTGTGCTGACAGCTCAGAGCCTGGAGCTTGCTTCAGATTCTGTGTCTCCCTCTCTCTGCGCCCCTCCCCAGCTTACGCTATCTTTCTGGTCTCTCAAAAATGAATGAACATTAAAATTTTTTTTTAATATATGAAAATTATTGTCAAATTGGTTTCCATACAACACCCAGTGCTCATCCCAAAAGATGCCCTCTTCAATACCCATCACCCACCCCCCATCAACCCTCAGTTTGTTCTCAGTTTTTTAAGAGTCTCTTATGCTTAAAATTTTTTTTAAAAAAGAATTTGCATCTAAAAATTTTATAAGCTCTGATGGCACTGGAATTTAGAACAGAACATATTTCCTGGCCCAAAGGACCTGGGTCTAGTGCTTACAAACTGTCTATAGGGACTGAGCATAATAATTATTATCATTATTATTATTGAAAACCCTCAGCTAAGAAATAGTGTGTATGTGTTTTTTCTTTTGAGATGAAATTTTTAAAAACTTAGGCTGCTGGTTTCAGTAAAAGTTTAGCGACAAGGCGTAATCTCCTCTTTAAAACAAGTGAACAGGGGCACCTGAGTGGCTCAGTTGGTTAAGCATCTGACTTTGGCTCACGTCATGATCTCAGCCTTGCATTGGGCTGTCTGCTGTCAGCACAGAGCCCGCTTCAGATCCTCTGACTCCCTCTCTCTCTGTCCCTCCCCCACTAGCACGCACTCTCTCTCTCAAAAATAAATAAACATTAAAAAATAAATAAATAAAACAAACAAACAAAATGGGAACAAACTGCCCCCTCCCCCAAGCTAGGCTTTTAGAGCTATGTTGAGTGACCCCTCCTGCTTGGCCAAAGCAGCAGCAGCCAAGCCTCTGCGCAGGTCCAGAAAAGGCCTTTGATTTCTGAAGGTGCTTTTGGAAGAACATCCAGCATCTCCATCGACATACCCTCAACAGAGCATTTCATTTCTTAGCTACCCAGCCTAGCCCAGGCCAGACCCTGAGTCTCAGCCCCAGTCTTAGCCCTGGCAGCTTGCAGGGTTTCTCAATACCATGCTGCCCCAGGAGTCCTTTACAACTGACTTGGAAGGACTTGGAGGGGAGAGTTGGCTAGAAGAAAGACCAGAGGGAACACTCTGAGAAACTGTTTGGGCTAGCACGGATGCAGAACGATGGCAAGAGACATACACCAAACACATGGCAACCTGACTCACTATTCACCCTGGCACCAGCTCACCAGTAGGCCAAACAAAACCAGAGTCTTAGGTCTGGAAGGAGGAAGGAGAGTGAGCTGGATGGGGCACCCACTTTGACTATAGTTGGACTTATCCAGATCACAAGGAATACTTGGAATAATCCTTTTTCTACCTCTAGAGAAAGCATTCAGGCTGCAGATACAAAAGTACAGTACCAGCCTCCATGAAAATAAACCCACAGAGTTTGTTCTGAGGGATGTAACAAAAGGTTTCCCCAAATCTCTTCCCCACTGACCCCATCATGATGGAAAAGACCACCCCTCCTTATTTCTCTGTTTAAGGCAGCAAGGGCTCCTGTGAAAATGGGAATGTTACCTACCAGACAAAAAAACCCCACAAAACATTAGGTCATTATCAGCTAGCAATACCTAAGTTTAATTATTAGATTATACTAATAACAATTATAATGGTTAACATTATTGAGCATATATTTGAAGTGCTTTGCACACGTTATTTCATTTTATCCTCACAACACACTTAAAATAGCTTCTCTTGGAGCACCTGGGTGGCTCAGTTGGTTGAGCATCTGACTTCGGCTCAGATCAAGATCTCGCAGTCCGTGAGTTCAAGCCCCATGTTGGGCTCTGTGCTGACAGCTTAGAGCCTGGAGCCTGCTTTCTTTGGATTCTGTGTCTCCTTCTGTCTCTGCCCCTCCCCCTGCTTGCACTATGTCTCTCTGTCTCTCTCTCTCAAACATAAATAGCCATCAAAACATTAAAAAAAATAGCCTCTCTTATTGCCCCCATTTTACAGATAAAGCAGTGTAACAGGGAGGTTAAATGACTTGTCCAAGGTCACACAGCTAATGTGCTATGGAGCTAAGGCTTATCCTCGACTTCTGTGGGCAATGTCCACATGGTGAACCACTGGTATTCTGCCTCCATTCATCTAGCAGTGGCCTGAAGAGATGTCAGGCCTACGTAGGTCACTGAGACAAATGTGACTAGGGCAGAAGAATTTCCTCAGATAATTTTTCCATCCTTTGTACTTTTTCTCAAGCTATTTCCTCTACTCAAATTGCCTTCCTTCCTTTAGAGGTTAGAGACACAGGGACAGGGACCTTAGAGGTCAGACTTCTCTCTCTGAAGAGTCCCAAGTGAGCAGATCCCACCAAAAAAAAAAAAAGGTTAAGGCCATGAATGGAGTATCAAAAGGAAAAGACAAATGATCTTGAGATGAGGTAGAGTTCTCCAGTTTGCCATGGTCCCCACATAGCCTGCTGTACTTCTCTACTTTACTGTATTTGTTCTACTGGCTTAGCTCCTGTGGGCTTTTCACCATGTGCCATCTCACAGGCCATTGAAGGCACATTCTTTACTGTTGTTGGTCTTCTGAGGTATTTGGAGAAGAGTTGTTTGTTTTCTTTCCTGGAGGGTATTGGGATAGACAGAGTCTCTAGTTGTATTGCAGGAAAGGTAACATCTTTCCTTACTAACTAGATAGATAAGCCCACTCTGACATTTAAGCCCCAATGGAGACTCTTTCTCACCCAGGGAACATCTGGACAAACCAGAGCAAGCACATAAGCTAGCTTTAACTATTTCTCTGAGGAGGGCAAAGAAAAATCTAAGTAGTTTGGGCTACAAGCTTTGACTGCAGCTCTACCCTGATAACCTGTAGAAGGATGCTTGAGACCCATCCTGTATCATTGAACAGGACTTTGCTAGGTGGACACGGATAAGTAAAGCATTTCTAGGTAGGTAGAGAGAAAGCATGTGCAAAGGCACAAAGCTTAGAGAATTCAGCTTGCTGAGGGACTGCAAGTACTAGTTAAGATAGGGATACGGGTAGGAAATGGGAGGTGGCAGGAGGTGGCTATGGAAGCACACAAGAAGGTGTGCTAAGGATCATTTAAGAGTTTTTTAAAGGCAGGCAGCATGGTCAGATTTATGTTTTAGAAATAGTATTCTAACGCCTTTCATCTAAAGAACAATTACTGAGCTCCTACTACATGCTAGGCCTGTGGTAGATCCCAGGGGCACAGAGAAGACTCAGAGATCCAGAAACTGCCTTGAAGTTGCTCATAGCCCAATGGGTTAGACAATTAAACACGAATGCAACAGAATGATAAGTGCAATGTAGGGTGACTTGGAGGGGAGAAAGGCCAGAAGCTTGGATGCCGGGTAGGAGGCAGTTGTAGGTACTTATCAGCTGGGGGTCTGAAGCAGAGGAGTTGGTAGTGAGGGTGAACAGCACCATCCCCCAGTGATTCCTCCTCATATTATCCTTTCCTTTTATCATTTCTTCCCAGCGTTACTACTTGCTAAGTTGCTAAAGGAGAAATAAACAGTGAATAGCTTTTTTGTCCCTCGGGGGTGGGAGAGGTAGTATAGGATCATTCCCATTGCCATTGGGTCCCTGACCATGTTTACCAAAACTACTTCAAATTGTTTCTACTCTTCTCAAATGCCCAACCCAAGCCCACCTACTTCAGCAAATAATCTCCATTCTTGCTTTACTGAGAAGGTGGGAGCTATCCCTGCAAAATTATTTTCTACTTCAGAATTTCTTCCAGTTTTCTTTCCCATCTATTATCCCCAGAGAAAGAAAACCCCTTTTTCTCCCCCTTCTTAAGGTCAATACCTTTGCTCATCATCTCACAAAATTCTCTTCCTATCTCCTCTAGAACTTTTTCCATAAATTTTCTTTCTCTTGCTTCCATCTTCAACATTTTTCTTGCCTCTAACACTTTCTCTGCTGTCTAAAAACATGTGAGGAACAGGAATTTTGCTGACTTCTGTGTGCTGAGAAGTGGGAAGAATGTTTCCCTACTAGAGAAAGCCCCCCTCACACCCACCCCCCTGCCACAACCCACCACACACACACACAACCACGTCAAGACTGTTTTTACAGACAGGTTGGAGAAAGTTTAGAGGAAAGTAAAAGTATCAGAGCAAGGAATTCCCAGGTTTTAGGTCAGGCTAGGAAGTAAAAAGCAGCACTAAGAAAATGAGAGGACAAGAATAACCCTCTGTCAGTTATTTGCAGAGTGGTTTTTGCCACTTTATTTGTCTAGCAGAGGTCGCTTCCAATGAATTGGGGTTTCATGCAACAGAACCAAAAGGGTTAAGTACAGGGATAGACAAAGGTGAAATGCCTCAGGAGAAGTTGGGATGTGAGAATGAGTCAGACAGTAGGAGGAGGGGAGTGTGTATGACATAGACAAGGAAGCAGGAAATTAGGAGATAAGTTGGAGAAACATGTTAGGAATATAGGGCCACACTGCTGAAAAGGCTGAATTTTGTCATTGGAGTTGATAAGCAATAATGCAAAGCTATGATAGACCAAGAATTGAAGTCTCAGTGTTGTCCCAGTCAATGTTCTGAACATCCTCTGCAGCTTTTGTCAAACATCTCAAATGCAGAACTCATCTTACACACTTGGTTACCTTCCACCCTCTTTTACTGTTCTTAAAGCTTCTGCTAAACCAGAGCCAGCAGCTGGGATGTTATATAACCAAATATTATGTTCTGTTTGTTTTCAAATGTATTCCATTTAGGCCAAAACCATTTCAGTTACAGTTAAAGTGGAAAAAACACCAAATTAGGAGTTAGAAGACAAAGGTTCTAATCCCAAGTTTGCTACTACATTGCTGTTAACCTTTTGAGACATGTTTTTTTTTTCTTCTTATGGAGAGGATAATACCTGCCTTGTTCAGTTGATTAGATTGTGAATCAAACAGGATAATGAATGTGAACATATATTGAATATACTGTATTTATAAAGTGCTATTCAAATGTAAAAGATTATTATTTCTATTGCTTCAAGGTCCTAGTGGCTTACCTATCTGCAGAAGACATAAAGACCCAGAGTAGATTATAGCAAAGGAAGCAGTGCCAGGAATGTAATTAGCTCCTGTTTCCATGATAGATCAGGTATTTTTCAAGTTTGCTTGTTTGTTTGTTTATTTAGAGAGTGCACAGGGGAGGGGCAGAGAGAGAGAGAGAGAGAGAGAGAGAGAGAGAGAATCCCAAGCAGGCTCCGTACTGTGCAGAGCCCAATACAGGGCTCAAACTCACGAACTGTTGAGATCATGACCTGAGCCGAAATGGAGAGTTGGATGCTTAACCGACTGAGCTACCTAGGTGCCCCATAATAGGTCAGATATTATAGCACTTTAAGTAGACATACCAACAAGGCAGTCAGACTCTTGTTAACCATCTTTATGTTATCAATTTTCCCATCCTCCTAGCCAACCCAGAATACTAGACACATGCACACATACTAACAATCTTTACATATGGGATTCCAGGATAGGATATACAATGCAATGAGAACTACTGGCTCTCTAGGCTAAAGAGAACAGCTAATGATTTCTACTTTGATTGTGTTTAGGTTGCTGGGGCAAGGTGGGCATTTCTTGCTTGTAGCTTGTATTGAGAGGAGAAGGGTATTAATATTTTCCTAGCTCATACCCTGTGCCAAACACAGTGTAAGGCACTTGCCATCTGTTACCTCCTGTAACTTTCACAACAATTTGGTGAAGTAAGGATTATTGTTCCCAACTCTGCAAATAAGGAAACTACAGCTCAGAGATATTAAGTAGCTTGTTCAAATTTATTAAGCTAATAAGAAATGAAAGCTGGGATTCTACCCCAAATCCGTCTGACTCCAACGTTAATGCTCTTCCAACTTCTCTCCTCCCAGACAGGGCCTCAATATTAAAAGTAGGGCACATCCTAGAAATCACCACTTTTTGGTGCATTCAAAAGCACATAGTGGCATAATATCTGGCAAGTACTTTGGTCACCAACAGGTAGAGGCCCCTTTCAGGGATACTTTTAAATCCTGAACTTGTTTTGGAATCTAAAGCAAGCCTGGGCCTAAAAGACAAGCACCATCAGTGTTTTACATCTGGTAGTGATATCCATACAGTTACACTAAAGAAAGGCAAGATACTTGCCTAGCAGATGCAAAATTATAATTTCAAGGTGAGAATCTGTCAGTGATAAAAGGATGCCTCACACAGTGTTGTTCGGCCAATAACCAATCAAACTCAGAGTTACCACATTAGCCCCTCCTTAGGTTCAACTTTAAATTCAATCTTATAGGAGTGGATAGAGTCAGTAGGTACCAACTTGGTATGGTTTAAGGAGGATTAAAATGCCATTACTAATCAAAATGACTTCCTACACCGGCCCTGCCATGAGACCTACAGTTTCCTATTAATCACTTCTCTCAGGTTAAGGCACTGTCAAAATATAAGTGCTATCTTCAGTCATTATACATTATACTCATTAGTTTATCACTTTCATTCTAATCACCAGACAAGTATGAGACACAAGGCAAATGACTATGAAGGGGAAGGCAGAGGGAAAGATTCAGTGTGATGTATGATGGGCAGCTAGAGTCCAGCAGGGCCAGATCAAGATACTTAGAAGCACCAAAGAGATAATGTTATAAACCCCACACACCCATATATAATTCAAGATATAAATAATACTAACCTGTAAAATAAGCATAAGATGGCTCAACAAAAATCTGATCTTTCCCATAATTACTACTATAATTCTTTTTTATTGCCATATAATTCACTCTTTAAAAGTGTACAACTTAGTGACTTTTAGTATATTCGGAGTTGTGCAACCATCACCACAATCAACTTTAGAACATTTTTATCACTTACCCCCGCAAAACCCTTATCAGTCACTCCCACCCCCACTTCCACTCCCAGCCCTAGACAACCACTAATCTACTTTCTGTCTCTATAGATTTTCCTATTCTGTATATTTTATATGAGTGGAAATATACAGTATGTGGTCTTTTGTGTCTGGTTTCTTTTACTTAGCATGTTATCAAGGTTCTTCCATTTTGTAGCGTGGATCAGTACTTCATTCCATTCTGTGGCTGAATGATATTCCACTGCATGGATATGCCACAATTTACTTATCCATTCATCAGTTGGTAGACATGTGGGTTGTTTCCTCTTTTTGGTAATTATGACTATTGCTGCTATGAACATTTGTGTACAAGTTTTTACATGGACATATGTTCTTGATTCTTCTAAGTATACACCTAGGAATGGAATTGGTGGGTTATGTGGTAAACTCTATGTATAACTTTTTGAGAAACTGCCAAACTGCTTATCAAAGTGGCTGTACCATTTTATATTCCTACCACACCAATACTTGCTGTCTTTTTCATTATAGCCATCCTAGAGGCGTGAAGTATCTCATTGTGTCAATCCTTTTTTGAAATGTCAAATATCCAATTCTTTCTTTAAAATATTTATTTATTTATTTATTTATTTATTTATTTATTTATTTATGAGAGAGGGAGAATCTTAAGCAGGCTCCATGCCCAGTGTCCCAACACAGGGCTCAGTCTCACAACCATGAGATCACAATGTGAGCCAAAATCAAGAGTCAGACGCTTACCCAACTGAGCCACCCAGGAACCCCTAAAAAAATCTTTAATGCCTCTATTTAGCTGATTTAATAAATATGCTAATATGCATATGCTTGATCTGCCAATTATTAGGCCATCCATGACTGAGATCAGGTTGAATTGATTTAGATCCTGGAGTTGGAGGGCACATAAGGGAGGGCCTGTTGTGTAAAATATTTCCAACATCAAACCAAGACACAAAGATGACTAAGCCATACTCCTTCTCGAATAGAGGGAGGCAGACATCTTCTCAAACAACTGTGAAAAAAAGTAGAATGAGAGAAGTGCTCTAAGGCAATGGAAGAAGAGGGGGGTGTTGGGACAATCCAGACGCAGTCCTCCCAAAGTATAGTGCTAAGCATCCCCAAATGTCACCAAAGTGGCCCAGCTCTCCATTCCTATGCAGCCACAGCATGAAGTCAGTCTTCTTGGAAACAGCTATTAGAGCAGGGAACAAGGCTCTTAGAGATATACTGCACTGAGCCCGAGAGGTATGTTTGTCACTTTCTCATTTCAATCACTATTCATACTTAACTACCCACTGGCTGACTCTTTCAGGCTTGGCCTCATTACTTTTAGTCTTATGTCAATTTGTAGGACTGCACTGAAGAATGGCTATAAAGTGCTGTTTAATTCTGAAGTGCATTATGAATAATAATCTCCCATTGCCACCATCTTACCAACAATAAGCAAATCCTACTCCAGCAGTTCCTCATTGGCCTCTTTTCAATCTACTATTTTACCTGAATTGTTCCCATTACACCTCTTTGCAGTATACCCCAACTCCTGGAGATAATGCTTACAAGCAGCTACGCCTTCAGACAGATTTTGCAGTCTTACAAGCACTTTGATTCAGGATTTTGCTTTGGAAATAGAAAGCAAGCCAGAGAGATTGCTCCTATTTCATAATGGAGGTGCTGAGGCACAGAAAGATGAAATGACCCACGATTTTTTTAAATCATGTTTTCAGACTGATGTTCCAGTTGTTCTCCCTGTCTTACCATCACATCTACCCATAAGAAAACTTCAGCTTATTAAGGTTGTGAGTTTGGGGTACCTATTCCCCAAGTCCTAAGCTTTCCTCCTGAGAGTAGCTAAGAGTTAGCAGGCTGCCCAAGCAGAGCTAACTTATATTCAACAGACCAGAGAAGGTAATTTCACTTTTGAACTGCTCTCTACTTTTCTGAAGTGGGACTCAATTGTGCTTGAAAAATGTCAAGCACAACCTAATTGCTCTTAGCCATCTGTCTAAACCCTGCTCACAGCAATGGGCCAGGGAGTTGTAAAAACACGTGATTCTGCCTGAGGGAGGCCTTGGGGAAGCCCTTCAGAAAATAGAGACCTCTAATCACTTATTTCTTTATTCAAATATTTATTGAGCACTCACAAATTTTAAAACTTCAGAGTAGTAATAGCATAGGGGTTACTAGCACAGGTTCTGAAGGTCAGCTGCCTGGGGTCAAATCCTGGCTCTAATGACTGCTTATTGACTTTAGAGTCCCTCTTGGTAAAACAAAAATAATAAAATTACTCATGACTTAGGGTTGATACAAGGATGAAATGAGAGCTACATGTGAAGTGCCTAGCACATTGGCTGGTGCACTGAAAATATTCAATAAATGTTAGCTATTGTTGCTATTTGTGTAGAATCATAACAAACCTGTCAAGGATCAATGGATAGGAGTAAAATTTTACAGCTCTTCAGCCAGTTTCATGGGCCCATTGCTGGAACTGCTGTGGGGAAGAATCATGTCCCGAGAAGAGTGGTTGTAAAGGGACCATGGTTGGAGGAGGTAAGTAGAAATGATACTTAAATGCCAGAGAACTGCTTGTTGCACCACTGAAATTTCAGAAGATTATCAACACTGAAGAGGATATTATTGGGGTGCCTGGGTGGCTCAGTCGGCTGAGTGTCTGACTTTGGCTCAGGCCATGATCTCACAGTTCATGAGTTCGAGCCCCACGTTGGGCTCTGTACTGACAGCTCAGAGCCTGGAGCCTGCCTCGGACTCTGTGCCTCCCTCTCTCTCTGCCCCTTCCCTGCCTGTGCTCTGTCTCTCTCTCAAAAAATAAATGTTAAAAGAATTTTAAAAAGAGGAATTATTGCATGCCAATACATTGTATTCTAAGGTAAATGATTCCTCTAATGTAGCCAGGCCTCGACCAGTCCTGTTTTCCATCACATGACAAGGAGCACAATGCAGACGTAGGGCAGTGATTGTTAGGTGCAAATCCCAGAATCTGACAAATCATTCCAACTTCTCCCAGTAGCATTTTACCTGGGATTAGTCCTGCAAGTTGGGGTACTCTGACCCCAGGAAAAGGCAAAATTGTGGCCAAGAAAGATCTAATCAATGAGCCAAATGAAGAGAGGACTTATTTAGGACTACCTTGAGCAGGTAGAGGGTCTTTTGCTGGGGCATGGTTTGAAAAGAACTAGGGAGGGGCGCCTGGGTGGCGCAGTCGGTTAAGCGTCCGACTTCAGCCAGGTCACAATCTCGCAGTCCGTGAGTTCGAGCCCCGCGTCAGGCTCTGGGCTGATGGCCTGGAGCCTGTTTCAGATTCTGTGTCTCCCTCTCTCTCTGCCCCTCCCCCGTTCATGCTCTGTCTCTCTCTGTCCCAAAAATAAATAAAAAACGTTGAAAAAAAAATTAAAAAAAAAAAAAGAAAAGAACTAGGGAGGGTGGAGAGTGGAGGTGATAACTGTTTTGACCAGGCTAATGGCTGTCAGGTAGGAATCTTTAACCCCATTCCTGGCTTCCATGTTTATCAATCATCTACTCTGTGCACAGTAGTGTTAAGTTTCACGAGAGGCACAAACATAGCAATAAATGAGCTTCCTGCTTCCAACCTGTGATTAAACTGAAGTGGGAAAAATATTTTGTATTTTCTACCTATAGCTTAATTCCAGATTGGGGAGTACAATGATAACAGCTGCACTAACTGCTTTTATTTCACATGCAGCACTTAGAGTTAGGGCTTCTTGAACTCAATTCACAGAGTGACATTAAACCGTGCATAGGCACTTCTGTTTGTTTATAGGATTGTAGCCAGAACTGTACAAAATTCTACATTTATGTTCTCTCACTGGATGGGCATTCTATAGTTTTTAAACAACAACCAACCCAGTGAAGTATCTCGAGTCCTCCCAGTAAGGGCTGGAGGGTCCAAGGACATACACACAGTGGATTAACATCATCAGGCATTCCTGTGCTAGATCTGCTGTTTTCCCTTAAGTCCTTTTGCCAGTTGAAGGCCCTGTTTTTGTTTTCCACTCCTGATGGGCTGAACCTCAGAAACAGTGGGCTAGTGGACAACCATTTGTGAACAATCTAATTGTGAGGGAATCAGGGCAATGGCAGACTGAGCATAATGAACCCTAAGCACTAACCAGCTACCAACCCACGCACTGATACACTCTCCAGATTCCTGTGCCCAAGTTCCTCGTACCTCCCACTTAGGGTAAGAAGGCTAACAGTGAGGGGAGGTACCAGGCGAGGCAAGTACTTTTCTATGATTATTTTTTCTCTTCTACAAGACATTCTCAAAAAGTTCTCCTTTGCTAGTCTAGGGTGGTTTAGGTTTAGTTCTGCTGAAAGCAAAGAGACCCTTTCTTCCAGCTACGTGAATCTCTGGTTCTGTTTCCTGACTCGCACATAGATGAGCCAGGTTTAGCACCCATGCTCTCTATCTAGTCTTTTCTTCTGTTCAAAGCCACCAAGGCCAAACTATCCAAAAGGTTTCTGCTTATTAAAGGTTGCTGCTACTGGTAGTACTACTGTTTCTGTTTATCACTGTTTCTCCTCTTAGAGAGAAGCTCAGCCTGATAGCACAGACTGAGAAATTAATTATTTTTTTTAATCAAAATATATGTATATATTTTTCAGGAATAGAATTTAGTGATTCATCACTTAGATATAACACCCAGTGCTCATCCCAACCAGTATTCTCCTTAATGCCCATCACCCATTTAGCCCATCTCCCCACCCAAAACCCCTCCAGCAACCCTCAGTTTGTTCTCTGTATTTTAGAGTCTCTTATGGTTTGTCTCCCTTCCTGTTTTTATATTATTTTTGCTTCTCTTATGTTCATCTGTTTTGTATCTTAAATTCCACATATGAGTAAACTCATATGATATTTGTTTTTCTCTGACTAATTTCCCTTAGCATAATACACTCTAGTTCCATCCATGTTGTTGCAAATGGCAAGATTTCATTCTTTTTGATCACCTAGTAATATTTCATTGGATATATATATACACCACATCTTCTTTTTCCATTCGTCAGTCAGTGGACATTTGGGCTCTTACCATACTTTGGCTACTGTTGATAGTGCGGCTATAAACATTGGGGTGCATGTGCTCCTTCAAATCAGAATTTTTGTATCCTTTGGATAAATACCTAGTAGTACAATTGCTGCGTCATAGGGTAGTTCTATTTTTAGCTTTTTCAGTCATACTGTTTTCCAGAGTGGCTGCAGCAGTTGGCATTCCCTTTAAGACTGAGAAATTAATTCTGACCTCAAGGAGTCACTGTGGGACTTCTAAGAGGGGCTGATATTTAAACTGATCACCAGACAGAGAAGGGCATTCCAGGCTAAGGGAGCAGCATGAGCAAGGGTACAGAGGCATGTAAGTGTGTGGCATGTTCAAGAAAACAAATAGCTGAGTTGGGGTGACAATGGAGGGTATTAGAGCAAGGAGAGTGATGTCCAAGAGACTGGATCAAGGTAGGGTGGGGGCAGATTGTAAAGAGCATTAAATGCCATGTTAAGGGGGAGGTGGACTTACTCCTCTAGGCAATGGGGTGTTCTAAGCAGATGAAACACAATCCAATCCACATTTATAAAATGAGCTCTGGTGGCAGAATGGAGGCTTAACAGGCAAAGGCAAGGAGGCCATTTAGGAGGCTCTACCATAGGGCTAGATAAGAAATAAGAGCCATATCTAGGATGGTAATAGTGGGAACTGAAAAGTGGCAGATTTGAACAACACTAAGAAGTACTGGTATGCACAGGCCCCCCGGGTGGCTCAGTCGGTTGAGCGTCTGACTTCAGCTCAGGTCATGATCTCACAGTTTGTGGGTTTGAGCCCGCCTCAGGCTCTGTGCTGACAGCTCAGAGCCTGGAGCCTGCTTCGGGTTCTGTGTCTCCCTCTCTCTCTCTGCCCCTCTACTGCTCATGCTCTGTCTCTCTCTGTCTCAAAAATAAATATAAGCATTAAAAAAAAGTTTAAAAAAAGAAGCAGTGGTATGCTGGTAAACAACTGGCTCAGCAGAAAAGGAAAAACCCTTAATTTATAGTGTTTGCTGATTTCCACAGTGTAAATACTTCCCCGTAGCTGATTTCGAGCTATCAACTGGATGTCACTGGATGTGGAATTGAGAGGATCTCAATCAGCTCTTTCGAGCCAGCCAGTGTGCCACTATGAAGTGACCAATTAGATGTGGGGGGAGGGTAGCAACGTGGATGGAACTGGAGAGTGTGATGCTAAGTGAAATAAGCCATACAGAGAAAGACAGATACCATATGTTTTCACTCTTATGTGGATCCTGAGAAACTTAACAGAAACCCATGGGGGAGGGGAAGGAAAAAAAAAAGAGGTTAGAGTGGAAGAGAGCCAAAGCATAAGAGACTCTTAAAAACTGAGAACAAACTGAGGGTTGATGGGGGGTGGGAGGGAGGGGAGGGTGGGTGATGGGTATTGAGGAGGGCACCTTTTGGGATGAGCACTGGGTGTTGTATGGAAACCAATTTGACAATAAATTTCAAAAAAAAAGATGTGGGGGGAGGGGAGGGAGAGAAATATCAAAGATTATGGATGTGTCTAATTTGAATGACTCCTTAGGCGTCAAATTAATGGAGAGAGGGAACTCAGGAGGAAAAAACAGATTTTGTTTGTTTGCTTGTCTGGGATGGGGGAAGATAAGAGGTAAGAGGCATACCAGGAGGGAATTAATGACTTTGGTTTTCGACAATGTTGAGTTGGAACTGTTAGCCATGAAATCCAATTTTCAGTGAGGCTCTGCCTGGTAACAATAACTCATACTAATGGAATACTAACACTATACTAAGAACATTATGTATTTTTATGTTCTTTCCCCTTCATAATAACCCTATGGGTCTGGCAGAATAGCTGGCATATAGTAGTTGTTCAACAAATATCTATTAAGTGAATGAATGAATTAGGCACTCTTATTTTCTTTGGTTTATAAAATAAGGGAAATGAAACACAGATTCATTAAGTAACTTGTACAATAGCACACAGCTGGACTCAAGCCTGGATTCCATCATTTTTTTTAATGTTTATTATTTTTGAGAGAGAAAGACAGCGAGCAAGCAGGGAAGGGATACAGAAAGAGGGAGACAGAGAATCCAAACTAGGATCCAGGCTGAGCTATCAGCACAGAGCCCCATGTGGTACTTGAACTCATGAACCGTGGGATCATGACCTGAGCCAAAGTTGGATGCTTAACTGACTGAGTCACCCAGGAGCCCCTAAGCCTGTGTGATTCCAAAACCACTTTGCGATACTATCTGTGTGCTGTGGAGACAAACCATGGCATGGAAGTTTTCTTTTTTATCTTTCTAACTCTAGCCCATCACAATGTCTATACATAGTGTTATAGACTGAATGTTTGTGTCTTCCTAAAATTCATATGTGGGAGCCCTATCCCCCAGTGTGACTGTATTTAGAGATAGGGCCTTTGTGGAGATAGTTAAGGTTAGATGAGGTCATAAGGGTAGGTCCCTGATCCAAGGAATTAGAATTGTCCTCATAAGAAGAGTAAGAAAGACCAGAGCACTCTCTTTCTCACTCTCCAACCCCTGCCTTCATGTGTATCCAATGAGGGAGGGCTTTTGAGGACAGAGCAAGAATGTGGCTGTGAACCAGGAAGAGAACTCTCACCAGAAGCTGAATCAGCCAGAACCTTGATTTTGGATTTTCTAGCCTTCAGAACTATGAGAAAATAAATGTCTGTTGTTTAAGCCACCAAGTCTGTGGTATTTTGTTATGGTAGCCTGAGTTGACTAATACACAAGTACAGGACCATAAATATTTGTTGAATGAATGAGAACTGATCTTAACATTTATATTGGAAATACTATTTTTCAGAGATAAGACCTAGTAGGACATAAGGAAGTTAGGAGTTAAAGAAAGCCCCCACATGATCTCTTTGATGGTGGATTTTTCTTTGATGAAAGCTTTGCTCTGTAGGATTATTAAGGGGTTTCTTGCCAGAATTTACAGCGTTATCCATAGCCAAGCCTCAGAAATATCTTCTCCTAAGGATCTTTGTACTCTATTTCCTCAATTCTTAATTTTCTTATGTGATTAGTACAATGGGAGAATTACAAAAGTATTTATTACTTTAACAAAAATGGATTGAGTATCTTCTGTGCCATACAATATGTCCATTATAGTATTCATTTTTTACCACAAACCTTGGCTGTATTTCATGTTACCCCATTTATCCAGTGAGAAAATTGAGGTTGGTAGAAGGTAAGTAATGTGCTCAACGTTCTTATAAGTGAAATCACACATTTAAACTCCTGTTTGGCTTTTCAAAAAAATATCCTCTCCCTTTCTTTACCCTTACTAAACAGTAGGGTGCGACCTCTGCTCAATAATCTTTTCTCTACCTCTTGGCTTCTGGTTATTTCCACTTGGGGGCACAGTGCTAATTATTAATGCATTCTCTTATTTCATTTTCACAACAACCCTAGGCATCTAGCCCAGTATGTAGCTCATAGTAAGTATTCAACAAATATTTTCTGGAAGGATTACTATGTAATAATAATAGGAAGCAACATTTATTGATTTTCCTATGGGTCAGCATCCATTCTAAATATTTTACATGCATTCACTTATTTAATTTCCACAACAGAATTAGTTAGTGACTATTCTCTTTCCACCTTTTAAATATGCCTACTGATAACTTTTTGGGTGTTTCACGGGCATCTCAAATTCAACATGCTTAAAATTGAGTACCTCTTCCCATAGCTCCTTTCCATACAGCCACCCTTCCCTCCCATCTTTCTCCTTCCCTGAGTAGACATCTCTCTGCCTAACATTCTATCAGCGCTGCTTCTAGAAAAAGCATGTATCAAGGCGCCTGAGTGGCTCAGTCAGCTAAGCATCTGACTCTTGATTTCAGCTCAGGTCATGATCTCATGCTCACGGGATTGAGCCCCATGTGGGAGATTCTCCCTCTCCCTCTCCCTCTGCCCCTATGGCCCACCCCCCCTTAAAACAGAGAAAAGCATATATCATTCTTTGATATTTACACGTATCAATGAATGATGGAAATTGGCCCTCCACCATTTCATTGGTTCTTGAGGAATTATGAATACATTACCTCCACTTTCCACCATAGCAGTGGACATGTGATCCAAGCAAGGTTGGATTCTCTTAGAAAAGTGAATCTCTTTTTGGAACAGCTTGTGAAGGATAGGTATTATCTCTGCTTGAAATGTCTGATAGAATTCCCCAGGGAAGCCATCTGGTCCTGGACTCTTATTTGTTGGGAGATTTTTGATAACTGATTCAATTTCTTCGCTGGTTATGGGTCTGTTCATGTTTTCTATTTCTTTCTTTTTGAGTTTTGTAAGTGTGTGGGTGCTTAGGAATTTGTCCATTTCTTCCAGGTTGTCCAGTTTGTTGACATATAATTTTTCATAGTATTCCCTGATAATTGCTTGTATCTCTGAGGGGTTGGTTGTCATAATTCCATTTTCATTCATGATTTTATCTATTTGGGTCATCTTCCTTTTCTTTTTGAGAAGCCTGGCTAGAGGTTTATCAATTTTGTTTATTTTTTCAAAAAACCAACTCTTGGTTTCATTGATCTGTTCCAAAATATAGAAAGGGAAGGAAAATTTCCAGACTCATTCTATGAAGCCAGCATTCCTTTGATTCCCAAACCAGACAGAGACCCTGCAAAAAAAGAGAACTACAGGCCAATATCCCTGATGAATATGGATGCAAAAATTCTCAATAAGATACTAGCAAATTGAATTCAACAGCATATAAAAAGAATTATTCACCATGATCAAGTGGGATTCATTCCTGGACTGCAGGGCTGGTTCAACATTCACAAATCAATCAATGTGATACATCACATTAATAAAAGAAAAGAT
Organism: Neofelis nebulosa; assembly: GCF_028018385.1. Classification (NCBI taxonomy): domain Eukaryota; kingdom Metazoa; phylum Chordata; class Mammalia; order Carnivora; family Felidae; genus Neofelis; species Neofelis nebulosa. The sequence continues at coordinate 81,739,646 of NC_080800.1, read as the reverse complement.
AAGAACTATATGATCCAGTCCATCGATGCAGAAAAAGCATTTGACAAAATTCAGTATCCTTTCTTAATAAAAACCTTTGAGAAAGTCAGGATAGAAGGAACATACTTAAACATCATCAAAGCAATTTAGGAAAAGCCCACAGCTAATATCATCCTCAATGGGGAAAAAATGAGAGCTTTCCCCATGAGATCAGGAACAAGACAGGGATGTCCACTCTTACCACTGTTTTTTAACATAGTGTTAGAAGTGCTAGCATCAGCAGTCAGGCAACAAAAGGAAATCAAAGGCATCAAAATTGGCAAAGATGAAGTCAAGCTTTCACTTTCTGCAGATGACATGATATTATACATGGAAAATCCGATAGACTCCACCAAAAGTCTGCTAGAACTGATACATGAATTCAGCAAAGTCACAGGATACAAAATCAATGTACAGAAATCAGTTGCATTCTTATACACTAATAATGAAGCAACAGAAAGACAAATAAAGAAACTGATCCCACTCACAATTGCACCAAGAAGCATAAAATACCTAGGAATAAACCTAACCAAAGATGTAAAAGATCTGTATGCTGAAAACTATAGAAAGCTTATAAAGGAAATTGAAGGAGATATGAAGAAATGGAAAAACATTCTGTTCTCATGGATTGGAAGAATAAATATTGTCAAAATGTCAATACTACCCAAAGCTATCTACACATTCAATGCAATCCCAACCAAAATTGCACCAGCATTCTTCTTGAAGCTAGAACAAACAATCCTAAAATTTGTATGGAACCACAAAAGACCCTGAATAGCCAAAGTAATTTTGAAGAAGAAGACAAAAGCGGGAGGCATCACAATCCCAGACTTTAGCCTCTACTACAAAGCTGTAATCATCAAGACAGCATGGTATTGGCATAAAAACAGACATATAGACCAATGGAATAGAATACAGACTCCAGAATTGGACCCACAAAAGTATGACCAAATAATCTTTGACAAAGCCAGAAAGAATATCCAATGGAAAAAAGACAGTCTCTTTAACAAATGGTACTGGGAGAACTGGACAGCAACATGCAGAAGAGTAAAAGTAGACCACTTTCTTGCACCACTCACAAAAATAAACTCAAAACGGATAAAGGACCTGGATGTGAGACAGGAAACCATCAATACCCTAGAGGAGAAAGCAGGAAAAAACCTCTCTGACCTCAGCTGCAGCAATTTCTTACTTGGCACATCTCCAAAGGCAAGGGAATTAAAAGCAAAAATGAACTACCGGGACCTCATGAAGATAAAAAGCTTCTGCACTGCAAAGGAAACAATCAACAAAACTAAAAGGCAACCAATGGAATGGGAAAAGATATTTGCAAATGACATTTCAGACAAAGGGCTAGCATCCAAAATCTATAAGAAGCTCACCAAACTCCACACCTGAAAACCAAATAATCCAGTGAAGAAATGGGCAGAAAACATGAATAGACATTTCTCTAAAGAAGACATCCAGATTGCCAACAGGCACATGAAAAGATGTTCAACGTCACTCCTCATCAGGGAAATACAAATCAAAACCACACTGAGATACCACCTCACATCAGTCAGAGTGGCTAAAATGAACAAATCAGGAGACTATAGATGCTGGCAAGGATGTGGAGAAACGGGAACCCTCTTGCACTGTTGGTGGGAATGCAAACTGGTGCAGCCACTCTGGAAAACAGTGTGGAAGTTCCTCAAACAATTAAAAATAGATCTACCCTATGACCTAGCAATAGCACTGCTAGGAATTTACCCAAGGTATAGAGGAGTGCTGATGCCTAAGGGCACTTGTACCCCTTGTTTATAGGAGCACTTTCAACAATAGCCATATTGTGGAAAGAGCCTAAGTGTCCCTCAACTGTTGAATGGATAAAGAAATTGTGGTTTATATACACAATGGAATACTACTTGGCAATGAGAAAGAATAAAATATGGCCTTTTGTAGTAACCTGGATGAAACTGGAGAGTGTTATGCTAAGTGAAATAAGTCATACAGAGAAAGACAGGTACCTTATGTTTTCACTCTTATGTGGATCCTGAGAAACTTAACAGAAGACCATGGGGGAGGGGAAGGAAAAAAAAAGAGGTTAGAAAAGAATTTTTTAAAGATGAATGTTGATCAAGAACTTTGGAAATACGGCCTTTTGTAGCAACGTGGATGGAACTGGAGAGTGTTATGCTAAGTGAAGTAAGTCATACAGAGAAAGACAGGTACCATATGTTTTCACTCTTATGTGGATCCTGAGAAACTTAACAGAAACCCATGGGGGAGGGGAAGGAAAAAAAGTTAGAGTGGGAGGGAGCCAAATCATAAGAGAGTCTTAAAAACTGAGAATAAACTGAGGGTTGATGGGGGTGGGAGGGAGGGAAAAGTGGGTGATGGGCATTGAGGAGGGCACCTGTTGGGATGAACACTGGGTGTTGTATGGAAACCAATTTGACAATAAATTTCATAAAAAAAGAAAAGTGTATCTCAAGTGTATATGGAGATGAAAGTTGGCTAGGCTTTGGTAATCTAATATTAGCACTCTAAAGAGACATTCCATACTTTCCTGGTACAGAGAAACTCATAGTTGCTTCTTTTTATTCTGTACTTTCTAAGGTCTGATCCAGCTCTTCCTTCAGTTGTGACCTACCCTTCCAATGAATTCCATTTTTTGTTTAAGTCAGTTAGAGACTTTTCATTTTAAATTTAATTTTTTTGCTGTTTGCCACCAAAGGATTCTGTTTAAACCAAACTCAGTGAATGGTACCATTTTATTTACCCAGTAGTTTAGGTTAGAAATCTGAGAATACTAGGCTGATAATGTATTTATCAGTCTCAAAGTCTGATATTAATTTTACATCTTATATCTTTTTAATCTTTCTACTTTTATTGCTACTGCCTTGATTCAGGCCTTTGTCTTGCCTTAAATGCAGCAAAAGTCTTCTGGTTTATTCCCCTTCTGATATTTTCATGCTATAGTGAATGCTTTCTAAAAACCCAAATCTGATCATGTTACTCCACTATTTAATACCTTTTGTGCTTCCCCATCCCATTGAAAATGAGTTTTAATTCCTTATCTTAATGCAAAGGGCAACTTATGACTAAGCCCCTGCCTACAATTCTCCCTCTAGAATAAAAGAAAATAAAACCACTATTTTTGTGTTAACATCCAACTACCCCTCTACCACATAGTACAAACCAATAGGCAGGAGATATTTGCAAAATATTTCCTCAAAAGCTCTTAACTCCTGGAGGAGAGTTTTATTCATCTTTGTAATCACAGTGCCTACTCATAGTTAGACACATGATACTTAATTCTCTTCACTCTTTCTCATGCTGGATATTCTCCAATAATTCCTCAGTGGAATTATTTCATTCTATTTCTTTGCTGCTTTGACCCTTCTGTACAAGCCAAAATGTATACATTATTTTCTTTCCTTCCTGTGGTGGTCCCCCAATGAGTCCATGCTTCCCTATATTCATGCCCTATGTGACTCACCCCATATCCCTTGAATCTTGACTGGTCTTGTGACTTTTTTTTTTTTTTTGACCAATAGATAGAACTGACTGTGTGAATGCTGAGGCAAGGTTAGAAGAAGCTTTACAGCTTTTACCTGAGCAACTTGGACCACTCCCTCTCAGAGCCCAGCCATTATGCTAAGCTCAGGCTGCACTGAAATGGCACATGCAGTTGCTCCAGTTGACAGCCCCAACTGAGTTCCTAGCCTACAGCTAGCATCAGCCACCAGTGATGTGAATGAGCTACCCTGAATATCCGGCCAATCAAGTCCTTTGATGAATCCAACCCCAGCCAAGAATTGCCCAGCTGAGTCTAGTCGGCTCACAAGACTGTGTGCGACAAAAAATAGTTTTAACTTTGTGGTGGGTTTGTTATACACCAAGAGATAATTAGAACACTGTTCTCATTCCAGCCTGTATCTAAAAAAAGTCTCATAGATAAACTAGCTCATGTTGTAGGATTGAACCTTCTTCCCTGGTTATACTATTGTCCAATCTACTAAATTTTTCCTCCTAGGACAAGCATTCAGAGAAACTAACCTAGATGACTCAGCCTTACTGTACATCTACAGTTCTGAGTTTCTCTAAAAGAAGTAATATATTCATTGAGATTGACTGATTTTATGAGATAGAGAGAGGGTGTAAGTGAGCGAGGGCTGAGAGAGAGAGAGAGAGAGAGAGAGAGAGAGAGAGAAGTGGGGCTCACCTGAAGCGGGGCTCATGCTCACATGAAGCAGGGCTCATGTTTACCTGATTTGGAGCTCAGGCTCACTCGAAGTAGGGCTCGATCTCACCCCATGTGGGACTCAAACTCATGAATCATGAGATCATGATGTGAGCCAAAGTTAAATGCTTAATCAACTGAACCACCCAGGTGCCATGATTGGATTTTTAAAAAATTAGGTGTAGTACTGATTATGGAACTTCTGACATTCATCCTAAGTAATGGCTAGGTACTTTTTTCTTTCATCTCTAAATGTCTGTTCTTGAACTCTTCTATCGGTAGCTATAGAATCCACAGACATCTTTATCCCTACACTTGGTCTCCCAGAGTAAATCCCTCCTCTGTTTGCAATAGAAAGATACTTAACAAAAGTAGACCACTGACATCTCATTCCCACATTAGAAAAGATCCAATGCTTCCCTGTTTTTTCTTAGTGGCTAGTCACTGAATTGTCAATTGTGTCTTTGTGGTTTTTTCTGGCAATATATATCAATGGCAACAATTAATAAGAACCAAGTTAACTATTTTCTCAATCTCACAACTTCTCCCTGCAAATCCTCAGCATCTTAACTAAAGATTCTCACTTCAAAGGAGAATTGCTAGATAAAGAATCCAGAGTCCATCTACTACTATCACTTTAGGCAAAATGTTTCCTTAGGTACTTATTGATGATAAATTGGGTGAAGAAGTGATAATAATAATGGTTAGCATTCATCAAGTGATCATTATATACTTAGCACTGTTCTAAGTGATTTACATATATTAATTCATGTAATTCTTGTCACAACCCTGAAAGGAAGGTGGTATTATTATTCCTATTTTATAGATAAGGAAACTGAGACACGGATAGATTATTTAGGCCACATACCTAGAGTACGGCAAAGTCTAGATTTGAACCTCGGCAATCTAGCTTCAGAGTCCACTTTTTAACCACTATGCTATTAGGACAAGATTCTGTTCAAAGCTTTCAGACACTCAAGTTTTAAAGAATGAATAGTGAAAGCAGAATTACCCAGTACCTAGTTTTCTTCTATTTTCTTTGTGTTAGAAAAGGATTATTCATTGGTCTGGAAAGGGTAGAACAATTACTAGTATGAATGTTATATCCAAAAATGAGTAAGCAACCCTAAAGACAACATCTAAATTCTAGGGACCTGTGCCAGTAATTTACCCTCTGCTCCTCAACTTTACTCCTACCATTCTGTATTTGCTCTCTACAGTTCCCAGGCTTTCTTGCCAACTTAGGTCTTAGGGTCTGACAATAGGAGGCATTAGCAGGAGATCAGAAGGCAGGAGGAAGAGAGATGCTTCCTGCTTTTGGCTCTGATGGGTGATAGCTGCTGGCAGAAGCTGCAGTGCCAGCAATACCAGAGTTTCTAGCCTTGGTTAAGGTGATACTACTTTGGTAGATATATACGTGATTGTAATAATGTCTCTAACAGTGCAATAGTAGGAACAAGCTTATGAGCTTCACTCCAGAAATATCAGTTTCTGATTTTTGTATCATCTCTTCCTCCTTTTTCCTTCCTGTCTCCCTTTTGCTCTACCATTCTTTTCAAAATCTTTGTAATTAATTCATTTTATTAAATTTCCTGTTTGAAACACTAGAAGTAATTTTGCTTTATCTGGCTAGACCCTAAGACCTCAAAGAATTTACAGATGAGACTATTGGATCCCTATCAAAGATCTTTGAGAAAGTGACAATTACAGGAATGGCATCAGAAAACTGAAAGCAGTGAAATATTGTATTAAAAAAAACCCTTTTGTATTGTGAAGAATAACACATACAGAAAAGTGAGCATACATAAATATATAGCTTAATGGTTTACCAAGAATCAGCCATAAACCAGCACTCAGGTCATGAAACAGAACATTACCAACACCCCAGAATCCCCCTGCCAATCATTAGATTGTCTTTCTTCCACAAAAGCCATCATTAACCTGACTTTTATGACAATCATGTCCTCATCTATAAGCTTTACTGTCTAAGCATCAGTTAATCTTCAGGTAATTCCTGAACATTAATAATCTGTTTTTTTAACTATTATATACATGTAATCAGGGGCACCTGGGTGGCTCAGTCGGTTGAGCATCTGACTCTTGATTTCAGCTCAGGTCATGATCCTATGGTGGCGGGATCAAGCCCACATTGCGCTCCACACTGAGTGTGGAACCTGCTTAAGATTCTTTCTTTCCCTCTCCCTTTGCTCTCCCCTGCCTGTGCTCTCTCTTTGTAAAATTAAAAAAAATAAAAATAAATGAACTATTATATACATGTAATTAAACAATATGTATACTTCTGTGCTGGCTTCTTTCACTCAACATTACATTTATTAAATTAATCCATTCTGATGCAAGGAACTGTAATTAATACATTTTATTGCTCTATAACATTCTATTTTATGAACAAACATGGCTACCAAACAAGGTTTGATCTGAGGCCATATCAATAAAGTAGGAACCATTTGGTAAAATATCAATGAACTAGATGGCATGCTGTGAAGGATGACCAAGACAGTAAAGGTCTAGCTGCTTACACTGGTTTGGAAAAAGAGAAGGCTTAGGGCATAGAAGGAAAGGAGCCACAGCTGTCTTAAAATTTTTAAAGAGCTACCATGTATAAAAGGAATTGAACTTATTTTATGCAATTTCAGAGGGCATAATTAGGACCAATAGGTAGATGGTGTAAAGATTTCAGCCATCTTATCACTATATTCTTGCCCTTGTCTTCCATAAAGTTCTTGGAGATAAATAGGGATAAATTAAATGATCTTTATGGTTAGTTGCCTGAGCCCAGGGCTTTTAAATGCAATTAAATAGTTCTAGAAATAATCTTTATCTCAGCATTTTCTGAAAACTTTCTGTTGACAGAGGCTTTTCAGCTGGAACAAGCAGAGGCAAATATTAAAGATAAGCCAAAAAACTGTATTATATACTGACCATATGAATCATGAGAACTAAATGATGTGAAGACTTCTGAATTGGAAAATTGCCATTTCAGTACTAATCTTTTTTTTTTCTTCCAGTTTTACACTAATCTTAAAAATCAATTCCTATACTAGGTAATGCTGGGAACTTTCTAACAAAAAGGTTATCTCAAATATGAAAAGTTAGAGGAAAGCCAGCAGACATTTCTGGGAGCTTCTGTGTGAGCATGTTTGTCTAACACTACTTGCTTTACAGAGTTATAAAGTTCAAACAAGATAAGGTATATATAAATACTTTATAAACTCTAAAGTGTATTAAACTAGAATATGGGATTTAAAAGAAAACAAGGTTCCAAAGAACTCTCAGAAGAATCAGCCTAAAGTTCCAAACCAGGGCTTAGTCTGAATAAGTTTTTCAGAAATGAGGCTCCTAAAAATTTCCTGATGAGATTCTTAAACACAATTAAACACATAATAAGAATTAACCTCTAGGGAAGGAGTTAATTTGTGAATAATGAATAAACACAAAAGGATATACCATTAAACTTTAGACCCTCAGGTCAAAATTTTGCTAAGAAAAAGCCTCTTCTAATCTAACATCTCCTTAAATACAATATCAGAGGTTTTTCTTTTATAAGCTGGCCAAGGTACTAACAGGGTTATTTAAGTGGCTATTGCAGAGATAACTAATAATGAAAGTGGTTTTTGCTAAACTTTATTCCCCAAATCTAAGCATATTAAAGAAAGAGGTATGGAATCTGATATTATTAGTAAATGCTGGAGGAAAATCTCAGAGCTGTCAAATTCTATCTTAAGATTTAAAAAAAAAAATGTTTATTGGGGTGCCTGGGTGGCTCAGTTGGTTGAGCGTCCGACTTCGGCTCAGGTCATGATCTCACAGTTTGTAGGTTTAAGCCCCGCATCAGGCTCTGTGCTGACAGCTTGGAGCCTGGAGCCTGCTTCGGATTCTGTGTCTCCCTCTCTCTGTGCCCCTAACCCACTCGCATTCTGTCTCTGTCTCTCCCAAAAATAAATAAAAAACATTAAAAAAATTTTAAATGTTTATTTATTTATCCTTGGTGGGCCGGGTGGAAGGAGAGAGAGAGAGAGAGAGAAAGAGAACAAGTGGGGTAGGGGGAGAGAAGGAGACACAGAATGTGAAGCAGGCTCCAGGCTCCAAGCTGTCAGCTCAGAGCCCGACCCGGGGCTCAAACCCACAAACCGTGATATCATGATCTGAGCTGAAGTCGGACACTTAACCAACTGAGCCAGCCAGGAGCCCCTATATCTTAAGATTTTTGATGGATGGGAATGCAAACGGGTGCAGCCACTCTGGAAAACAGTATGGAGGTTCCTCAAAAAATTAAAAATAGAACAACCTTACAACCCAGCAATTGCACCACTAGGTATTTATCCAAGGTATACAGGTATACTGTTTTGAAGAGGCACAGGCACCCCAATGTTTATAGCAACACTATCAACAATAGCCAAAGTATGTAAAGAGCCCAAATGTCCATTGGTGGATGAATGGATAAAGAAGATATGGTGTGTATACACACACACACGCACACACACACACATACATACATACAATGGCAATCAAAAAGAATGAAATCTTGCCATTTGCAACTGCATGGATGGAACTAGAGGGTATTATGCTAAACAAAATTAGTCAGAGAAAGACAAATATTATATGACTTCACTCATATGAGGATTTTAAGATACAAAACAGATGAACATAAGGGAAGGGAAGCAAAAATAATATAAAGACAGGGAGGGGGACAAAACTTAAGAGACTCTTAAATATAGAGAACAAACAGAGGGTTGCTGGAGGGGTAGTGGGAGTGGGGATAGGCTAAATGGGTAAGGGGCATTAAGGAATTGACTCCTGAAATCATTGTTGCACTATATGCTAACTAACTTGGATGTAAATTAAAAAATAAATAAATTATTAAATGATTATCAGCAAAATAAAATAATAATTAAAAAATAAAAAAATAATAAAAATACTTAGGAATATTTTAACATAGGAAGTTTAAGATTTGCACATTGAAAACCATAAAATATGGGGCGCCTGGATGACTCAGTTGGTTAAGTGTCCAACTTCGGCTCAGGTCATTATCTCACAGTTCATGGGTTCCAGCTCCGTGTCAGGTTCTATGCTGACAGCTCAGAGCCTGGAGCCTGCTTCAGATTCTGTGTCTCCCTCACTCCCCTCCTCCCTCACTTGTGCCCCCCCCAAAATAAATAAACATTAAAAAAAAAGACTTTTGATGGAGACTTTGTCATTTGTAATGAGTACAATGATTTCAGTTATACCTCTCTCAATTTACTATTAGCCATAGTATGATGTCTCATTGTGATGGGGAAAAGCCAAGTAGATGTAGTTGGGTGTTTTGATTTTTGTTTTGTTTTCTTGAAATTAGAAAAAAAATGATTAAGACAAAATAGAAATAAAAAAATGTTATTTGAAAGTTACAGAAGACAGAAAATGACAAAATATTGCTGAAAAAACGTTTTAAAACCTAAATAAATGGATTGATATACTATGTACACGGGTCAGAAAACTCATTATTTTAATATGTTAATTTTACCAAAATTGATATATAGATTTAATATAATAGCGATAGAAATGTCAACAAGGTTTATTGTGAAAATCAACAAGATGATGCTAAAATTTATATGGAAATGCAAAGGTTCTGGAAAAGTCAAAGCAATCTTAAATAAAAACAAACCAGGAGGGCTTACACTATCAGGCATCAAGACTTGTACTATAATGCTAATAATACTATAATACTATAGTTAATAATTAAGACAGTGTGGTACTCACGGGAAGACAGTCACATACACAAACAGGAGGAGTGAAGAGTGACATCAATAAGATGGCCACATAAGATGTCCTTTGCTCATATTCCCCTCTCAACATCAGTTCAGAATACATCCACAGACAAAAGTGCCTTGGTGGGAATATGGGTTCCAAGTAAAAGACTGAAATCCTGATACAGTCTATGAATACAGATAGCTGGTTTGAAAAGACAGGCCCACACCCAGGCTGTTGACTCATCTACTATGGCCCCACCTATAGAACTGATACAGTTGTGTACCCCTAAAGATTTGGATACAGCCCCGTTTAGGTTTGGTTCTAACACCAGTACCATACATCAAGGGACTCAAAAGGAGTCTTACTGTATCCATAATAGGCATACTGATTATGGTCCAGACTGGACCTTGATGTGGCTTGTGAAATGGATCCAGCCCCTCTTGGTCACAGTCTGGGAACCCCTAGAGAGCACTGATTTAGATAATTAACTATGGATAAGAGAGCCTTTGTGAAAGTCAAGGAGTCCAGTGGAGAAGTTCCAGCATACCATTTAAGCAAAAAAAAAAAAAAAAAATCCAAGACTGGACACAGTAGAGAGAATAAGATAAACAATAGAACTTTACCTGCATTATTCCTCCCTGAAGGCAGTATAGGTTAGGGCCAGAAGAGCACCCCTCAGCTCATGATTTCTCCCACAAGGGAAAACGAGAACATGTAAGTGAGCACTGAGCTTCCCCACCTGTGCAGGACACTGCCAAAGAGGCCCACTTCTCTTTCCCTCCGCCCAGAGTACCAAGTCATGAGTTGTAAAACTTGGGGTTGGTGAGTAGCTGGGAGAATAGGAGCTGGAGTTAAGAACATATCAAAGGGACATGGATCCTAATAACTGTGTCAGGAGTCTGTTCCCAAACTGCTAAGGACTACTCACCTGCAGATCATCCCAACTGGCACATAGACACCCTCAAAGCTCCATGCACTCCATGCACATCTCTCCCTAACCCCTTAGTTGGTTCCTGTGCAAATTCCCAGTGACAGTGAGATCAAGCTTTTTCAGACAGCTAGTGAACACATGCAGAAAGCCAGCCTGAATCACAGAAAGACAATTCAACAAAATCAGGAAAATAATATACAAACAAAATATGAACTTTAATAAAGAGATAGAAATCATACAAAAGAACCAAATAAAAATTCAGGAATTGAAAAATACAATGAATAAAATGAAAACTGCAATAGAGAGCATTAACATTAGACTAGATCAAATGAAAGAATCTGTGATGTAGAAGGGACCTTTGAAATTATCCAGTCACATGAGAACAAAGAAAAAAAATGAAAACATCCAACTTGAAATATGGGATATCATCAAAAGAAACAATCTATGAATTATTGCAATGAGTCCCAGGAGACAAGAGGGAGAAGGGAGCATAAAATTTATTTAAGGAAACAAATGGCTGAGAACTTCCCAAATCTGGGTAGACATTTGGCTATCCAAGTTCACGAAGTACATAGGCCTTCAAAAAAATTCAACTCAAAGAGATCTTCTCTAAGACACCTTATAATAAAACTGTAAAAAATCAAAGACAAAGAATCTTAAAAGCAGCAACAGAAAAGAATCTTGTAACTTATAAGGAAACCCCCATAATGCATTCAGTGGATTTCTAGTAGAACCCTTATAGGCCAGGAGAAAGTGGCGTGATTTATTTAAATTGCTGGAGAAAAAAACCCTGCCAACTAAGAATACTTTATCTGGCAAAGTTATCCTGTTGAAATGAAGCATATATAAGGATTTTCCCAGACAAACAAAAGCTGATGGAGTTCATCACCACTAGACCTGCATTATAAGAAACGTTGAAAGGAGATTTTCAAGTTGAAATTAAAAGATACTAATAGGTAACGTGAAAACATATGAAAATATAAAACACACTGGTATAGGTAAGCATATAGTCATATTCAGAATATTCTAATACTATAATATGATGCTGTGTAACCACTTAACTCTAGTAAAAAGGTTAAAGGACAAGAGTATTAAAAATAACTATATCTATAGTAATTTGTTAATAAATATACAATTTAAAAGGGGGTAAATTGTGACATCAAAAACAAAAATAAGGGAAGGAGTTAAAGTTGAGAGTTTTTTTGCAAAAACACTAACTCAAAAAGATATCTGCACCCCCATGTTCATAGTGGCATTTTTTACAATAGCCAAGATATTGAACAAGACTTAGGAGACAACTTAAGTGTTCATCAGTGGATGAATGGATAAAGAAGTTGTGAAATATATATGGATGGACCTTGAAGGCATTATGGTAAGTAAAATAAGTCAAACAGAGATGGGTGAAAATAGGTGAAGGGGATTAAGATGTCCAAACTTCCAGTTATAAAATAAGCCACAGAGATACAAAGTACAGCACAGTCATTTAGTCAATAATATTGTAATAATGTTATATGGTGACAGATGGTAACTATACTTATCATGGTGAGCACTAAGTAATGTATATAATTGTTAAATCACTATGTTGTACACCTGAAACTAATATAACATTATATGTCAACTATATTTCAATAACAAAAAAGAGAATATATAACAATCCTATATATGCACCCAACATTGGAGAACCTAAATATATTAAGAAAATACTAACAGATCTGAAGGGAAAAATAGACAACAATACAATTATAGTAGGAGACTTCGATACCTCACTTTCAACAATGGATAGATCATCCAGACAGAAAAACAATTTGAAAACTTTGAATTTGAACTACACTAAAGACGAAATGGACCTAAAAGACATATACAGAAAATTCTATCCAACAACAGAAGAATATACATTCTTCTTAAGTGCACATGGAACATTCTCCAGCATAGATTACATTACAGTTCCCCAAACAAGCCAGCAAATTTAAGAAGACTGAAATCATACGAAGAATGTATTCCAACTACAACGATATGAAACCAGAAGTCAATTATAGAAGAAAAATTCACAAATATGTAGAAATTAAATGACACATTCCTGAACAACCAATGGATCAGAGAAAAAATCAAAGGGGAAATTAAAAAAATCTCACAAGTGAAAATAGAAATACAATATATCAAAACTATGGGATACAGTGGAAGCAGTTCTTGGGGGTAAATAATAAATGCCTCCATTAAGGAAAAGAAATGAAAATAAAGGTCCTACCTTTACACCTTGAAGAACTCAAAAAGAAAGAACAAACTAAGCCCACAGTTTGCAGAAGGATGTAAACAACAGAGATATATGAAGTAGAGACCAGAAACATAATAGGAAAGAGCAACAAAACTAAGAATTGGTTTTTTGAAAAGGTAAATAAAACTGGCAAGACTTTAGCTACACTAACCAAGAAAAAAAGAGAGAAGACACAAATAAAATCATAAATGAAAGAGGAAACATTACAACTGATTACACAAAATATATAGCATCATAGAAGAATACTATGAACAATTATATGCCAACAAATTGGATAATTTAGAAGAAAGGGATACATTCTTAGGAACATACAACCTACCAAGAATGAATCTTGAAGAAATAGAAAATTCTGAACACACCAACAATGAGTAAGGAAATTAAATTGGTAATCAAAAGCCTCCCAACAGAGAAAAGTCCAAGACGAGATGGCTTCACTGGTAAATTCTAAAGAATTTAAAGTATCTAATGATTAAAGTAATTTAAAGAGTTTATGCCAATCTTTCACAAACTCTTCCAAAATATAGAACACTTCTTAACTCATTCTATGAGGTCAGTATTACCCCAATATCAAAACCAGACAAAGATATCACAAGAAAATACAAACCAACATCACTCATGAATACAGATGTTGTATATACTCAGTAAAATACTATCAAGTCAAATCCAACCACATATAAAAAGTATTGCATTCCATGACCAAGTGGGATTTGACCCAGGAATGTAATGTTGAGTAAACATATAAATATCAACCAATGTAATTCATGGTATTAATAAAATAAAGTACAGAAACAAAACCATATGATCATCTCAACAAAAGCAGAGAAACCAATACCTTTTTATATAATAAAAGAACTCAGCAAATGAGGAATAGAAGGGAATTTCCTTATAAAGAACATCTACTAAATGTCCATAGCTAACATCATACTTAATCCCAAAAGAATGAAAGCTCTCTCCCTGAGTTCAAGGAACAAGAAAAAGATGTCTACTCTCCCCATTTCCATTCACCATTCTACTGGAGGTAGATACTAGCCAAGATAATTAGTCAAGAAAATGAAATAAAACACATCAGATGGGAAATGAAGTAGTAAAAAAAATCTCTATTTGCAGATAGCATGATCTTGTGTATAGATAATCAAAATAAATCATCTAAAAAACTATCTGAGCTATTAAACAAGTTCAGCAAGGTTGCAAGATACATGATCAAAATACTAAAATCAGTTGTATCTCAAAACTGCTACAACTGAACAGAAAAAAAAACCAACCCTGATTTTTAAAAAAGGGAAAAGAAACTGAATTGACATTTCTTTGAAGACACAGAAATGGCCAAAAGGCATATGAAAAGGTGCTCAAATCACTAATCATTAGGGAAATGCAAATCAAAATCATAATGAGATATCACCTCATACCTATTATGATAGCTATTATCAAAACAAGCCAACAAACAAACAAAAACCCAAAGATAACAAATGTCAACACTATGGAGAAAAAAGAACTCTTACAAAGTGTTGGTGAGAATGTAAATTGTGTACTACTATAAATAACAGTATGGTGGTTCTTCAAAAACTTAAAAATACAATTACTATGTGATCCAGCAATCCCACTTCTGGGTATATATCCAAAGGAATTGAAATCAAGTTCTTGAAGACATACCTGCACTTCCATGTTCACCGCAGCTTTATGCACTATAGCCAAGACATGGAAACAACCTAAATATCTATTGATGGATGAATTGATAAAGAAAATATGTTATATACATACAATGGAACATTATTCAGCCTAAAAAAAAAACAACAAGAAAATTCTACCATTTGTAACAACATAGGTGAATATAGAGGACATTATTCTAAATGAAATAAGCCAGCCATGGGACAAATACTACATGATACCATATATATGAAGAATCCAAAACACTCAAATTCATAGAAGCAGAGAGTAGGATGGTATTGCCATAGGCTGGAGGGAGGGGGAATGGGAAGGTAATATTCAAAATGTACAAAGTTTCAGTAAAAAAAATAAAATACAGATAAAATCAGTTGTATTTTTACATACTGATAATGAACAATAAAAAATGAAATTAAGAAAACAATTCCATTTACAATATCACCAAAAAGAATAAAATACTTAAGAATAAATTGAACAAAGAAGCATAAGACTTGTACACTAAAAACTACAAAACATTGTTGAAATTAAGTAAAGGAGACCTAAATATATGGAAAGATATCTGGTGTTTATGAACTGAAAGATTTAAAATTGTTAAGAGGACACTACTCCCCAAACTAATCCACAGTTTCAATGCATTATCACAATTCCAATTGTCTTTCTTTGCAGACATTAACTAGTTAATCCAAACTTCATATGGAAATGCAAGGGACCCAGAATAGCCAAAACAACACTGAAAAAAGAGAACAAAGGGGATTACCCACACCTCTCAATTTGAAAGCTTACCACAAAACTACACTAATCAAGACAGTGTGGTACTGACATAAGAACAGACATATAGATCATTGGAACAAAATTGAAAGTATAAACCCATACCTCTATAGCCAATTCATTTTTGACAAGGATGTGAAGACAATTGAATGGGGGAAATAATAGCCTTTTTACTAAATGCTATTGGGATAAATGTGTATCTTCATGCAAAATAATGAATTTGAACCTCTAACTCACACCATATAAAATAATTAACTCAAAATTGATGAAAGATCTAAAATAAGAGCTAAGACTGTAAAACTCTTATAGAAAAAAATATTGATGTAAGGGTAGATGGGGAGGTGGGGGAGAGTGGAAAGTGGGTGATGGGCAGGGAGGAGGGCACTTGTTGGGATGAGCACTGGGTGTTGTATGGAAACCAATTTGACAATAAATTATCTTTAAAAAAATATTGATGTAAATCTTCATGACCTTGGTTTAGGCAACAATTTCTTAGACATGACATCAGAAGATAAGCAATCATGGGCGTGTGGGTAGCTCAGTCAGTTAAGTGTCCATCTCTTGATTTCGGCTCAGGTCATGATCTCGTAGTCATGAGATCAAGCCCCACAGTGGGCTTGGTGCTGGGCATGAAGCCTACTTAAATTTCTCTCTCCCTCTCCCCCTGCCCCTCCCCCATCTTTCTCCCTCAAAAAAAAAAATACAAGTAACCAACGAAAAAAATAGATTGGACTTCATCAAAGTTGAAAAATTGTGTGTACCAAGGGCACTATCAAGAAAGTGTAAAGGCAACGAAACATTTGCAAATCATATATTTGATAAGCATCTTGTATTCAGAATATATAAAGAAGTCTTCCAACTCTACAACAAAAAAGACCAACAACCCAATTTTTAAACATGGGCAAAGGACTCAAATAGGCATTTCTCCAAAAGATACAAAATGGCCAACAAGACACAAAAAGAAGCTCAACATCATTAGTCATTAGGTGAATGAATATCAAAAGCCACAGTGAGATACCACTTCACACCCACTAGCATGGATGTAATTTTTTAACAATGAAAAATAATAGGGGTGCCTGGGTGGCTCTAGTCAGTTAA
This sequence comes from Neofelis nebulosa, assembly GCF_028018385.1. Classification (NCBI taxonomy): domain Eukaryota; kingdom Metazoa; phylum Chordata; class Mammalia; order Carnivora; family Felidae; genus Neofelis; species Neofelis nebulosa. The sequence goes on along the minus strand of NC_080800.1, from coordinate 81,722,924 downwards.
GTGTCTGACTCTTGGTTTTGGCTCAGGTCATGATCTTGTGGTTCATGGGTTCGAGCCCTGTGTCAGGCTCTGCACTGGCAGCAGGGAGCCTGCTTGGGATTCTCTCTCACACTCTCTCTCTCTCTCTCTCTCTCTCTCAAAATAAAGAAATAAAAAAATAAATAAAACTAAACAAAAATGAAAAACGTTAGTGATTATGTGGAAAAAAATGAAACCCTCATACATTACTGATGGGAATGTAAAATGGTGAAGACTCATTGGGAAACGGTTTTGCAGTTCTTCAATAAGTTAAACGTAGAATTACCATATGACTCTGTAATTCTATTCCTAGTTATATACCCCAAAGAACTGAAACACAGGTGTTCAAATAAAAATTTGAATGTTCATAGCAGCACTATTCACAACAGCCAAAGGTGAAAACAACCTAAATGTCCATCAACTCATAAATGGATAACAAAAGATGGTATATACATACAATAGAATATTATTCAGCCATAAAAAGTAATGAAGTACTGATACATATTGCATAATGTTGAAACCATTAAGCTAAGTGAAGGAAACCAGACCCAAAAGGCCACGTATTGTATGATTACATGAAATATCCAGCATATGCAAATCCATAGAAAGAGACACAGATTGGTGATTGCCTGGGGCTGGGAGAAGAAGGGAAAATGAGGAGCAACTGCTTAACAAGTACATTTGGAAGGGGTGATGAAAAAGTTCAGGAACTAGATATTGGTGATGGTTGTATAACATTGCAAATGTATTTGTTGCCACTGAATTGTACACTTCAAAATGGATAATCCTAGATTTTGCAGTAATAACATGGAATTCTAAACATGATTAAGATTTTTTATACAGAGTATATTAGAAACTGGGTTAACTTTTTGAAATAAGCCTAATTTTTACAAAAAAGATGCTCAACATCACTCGTCATAAGGGAAATACAAATCAAAACCATGATAAGATACCACCTCACACCTGTCAGAATGGCTAAAATTAACAACACAAGAAAAAACAGATGTTGGTGAGTATGTGGAAAAACGGGAAACCCTCTTACACTGTTGGTGGGAATGCACACTGGTGCAGCCACTCTGGAAAAAATTAAAAATAGAACTACCCTACAACCCAGCAATTGCACTACTAGGTATTTATCCAAAGGATACAAAAATACAGATTCAAAGGGGTACATGCACCGTGATGTTTATAGCAGCACTACCAACAATAGCCAAACTATGGAGAGAACCCAAATGTCTACCAACTGATGAATGGATAAAGAAGAACTGGTATATATACACATATATATACACATATATATGTATATATATATATATATATATATATACACATATATATACATACATGTATATATATATATATATATACACACATACACACACACATATATATACACACACATACACACATATACACAAAGGAATATTACTCAGCCATAAAGAAGAATGAAATCTTGCCATTTGCAACAATATGGATGGAAGTAGAGTGTATTCTGCTAAGCAAAATAAGTCAGAGAAAGACAAATACCATATTATTTCACTCATATGTGAAATTTAAGAATCACCTGAAATCAAATATATACAATTATTCATCTAAAAACGTGAGATAGCTCCCCAATTTTATGTAAAATACCATTCACTGGAACACCTGGGACTTTCTGGTTCATAGACAGTCATCTTATAACTGTACTTGATGAAAGAGGCAAGGGAGTCCTCCAGGGCTTCTTTTTACAAGGGCACTTAACTCATTCATAATGGCTCTACCCTCATGACCTAATCACCTCCTAAAAGTCCCACCTCCAAATATCACATTAGGTTTCAACACATGAATTTGAAAGAGGGGGGCACAAACTTTCAGTGTATAGTACACCCCATTATCTGCCTCCCTTTCCCCATCAGCCCTATAGTCAACCACATTATTTTTTGTCTTTATAAACATTTGCCTATTTTGGACATTTTCATGTAAACAGAACCATACAATATGTGCTCTTTTGTGAGTGTCATGTTTCACTTCACATAAGTTTTTGAGTTTTTTTCCATAGTATAATATATATCACTTCTTCGATTCTTTTTTTTTTTGTTTTGTTTTGTTTTGCTTTGTTTTTGGCCAAACACTATTCCATTATATGGAGATAGTGGGTTTTATTTATTCACTCATCAGTTGGACATTTGGGTTGATTCTTTTTGGCTATTATAAATAATGCTGTTATGAACATTTGTGCACAAATTTTTATGGGGACATGTTTTCATTTCTTTTGGGTTATATACTCAGGAGTGGAATTACTCATACAGGATCTCTGTTAAAAATTTTGAGGAACTGCCAAATTGTATTTCAGAGTGGCTATACTATTTATAGTTTAGTCAGCAATGTATGAGTCTTTTAATTTTTCCACATACTCACTTGTTCTTTTATTATAGCCATCCTAATGGTTATAAAGTGGTATCTCATTGTGGTTTTGATTGAATTTACCTAATGACTTTTAATGTTCTTATTATCCATTCACAGACTTTTCTGGGGAGAAATATCTATCTGGATCTCTTGCCCATTTTTTAATTGAGTTGTCTTTTGACTATTGACTTACAAGAGTCACTACTCTAGATACAAGACACAAGACTTACTCTAGATACAAGACACTTCTCAGATACATGATTTGCAAATTTTTCCTCCCATTCTGTGCATTTTCTGTTCACTTTCTTGGTGGTCTATCTGAAGCACAAAGTTTCTAATTTTGATGAAGTTCATGAATTTTTTCTTTTACTGTTTGTGCTTTTGTTATCTCAAGGTCGTTAAGATTTAGTTTTTATCTAGTTTTACAGTTTTAGATGTTACATTTAGATTTTTGATCCATTTGAGTTAATTTTTGTATATGATGTGATATAGGGGTCCAACCAGATGGTTTTGCATGGGGATATCCAATTGTCCCAGCACCACTTTCTGAAAAGACTATTCTTTCCCCATTGACTGTCTTCCTTGTTGGAAATCAAACTGATCTTACTTGAATGAGTTTATTTCTGGACTCTCAATTCTATCCCATTCATCTATGTGTATCCTTATGCTAGTATAACACTGTCTTGATTAGTGTAGCCTTTTAGCAAACTGAAATAGAGAAGTGTGAGGACTCCAACTTTGCTCTTTTTCAGGGTTATTTTGGTCATTCATGGCCTATTTCCATTTGAATTTTAGAATCACCTTGTCCGTTTCTGCAAAAATGCCAGCCAGGGTTTTAATAGGGCTCGCATTGAATACTCAGTTTGGGGAGTATTGCCATCTTAACAATATTCAGTCTTCTGATCTATAAACATGGGATATCTTTGCATTTATTAGATGTATTCTTAGTTTAAACCATTTTGATAAGGTGTATAACATTGATGTTAAACCAATCTTACATGACTGGCATAGATCCCAGTCGGGGAGTATAATCCCTTGTATATTGCTGGACTTGATTTGCTAGTATTTCCCTGAGCTTGAATGTATAGACTGTTTTCATCAAATTTGGTGTATTATCAGCCATTATTTATTCAAATATTTTTCTATCCCTTTGTTTCCTCCTCTGCTATACCCATTATGAGTGTGTTTGTGTGCTTAATGATGTACCACATTTCTCTAAGTTTCTGTTCATTTTTCTTCATTCAAGTCCATGATTTCCATTTGGAGTGCGTGTGTATGCATTCTATCCCTTACAGATATTTTCTTTTGGATGCCATTATCATCATATATTCCTTTTAATTATTTTAAACACGGTTGAAGTTCCTTTTTTTTAAGTAGGCTCTATGCCCAATGTGGGGCTTGAACTCACGACCCTTAGATCGAGTCGCACTTTCTACTGGGCCAGCCAGGCGTCTCAAACATGGTTGAAGTTTTTTAGACATATTTATAATAGCTGCTTTGAAGTCCTTGTCCACCAAGTTCAGCATCTGATGCTTTCAAAGGAAATTTCTATTTTTCCTGTGGATGGGTCACATGTTCCTATTTCTTTGCCCCTTATAACAGTTTAGATAATATATTGTAGCAGCTCTGGATACTGATTGTTCCTGTTCTGGTGCTTATTGCTGCTGTTTACTAACTTGGCTAGACTAATTCTGTGAAGTCTGTTTCTCCACAGTATGCAGCCTTTACTTTTCCTGTTTGGATTTTTTCTTGCCTTTATCTCTAAACCTGGCATCCTAAGGGTCATCCCTGGGTCATTACAGTTTAGCAGTCAGTTACTGATTGACCAGAGTTGTGTTTAAGTTCCTGAGCCAGTAAGGTTTTCATTTTTTGCTGTGTGATCTGTGTGGCTTGGAGACTGCTTTCACATTACAGGGAGTTTACAAGTTTGTTCCACTGAGGACTAATAGCAAAGCAGTTTCCTCTCCAGTTGCTCCTGAGAGTGTGGCCTTAGGTATCAGCACATTATTCTATATCAGGCCTCCTTTGCTGTCTCTTTCTGATCTCCCTGTTAAACTTTAGATCTGCTTCCACTGGTATTACACCATGGTTTTGCTCTCTGGTAACTGTTATCTGATTTTTATTTTGAACAATTCCTTGGAGGCATATATTGCTCCACTATCCAAATAAAGTCAGACCCCTCAGACAGGGCCAGGATGTTGCCAATCTTTGAGGTTTTCTCTTACCTCTCCATGGCAGAACTTCTGTATTATAGAACAGTATCTGGGACTGATGGGAGTTGCCATTTGGTTTCTAAGTGCTAGAACACCTCTTCCGAAACAAAGTTGGGAGAGGGAATGGGTGTAGCCTCTACCACAGATGCTATAGCCTCCCTACTACTATTACTGAATCCTATATGTTTTGAATAAATTGTTCTCAATTTGCTGTAAATCCTTTTATTATTCTCCAGAGACTTTGAATGATTGCCTTTGCTAATTTTGACCAATTAGACAGATACTTCTCTGGGAAGATCTCACAGTTTGTGGGTTTGGGCCCTGCGTCGGGCTCTGTTGACAGCTCAGAGCGTGAAACCTGCTTTGGATTCTGTGTCTCCCTCTCTCTCTGCCCCTCCCCTGTTCATGTTCTGTCTCTCTCTCAGAAATAAATAAACATTAAAAAAAATTTAAATGTAGTCTTGTTCAATATCATGTGATATTAACTGTGTTATTGTATCCAGGGCTGGAATACTCACAAATGACCAGGATGTTAAACTCTTGAATAAATGCTTATTCATAGTTTCAGCACTTTTTCCAGAAAGGGTCAGGCAACCTATGTTCACCCAGAATGTAGAGTATAACAAAATGCATATTACTTCAATATGCTACTACCTTCTGTGACAGTCTTCAATTGCATTCTGTAAGTTATACTTTGGTTACATACACTTCAAAGGTAAGAAAAACTTTTGTATCTTTTTTCTCCCTTTATGGCTTTCAATGAAATTTCACAGGTTTTCTATCATTTTATATGCCAAATCTTTGAAAGACATACATTAGAGTCTAAATTTTGCCAAAGAGGGAATCAAGAGGCAAAGTACTTAAGTGACTTCCAAGGTCATATAATTCATTAATGATAAACCTAAAACTAGAAGCAGTGAAAGGATTCCTCAACATCCAGCCTTCACCTCTGTGCACCAAATCTAGTTAGATAAGCTAAGATTCCTCCTAGAAAGCTAAAAAAAATTGCTCTTCTGCTACATAACTAAAAGTAGACTTTAGGGCACCTGGGAGGCTCAGTTAAGCATCCAACTTCAGCTCAGGGCAGGATCTCACAGTTCCTGGGCTCGAGCCCCACATCAGGCTCTGTGCTTACAGCTCAGAGCCTGGAGCCTGTTTCAGAGTCTGTGTCTCCCTCTCTCTCTCTGCCCTTCCCCTGCTTGTGCTCTCTCTCTCTCTCTCAAAAATAAATAAATAGGGGCGCCTGGGTGGCGCAGTCGGTTAAGCGTCCGACTTCAGCCAGGTCACGATCTCGCGGTCCGTGAGTTCGAGCCCCGCGTCAGGCTCTGGGCTGATGGCTCGGAGCCTGGAGCCTGTTTCCGATTCTGTGTCTCCCTCTCTCTCTGCCCCTCCCCCGTTCATGCTCTGTCTCTCTCTGTCCCAAAAATAAATAAAAAATGTTGAAAAAAAAAATTAAAAAAAAAAATAAATAAATAAACATTAAAATAAATAAATAAATAAATAAATAAATGTTAACTTTAATTCATATGTACTTATTATGCTTCTGGGGAAGACATCTTTTTCTGGTATTATAAATATAAAGCATTGATGATTCAGATCAAAAATATATTCTGTTAAACATTGTTGGCCATTGTTGCTATAACAAAAATACCATAGACTTGGTGATTTAAAAAACAAATTTATTTCTCACAATTCTGGAGGCTGAAACTCCAAGATCAGGGTGCTATAACATGGACAGGTTCTGGTCTTCTTTCTAGCTTGTACATGGCTACCTTCTTGCTGTATCTTCACATGGGGGAGAGAAAAATCGGTATCTCCCTTGTTTCTTTTTTTTTTTTGAGAGAGAGAAAGCACGCGAGTCAGGGAGAGAGGCCGAGAGAGAAAGAGAGAGAGAGAGAGAGAGAGAGAGAATCTTAAGCAGGTTCTACACTTACTGCAGAGCCTGACATAGGGCTTGATCCCATGACCGTAGGAACAGTACCTGAGCCAAAATGGAGAGTCAGACGCTCAACCAACTGAGTCACCCAGGTCCCCTTCTTGTCTCTTCTTATAAAAGTACTAATCTCATTGATGAGGACTCCACTCTCATGACCTAATTACCTCCCAAAGGGTCCACCTCCAAATACGATCATGCTAGAGGTAAGGGCTTCAATGTCTGAATTTGGGGAAAAAAACATTCAGTCCATAGCATCCATCTTTATCAAAAATAGAATTCTTATGTGACAAAAATATAGGCTTTCTATAATAAAAAATGAAGTAAAAAGTTACATCAATTGAAAAGAGATCTTAAAAGTATAATATCAATTTTAGAGAATATTTTTTCTTATTTCTAGTAAACCACTGTGTGACATAAAATGTATCTGATTTAGACAGAATGTCTGCTATGTTAACAGAAATTATGTGAGATACCATAGACTTATCTAAACTTTTCTTTCCAGGTCATCCTCAAGACCAAGAGGAAGAAGTTATGATAAAAAGAAAAATAAAATGTTAGAAATCTAACAGAAATTTAGTATTGAACATTATTAAGTCAATATTTATAACATCAACAATGTTACATAAATACTAGGTAAAGAAAATTAGTTATTTTTGTACAATTGGGATAATAAACCAAATTTTCTATTTTTCTCTTCTAGACAACTTTTGCACTAAAGCAAAATATTCTTATTTAAATCTTATTTTTGTCATGAACATTCTTCAAAAAAGAGTTTTTAAATAACTAGATTTGGCTTATTTGCACATCCATTTATATAATCTTAAGTGGGTTAAAAAAAATTGATCAAGAGAATAATATGGACTAAAAAGATCCCCAGGGAATCCTTACTGAACAAGAAGACAAACATAAAGAAAAATAGTTTTTTTCCTGGGTCAAAAACTTAGGTTTAGAAATTTCTTCCATGACTGGAAGACTGTTAGGGGTTAAATTTTAGGAAAAATAATCAAATCCCTTCTCACAATTGAAAGTTCCACATGACCTTAAAGACAAAAATATCATGTCCTGAGTAACAATATGGAAAGTTATTTAGAACACAACCTTAAAAACAAAGAGAACACTCTAAATGAGAAAGGGTATCTATTGGGGACGCTATCACATTTACTTCAAAGTGGCTAAAACTTTTTTACCTGGGTATATAGGCAATATTCCACACCAATAAATACTCCTTCTTGTTTGACACACTTTTTTCACTTGGCTTCCAGTCTCCTGACTTTTATTTTAGCCACCAGTGGGTCTTTCTCAGTCATTTGCTGGTTCCTCCTTTTCTCTTCTACTTTTTAATGTTGGCATATACCATAGGGCTCAGTCCTATGCTGTCTTTATCTGCTCTTTTCTAGCTGCACTAAATGATCTTATATGATGTCATGTCTATTCACTAATGACACCGAAATTAAGTCTGCCAGTCCCAACTTGTACCCTGAATTCTAGACTTAGGATATCCAACTGCCTACTCCATTTTCAACCTAACATGGCCAAAACAGAACTTTTGATTGAACACTCCTCCAAATCTGTTCCTCCTCCAGTATCCCACATCTTTGCAACCCAGAATTCCCCCAGTTGCTCAGTCAAAAACCTGAGTCACCCTTTTCTTCTCTCTTTCCCTCTCATATCCAAGCTAACAGCAGATCCTATCTTCTCTACCTTTAAAGTAGAGCCTAAATCCAATACCTAACCATCTCCCCATCATCTACCATACTAGTCTAAGACTCTTTACTGGAACTCTAATAACTTAACCGGTCTCTCTGCTTTAACCCTTAATTCTCTTCAGTCTAACTAACCTTCAAACAACAGCTCCCATACAGGTAAGCCAAAGTATATCACTCTGCTCTCAATCCTTCTAATGACTTCTTATTGTATACCACATTATTAGGGCCTTTATGAACTACTCAATGGTTTCTTTCCTATGTCATTCCTTACCATTCTTCTCCTTTAATTACTATGTTGTAACCTGACTGGTCTCTCTGCTAGCTCTCAAAAGTATGCCAACTAAGTTAACATTTTTAAGCCCTTCACAACTTGCCTTTGACTCTGCCCAGAATGCTCTTCCCCCAAATATTCACATGGCCCATATACTTATTTCATTAGGGCTTCTGCATAAGTCACCTCCTCCAATAGGCCTTAGTCCCTAACCACCTTATCTAAAGTAGCAACCCTCTAAATATTCTCTCCCTATTCCTTGTTTCTTCTTTATAGCACCTCATGTTATATTTCTGCTTACATTTTTATTGTCTGCCTTCTCCAAAAGGACGTAGTAAATTTCACAAAAGCAGTACTTTGTATTGGTCACAGCTATACAACCAGCACACAAAAGAATATCTGCCACATAGTAAACTAGATAAATATGTACTGAACCCCAAAAATGAATGAATGGGATTCGAGTCTGAGCACTATCCAATAATATAGTTTTATTTTGCTTTAGAGGAAAAACAAAAGCCACAATAATGTGCCCTTAAAACCAAAAGTAAACTCAGCTTAATTTCTCTCAAATGACATGAATTTTATTAAAAGGAGAAGAGTTACTCAGTAGCAGTGAATTTGAATTTTCAGCAAAATATTCTAGCTATGATAAAATTTTTTTAAAAGCTTCAGAATGATCCCCCAAAATAAAGTCTCGGTTTATTTAAATGAGCCTGAACATGTAAAAACGGGACATGTAACATATACATATATACACATACACAAAATAGTACAGTTTTATGAAATCAAAGTGGAATAAATGGGAACATTTTAGATTATCCCACAATCCTCTCCCCTTCCTTCTCTCATCAAATTGCTACCAGTGAAGGCCCAGGAAGCTACCAATTAGCTAGAGCTGGCTTTAAGCATTAGAAATGTATCCTGTTAACTTGATGCTGACATTGTTGTTCACAACAAGGAAAATGGCAATATCCCCAGAGGTTTCAGAAGCGGCAGGGCTTTTTGCATGAGTATGTCTGTGGCTTAACTGCCACTATATGTTATCTGCTCTCTTCCACTGATGCAACTTAGAGTCCACAAGAATGTGAAAAATTCCACCACCTAATAGATGAATCTCTTTATGTATAATCTGGTGGAAGGCTGAGACTGATGATGAAGTCAGTTTTCACTAGTGGGCTAAAGAATCTAGATCTTGAAAAATAAATTTAGCCACACTGAGGCTCTCCTGAGCCATGCAAAGAAGGCCAGTCCAAGTGCTCCGAGGATGGCAGTCTGTTGGTGAACAGATTATGGCAACTCAAGTTGAGCCACTTGGCCTCTCTAGCAACAAGGAAAAGAATTTGGTCCGGTATGGTCAGTTTGTTTCAGTCAAAACTCATTTAATGTTGATGATGTGGTTTATGCTCTCTGGTCAGGGGGGTAGAAGAACGATGAATACTACTCCTTATGAAAAGTTTCAAGCCTTGTAACCCCTCTGAAAATAAATAGTCCAAATACCAGTTCCATTTCTTTCCCTGCAGGCACAAAAAGGGGAAAATTACTTATCAAATATTTACTAGGCTTATTCTCTACCTCCTGATCTTTGCCTAGGAAAAGTTCCCAATGTACTGAATGCACATACCAAGAGTTAGCTCAGAGGAGCCAGGTTTATAACTGGAACTCAGGCACTAAGTAATATTCAAACCAGAAAGTACCCATAATTTAAGGGCTAAACATTCCTTTTATTATACTGGCAAAAAATTTTTTAGCTGTTCAACTGAACAAGTACTATGAAATGGAAATGGGTCATCATTCGCACATTCTAGAAATTTAACATTTAAAATAGCTAACATGGGACCAGACATTATGTTACTGCCTACATTAAATATGTGCACAACAGAGTTTCTGTAACAATGAGACAACTGTGTTAGGTTTTGTGGAATCAGCCTCATTATAGTCACACTTTGAATACATGCAACTGTATTATAAAATGAGAAAATGCACAGATACAACAGCAAGAGTCAAACTATGAATAGCTGTATCTTAGAGAAGACTGTATAGGGTATGTGCCAATAAATGCACATCAAAGTCACTGGAATGAATTCAGAAGGCAAACACTTCACTTCGACTTTGTGGAGGCAGCAGGATTAAGGTTGGGAGAAAAGTGAAGGTATAAATTTTTTGATGAAATGAAGCTGTAGTAAATCCCTGAACATGATGAATATAAATTTATTTACCCGAACAGAACTCATGTTTACTCTCCTTTCTTCTGGCCATTCCTTAAAAAACAAAAGCAAAAAAGAAGTGGGGAGATATGAGGATGGAAATATTTGGTTAGTAAAAATTACTAGAAAATTAAGATAGCTCTTCATTGTCTGATTCATTTGCTACATTTTATTCCTGCTATCGCTTTTGGATTCCTTTTGAATAAACACTCATGATAGCCTTCGATATTGCTCCCTAGAGTACACACAGAAGGAAAATAAGATCACAGTGAAGAAAGTATACATCATTTTGCTAATTTATGGCCTCAAATATGTACTCAGTCACTGGGGTGAAGATGAAAGATGTTAGAGAAGGCTTCTTCTGAGGTATAGGACACCCGAACGGAGTCCTGAAGGATGAGAAGGAAGTCTGGTGAGGCAGTCTCTGTACACAGTAGATTCTATAAAAACTGTGATTCTTTATGAAAACTCAGATCTAGGTGATCTCATTTATTTCCTATCTTTAACTATCACCCACTATACTTCAATGAAAAGTCATTAATTCTAAAACAAACATTTTTATATATTACTAAGAAAAAACTATGCCTATTAAACTATATATAACACAACGTCTTCTAACACTTAAAATTTAAAACATTTTTATTTTATAATGATTGAGTTTTAGATGTAGGCAGATTTTGATCATATATCCTTTTTATAAACATGAAATGATAAATATAAACAAAATTAAGTAGGGAAAGTATTCAGAGTCCTACTCTTCTGAATTACTTTTCTACTCAAGAGCTGTAGATAATTATGTTTTTTTCCCACACAATATCATCTTCTGTGCCAGAGTGTTGGCAATGGAACATTTCTTATAAGAACTAAAAGATACTGGTACTGGGATCGCAATTACATAAACCTAACCTACTTTTGGCACCTGCTTCTAAGAAAGTCCATAACATGTATAGTTTACTGCTTCCCTCCCCTCTTTCTTCCAGGACATTTGGTTTTTGGGGCTTAAAAGAGTGTTCCAATATTTCCTGCAAGTTTTTTCCCCAAGCTTCTGACAACCATCCCACAAGGTCTGATTTTGGCAACCCCCTGGGGCACACTCAAAAACAGCAAATGATGGGGCACCTGGGTAGTTCAGTAGGTTGAGTGTCTGACTTCGGCTCAGGTCATGAACTCGCGGTTTGTGGGTTTGAGTCCCATGTCAGACTCTGTGCTGACAGCTCAGAGCCTGGAACCTGCTTTGGATTCTGTCTCCCTCTCTCTCTCTCTCTCTGCCCCTCCCCCCTCACACTCTGTCTCTCTCTCTCTCTCTCAAAAATAAATAAACATTTAAAAAAATATTAAAAAAACAGCAAATGACAACTATATCTTGATTGCTGCCTGGCTGACACTGATCACAAGACTCATCCTGATCTCTGAGAAGTTCAAAAGTGAAAAAAATGTGTTTTTACCGATTAAATATACTCTAAACTCCATGCTGATGAATTCCATATTTATATCTCTAGTTCCAACTTCTCTCTTGTGCTGCAAGTCCATCTACAAACTGCCTACTTACACTTCTCTTAGATATCTAACAGGTATCTCAAACCTAAGTAGGTCAAAACAGAACTTGAGTCTCAACTCGCCCTCCCCCAAAACCAAAATAACTTCTCCTATTCTTTCATCAGTATTCCTGTTATTAATAAGTGGAACCAACATCAACCCAGTTGCTCAAGTAAAAAAACTCAAAAGTCCTTTTCTTTTCCTCATTCCCACTTCCAATAAAATCATCAAGTCCTGCCTGTTCTACCTCTGCAATATATCTCAAACCAGTCCACTTCTATCCATCTCCACTACCACCACATATATACAAATCTCTATTGCTATCTCCTGTATAGACTCCACCAACAGCCTCCTTATTGGTGCCCCTGCAGCCACTTGGGCCTCCTCTTATAACTCTGTCCTCCAGAAAAAAGCCAAAGTGATGTCTATTAAACATAAACTCAGACCATACTACAACCCTGCTTTAAAATGTTTTAATTATTTCCCATGACACTCCTAACAGACTCATAAGAGAGATAGCCCCTGAATCTCTGCCACCTTATTTCATTCCATTTTCCCTCTTTTCCTTAAGCTCTAAGCCAAACTGGCCTTCCTTTTTCCCTTGAACCCCTTGAGCCACTGTGCCATTCCCACTGCCTAGAATGCTCTTCTTCCAGCTATTCTTAGGCTGGCTTATTCTCATCTTTTAGAAGAAATCTCAGACCAAATACCACCTTCTCAAAAAGCCTTCCTTAAATACCCATTCCTCACAACTCCCCAGTCACTTTCTCTCACCCCACCCTGTTTATGTTCTTCATAGCACTTCTCAAAATTTATAATTATCATGTTTATTTACTCCTTACTTGTTTATTGTTTGTTCTCATTAGAATATAAACTCCATTTGGGCAGAGATATTGGTATGTCTCCATAGGCACTATACTCCCAGTGTGAGAAGCACAGTAAACACAAAAATATTTGTTGAATGAATAAAGAAACAACTATTGATTCAAAGGTAATTATGATAATAAAATGTAGAGCTTCAGAATTGCCTGAAATGAAGGCTCTACAAATGTTGAAAATATTTTGACTCATTAAGTGAACAGAGCTCTTTGACACTGAAAACTGATTGGTCAAATTATATTTACTAAATTATCTCTAAAAAGCTGACTAATTTGAAACATTAACAATGTTAAAATTCAGTAAAATCAAAATGTCAGAATCAAATCATACTACCATGGTATCAGAGGTTATTTTTACCATCTCAAAGGTAAGATACTTAGATAATGAACAGTTAGTTGGTGACAAGGGCTCAAAAAGGCGCTCTTTTTAAAACAAAGATTGACATTAAAGCCTAGTACTTTCAGAACCATATAGAAACATCATCAGTTTAAAAACTGGCAGTTTCAGGAGCGTCTGGGTGGCTCAGTCAGTTGAGCGTCCAACTTCAGCTCAGGTCATGATCTGACGTTTCCTGAGTTTGAGCCCCACGTCGTGCTCTGTGCTGACAGCTCGGAGGCTGGAGCCTGCTTCGGATTCTGTGTCTCCCTCTCTCTCTGCCCCTCCCCCACTCATGCTCTGTCTCTCTTTGTCTCAGAAATAAATAAACATTAAAAAAAATTTTTTTAAAAACTGGCAGTTTCACATTTTGCCAAATGTGCTCTATGCCACTAGAATTTAAATCTTCTAGTCAGAACCAACCTTCCTTAATAAACATTTTAAAAACTGTTTTCTGCTTTAAAAGAATATATCAATTCCTGATCTTTCAAAATGAGTTTGCTCACCTATGTTCTAGTTGATAATATTTACTACTTTAGAGACTGAATTTTATAACACACACGGTCTAGAAGAAAAAATTATTTGACTCATAAAAATCATTTATACTTTATCTATGGTTTATTACATGCTTTGCCAAATAAGAACTGGATGCAACATTATTGACTGGGTATGGAGAAACCAACAACCATTCATGGTTAGCAGTAATGTAAATCTGTATGAATTCTACTGAAAGGAATTTAACAACACCCAACAAAATTAAAAAGACATAACCTTTGAGAACAATTCCACTTGAGAGCAATTTTATCCAGACACACTTGTATATGTATGAAATGATGTAAATGGTTTAAGAATATTCATTAGAGGGACACCTGGGTGGCTTAGTCAGTTAAGCATCTGACTCTTGGTTTCAGCTCAGGTCATGATCTCACAGTTCGTGGGTTCAAGCCCCGCATCAGGCCCTGTGCTGACAGTGTGGAGCCTGCTTGGGATTCTCTCTCTCTCCCTCTCTCTCTGCCCCTCCCACAGTCAATCTCTCTCTCTCTCTCAAAAATAAATTTTAAAAATTAAAAAAAGAATATTAGAGTATAATTTCAAAACAGAACTAGAAACAACTTAAATGCTCAACTTATAACTTACATGCTTAACTTTAATATAGATTCATAGGATGGAATACTATGGAGACAACAAAAAGAATGAGGCAGCCCTTTGCATACAAAAATGAAACAAAGCCAAGATATTGAGTCAAAAATTCAAGAGGCAGTAGATATCGTATATAATGTTGTAAAAGATCATTTACACAGAAATATACAATATATCTCTAGAAGGATATTCAAGAAATTGAATGTGGGTGCTTTATGATAAAAAGTGTCCATATGGAGTTTCACTCCCAGGAGAAGATCATGAGTTCTATGGACACACTCTCCAGAAAATGAGAAAATTTGGCAAAGACCATTTTTTAAAACCCAGCACTTAAAGTATCTGGAAATTGTCCTAAGGGTATATTAATGTACAAATATAACAATATTTATTCAAGAAAATCTACTAAAATTCTGTAAGAACAGCAAGTGTCTGGGGCATGTGACCTGATCTTTCCTATGTGAGTGTGGCTGAAAGGTCAGGGCTGTAAATACCTACATTAAGAATGAAGGAGGGGCACCTGGGTGGCTCAGTCAATTAAGTGTCTGACTTCAGCTTAGGCCATGATCTCTCGCAGTTTGTGGGATCGAGCCCCACACTGGGCTCTGCACTGGCTGTGTGGAACCTGCTTGGGATTCTCTCCCTCTCTCTCTCTGCTCCTCCTCCACTTGCACTCTCTCTCTCTCAAAATAAATAAACTTAAAAAAAAGAACGAAGGAAGATTTCAATTCAATAATCTAAACCACTGCCTTAAAAAACTAGAAACAGGAAGGCAAACTAAACTCAAAGCAAAAAGAAATTACAGGTGACCCTTGAATACAGGGGGTTAGGAGTGCCAACCCTGGCACAGTCAAAAACTCTGTGTGTAACTTTGACTCCCCAAAAACTTAACTGCTAATAGTATACTGTTGACCTGAAGTCTTACCAATAACCTGTCAATTAACGCATATTTTATACACATTATACATTGTATTCTTACAATAGAGTAAGCTAGAGAAAAAAATGTTATTAAGAAAACCATCAGGAAAATACATTTACAGTACTGTACTGTATTTATTGAAAAAAAAGGGGGTGCCTGGGTGGCTCAGTCGGTTAAGCAACCAACTCTTGGTTTCAGCTCAGGTCATGATCTCACGGTCATGGGTTGGAGTGGGCTCTGTGCTCACAGAGCAGAACCTGCTTTGGATCTTCTGTCTCCTCTCTCTGCCTCTCCCCCGCTCATGTTCTCTCTCTCTCAAGAATAAATAAATGTTAAATTTTTTTAATTAAAAAAAGAAAAAAAGAGAAAGAAAAAACTTCTGCATTTAAGTGGACCCATAGGAGTCTCAGACTTCCTAATTCCAAAACTTACTCCAAAGTTACAGTAATTAAAACAGTATGGTACTGGCATGAAGACAGACCTATATACCAGTGGAACAGAACAGAGAGCTGAGAAATAAACCCTCATGTATAATATGGTCAAATTATCTTTGAAAAAGGTTTCAATATCATTTAAAGGGGAAAGAACAGTCTCTCTAACAAATAGTGCTGGGAAAACCAGATATACACAAGCAGGAGAATAGAGGTGACCACTTACCTTATACCATATACAATAATTAATTCAAAATGAATTATAAACCTACACATAAAACTTAAAACTATAAAATCCCTAGAAGAAGACACAGGAGGAAAGCTTTATGACATTGGATTATGCAATGATGTCTTGGATATGACACTGAAAGTACAGGCAACAAAAGCAAAAACAGAAAAAAAGGCAAATGGGGCTACCTTAAACTTGAAAACTTCTATATATTAACAGGCACAATTAAAAGAGTGAAAAGGCAACCTATAGAATGGGGGGATATTTTGTAAATCATTTATCTGATAAGGGGTAAATATCCAGATTTTTAATTTTTATTACCTTTTTTAAAAGTTTATTTATTTTGAGAAAGACAGCATGTGATATGAGTGGGGGCAGGGGCAGAGAGAGAGAGAGTGAGAATCCCAAGCAAGCTCCATGCTGTCAGTGCAGAGCCTGACACGGAGCTCACTATCACAGGCCATGAGATCATGACCTGAGCCGAGATCAAGAGCCAGATGTTTAACCAACTGAGCCACTCAGGCACCCCCAGACTTTTTATATAAAGAACTCATACAACTCAACAACAAAAAAATAAATAACTTGATTTGAAAAAATGGGCAAGGGACTTGAATAGACATTCCTCCAAAGAAGATATACAGATGACCAATGAACACAGGAAAAGATGCTCTACATACTAATCATTAGGGAAATGAGAATCAAAACCACAATGAGGTACCACTTCACATTCATAGGATGGCTATTTAAAAAAAAAGGGGGGGAAATAAGAAGTGTTGGTGAGTACATGGAGAAATTGGAACCCATGTGCCCTGCTGGTATGAATATAAAATTAATATGGAAACACCTACGGAAAACAGCACAGTGTTTCTTCAAAAAAATATAAATAGAATTACCATATGATCCAGCAATTCCACTTCTGGCTATATACCCAAAAGAACTGAAAGCAAGGACTTGAACATACAATTTTATAGCCATGTTCATAGCAGCATTATTTTCAAGAGCCAAAAGTGGAAAGTAATCCAAATATCCATCAAAGAGCAAACAGACATGGGTGGATCTAGAGCGTATTATGCTAAATTAAATAAGTCAGACTGAGAAAAACAAATACCATATTTCACTCATGTTGAATCTAAAAAACTAAACAAATGAACAAGCAAACAAAAAGCAGAATTAGACCTATAAATACAGAGAACTGATGGCTGCCAGAAGGAAGGGGGAGTATGAAGGATAAGAAAAATGAGTGGTGGGGAGTGGGATACACAGCTTCCAGTTATCAAATGAATTGAGTCATGGAAATAAAAGGTACAGCATTATATGGTGACACATGGTAGCAACACTTGTGATGAGCATAGCATAATGTATAGAAAGACTGAATCACTATGTTGTACAACTGAAACTAATGTAACATTTTGTAAACTGGAACCTGCTTCAGATTCTCTCTCTCTCTCTCTCTCTCTCTCTCTCTCTCTCTCTCTCTCTGCACCTCTCATGCTCATGTCCTGTCTCTCAATAATAAATAAATGTTAAAAAAATTTTAAAGGAAAAGAAGTCTTTTCAACAAATGGTGTTAGGAAAACTGAAGCGCCACATGCCAAAAAATGGAGTTAGATACCTATATCACATCCTATGCAAAAATTAACACAATTTTTTAATCTAAAAAAAAATCACAATTTTTAATGTAAAAAATCTAAATATAAGACCTAAAATTATAAAACTCATACACAAAACATGGGAATAAATTCATGATCTTGGGTTAGGCAGTGATTTCTGAGCTATGACATCAAAAGCACAAACAATACACTAACAACCAATTATCCAAAAAGGAAATTAAGAAAATCCTATTTATAATAGTTTTCAAAAGAATGAAATATTTAGGAATAAACTTAACCAAAGGATATGAAAGACTTATACACTGAGAAACTGTAAAACACCAATATAAGAAATGAAAATATATGTAAAAATGTTTGAAAGACATCCTGTGTTCATAGATTCTGAGAATTAATATTGGTAAAATATACATACTAGCCAAAGCAACATACAGATTCAAAGATTCAATGAAATCCCTATCAAAATCCTAATGGCATTCTTTACAGAAAGAAAAAAAAAACTATGAAATTCATAGAGAACTACAAAAGACCCTGAATAGTCAAAAGAATTTTCAGCAAGAATAACAAAGCTAGAGAAATCATACTTCCTGATTTCAAAATATATAGCAAAGCCTCAGTAATCAAAACAATACGGTACTTGTATAAAAACAGACACAAACCAATGGAACAGAACAGAGCTCAGAAATTACAAGGGTGCCAAGAATACACACTTGGGAAAGGAGAGTCTCTCCAACAATTGGTGCTGGGAAACTGGGTATCCATATGCAAAAGAATGAAATTGGACCCCTACCTTATAACACTTACAAAAACAAACTCAAAATGGATGAAAGACCTAAATGTAAGACAGGACGACATCAAAATCCTAGAGGAAAAAACTGGCAAAAACCTCTTTGACCTTGGCTGCAGCAGCTTCTTACCCAACATGTCTCCGGCAGTGAGGAAAACCAAAGCAAAAATGAACTACTGGGACTTCATCAAAATAAAAAGCTTCTGCACAGTGAAGGAAACAATCAGCAAAACTAAACGGCAAGTGACAGAATGGGAGAAGATATTTACAAATGACCTATCAGATAAAGGGTTAGTATCCAAAATTTATAAAGAATTTACTCAACACCCAAAAAACAAGCCAGTGAAGAAATGGGCAAAAAACATGAATAGACACTTCTCCAAAGACATCCAGGTGGCCAACCGACACATGAAAAAATGCTCAATATCACTCATCATCAGGGAAATACAAATCAAAACCACAATGAGATACCACCTCACACCTGTCAGAATGGCTAACATTAACAACTCAGGCAACAACAGATGTTGGCGAGGATGTAGAGAAAGAGGATCTTTTGCACTGCTGGTGGGAATGCAAACTGGTGTGGCCACTCTGGAAAACAGTATAGAAGTTCCTCAAAAAATTGAAAATAGAACTAGCCTATGACCCAGCAATTGCACCATTAGGTATTTATCCAACGGATACGTATGCTGTTTCAAAGGGGCACATGCACCCCAATGTTTATAGCAGCACTATTGTTGATAGCCCAAATGTCCATCGATGGATGAATGGATAAAGAAGAGGTGGTATATATACAGATAAAGAAGATGTGGTATATATATACAATGGAGTATTACCTGGCAATCAAAAAGAATGAAATCTTGCCATTTGCACCTACATGGATGGAACTAGAGGGTATTATGCTAAGCAAAATTAGCCAGTCACAGAAAGACAAATATCATATGACTTCACTCATACGAGGACTTTAAGATACAAAACAGATGAGCGTAAGGGAAGGGAAGCAAAAATAATATAAAAACAGGGAGAAGGACAAAACATAAGAGACTCTTAAATATAGAGAACAGAGGGTTGCTGGAGGGGTTGTGCAGGGGGGATTGGCTAAATGGGAAAGGGAGGGGCTTAAGGAATCTACTCCTGAAATCATTGTGGCACCATGTGCTAACTAACTTGGATATAAATTTAAAAAAACAAATAAATTATAGAAAGAAAGATTAAAAATTAAAAAATCTATAAAAAATTTTTAATTAAAAAAAGGAAGAAATCCTGCCATTTATGACAACATGGATAAACCTGAAGGAAATTATGCTAGGTGAAATAAGCTAAACACAGAAGGACAAATATTACATGGTACCAATTATATGGTGAATCTAAAATAATCAAACTTGGGACACCTGGGTGGCTCAGTTCGTTGAGCATCCAACTTCGGATCAGGTCATGATCTCTCTGCTGCCAGTGTGGAGCCCGCTTCAGATGCTCGGTTTCCCTTTCTCTCTCTGCACCTCCCCCACTTGTGCTCACTCTCTCTCAAAAATAAACATATAAATAAATAAACAAACATACTCCTAGAAATTGAGAGCAGAATGGTGGTTGCCAGGTGCTGGGGAGACAAGGACATACAAAGTCATTTTTCAAAAGCACAAATGATAAAGGAAAAAAATTCATAAATTAAAAGTTCAACAAAATTAAAAACTTTTGTCCTTCAAAAGATAGCAACAATGAAAAGACAACCCACAGAGTAGAAAACTTTTATAAATCATTTCTCTGATAAGTAATTTAGAATATACAAATGATTCTCAATGAGTCGATAACAATAAAACAAATACATTAAAAATAAACTAATTTAGGGGTGCCTGGGTGGCTCAGTTGGTTAAGCGTCCGACTTCAGCTCAGGTCACGATCTCGCGGTCCGTGAGTTCGAGCCCCGCGTCGGGCTCTGGGCTGATGGCTCAGAGCCTGGAGACTGCTTCCGATTCTGTGTCTCCCTCTCTCTCTGCCCCTCCCCCGTTCATGCTCTGTCTCTCTCTGTCTCAAAAATAAATAAACGTTAAAAAAAATTAAAAAAAAAATAAACTAATTTATTTTTTATTTTTCTAAATGTTCATTTATCTTTGAGAGAGAGAGACAGAGCACAAGTGGGGGAGGTGCAGAGAAAGAGGGAAACCCAGAATCTGAAGCACGCTCCAGGCTCTGAGCTGTCAGCACAGTGCCCTATGCAGGGCTCAAACCCACAGACCGGGAAATCATGACCTAAGCCGAAGTCACACGTTTAACCGACTGAGCCACCCAGGCGCCCCCAGAATAAACTAATTTAAAGTAAAAGTAAACCAAAAAATGGTCTGACTCTTGATTTTGGCTTAAGTCACGATCTCATGGTTCTTGAGTTCGAGCCCTGCATCTCGCTCTCTGCTGTCAGCACAGATCCCGCTGCACATCATCTGTCCCCCTCTCTCTCTGCCCTTCCCTTGCTCATTCTCTCTTTCTCTCAAAATAAATAAACTTTTAAAAATGGGCAAAAGGTCTGAACAGACCTTTTTCCAAAGAAAATATATAATGGGCAATGGGCAATAAGCACATAAAAAGATGCTGAACATAAACAGCTATCAGGGAAATAAAAACTGAAACCACAATACGGTACTGTATCACACTCTCTAGGATGGCTAGAATAAAAAAAAGAATAACAAGTCTTGGGGAAGATATGGGGAAAACAGAACCCTCACACACTGTTGGTACAAATGCAAAATGGTACAGCTACTTTCAAAAACAGTCTGGAAGTTCCTCCAATAATTAAATATGGATTATACCATATAATCCAGCATTCCCACCTCTAAGCATATCCCCAAGAGAAATGAAAACATGTTCACACAAAACCTTGTATACAAATCCTTATAGAAACATCATTCACAATAGCTAAAAAGTGGAAATTACCCAAAAGTCCATCAACTAATGGATAAGCAAAATGAAATATATCTGCCCCAAAAATATATTATCTGGCAATAAAAACAAATGAAATACTGATACATGCTATGCCATAGATAAACCTTGAATACATTATGCTAAGTAAAAGAAACCAGTCACAAAATAACATATATTTTATGAGTTTATTATTTTTTTTTTTTAAATTTTTTTTTCCCAACGTTTTTTATTTTATTTTTGGGACAGAGAGAGACAGAGCATGAACGGGGGAGGGGCAGAGAGAGAGAGGGAGACACAGAATCGGAAACAGGCTCCAGGCTCCGAGCCATCAGCCCAGAGCCTGATGCGGGGCTCGAACTCACGGACCGCGAGATCGTGACCTGGCCGAAGTCGGACGCTCAACCGACTGCGCCACCCAGGCGCCCCGATTTTATGAGTTTATTTTTATGAAATTCCAAAATAAGTGAATCTACATAGATATAAAAATAGATTAGTATTTGCCTAGGATGGGGGCAGGAAATGGGGAGACAGGAGTGACAGCTAAGGGGTGTAGATTTTCTTTCCAGGATAATAAAAATATTATAAAATATATTGTCATGAAGGCAAAGCTCTGTGAATAGTCTAAAAGCCATTGAACTATATACTTTAAACATGTGGATTATACTGTATTTGAATTATATCTTAATAAAGCTGTTTTAAAAAGACTAATTTTTTTAAAGTGCCCTATCTTTTAGAGGTATATAATGAAGTATTTACAGCAAAATTGTATAACATTTGGTATTTGCTTCAAAGTAACTGGGTGGGGTGAGGGTTAAAACCAGTTGGGAGTAGAGACTGAACTGGGTGATGGGTATGTGGGGATTTATTTTACTATTCTCTCTACTTGTGTATGTTTGAAATTTACAACATGAAAAAAGTTTTGTAAAAAAAAGTAACAAAGACCTAATGCTATGGTAAGGAATGCCAAAATCTATGGAAAGGTAAGCCAGTATCTAGAACGTGAGAAGCCAGATGGGTAAACCTCATTCTCAAAGTCGCTCTTGGCTTTTCTTCCACAGCTTCCAAGGGCAAAGGTAAGTAAAGTCAAAGCACAGGTTCTGCCAAAGTGGGAAGTCTTATAACCCAACCTCCAATTTAAACTAGAGACCCAAAAGGCGATACCTTCAAGGTAAGAGTTCATCAGAAGTAAATTCGCCTTCTCAAAGGCTGGTCTATCCACCTATGATCAAGGGAACCTTAAGCATAGTACTTGTATTAGGGTAGTCCCAGACAAAGAGCACTCCTAGGTATCTATGGAAGTAAATGAAAGTTCTCTCTGCAGGAAGATATCACTCTAATCTGATTCCTTCTACAGATAATATTCCAGGTATCCAGCACATGGCCAAAGATAACCAGACACACAAAGAAATTAAGCAATATGAGGAAGAAGCAGCAGAAAAAGGAGGCAAGCAGTACACACAAACACTTCTGATACTGGAATTATCAGACAGATTATAAAACAATGTTTACTAAGTTAAAGAAAGGCAACACTGGATGGTTAAAACAAGAAGCAATAAAAATGGCTACCTAAAGACAAAGAAGAGAGAAGAAGAAGGAGACAAGGATGGAAGAGACATTTCTACAGTTTAGATTTGGAACTAGGTAAATGTTTTACATATTCTATGTTAAAAGTAACCTCTAAAGCATGAAAAGAAACTGAAACAAATATACCTAAATGTATATAAAATACAGTACATGCTCTGTACAGTTTTAGTAGGATTTAGTCCAGAAGCAAAAAGAACTAAAATTATTTCAAATTTCATCCAGTAGTCTCATTGTTAATAGTAATATAAATACTATGAATTTGAAACAAGTTTTTATATATATATATATATATATATATATATATATATACACACACACACAAATCAGACAAATTATTATGAAGATGAGAAAGAAAGAACGAATATCAGAAAATCACTAAACTATACACCTCTGAAATCCCTCTATGTACTTAAAAATATAATTTTAATGCAAATACCGAAATCATTCAATACGTTTCTGAAGGCCTACAAACTAATTTTTTCACCATCTGGTCCTTGACTACACTTCAAAACCTCATATCCTATAATGCTACAGTCTAAACTAGTGGTTCTCAACCCTGGTTGTATATCACAACAATTATATTAAAAAAGCAGATTCTGGATGTCACCATATTGTTATTAGATCAAAATCTCAGGGTGGGAGCATCAAGGATGTATACTTTAGAAAAGCACGCTGGGTACTTCTTCTCAGTTAAGGGAGAATCCCTGCTCAAGCCCTACAATTCTACTTAAGTTCCCCAAACGTGGTAAGCTCTAAATAGGGGTCAGCAAAGCACGGCCCAGGTCTCACATCCAACCCAATGCCTGTTTCTGTAAATAAACTTTCATTAGAACACAACTCAGCCCATTTGTTTACCCACTGTCTATTGCTACTTTCATGCTACAATGACAAGGCTGAGTAGTCTTGATGGAGACAACATGGCCTGCAAAGCCTAAAATATTTACAATCTGGCCCTCTAATGGAAAAAGTCTACTGACCCCTTATCTATCTTTGCATTTTTCTTCAAATACTTCTCCATCTTGGCAAGATCATGCTCATCACTCAAAGCTCTGACTGGCACCACTTCTGTAAAGCCTGAACTGGGTTAGTACCCCTGTATATTTTTTTCAATGTCCTCTGTACTTTCCCTATATTACTCACCATTCTTTATTCTAAGATGTCTATTTAATGACCACCACCCTAACTAGACCGCAAACACCAAGGACAACACCCAGATGTGTCTTGTTTACCACACTGCCTGATTCATTACATGCATATATTAAGCATTTATTCAATAAATATCTCCCCCCTCCTGTACATTTCTTTTCCATCTTGTTAGATTTCTCAGTGTTCCAATCTGTTAAGGGAATTCTGAATCTAGATTCTATCAGTGTATCTGTAATCCCATCATATTGTGTCATTTACACATTTGATATGCACACCATTTGAATTCCTCAAGTCACTGATAGTGGTGAAAATGACAAGGCTGGTAAAATCCTAAGAAGACTGGAACCCCTCCCTGCCAGCAAAGTGACAGCCATCAAATCAGCAGTCTTTGGTGTAGCCTACATTTTCCATCTTGTCTAGAAGGATTTTATGAGAGTTTCCACTTCTTCACAGCCATTTCTTACCTGGTACCATCTCTACCCAAGTAGAACTGAACTAACAATCACTCCCCCATCTTTCTCACAACGGTACCTTTTTCTCATTTCACCTCACTATATTGTAATAATGTTTACAAGTCTGTCTTTGCCACAAGCCCAAGCCTGGAGGATAATCCTCCTTGGGAGGATAGAAACTTACTTAAATTAATTTTGAACCTCCAGAACCTAGAACAATGTCCAAAAATCTAGCTGACACTAAAAAAGGAATGAATGAACACGTCTTACAATTCAGACACAATTTATTGCATTTCCTATTTCTGCCATTATAGCACTCCTACATAAAATCTAAAAATCCTTTAAACGTCCTTACCTGGAGCAGAAAGGAAACTGTATAACTCAATAGAGCTGGGTGATGAACTAAATTTAAACTGCTTTTATACTCTGCTACTCCAGCTTTTTCTATGACTTCATGATCAATGTACAATCCTTTCTGGAAAGGTTTGGATGTCCACAGGCAACCAACCATCACTGTCAAATAGTGATTAAATTCTTTATAGGTCTTGGTGCTGAAATTGAACTCTGATTTTGTCTGTTGGGAAAGAAAAGAAATATTCTCATTATAATATTTTCTTCCTTTCCTTCTTATTCCCAATAGATCATATATATCCAAACTCAATTTTTCAACAATGGTGATTTAATACAGAGCTTTGTCATCCATACCTTTTGTACCAACTCATTTTTCTTTGCAGCAGTCAAATTTTTACGATACCTAAAATGGAGAACAGAATGAAATTTTGAACACTGAATGCTTTTGAAATGTGTAAACATGAAAGTGTACATTAAAATTTTTTTAATGTTTATTTATTTTTGAGAGAGAGACAGAGCGTGAATGGGGAAGGAGCAGAGAGAGAGGGAGACACAGAATCCAAAGTAGGCCCCAGGCTCTGAGCTGTCAGCATGGAGCCTGACGTGGGGCTCAAACCCATGAACCATGAGGTCATGACCTGAGCCAAAGTCAGCTGCTTAACCAACTGATCCACCCAGGCACCCCAAAAGTGTCCATTTTAAATGTAAATATATGCAGATGTGACATACACAAATACCCAGCTGTCTAGTTAAGGTTTTTATTCTTCTGTGCTACACTCCTCTTAAAGATAAAAGTTAATAGAGGCTCAAATATTGAGTTGTACATTTAAGATATGCACTTAACTATATGTAAATTTTAGCTGCCTGAATAAAAAAGAAAAACCAATGAAGGAAATGCTTTTAATGTTTCACTATAAAAAATTAATAGAGGCTCAAGAGCAGTCACTGATATAAAACATGTTCTCTTAATGTAGAAAAAAGGTACAGTGGAAAGGATAAATGGGAAACTTATAAATTTATTTTTTTCTTGCCTGGGAACAATTATTAATTAGTTTATAAACATTCTAACCTTGGTATAATCCTTAAAGTTATGCCAAAGGAGTCTATGACAATTGTGGACTAAAAGAGTAATTTCAGGGGCACCTGGGTGGCTCAGTTGGTTAAGCGTCTGACTATTGATTTCAGCTCAGGTCATGACCTCACAGTTCATGGGATCAAGCCCCACATCAGGCTCTGCACTGAAGGGCCAGAGCCTGCTTGGGATTCTCTCCCTCTCTCTCCACCCCTCCCTTGCTTACATGCGTGCTCTCTCTCTCAAAATAAATAAATAAACATTTAAAAAATAAAAAGAGTAATTTAAGTCTATAAGTGAAAGAATTAGAGGGGATCAGAAACTCCTCTTACAGTTTCATATAATTGGCAATAGCTCCCCTCATCTACCAGAAAATGTTCACTTTTTTTAAAGTTTATTTATTTATTTTGAGAGAGATAGAAAGCGGGGTAGGGGCAGAGAGAGAGGGGAGAGAGAGAATCCCAAGCAGGCTCCACACTGTCAGCACAGAGCCTGATGCGGGGCTTCAACTCACAAACAGCAAGATCATGACCTTAGCCAAAATCAAGAGCTGGACGCTTAACCAACTGAGCCACCCAAGTGCCCTAAAAATGTTCTTTTTACCAGAGATACTACATAGAACTAAACTAGTTGTCAGCAACTAACTAATTTTTCTTTAGGACACAGCAATGAGAATGGACAATGCTGAGGGCACCAGTACCACTGCACAAAAGATTTGTTAACTGAGAATGTTTTTTTTTAACTTTTTAAAATTTGAGTGTGGCTGACACACAACGTTACATTAGTTTCAAATGTACCACACAGTGATTTGACAAGTATATGCATTATACAATGTCTACCACTGTAGCTGTCACCATACAATGCTATTACAATATCACTGACTATATTATTCATGCTGTGCCTTTTATTACAATTAACTATGAATTTTTTAAAATCATATCCCCCATGGTGACATTTCTTTTTTTTTTTTTTAATTTTTTTTTTCAACGTTTTTTATTTATTTTTGGGACAGAGAGAGACAGAGCATGAACGGGGGAGAGGCAGAGAGAGAGGGAGACACAGAATCGGAAACAGGCTCCAGGCTCCGAGCCATCAGCCCAGAGCCTGACGCGGGGCTCGAACTCACGGACCGCGAGATCGTGACCTGGCTGAAGTCGGACGCCTAACCGACTGCGCCACCCAGGCGCCCCCCCCATGGTGACATTTCAAAAACAGTTAAAATAGTCCCATATTAGAAGGTCATTACCAAAAGAAAGACATGTTTCCTATTTCAATAGGTTCTGGCAGGAAATAAAAATAGTTTTATTGTCTTTAATATTTTATTGTATACAATATATTACAGGGTATAAATTATAATTTATTGTATAGTTGAAAAACAAAGATAGAAGTATGATGTGTTAATTTATATAAAACAGTAAAAATGTTTTGTACCTGTCCATGATATAACACAGCTGGTTCAGGATACTGGAATCTAGGCTGAGGAGAGCAGGATAGAAGATCCCCGGAGGAAACAATACCACTAGTGGAAGGTTATAATTTATATATATGTCACATACCTTTTGGGAAGAATGATAACATCAGTATACATATTATTTCCCAGAACCCCTCAACCAAGTTCACCCAAAGATTTATCAATAGAGAATAAGCAATAATAGAACATCACATTTGAGTCTGCCTGATTCATAAATTGAATAGGTAATCACAGCCTGCTTAAAAATGTACCTCACTAAACATCAAACTTGCCATAAAGGATTATTTCTACAATGTCATTACTAAAATACTCCATTTTTTTCTGGGGAGAGGGCTTTAAGTTGGGAAGAGAGGAGAAGGGAGTCCTTAAGGGAGTATTAAGTCCCATTAATAGTGATTTATCATATTAGTTAGCTATCAACATGGAAAATGAGCATGCTTCTAAAATATATAGCACAAGACAATTAGTGCAGGGAGGAAGCCAAGAAAACTGAAATTAGTAGGTACTTCCAGGATAATAGTTTTGTCCATATCAAATACTATAAAATATAAGAAGACCATAATCATAGATGTTTTGAAAGGTAGAAGTGGATATATGAAGAAACAACAGGGTATTTTTTGGGTTTTGCCAGGGGGTTGGAATGTACAATGAATGAGTAAAAAGTGATGCTATAGACAGACCTGCCGAGGGTCAGCATTCTTCAGGGGAATGTCTATTAAAGCAGTACCTGAACTTTTCACAAAAACCATTTGTTTCTCCATTTTATGTAAATCAGTTATTTAGGTGAGAATCTAATCATGAACTTCAAAATAAGAAGCTTATTTTAACTGTGTTAAACATAGTCACAATCCAACTTAATAGTTGTACATAAAATTTAAATAGACCAGTAAAGCAGACAGCCAACACAAAAATCAAAATAGACAATATGGGATGTGTACTACCTTCTCATAGAAATCCAAAATAAAGTGCAGTAAGAAAGTATTGTTGCTTTCCAAGCGCATTGCAGTAGTGGACAGCCACCCTATGTAGTCAATCAGTTCAGACACAGTGTTCACGGATCCACCTAAAGTGGTATCCCTGCAATAACAAACCATGACACTCAGACCCACATTAGCAAAAGTCTTCACAATTTCCAAGCTAAAGTTAAATAATATATAGCAAAAAGTTTTTTAAGGATTCCAGAAAATGATCAGTGCTCCAATGTATAATTGAGGTTTTTTTTAAACCACAGCGATTAACCATAAAACTACACAGTGCTCCAGGGAACCATTAAGATAAATTCACAGAACATGCCCAGCAACTACTCTACTAGTAAACATCAGAGAAAAAAGATTAAGCTCCAGACAGACTTTAGATGTCCAGGAACCACAGAATTCAGCAAATTAGTTTCTAAGTATACAAACCAAGACTCAGTTTTACCTGAATTCCTGAGTTGAAATGCTATTAAAACTAATTTCACTTTAACTGGAATTCAATTCAATCCTAAAACTGAATTATTATAATTTTTGGCATCTTTCTTCCAGTAATAACCAAATGTGGTTATATTATATCCTTCCCAAATCAATAAACTGTGTCTTTTTATTTTTTTTAAGATTTTATTTTTAAGTAATCTCTAC
The DNA here is from genome assembly GCF_028018385.1 of Neofelis nebulosa. NCBI lineage: Eukaryota > Metazoa > Chordata > Mammalia > Carnivora > Felidae > Neofelis > Neofelis nebulosa. Next base: position 81,693,683 of record NC_080800.1, on the reverse strand, counting down.
ACTGAACATGGGGCTTGAACTCACAACTCCGAGACCAAGAGTTGCATGCTCTACTGACTTAGCCAGCCAGGTGCCCCAAACTGTGTCTCTTTAAATCACACTTAAACACTGACTCCTGATTTCACTTCTCTCTCTCTCTCTCTCCCCCCGACCCACCTCCGCTACCTCTCTCTCTCACACTTTTTTTTTAAATATTAACTTAAATTTTTTTTAATGTTTGTTTAGTTTTGAGAGAGAGAGATAAAGACACAGTCTGAGCAGGGAGGGGCAGAGAGAGAGGGAGACACAGAATCCAAAGCAGGCTCCAGGCTCTAAGCCATCAACACAGAGCCCAATGTGGGGCTCGAACCCAAGAACAATGACATCATGACCTGAGCTGAAGGCAAAAGCTTAACCGACTGTGGCACCCCCTCCCCCGGACCTTGTGCATGCATTTGCTCTCTCTCTTCAAAAAAAAAAATCTCAAGAAAAAAGGGAATAACAAGTTCAATTCATCTATCCACTCACCCTGTTCTTCAATCCACTGTTGAGTGGACTAGGAAAAGACTTACAAATGTGATTTCATACCTTTACCATCTGATCTAGGTGGCCAACAATGGTTATGCACAAGAAATAAAGAAAGGCAGATAGTCTTAGAGCCTGAGAAATGATAATGACTCTACCACCACCCACTGATGGATCAGTGTCAGAGTGAACAGGGAAAAGATTAGGAGACCATTCACAAAGGTGGGCATCCATATTGTCAACTGGCTATTTGCAAACTATATTTTAAGTATGATTTTTGGCAGCACCTGGCAAATGTTTCTGAAATAATTTGAGCAATGATGATTGCTCACAACAGCATACTTTGAAGTGCTTCTCCAAAGGACACAGAGGCACTTTAGATGAAAAAATATTCTGTTCAGGACTGCCTCCTACTCCCCACACAAAGCAACATGTTTACCATCCTTGGCTCCCACTCACTAAATAATGGTAGCACCATCTTCCCATTCACAGTGCCAACCAAAAATGCCCACTGGAGAACCACTGCTGAGAATAGCTTCCTACCCTTCCCTCCTTATGATCTACAACTACAATTTACTCCCTCTTTGACAGTCATGTGGCATATGGTCATATGAGAGGGACATGGTATTATATCCATATTGCCAAATAGAAGGAGTTACTGAGAGCATAAGAGCTATATTATACAATGCCAAGGGGTATTATGACACTTAAGTTATCTACACTTATGTCCATTTGTTTAAGACATTTAGAAAACTCCTTTTTAACTGCCCTGCCAAAATTTATGACACTAGTTTAAAAAGGATCCTAGGGGCCCACGGAAGAGGGTACAAAGGGCAGAGAGGCAGTGCACGCTACACGGACTGAAGGAGGGAGCCAGGGTGGTGGAGGGGCAGCCCGCCCGGCAAGGTGGAATCCCCGAGTCTGGCTTGCAAAAGCAGAGGGGCCAGACTGTGGGAGTTCCGACAGCCAGCGGGACTTAACATCTGTAACTTATAAGTCAACAGCTCTGCTCTCAGAGAGCTGGGAGGGCGAGAGGACGCCAGGAGGGAAGGGTGTTGAGCCCTGAAAGACAGACCTCAGCTCAGTGGGGAACAAAGGCGCTGGACAGCGTCATCTCCCTCTCCCATCCCCCAGCCGAAATCCCAAAGGGAACCAGCTCACGGCACCAAACTTGCTTGCACCATGCAAACACCCAACGCTGTGCTCCTCTGGATCCATCTCTCCAACGGGTCTGCCTGCCTCCCTCGGGTGCTGCAGGGCACCTCCTGCAGGGGACCACCAGCGGCAAAACAAGCTAAGCGTGCCCCTCCCACCCCTGTGCACCCTGCGGATCCACCACGGCTAATATGCCAGATCCCATCAAAGCAACTCCACAAGCCTGGCAGTGTGCAAGTAGCCCAGACAGGGGCCACACCATTCCACAGTGAGTCCTGCCCCTGGGAGAGGGGAAGATAAGGTACATACAAGTCTGACTGTGGCCCCATTGGTGGGTTGGGGACAGACATCTGGTCTGACTGCACCCCACCCACCAACACAAGTTACTCCAAATAGCACAAGGGAAGTGCCCTGCAGTTCCGTGCCACCCCAAGGACTATCCAAAATGACAAAACGGAAGAATTTGCCTCAAAACAAACTCTAGGAAGTAGCGACAGCTAATGAATTGATCAAAAACAATTTAAGCAATACAATGCAACAAGAATTTAGAATAATAGTCATAAAATTAATCACTGGGCTTGAAAAAAGTAAAGAGGACAGCAGAGAATCTATTGCTACAGAGATCAAGGGACTAAGAAATAGGCATGAGGAACTAAAAAATGCTATAAATGAGGTGCAAAATAAAATGGAGGTGACCACACGTGGATTGAAGAGGCAGAGGAGAGAATAGGTGAATTAGAAGATAAAATTATGGACAAAGAGGAAGCTGAGAAAAAGAGAGATAAAAAAATCCAGAGTATGAGGAGAGAATTAGAGAACTAAGTGATGCAATCAAACAGAACAATATCCGTATCAAAGGAATTCCAGAAGAGGAAGAGATAGAGAAAGGGGCTGAAGGTGTACTTGAACAAATCATAGCTGAGAACTTCCCTGATCTGGGGAAGGAAAAAGGCATTGAAATCCAAGAGGCACAGAGAACTCCCTTCAGACGTAACTTGAATAGATCTTCTACACCACATATCATAGTGAAACTGGCAAAATACAATGATGAAAATTCTGAAAGCAGCTAGGGATAAACATGATCTAACATATAAAGGGAGACCGATAAGACTAGTGATGGATCTACCTACTGAAACTTGGCAGGACAGAAAGGAATGACAGGAAATCTTCAATGTGATGAACAGAAAAAATATGCAGCTGAGAATCCTTTATTCAACAAGTCTGTCATTTAGAATAGGAGAGATAAAGGTCTTCCCAAACAAACAAAAACTGAAGGAATTCATCACCACTAAACCAGCCCTACAAGAGATCCTAAGGGGGATCCTGTGAGACAAAGTACCAGAAACATCACTACAAGCATGAAACCTACAGACATCAAAATGACTCTAAACCCATATCTTTCTGTAATAACACTGAATGTAAATGGATTAAATGCTCCAACCAAAAGACGTGGGGTATCAGAATGGATAAAAAAAACAAGGCCCATCTATTTGCTGTCTGCAAGAGACTCATTTTAGACCTGAGGACACCTTCAGATTGAAAGTGAGGGGATGGAGAACTATCTATCATGCTACTGGAAGTCAAAAGAAAGCTGGAGTAGCCATACTTATATCAGACAAACTAGACTTTAAATTAAAGGCTGTAACAAGAGATGAAAAAGGGCATTATATAATAATTACAGGGTCTATCCATCAGGAAGAGCTAACAATTATAAATGTCTATGTGCCAAATACGGGAGCCCCCAAATATATAAAACAATTACTCACAAACATAAGCAACCTTATTGATAAGAATGTGGTAAATTGCAGGGGACTTTAATACTCCACTTACAACAATGGATAGATCATCTAGACACAAGATCAATAAAGAAACAACAGCCCTAAATGATACATTGGATCAGAAGGACTTGACAGATATATTTAGAACTCTGCATCCCAAAGCAACAGAATATACTTTCTTCTCGAGTGCACATGAAACATTCTCCAAGATAGATCACATACTGGGTCACAAAACAGCCCTTCATAAGTATACAAGAATTGAGATCATACCATGCATACCTTCAGACCACAATGCCATGAAGCTTGAAATCAAACACAGGAAAAAGTCTGGAAAACCTCCAAAAGCATGGAGGTTAAAGAACACCCTACTAAAGAATGAATGGGTCAACCAGGCAATTAGAGAAGAAATTAAAAAATATATGGAAACAAACGAAAATGAAAATACAACAATCCAAACACTTCCGGATGCAGCGAAGGCAGTCCTGAGAGGAAAATACATTGCAATCTAGGCCTATCTCAAGAAACAAGAAAAATCCCAAATACAAAATCTAACAGCACACCTAAAGGAACTAGAAGCAGCACAGCGAAGACACCCCAAACTCAGTAGAAGAAGAGAAATAATAAAGATCAGAGCAGAAATAAACAATATAGAATCTCAAAAAACTGTAGAGCAGATCAATTAAACCAAGAGTTGGTTTTTTGAAAAAATAAACAAAATTGATAAACCTCTAGCCAGGCTTCTCAAAAAGAAAAGACAAAGGACTCAAATAGATAAAATCATGAATGAAAATGGAATTATTTCAAACAATCCCTCAGAAATACAAGCAATTATCAGGGAATACTATGAAAAATCACATGCCAACAAACTGGACAACCTGGAAAAACTGGACAAATTCCTAAGCACCCACACACTTCCAAAACTCAAACAGGAAAAAATAGAAAACTTGAACGGATCCATAACCAGTGAAGAAATTGAATCAGTTATCAAAAATCTAACAAATAAGAGTCCAGGACCAGATGGCTTCACTGAGGAATTCTACCAGACATTGAAAGCAGAGATAATACCTATCCTTCTCAAGTTGTACCAAAAAATAGAAAGGGAAGGAAAACTTCCAGACTCATTCTATGAAGCCAGCATTCCTTTGTTTCCCAAACCAGACACAGAGCCAGCAAAGAAAGAGAACCACAGGCCAATATCCCTGATTAATATGGGTGCAAAAATTCTCAATAAGATACTAGCAAATCGAAGTCAACAGCATATAAAAAGAATTATTCACCATGATCAAGTGAGATTCATTCCTGGGCTGCGGGGCTGGTTCAACATTCACAAAGCAATCAATGTGATACATCACATTAATAAAAGAAAACACAAGAACCATATGATCCTGTCAATCGATGCAGAAAAAGCATTTGACAAAGTTCAGCATCCTTTCTTAATAAAACCTTCGAGAAAGTCGGGATAGGAGGAACATACTTAAACATCATAAAAGCCATGTATGAAAAGCCCACAACTAATATCATCCTCAATGGGGAAAAACTGAGAGCTTTGCCCCTGAGATCAGGAACAAGACAGGGATGTCCACTATCACCGCTGTTGTTTAACACAGTGTTGGAAGTGCTAGCATCAGCAATCAGACAACAAAATTAAATCAAAGGCATCAAAATTGGCACAGATGAAGTTAAGCTTTCACTTTTTGCAGATGACATGATATTATACATGGAAAACCTGATAGACTCCACCAAAAGTCTGCTAGAACTGATACATGAATTCAGCAAAGTCACAGGATACAAAATCAATGTACAGAAATCAGTTGCAGTCTTATACACTAACAATGAAGCAACAGAAAGACAAATAAAGAAACTGATCCCATTCACAATTGCACCAAGAAGCATAAAATACCTAGGAATAAACCTAACCAAAGATGCAAAAGATCTGTATGCTGAAAACTACAGAAAGCTTATGAAGGAAATTGAAGAAGATAAAAGGAATGGAAAAACATTCCGTGCTCATGGATTGGAAGAATATTGTTAAAATGTCAATAACACCCAAAGCAATCTACACATCAATGCAATCCTAATCCAACTTGCACTAGCATTCTTGTCGAAGCTAGAACAAGCAATCCTGAAATTTGTGTGGAACCACAAAAGACCCCGAATAGCCAAAGCAATTTTGAAGAAGACCAAAGCAGGAGGCATCACAATCCCAGACTCTAGCCTCTACTACAAAGCTGTAATCATCAAGACAGAATGGTATTGGCACAAAAACAGACATATAGACCAATGGAATAGAATAGAAACCCCAGAATTAGACCCACAAAAGTATGGCCAATAATCTTTGACAAAGCAGGAAAGAACATGCAATGGAAAAAAGACAGTCTCTTTAACAAATGGTACTGGGAGAACTGGACAGCAACATGCAGAAGGTTGAAACTAGACCACTTTCTCACACCATTCACAAAAATAAACTCAAAATGGATAAAGGACCTGAATGTGAGACAGGAAACCATCAAAACCCTAGAGGAGAAAGCAGGAAAAGACCTCTCTGACCTCAGCCGCAGCAATTTCTTACTTGACACATCCCCAAAGGCAAGGGAATTAAAAGCAAAAATGAACTATTGGGACCTCATGAAGATAAAAAGCTTCTGCACAGCAAAGGAAACAACCAACAAAACTAAAAGGCAACTGACAGAATGGGAAAAGGTATTTGCAAATGACATATCGGACAAAGGGCTAGTATCCAAAATCTATAAAGAGCTCACCAAACTCCACACCCAAAAAACAAATAATCCAGTGAAGAAATGGGCAGAAAACATGAATAAACACTTCTCTAAAAAAGACATCCAGATGGCCAATAGGCACATGAAAGGATGCTCAACGTTGCTCCTCATCAGGGAAATACAAATCAAAAGCACACTCAGATACCACCTCACGCCAGTCAGAGTGGCTAAAATGAACAAATCAGGAGACTATAGATGCTGGAGAGGATGTGGAGAAATGGGAACCCTCTTGCACTGTTGGTGGGAATGAAAACTGGTGCAGCCGCTCTGGAAAACAGTGTGGTGGTTCCTCACAGGATTAAAGATAGATCTACTCTATGACCCAGCAATAGCACTTCCAGGGATTTACCCAAGGGATACAGGAGTGCTGATGCATAGGGGCACTTGCACCCCAGTGTTTACAGCAGCACTTTCAATAATGGCCAAATTATGGAAAGAGCCTAAGTGTCCATCAACTGAAGAATGGATAAAGAATTTGTGGTTTATATACACAATGGAATACTACTTGGCAATGAGAAAGAATGAAATATGGCCTTTTGTAGCAACGTGGATGGAACTGGAGAGTGTTAGGCTAAGTGAAATAAGTCATACAGAGAAAGACAGATACCGTATGTTTTCACTCTTATGTGGATCCTGAGAAACTCAACAGAAGACCATGGGGGAGGGGAAGGAAAAAAAAATGTTAGAGAGGGAGGGAGCCAAACCATAAGAGACTCTTAAAAACTGAGAACAAACTGAGGGTTGATGGGTGGTGGGAGGGAAGGGAGGGTGGGTGATGGGCATTGAGGAGGGCACCTGTTGGGATGAGCACTGGGTGTTCTATGGAATCCAATTTGATAATAAATTTCATATTTAAAAATAAATAGATAAATAAAAGAATCACCTTTTAACAACAACAAAAAAAAAGGATCCTAGGTGGGTGCCTGGGTGGCTTGGTCAGTTGAGCATCAGACTCTTGGTTTTGTCTCAGGTCCATGATCTCATTGTCTTTGGGATGAAGCCCCACATTGGACTCTGCCTTCCCACTCTCTCTGTCCCTCCCCCGCACTCACGAACTCACTCTTTCTCAAAATATAAATAAATAAACATCTTTAAAAAATAAAAAGAGGTTCTTTGATTGGAATTTAATATTTTTGAAAGAAAATATAGAAATGGAAGCCTCCTCTATCGGGTTACCTGAAGATTTACACTGCAAATTGGCGAAAGATTATAAATGCAAACACAGTATCTTTAATAGAACTGAGATGTTTGAAGAGGTTAAACATTTAATTTCCTCATGATCGTGGTTCTCAAACTTTAGCTAGCATCAAAATTATCAAAGTTTTTGTTAAAACACAGATTACTAGGCCCTACATCCAGAGCGTATTTCAGTTGTTCTAGGATAGATCCTGAGACTTTGCATCTCTAAAAAGTCCCCAGTGATGCTGATGCTACTGGTCCCCAGTCATCACTTTGAGGAGCACAGCCTTACAAGAAACTTTCACTACCCATAATATTCTATTTCCTTCTAAAAGTGACCAGACATATGTGATATATGGACACACTACAACAATGAATATGAATAACTAAAAACAATTTCTAGGCAACTCCCAAGCTTTTATTCACCATGTTCCTCTCAAAGGAGGAGATCATTATAGGTATAAGAACACATAGGAAAATAGGAGCTAATCTAACCAAGCTAACCACTAACCACGTGCAACTGAATCTAAGGGATCCCTATACTTAAATAAACTGTGACTGATAATGTAAGGAATTTGAATGCTAATTAGATATTTGAAGATATTAACTAATTTTATGAGTCAAAGAAAGACAAATACCATATGATGTCACTTAGATGTGGAAAAACAAAACAAACGAACAAAGAAACAAAAAACAAACAAACAGAAAAAGCCTCATAGAGAACTGATGACTGCCAGAAGAGATGGAGGTCAGGGGGTTGGGCAAAACAGGTGAAGGGGATTAATAGGTACAAACTTTCTTATTATAAAATAAGTCATGGGGATGAAAAGTATAGCAAAGGGAATATAGTCAATAATATAGCAATAACTTTGTAGGGTGACAGATGGTAATTACACTTATCTTTTAAGTTTATTTATTTATTTTGAGAGACAAAGACAGCATAAGCAGGGGAGGGGCAGAGAGAGAGGGAGAGACAGAGAATCCCAAGCAGGCTTCGCACCGTCAGCACAGAACCTGATTCAGAAGCTCAAACTCACAAACCATGAGATCATGACCTGAGCCGAAATCAAGAGTTGGATGCTTAACCAACTGAGCTCCCCAGGCGCCCCATAACTATACTTATTGTAGTGAGTACTGTATAATATATAGAATTGTCAAATCACTATGTTATACACCTGAAACTAATATAATGTTGTATGTCAATTATACTTCAGTTAAAATTTTTTAAATGATGATAAAATAAAGCTATTCATTTTTTGGTGTTATACTGCTATCATTTTTCAACAGTTGAAATGATGTGTGGGTTTTGCTTTTTCCTTAAAAAAAAACCTAGAACAAAAGAAGAAAATGAGGAGTGTTATAAATTAGAAAAAAAAATTAATCATGACCTGATAACTGTTAAAGCTGGATGATGCATACATAAGGATAACACTGTACTATTTTCTGTCCTTTTGAATATGTTTGCAATTTTCTATAAGAGTGTTTTTAAAATTAATGTTAAAAAATAATGTGGCTGATAATACAGGAGAAGCCAAAGATTTTATGTAGAAAGAGTAAAAAAGGGCACATTTAACAATAATCAACATAATGGAAAGCTGGGGTTCTTTTTTTTATTTTAAAGTGAAAAGACATTAATGTATGTAACCAAAATACATCAGAGAAACCAAAACCAAAACTGTACAGAAAAATTACAGATTTTCCTAACCATCATCAGAACTGACTTTACATGTAAGTAAGAACATATTTTATAAAGTGAGCTAAACTGAATGGAAGCCAAAGATGCAAGTTTTAACATCAGTTCTCCAATGTTTTGCTATAGTAACTCTTGTAAGTCACTTAGAGGATTAGGGGTTGCTTTCTGATTTATATAATTGAACTTGAAGAATTTAGCATCCCTCACAGGATTACAGGGAAGAAAAGTGAAAAGAAACAAAAACATTTTTGTTAAGAAAGCTAAGGTCTCGTGCCATACTATTAAACTCTATCTGCAAACATTTTAATGCAGATCATCTCTTGTGGAGTGTTGTAAGAGAACTCACAGAGGACTGTCCATCACAGGTTTCATGTGGATGTCCGTAGAAAGCCACAACAGCCAATTCTGCAGTAGTTCTTTCAGACTCTGGAGAACACTACACTGAGGAATCAAAACAAAAAAAAAATCATTCATAAAACCATTCAGACATACTACAGTGTCGAGAACAAATTAAAACCAGAGGCTTGGCGGTGGAGATGACTGCATCTAATTCAAAACCTAATAGCTGCTGCTCCAGCCTGATCAGTCTCCAAGAGACAGATGAATGCCAAGTACAAGCTTATATTGCCATTTTCTCTACAAGACTGCCCCCAGCTTATCAGCCCAGGAACAGACTCTTGTTTCGCTAAATTACATTAATTTATAACATATATTACATCTTCAAATAAAGTATCACCCACCCCTTACTGTCTCCCCTTAGATATCCTTTAAAGTTGCTATAGAAATGAGTTTCCCATCCATTTCACCTTGTGTCACAACTGCAATTTACTCCCTTTTTGACAGTCATAAACTTTATCTTACCTTCTGTAACTGTGGAAAACAAACAATTCTAGTCATTCTCAGGCTTTGCCTTGATTTCTCAGGGTCTCATTTACATACAAATACAGTCTTGACAGAAGCGTGCCCAGAGCATTAATGAGGATAAATCATAGTATCTATAAATTTGAAAGCTATCCATATCATCCCAAAACCTAATACAGGAAACCTTTATTACGTATCCTTAACAACAGGGGGAGAGCATTCGCACATATCCTTAACAAATAATGGCCTAGATACTCTTTGAATATCTCCAGTGATAGGATGCTCACTTCACAGAATAGTTCAATTAATACTTTTTAAAGAAACTGACACCTTGCATTCAGGTTATAAATATGTTCAAGTTGAAAGTGACCTTGGAATCACCTAAAACAATGTTCAATTTTGGTGTCAACCAAGGATTTAAACATCTGAAAAGGTAGTAAATATTACCATGTCATATTCAGAAAACTAAATCCTTTCATTCCCCACTCACTTATTCTAATCCACGCAGTCCCCATATTAAAGTCATGAGATGTTTATGTTTATGAGAGGAACATGGGTTAAAAAAAAAAAGGTTGAGAAGCACAGCTCTACCCTATACAAGAACCTTCTCTACATAAATATCCCCAGTAGATACACCCACTAAGCCTATGCTTGACCTATTCTAACACCAGGAAATATACTACCTCTTAAAGTCCTTTATTCCATTTTGAGTTTCCTCTACCTATAATGAGATACTGCCGTGGGGTGCCTGGGTGGCTCAGTAGGTTAAGCAACCAACTCTGGATTTCGGCTCAGGTCATGATCCCAGGGTCGTAGGATCGAGTCCCACATTGTGCTCCATGCTGAGTATGGAGATCTCGCTTAAGATTCTCTCTCTCCCTCTGCCCCCCACCCCACTCTGGTATGCACACACATTCTCTCTAAAAGAAAAAAGTTTCTTAAAAAAAAAAGATACTGCCCTATATCTAATACTGCCTTCTGAAGTCACATAGAGATCTGCTCTTTCCATGGGACAATCTATCAATTATTTGAAAAGAACCACAAAATATTCATCTTTTTTCCTCCAGGCACAATATTCCTGGTTCCTTTACTATCCCAAGCTAGAAATCTTGAAGTCATCTTGTGTCCTTCATGCTTCATTTCATCACCAAATCCTATCAATTTTTCTTTTCAAAATGCCCAACTTTTCCATTCCTTCCAACCCCCCTGTAACTACCTAGCCCAGGCCTTCACATCTGTAAGATTACTTTATCCTCCTAGTCAGTCTTCTTTTTCTAGTCTCATCTCCCAAACCCCCATTCTTTCTCTATGGCTACCAGACCTTTGTTACTTAAGTACTCTACCCATTATATCCATCTTCCCTCAAAGAACCGCGTATGGCAAAGGAATAGCAGTACATAACAAGGTCTTAAAAATGTTCAAACTCTTTCCTTTTACCCAGTAACTTCACTCCTGGAAATGGATACCAAGAGAAGAAATCTGTATTATGAAGATGAGCAATATAGTTATCTATACCTACAAAGAAACAAATTAGAGATAATAACAGAAAAAGGATTAAATACATTATTGTGAACTATGACTAGGTATTGACTATATTTGACTAATTCTGGATTGATTTTTTTGAGAGAGAGAGAGGGAGAGAGCACGTGCAAGTTGGGGAGGAGGAGAGGGAGAGAAGACGTCTCAAGCAGGCTCCATGCCCAGTGTGGAGCTTGATCCCACGACCATGAGATCATGACCTGAGCTGAAATCAAGAGTCGAACACTTAACTGACTGAGCCATCCAGGCTCCCCTGTATTCTGATTTTTAAATTTATGTCCACTGTTTTTGTAATTATATAGGAGATATAAATCAATGTGGACAAAAATTAGAAAATTAACATGTCAAAATGAAAAAAGCATTGTTACAGTGGATTTGTGGGATTTTCTCAACCAAAATTCTTCAAGAAAAAAGTTGTTTACTGATAGGCACAACTAGCTAAGCACAAACAAAAGCACTGAAGATGTGAAACTATTAGAGTTTTAAACATTATTTATTATGTTAAGCTGGGTAATCAAGCTATACAATAGCTAAGGTGATAATAAGTCATTAAAAGCCTCATAAACTCTACTCTGTTTTCTCTTTTGCCTTTTAAAAGCCTCAAAAACTGGAGCACGTGGGTGGCTCAGTTAAGTGTCCAACTTCCGCTCAGGTCATGATCTCACAGTTCGTGAGTTTGAGCCCTGCATTGGGCTCTGTGCTATCAGCACAGCTATCAGCCTGGAGCCTGCTTCAGATTCTGTGTCTCCCTCTATCTCTGCCCCTCCATCCCTCCCCCTCTTTCTTTCTCTCTCAAAAATAAATAAACATTAAATAAATAAAATAAAAGCCTCATAAACTAACTGAATTTTTAGCTAATTCTACCACAGGTCACATTGCTGTTATCCTTAGCCACTTTCCCAGAATGAAAACCCTTTGATCACTTATCCTTTCTTGTACCCTATACTTCTCTGTGCTTCTTTCCCTCTTTCATTGATCTCAACCTTCCCAAATCTTTCAATTCCAGTTTCCACAACTTCTATTCCATGATAATCTAAACCTATACCTTCATATTCTTCAAAGTATGCTTTCCGTCTTCTTATTCTAGTCATATCCTGGCTCTCCCTCCCCACTCGAGGACACTTTTCTCTGAATACATTTCCATATCTCCCTCCAATACCTGGAGGTAAGCAATGCCCTAGCTTCCCTGCTAACATGAGAAAAGAATGTAAGCCCATTCTTTGAGAAGGTAAATATAAAATCAGAAATGAATCTCCCTTTAAAAGGAAAGAAATCTGGTTCTGCCCCCATGATTCCACTGAAACTCCTCACAAAGGTAGCACAAAACTTCTGTATTATCAATTCCAAAAGAAACTTTCTTTGGTCCTTATCTTTCTGGATCTTCCTGGGATATACGGCAACATTCTTCCTTCACTACTTCTTGATATCCTGTATTCCTTTTGTTTCCTTGGCACTACTGTTCTCCTGGCTCTTTTCATAGCTCTTGAGAAGGTTCCTTCATAGACTCTCTCCTTTTCAGGTAAGTGTTGAGTATTCCCCTGAGTTCTGTCCTTGGCCCACCATCTGTTTCCTTTCTTCTAACCCTTCCTCTCCCCAGCCTCCCACTCTCAAATATAAATATATGTATGTGTGTATAAATGCATATATACTTACTAAGTTGGACCATATGAAATTAACACTGATCAAATACTTTTGACCTACAAAATGGCAATTTTGTATGGTTCAACCTAATATTTATAGATAAATAGCTCCCTAGAATGATGGAATAAGAGAAGAGATAAAGAATGACCCAATTACAAGATAGGAAGAAAATCACAAAAAGCTGCAAAATGAAGTCTCTGAAGATGTTGGCTGGGGAGAAGTGGTAGGTATTGTCATGTGAATGATGACGTTGGTCAGGTAGTAAGTATAAATAATATAAATTAACCTCAAATCCAAGTTAATGTGACAGGTAGTTAATAAAGTACCATTTGATTATGACAAATACTAAGCAGGACAAGACATTTTTACTGTAAATGTGGCCAACAGTAAGTGACTTAAGGTGAAAACAATGTTACAAAAGAAATACTCTTTATATTGTCACTCTTCTGAAATAGGAATAACCATTCTATACAAAAGTGGCTCTCAGACTCAGTTGGGTAGAACTCTTGGAACTCAGTGGTCTTTTTGGAGAACACACCAAAATAGTAACACATTTTAATTTTATATAAGGTTGGAACAATTTTATTAGCAGAAAATAAGAATGTTATAAATATACAGTATGAATGTCACAGGGGATTTTGTTTGTTTTGGCCATTACTGTATTCCCAGTGTCACGAAGAGCATCTAGCACATGGTGGGTGTTCAATAAATATTTGTAAAATGAGTAAGGGTATCTATAAAAATATCAAACACAACAATCAAACTAAGTATGGTTAAGTATTTCCCAGTTTGTTTTTATTAATACTAATTTGCCACCTGTTCATTTACTTTGTCACCTGCTACAAGTGGAAGCAGTTCAGGAAAACTGTATGCAACAAAACCTTTACAAAAGAAAATTCTATGCATTAACTTTGACTTGAGTGATGTAGCATCTCGAATCCTGGTAGAAAACCACTGCTTTAATGTGGGTTTGGAATTATGTACCACTGACCATAAAACCATACTTCCTATTTAATCTAAGCAATACAGTATTTTCTTACCTTGAAATAAATGGTTGATATAAAGAAGAGCTGTGCTAGATGGTCAAAAAGAAGTGGTTTCACCTCTAGGAATTGAAGAAAAAAGATTATTCAAGATTCCTTTAATTAATATTACAATGAATTAAAGGACTCCAAATTTTCATGATACATACCAGAGAAGCTACTAAAAGGAATCCAGCTCACAAGCTGAAGGAACTGTGATCGACAACAGAGGCCATCCCAGAGAGGAAGGCTCTTATACAGGAATGTTTCACAGGAATAGAACCCCTCCTACAACACAAGTCCATAGTAATAACTCATATAAACCTCTTCAGTCCATAATTACTCTCTAAGCAACCAGTTTATTCCGTGCTATAGTTCTTTTAGACCAAATTTTTTGTCATCAATATAATAAAAGCCTTGGGTTAAGTGCCAGAGTTCCTCATAAAAAGGACCAGATGATTAATACTTGGATACATTACCATCTTCACCAACATAGTTTTCAAATACCATAAAACATCAATTAGAAAGAAGGTAAAAAGACAAGTTATGTAATGTTTTTAAAGATAAATGAAATTGTACTACTCTGGAGTATATGCAGTCACTTGCACAGTCAATAAGATGTACACAATGTTATAACAGGGCTGTAATTTCTTTAGAGGCCATAGACCAAATTCAAACTCTGGGCAGCTCCATCAGGAGGAATACTGAATGTGTATGTTGCTTATATTTCCACCAAAGAGAGGATCCAGGGCTTTCCTTTTTTTTTCCTGTGTTGCCCTGGGCCTTAAATACTGGCATGCACCAGGACTCCATCTTAGACCTCCTTCTCATGACATGAGTTCTCTGGACAATATCATCTATAACATAGCTACAACCAGCACCTATATAATGAGGAATCCTGTAGTTTAAATCTCATTCCTCAGCACTAGACTCATTATCTAACTGCCTACTGGGTATGACCTTTTAGATATCCAACAGGCATCTTTTAAGTCAAAATTCTTTCCTTCCAAGCCTGCCTGTTCCTTCTACATTTCCCTTTCTCACTGAATGCCATCATCATCCTCCCAAGCAGGAAACCTAAAAGTCAACCTAAATTCATCCCTTTACCCTCACCACCATAAAAATCACATCCAACTTCCAATTCAATGGTCTCACACCAAATCCTTAAGATTTATTCAACACATTTATTGGGCATCTTTTTTGTATCACATACCAAGATGAGCAATTGTACGGGAAGAAAATTTAGACATAGTTCCCCCTGACCAGGAGCTTATGTGTGAAAACAGAGATGCTGCAAGAGACAGGATACAGGTAAACACAGTGAACTAAGAGCACATAAAACAAACATCTAAACCAGACTAGGGCAATGAGTATAGGCTTCTTAATGGTGCTGAGTGGCAGCTTAAAGTACAGCTAGGTTACTTACGTAGGCCAAATAATTAATTGGCTAGTACATTAAAAAATATTTACTGATTATGAGAACACAGTAACCCTATGAGATCTTACCAATGAATTCAACTGAATGCATTCAGTTAAATCTTCAGTTTGTTCTCTTAAATTACAGCCCTTTCTCTCTTATTCGCATGATTTAACAAATTCTTTCTTCAAATCCAACAGTACAGAGATAAACATCAATTCAATTCAACTCTATTTATAACGAGTTTTGAAATGAGTAAATACAGTTTACAAATGATGCCGAGCACTAAAGAAAAGGCATTCAATGGATATCTAAATAAATTTTAGAAAGAAGTGGTGGCATGAATATGAAGCAAGTGGAATCTTACTTGTAAGAAGTACTCTGCCCTGATGATAGTGTCCAGTAAGTTGGCAAATTCTTTTCCATGTTCATAATCATTCACCTTGTACCAAATACACTCTGGAGCAGAAATATTAAACATAAGCAACTGGCTGCATGACAATAAAAACTATACAAAACATAATTACCACTACTCTAAAATGACAAATGATAAATATAAACAATTAATCAGTCTTATACATCCTTATACATCCTAGCCAACTTGCACTGCAGACTGTAACAGTTATGAGGAGTGAGATCGATGTTCCTCAAGAACTTCATGACATACGGAAATCTTACAGTGAAAAAATAAACTAGTAAAATTAACATACAATAAATGTGATTAGCTTAAGTCACATAGTAGTCCAAGAGAGTATAAATGTATGAATTAAAAGTTTAAGTATAACCCAAACTTCAACTAGAGTGAGATGGGGATAATCTCCAAGTGGTAGGACTCTAGTAAGTGGTAATCTAATAAAATATCACATCTTATCTAAAGAAAAACTGAGCAGGAGAAGGAGAGTTAGCCTGGAACTAACTAAAACCAATTTTGAACACTAGAAAAAAGTCAGGAGTTTGCTTACCCAGGAAAGAAATGATCTGGTCAACAGAAATATGATCTCTAAAGAAACTGATCCACTTGGAAAAATTAAATTCTCAGGTCTTACTAGGGCCTGGATGAAAAACTCCCTTACTGCTCTTTCCTCAATTCTGTAATTAAGAACTCTTCCGATGACTAATTTGGCTCCCATCTACACTGACAGCAGAGACGAGATATTATTGTTGGCAGAAATATGTAACATGAACATGTTACCAAAAATAATTCTTTTTTTTATTTTTTAATTTACATCCACGTTATTTAGCATATACTGCAATAATGGCTTCAGGAGTAGATTCCTTAATGCCCCTTACCCATTAAGCCTATCGCCCCTCCCACAACCCCTCCAGCAACCCTGTTTGCTCTCCATATTTAAGAGTCTCTTCTGTTTTGTCCCCCTCCCTGTTTTTATATTATTTTTGCTTCCCTTCCCTTATGCTCATCTGTTTTATATCTTAAAGTCCTCATATGAGTGAAGTCATATGATATTTGTCTTTCTATGACAGGCTAATTTTGCTTAGCATAATACCCTTTAGTTCCATCCATGGAGTTGCAAATGGCATGATTTCATTCGTTTTGATTGCTGAGCAATACCCCATCATATATATATGTGTGTGACACACACACACATATGTGTATATACACATGTGTATATGTGTGTGTGTGTGTATATATATATACATATACATATATATATATATATATATATATATATACACACACATATATATATGCCACATCTTCTTTATCCATTCATCCATCAATGAACATTTGGGCTCTTTCCATACTTTGGCTATTGTTGATAGTGCTGTTCTAAACACTGGGGTGCATGTGCCCCTTTGAAACAGCATACCTGTATCCCTTGGATAAATACCTAGTAGTGCAATTGCTGGGTCATAGGGTAGTTCTACTTTTAATTTTTTGAGGAACTGCCATACTGTTTTCCAGAGTGGCTGCACCAGTTTGCATTCCCACAAGCAGTGGAAAAGAGACCCTCTTTCTCTACATCCTCGCCAACATCTATTGTTGCCTGAGTTGTTAATGTTAGCCATTCTGACAGGTGTGAGGTGGTATCTCATTGTGGTTTTGATTTGTATTTCCCTGATGATGAGTGACGTTGAGCATTTTTTCATGTGTTGGTTGGCCATCTGGATGTCCTCTTTGGAGAAGTGTATATTCATGTCTTTTTCCCATTTCTTCACTGGCTTGTTTTTTGGATGTTGAGTTGGTAAGTTCTTTATAGATTTTGGGTACTAACCTTTTTTCTGAATATGTCATTTGCAAATATCTTCTCCCATCCTGTCAGTTGCCTTTCAGATTTGCTGATTGCTTCTTTCAATGTGCAGATTTATTTTCATGAGGTCCCAATAGTTCATTTTTGCTTTTGTTTCCCTTGCCTCCAGAGACGTGTTAAGAAGTTGCTGCAGCTGAGGTCAAAGGGGTTTTTGCATGTTTTCTCTTCTAGGATTTTCATGATTTCCTGTCCTACATTTAGGTCTTTCATCCATTTTGAGGTTTTTCTTGTGTATTGTGTAAGAAAGTGGTTCAGGTTCATTTTTCTGCATGTGATTGTCCAGTTTTCCCTGCACCACTTGTTGAAGATACTGTCTTTATTTCATTGGATAATCTTTCCTGGGTTGTCAAAAATTAGTTGGCCATACGTTTTGGGTCCATTTCTGGGTTCCCTATTCTCTTCCATTGATCAGAGTGTCTATTCTTGTGCCAGTAACATACTGTGTTGATGACAACATTGTAATACACCTTGAAGTCTGAGACTGTGATGCCTCCTGCATTGGTTTTCTTCTTCTAGATTACTTTGCCTATTTGGGGTCTTTTCTGATGCCACACAAATTTTAGGATTGTTTGTTCTGGATCTGTGTAAAATGCTTGTGTTATTTTGATAGGGATTGCATTGAATACATAGATTGCTTTAGGTAGTATTGACTTTTAACAATATTTGTTCTTCCTTCCCAGGAGCATAGAATAATTTTCCATTTTGTTGTGTCTTCGTCCACTTCTTTCATAAGCTTTCTATAGTTTTCAGTGTATAGATTTTTTTACCTCTTTGGTTAGATTTATTCCTAGGTATTTTATGGGTTTTGGTGCAACTGTAAATGGGATCAATTCCTTGATTTCTCTTTCTGTTGCTTCATCATTGGTGTATAGGAATGCAACTGATTTCTGTGCATTGGTTTTATATCCTGCAACTTTGCTGAATTCATGGATCAGTTCTAGCCATTTTTTTTTGGTGGAATCTTTTGGGTTTTCCATATACACCATCAAGTCATCTGTGAAGAGCTAAAGTCTGAACTCCTCCTGGCTGATTAGATGCCTCTTATTTCTTTGTGTTGTCTGAATGCTGAGGCTAAGACTTCCAATACTATGATGAATAACAGTGGCAAGAGTGGACATCCCTGTCTTGTTCCTTAAGGGAAAGCTCTCAGTTTTTCCCCATTGGGGATATTAGCAGTGGGGGTTTCATATATGGCTTTTATGATCTCAAGGTATGATCTTTCTATCCCTACTTTCTTGAGGGTTTTTTTTTCCTCTTTTTTTTTCTTGAGGGTTTTTATCAAGAAAGGATGCTGTATTTTGGCAAATGCTTTCTCTGCATCTATTGAGAGGATCTTGTCCTTTCTTTTATTGATGTGATGTATCTCATTGATTGTTTTGTGGATATTGAACCAGCCCTGAATCCAGGTATAAATCCCACTTGGTCATGGTGAATAATTTTTTTAATGTATCATTGGATCCGGTTGGCTAGTATCTTGTTGAGGATTTTTGTGTCCATGTTCATCAGGGAAATTGGTCTGTAGTTCTCCTTTTTAGTGGGGTCTTTGGTTTGGGAATCAAGGTAATGCTGGCTGCATACAAAGAGTTTGGAAGTTTTCCTTCCATTTCTATTTTTTGGAACAGCTTCAAGAGAATAGGTGTTAACTCTTCCTTAAATGTTCGCTGGAATTCCCCTGGAAAGCCATCTGGCCCTGGACTCTTGTTCTTTGGGAGATTTTTGATTATTAATTCAATTTCATTACTGGTTATGGGTCTGTTAAAATTTTCTATTTCTTCCTGTTTCAGTTTTGATAGTGTATATGTTTCTAGGAATTTGTCAATTTCTTCCAGATTGCCCATTTTATTGGCGTATAATTGTTCATAATATTCCCTTATTATTGTATTTCTGCTGTGTTGGTTGTGATCTCCTATGTCATTCTTGATTTATTTGGTCCTTTCCTTTTACTTTTTGGTCAAACTGGCTAGGGGTTTATCAATTTTGTTAATTCTTTCAAAGAACCAGTTTCTGGTTTCATTGATCTGTTCTACTGGGTTTTTGGTTTTGATAGCATTGATTTCTGCTGTAATCTTTATTATTTCCTGTCTTCTGCTGGTTTTGGGTTTTATTTGCTGTTCTTTTTCCAGCTGTTTAAAGTGTAAGGTAAAGTTGTGTATCTGAGATCTTTCTTCCTTCTTTAGGCAGGCCTGGAGTGCTATATACTTCCCTCTTATGACCACCTTTGCTGTAGCCCAGATGTTTTGGGTTGTGGTGTTATCATTTTCATTGGCTTCCACGAACTTTTTAATTTTCTCTTTTACTTCTTAGTTAGCCCATTCATTCTTTAGTAGGATGTTCTTTAGTCTTCCAGTATTTGTTACCTTTCCACATTTTTTCTTGAGGTTGATTTCGAGTTTCACAGTGTTGTAGTCTGAAAATATGCACGGTATGATCTCAATCATTTTGCACTTGTTGAGGGCTGATTTCTGTCCCAGTATGTGATCTATTCTGGAGAACGTTCCATGTGCACTGGAGAAGAATGTGTATTCTGATGGTCTAGGATGAAATGTTATGAATATATCTGTTAAGTCCATGTGGTCCAGTGTGTGATTCAAAGCCATTGTTTCCTTCTTGATTTTCTGTTGAGATGATCTGTCCATTGTTGTAAGTGGGGTGTTGAAGTCCCCTACTATTATGATATTGTTATCAATGAGTTTCTTTATGTTTGTGATTAACTGATTTATATATTTGGGTGCTTCCACATTTGGAGCATAATTGTTTACAATTGTTAGAAATTCTTGGTGGATTGACTCCTTAATTATGATATAATGCCCTCTTCATCTCTTGTGACAGTCTTTATTTTAAAGTCTAGATTGTCTGATATAAGTTTGGCTACTCCAGCTTTCCTTTGTCGACCATTAGCATGATAGATGGTTCTCCATTCCCTTACTTTCAATCTGAAAGTGTCTTTAGGTCTAAAGTGGGTCTTGTAAACACTAAATAGATGGATCTTATTTTCTTATCCATTCTGTTACCCTATGTCTTTTGATTGGAGCATTTAGTCCACTGACGTTTAGAGTGAGTACTAAAAGATATGCATTTATTGCCATTATGTTGCCTCTAGAGTTGGAGTTTCTGATGATGTTCTCTTGCCCTTTCTAGTCTTTGTTGCTTTTGATCTTTTTTTTTTTTTGTCTTTCCCCCCCTCAGAGAGTCCCCTTAAAATTTCTTGCAGGGCTAGTTTAGTGGTCACTAACTCTTCATTTTTGTTTGTCTGGGAAACTTTTTATCTCTCCCTCTGTTTTGAATGACAGCCTTGCTGGATAAAGAATTGTTGGCTGCATATTTTTCTGATTCAGCACATTGAATATATCCTGCCACTCCTTTCTGGCCTGCCATGTTTCGGTGGATAGGTCTCCTGCAAACCTGATCTGTCTTCCCTTGTAGGTTAAGGACTTTTTTCCCTTGCTACTTTCATGATTCTTTCCTTGCCTGAGTATTTTGTGAATTTGACTATGATATGCCTTGTTGATGGTCGGTTTTTGTTGAATCTAATGGGGGTTCTCTGTGCTTCCTGTATTTTGCTGTCTGTGTCTTTCCCCAGGTTAGGAAATTTTTCTGCTATGATTTGTTCACATAACCCTTCTACCCGTATTTCTCTCTCTTCCTCTTCTGGGACCCCTATTATTCTGATGTTGTTCCTTTTTAATGAGTCACTGATTTCTCTAATTCTTAAATCATGCTCTTTTTCCTTAGTTTCCCTCTTTTTTCGTGATTCAGTGGTCTCCATAAGTTTGTCCTCTATATTGCTGATTTGCTGCTCTGTCTCATCCCTCCTTGCCGCTGTGGCATCCATTCGAGATTGCAGCTCAGTTATAGCATTTTTTATTTCATCCTGAGTAGCTTTTATCTCTGCAGAAAGGAATTCTAATCTGTTTTCAATCCCAGCTAGTATTCTTATTATTGTGATTCTGAATTGTGGTTCAGACATCTTGCTTTTATCTGTGTTGATTAAGTCCCTGGCTGTCATTTCTCCCTGTTCTTTCTTTTGGGGCGATTTCATTCATTTCGTCATTTTGAAGGAAGAAAAGTAATTAATAAAGTTAAAAAAATTAGAATTAAAAAATTAAAAACAACATAAAAAAATCAAATAAAGGATGCTAGATCCTAGGTGTGTTATGGTCTTGTTTGTGATAGGAGCTTGACAGATTATAGAAAAAAGGGAAAGAGAAGAAGAAAAAAGGAAAATGTTTGAAAATTTGAAAAAAATGAATGCAATGAAATAGAATAAAATGAAATGGTGGAAGTAAAAAAACAGAATTTGAAATATTTACAAAAAAGTAAAAAATAGAAAAAAATTTAAAGAAAAATATTTTAATAGAAATGTATTAATGTACTCAAGAATAAGAAAAGAAAAACATTGAATAGATGGACCAGCAAACAGAAGGAAGTATGATTGAAATTACATCAGTTTCCCCTAGAAGGCAAACTATGAAGCACTTTATAGTCCATATACTAAGCAGACAGAGAGACTTGTGTTGTTCCTGAAGAGCAAGGTTGGTCCAGTTGGGTGGGGCTTAGTGTAACCGCTCCATTCTCCACTAGATGGTGCTGCTTAGATTACTCGGGTGGATTGCTGTGGCACCTGCAGGTGTGTATGCACATGCGTGGAAGGGGTGAAAATGTTGTCACCTAGCTACCCAGTCTCTAGTATCAGAATTCTGTGCTCTCCCCCATCAGCAATCGTGTACCCCTCCTTTGTCTCCAGCTTCCATCCGCTCCCTGCTTTTACACTGTCCGTGACCTAGCCATCAGGTTGCCCGGCGGCACCTCCCTCCTGAGTTTTATCTCAGATGTGGTTGTGTTTCCCAACCCCTCACTTCTGAGGGACTACAGCTGTGACCTGCTCAGACTGTCTGGGAAAGGGTCTCACTGAACAATGGCCAGGTACCCGCCCATCCCCAGTAACGTTCGCGGTACCATGCTGCTGCTGACGCCCAGAGACTGCAGCTAGGTGCCAACCTGCCCCAGAAAAACTTCATGCGATTGTGTAGTAGCAGCGTTTCAGGGACTGTGGTAAATCACAACACACATCTGGCACCAGGCTGCCCCCTTAATGTCTTTGTTCCAGCACCAGTGAATATGGTTGTTCTCCAGGGTCCGTTGGGACCCTTGCCTTTGGGGTGGCCACACAGCCTCTACCAAATGTCCTCCCAGCAGGGGAACTGCGTCTCCCCATTTGGTCCTCTGCTCCTGGGGACTCGCCTTTCCCACCAGAGAATCACTGGTTATTGAGCTGCAGATTTTCAGACTCTGCACTCCCCCAGTTTATAAAGTGTTAATGGAATTTAAACCCTCTTCTTTCTCCTTTCTTCCTTTTTTGTTCAGTCCCTGTGGCTTTTTCCACATTTCCACTTTCTCCTCAGCTGCTTTTGGGGGGGCTTGTTTTCTCCGGTACTCTCCCCCAGCTCTGTACTCTCTCCGCAAGCAAAAACAGCTCCTTTCCCTCCACGGCTTCTATCTCTCCCAGTTCACCTCTCCACACTGTGTACCTGTGGGGTTCTGTGGTTCAGGTTGTGCAGATTATTGTTTTAAACCTCAAATCAGTTTTCTAGGTGTGCAGGATGGTTTAGTGTTGATATGGCTGTATTTCATGGATAGAGACATAACAAAAAAAACTTCCATGTTGTTCCACCATCTTAAGAATTATTTCTAGCATGAAGTAGTAAGTTGATATCCTGACATGTATTAGTCTTCTCGAGTGTGGTTAGCATTAATCTGATTATTTCGTGGGTTGAACAGCAAGTCTCTGCACAAAGATGAAGAGGTTTTGGGATTGTGATGGTCATCAAAATGGAGCCACCCAGTGAGTTTGGGTGGCCATCCAGCAATGTTTCCTTAACAACATACCTCCTTTATTACTGTATCTTAAAATTAGTATAAAGGAAGCATACCAGCTCTGAACATATGATTATTAGAGAGATAGTTACAATATATGAAGGCTCCTCCTATTTAGAATTTGTTACCCTTATAAAAGATATAAGCTATTTGGTTCCCTCCTCATGCAATCAATGAGTTTAAATATCAATTTTTACCTTCCTGTAATGTTTGACTCAACCAGTGATAGAGTCTCAGTAAGATGGACTCGTCTTTGACAACGTTAATATAGTGAAGCAGCAGAGAGTTGTTCAACACTGCACCCATCTGAGAAGGCAGCTGCAAAGACAAAACAATCAAGTGTAAGTATATGAAAAGGAGTAAAAGGAACATAGCAACAAGGAAATCATCAGATAGGAAATACACAATAAAAGTAAAGGCTTTGCAGATTGAATGGAAAATATAGATAAGCACATGGTCCAGTCACATACCTCTAAGCAATGGATGTTCTTTAAGAGTTGTGGGAAGCTTTTAAGCTGTTCTAGTGGAAATGATCCATTACTACGGAGATAATCAGAAAGAGCCATCCCTTTTTTCCCACATTCTTTACTGCAGCTACTAGAATTCAGCATGGGTATAACTGAGTAAGAATTCCATTTCTAAAGAAGAAAGACAGTAAAACAATCTATCAATGGACTAGACAGACTACAAACTAAATGTAAAAGCAGTTGTTAAGTTGTTCAGTTAATGAAGTCTAAATGTGGTTCACACAGAATTCTAGGTAATTAAAATGTATTTAAATTTCTATAATCTCTTGAATCATCTGAATGTTTATTGTTTGGCTTTAAGAAAAGAAACCTGCACAAATCATTTGGAGTTTTAGACACTTACTCTTTTTACAGGATGGACATTAGCTGGACCTAACATTAATTTTACAGGTTCAGGAGGGGGTCCCTGAATCCTTTGCCTCACAGCAAGTAGAGCTGTCTCCCACAGATTCTCTGAATTCCTAAAATAAATCTATAAGAAAATTGGATTAAAATACATAAATAGGTACCCATAACATGAAGCAATATAAAATGCAAAATTCTTAATTGAAAATGTATTAATTATGATATTTTTCTGTCATGCAAATGGTTTTTTTTCTGATCAAGAATCTATTTTATACATTAAATAGAATTAAAACAAAGTGCCAATCCCTTAGAAAACTTCCTAGAAACAATGCCATAATACTAGATTTTAAAACAGTATGCTGCAGGGGGTGCCTGGGTGGCTCAGTCAGTTAAGTGTCTGTCTTCAGCTCAGGTCATGATCTCACAGCTCATTGGTTCAAGCCCCACATCGGGCTCTGTGCTGACAGCTCAAAGCCTGGAGCCTGCTTCGGATTCTGTGTTTCCCTCTCTCTCTGCCCCTCCCCTGCTTGCACTCTGTTTCTCTTTCTCAAAAATAAATAAACATTAAGAAAAAAATGAAACAGTATGCTGTAAACATTTCATTTCAAATCTGTAAATTACCTTAATAAAAATATTTTGATCTCAATATGACTTAGCACTCTTTAATCCCTCACCTTTTTCCTTGCAGGCAAAGATACAGAAATCAAAGTAGGAGCAAAGAACTTATACAGCGATAACAAAGCCTGGAGGTGAGGCTGCATTCCCTGAAATGAAATAAGAGTTCTCAATTTTCAATTCTTTGGCATAAGAAAGAAAAGTAACAATAAAATAAACAGATTAAACATATATTCCAACCCTAATTTTACTATGTGATATGGCTATTGGAAGATGCTATAAAAAAATCAAAGAATAAATAATCAGACATTTTAAGTCAACTATCATAAAACTACCCTTATGAGCCTGTGGACTTCTTTTATGACCTTTTCTTTTTTACTTTTTCCTTAATATTTTCTCTTGTCTTCTATGCCCATGCCTTAGGTCTACAGTCATACTTACTAGCATGGCTTACTTTCACTAGTAGCATACTCAGGACTCAAAGTTGACTCATTCTTGATTTAGACAGAAAGGTGGGAAGACAAAAAGGGAAGCTAAGAAAACAGAGCAAGGAAATATTAATACATTATCATAATTCCTGGAAAATTAACTAGGAAATCCAACAACAGGTACGCAGTAGTCAAGCAGCTTGATACGACTAAAACAAGTCTTAACAAAAACATTAATTTTAGAATGACAGAAGTCATTACTGCTGGACACCTGGATATCCAGGTAGATATATCTGGCTATCCAGAGAAAGCATACTACTAAAATGAATTCCAAGAAGGGGCACCTGAATGGCTCAGTCAGCTAAGCGTCTGACTTTGGCTCAGGTCATGATCTCACAGTTCGTGAGTTCAAGCCCCGCATGAGGCTCTGTGCTGACAGCTCAGAGCCTAGAGCCTGCTTCAGATCCTATATCTCCCTCTATCTCTCTGCCCCTCCCCTGCTCATGTTCTGTCTCTGTCTCTCTCAAAAAATATTAAAAAAATTTTTTAATGAATTCCAAGGAAATAACCAAATTGTTTTGTTATATTACAATTTTGTTGAATCAAATATTGTACAAAATAAGACAGGCAGAAATTGGGGCTTAGAAATACAGTGTTCCTATTTTTGTAACAGCTTCTTGAAATTAAATTTGTTATAACAAAACCAAAATAATCCAATTTATCTACACCGAAATATCTTCTGATCTCTGTACTAATTGTCAATTAGTATAAGAGTTTGCTTTGAGTTGGAATGCTTTTTGATAGAGAAAATATTTAGTAGAGGAGAGACCTTTAGAATGTACTGTCTAGTTAACTAAACATATCTTTGTTGTTAAAAAGTTAACACTCTTTTCTTTTTTAAAAAGAATTCCAGTTAAATATGACATATTGAAAATAGACGTTTAACTCTGGGTCCTCCCAAAGCCCCACTAAAAAGTAAAGGAATGAAAAAGGCATAAAGCACAAGTTCAAAGAAAACAAGAGAGGATACAACAGCAAATGAGACATCCCAACAAGATTTTGGAACCTAGAATAAAAATGGACAAATAGTAACCAACTTGGCAAAACAGAGAAAACAAAATCTAAGGTAGTAACAGAAAAAGGCTCAAAAGCAGCAGTTTCATGTTTTAGAACTCTCAAAAGGACTCAGGAATTTGAGGGACGAGATACCTCTGAAAAGTGGGGGCAGCAGAAGTGCAAGAGAGGCAGCAAACAGGAGGATTGGTTGAAAATCTAAGTAAGAAGCAATTAGAACCCCAAATTCTTTCACCACACTAACAAACATCAAGGTTTTACTCTCTTAAGATGAAACTGGAATCAGATAACAGGCACAGCTGAGGGAGGGTACCAGGACCCTTCCTCACCCCTTTCCACTGCCTGCAACCCAGAGTGCTAGGAACCAAGCTGATAACCTGTGATGGTTAACTGTATGTGTCAACTTGGCTGGTCCAGAGTGCCCAGATACTTAGTCAAACATTATTTTGGGTGTTTCTGTGAGGGTGTTTTAGATGAGGTTAACATTTTAAATTGGTAGACTTTGAGTAGATTGTCCTCCATAAAGTGGGTGGACCTCATTCAATCAGTTGAAGGCCTATAAAGAACAAAAAGACCAGCCTCCCTCAAGCAAGAGAGAATTCTTAGCAGCCTGCCTTCAGACTTCACCTGTAACACCGGCTCTTTCTGGTTCTACAGGAGACTGTCTTTGGACTAAAACTGAGACATCAGCTCTCCAGGGTCTCCAGCCTGCTGGCCCACCCTGCAGATTATTGGCTTCCTAGCTTCATAATCATGCAAGCCAATTCCTTATAATAAATACCTTTCTACATATCTATACACACATCCTATTGATTCTGCTTATGGAGAAGCCTGACTAATATAAGCCCTAGGCAGGAAACAAGAGGATTCCTCTCTGGGAAAAGTGACACAGCAATCTGTGGGGCTCCCCAGTGAAACATCAAGATGCAGCAATGAACAATATCTGCTCACATGCAAAAGTTTCCAATCACCATTTTAGTTCTTTACTATTAAATATGGACAAACAATGTTTTCCAGGCATTTGAGAACAGCCTCTACTGTGAACCACCAAATTAACTAAAGAAAGGACCTCTGAGGAAACAAGAGACCAAGCTGGAAACAGGAAAAGAATCACAGCCAAAGTCACACAGGCTCACGCCTAGCAGAGGGTACAATCCTAGAAACCATCCTCACCAACTCCCCACCCCTGTTCCAAAGACTGTTCTCAACAGGGCCTGGTGTATATATGATAACAACATGCCTGCACCACTTCCCACCAATCATGCCTACCACCACAAAGACAGTTTCTGTAATTTGTTTCCTTCACAGATCAGGAGTTATAGGTTATGAATGGGTATAGAGAGGATACATGCCTTTGCAGGTGTCAGAAATCCATATATCCAATATATTTTCTCAAACACACAGATTATGCCTGTTACTGCTATACACGTTGTGCTACATGTAAGCACAGCCACGATTTCTTGGTTTGATATTGTTGGACTTGACCAAAATCACCAAAATTCAGCTAATCAAAACAATTCTAAATGCCTCTTTATATGGCTGCCTAGGTGGCTCAGTTGGTTGAGCATCTGACTCTTGATATTGGTTTAGGTCATGATCTCATGGTCGTGAGAATGAGCCTTGCCTCAGGTTCTCTGAGCATGGAGCCTTGATATTCACTCTCCCTTTCTTGGGATTCTCTCTCCCTTTCTCTCCCCATCTCCCACTCACAAGCACGCACGTTCTCACTCTCCTTCTCTCTCTGTCTCTCTCAAAATAAGTATTTAAAAAAATAAAAAATAAATGAATCTTTATAAATGGGCATGGATAATGGAATAATAATGTACTATATAAAATGTTATTAATGAAGCCATATATTTAATATCTGGGTTTAAAATTTTTACACAATCAGGGGCACCTGGGTGGCTCAGTCGGTTAAGCATCCAACTTCAGCTCAGGTCACAATCTCATGGTCCATGAGTTCAAGCCACATGTTGGGCTCTGTGCTGACAGCTCAGAACCTGGAGCCTGCTTCAGATTCTGTGTCTCCCTCTCTGTCTCTCTGCCCTTCCCCTACTCACATTCTGTCTCTATCTCTCAAAAATAAACATTAGAAAAAATTAAAAAAAATTTTACACAATCATGTACTAAACCATTTTTTAAACCTGAACATAACACTATTGTTTCAGTTAATACATCAGCAAGATCTTTTTTAAGTTTATTTATCTTGAGAGAAAGAGAGGGAGTGTGAGGGGGGAGGGACAGAGAGAGAGGGAGAGAAAGAATCCCAAGCTGGCTCCATACTGTCAGTGCACAGCCCGACTTGAGGCTCAATTCCACAAGCTGTGAGATCATGACCTGAGCTGAAATCAACGGTTGGATGTTTAAATGACTGAGTCACCCAGGCACCCCCCAAATCAGTAAGATCTTACTTATGCTAAGAATTTTCTTATTCCATTGAAATGCTTTGCTGTTAACATGAAGAAACTTTATAACTTTTTCACAATTTATATTACTGTAAAATAAAATTCAACTTGGACAAAAACATGATCATTAATATATTCAGAGAGCTAAGAGAAGACACTGGACTGACACAACCAAAATAGGAAGCTATTAAACAAGAACAATCAAGGGTGCCTGGGTGGCTCAGTCAGTTAAACATCTGACTTCAGTTCAGGTCATGATCTCACGGTTTGTGAGTTTGAGCCCCGCATCGGGCTCTGTACTAACAGCTCAGAGCCTGGAGCTTGTTTGGAGTCTGTGTCTCCCACTTTCTCTCTCTCTCTGCCCCTACCCCGCTGATGCTCTGTCTCTTTCTCTCTCAAAAATAAATAAACATTAAAAAAACAAATGTAAAAACAAGAACAATCATTGAATTGTACTAATGGGAAACCTCACACTGGAGAAGCATGTATGTGCACATTTGTTTGTATTTTTCATTAAACTTGCATGCCTTTCGGTAGGTCATGCAGGCTTCAGCAGTTAAGACAGGCACTACAACTTCCTACTGTTTTATACCCAAAACTTCAAAAACTTGTTACCAGGCAGGTATAGTGAAAATAACAATGCAAGAAAGCTGTAATGGTAAGAGATAATGGTCAGGGAATATACTAAAGTCTATGTGTCAAGAAAGGAATGCTTTCCTAGATCACATCCACAAAAACATAAATAAATAAACTACTACTTTACTTTAATAAAGTAGTCACTTTTGACTACTCTCCAACACTTATTTTCCAACCATAACAACACAGTTTCCTAAACAGTCTTGCTGTTTAACATCTATATATGTCTTTTCTTATGCTGTTCCCACCTCCAGGAGTGCCCTTCTCTTCCTTCTTGGCCTGGTTAAATCCTATTAATCTCTTAAAATTTCTCTTAAGAATTACCACTCCTCCTTGACCCTCATCTATTTATGATTTTTTTATTTTGTTTTCAAAGCTCACCAGATAATAAGCTCCCTGAAGATCATGATTCACTCAATTTATATCCCCAAAGCTCAACTCAGTACCTAGCACAGATACACTGGTCAATTTTAGGTCTTTTTCGTACTCACCATTTTGGCCTGAAGACCAAGCAGTTTTCTCACACGAAATGGTTTGACTAGAAAAGATAAAGAAAAGTACAATGCATGAGGTTCAGAATAAAAACAAACCACGTGGCTCATAAAACATCTTTGTACAACACATCAAAAATATAAACACTCTGTTCAATTAAACCATTAAGCAGACACTCTTAGATAAAAGCACAAAAAATAATTCCCACAAAATCTTGTCATTGAACTAATGCTACCAGTTAACTTTATAAAGGCCAATAGAAATGTTAATTCCAGATACTCTGTCGAACAGAGAGGACGATGGTGGGCGTAGGAGGACACTGTGATAACCTCCTGCTGATTGCTTAGATTCCACCCACATCTGCCTAAATAACCCAGAAAACCACCAGAAGACTAGCAGAACGAACTCTCCAGAGCCAAGCATAGACAAGAGGCCCACAGAAGAGGGTAGGAAGGGTGGAGAGGCAGTGCGTGCTACAGGGACTGGCGGGAGGAAGCCGGGGCGGTGGAGGGGCAGCCCACCCGGCAAGGCAGAGCCACCGAAGTCTGGCTTGCAAAAGCAGAGGGGCCGGACTCCATGAGTTCTGACAGCCAGCGGGACATAACATCTAGAATGTTAAAAGTAAACAGCTCTGCTCTCGGAGGGCGGGGAGGGTGGGGAGGTCAAGAGGACACCAGGAGGGAGAGTTGTTGAGCCCTGGAGGGACAGAACTCAGCAGGGGAACAAAGGTACTGGCAAGAGCCATTTCCCTCTCCCATCCCCCAGGAGAAATTCCAAAGGGAACCAGTTCTCATCACTGAACTTGCTTGCACCACACAAACACCCAATGCTTTGCTTCTGTGGATCCATCCCTCCCACAGGCCTGTTTCCCCACCCCCCACCCCTGGTGCTGCAGGGACCCTCCCAAGGGGACCACAGACAGCAAAGCGAGCTAAGCCTGCCCCTCCCACCCGAGCACCCTGCAGATCCACCCTGTCTAATACGCCCTTGGCCAGATCCCATCGAAGCAGCACCACAAGCCTGTCAGTGTGCAAGCAGCCCACACAGGGGCCACACCACTCCACAGTGAGTTTTGCCCCTGGGAGAGGGGAAGATAAGGTACACACCAGTCTGACTGTGGCCCCAGTGGTGGGCTGGGGACAGACTTCGGGTCTGACTGCGGCCCCACCCACCAACACAAGTTAGTCTGGACAGCACAAGGGAAGTGCTCTGCAGTTTGGACCTACTGTAGGGACTAACCTAAATGATAAAATGGAAGAATTCTCCTCAAAAGAAACTCCAGGAAGTAGTGACAGCTAACGAATTGATCAAAAACTATTTAAGCAATATAACGGAACAAGAATTTAGAATAATAGTCATAAAATTAATCACTGGGCTTGAATAAAGCATAGAGGATCTTGCTACAGAGATCAAGGGACTAAAAAATAGTCATGAGGACCTAAAAATGCTATAAATGAGGTGCAAAATAAAATGGAGGTGACCACAGCACGGATTGAAGAGGCAGAGGAGAGAACAGGTGAATTAGAAGATAAAATTATGGACAAAGAGGAAGCTGACAAAAAGAGAGATAAAAAAATCCAGGAGTATCAGGGGATAATTAAAGAACTAAGTGATGCTATCAAACAGAACAATATCCATATCATAGGAATTCCAGAAGAGGAAGAGAGAGATAAAGGGGCTGAAGGTGTACTTGAACAAATCATAGCTGAGAACTTCCCTCATCTGGGGAAGGAAAAGGTATTGAAATCCAAGAGGCACAGAGAACTCCGTTCAGACGTAACTTGAATCGATCTTCTGCATGATATATCATAGTGAAACTGGCAAAATACAAGGATAAAGAGCAAATTCTGAAAGCAGCTAGGGACAAACAGGCCCTAACTTACAAAGGGAGACCCATAAGACTAGTGCCAGACCTATCTACTGAAACTTGGCAGGCCAGAAAGGAATGGCAGGAAATCTTCAATGTGATAAACAGAAAAAATATGCAGCCAAGAATACTTTATCCAACAAGTCTGTCATTAAGAATAGAGAGATAACGGTTTTCCTAAAGGAAATAGAAGCAGAACAGCAAAGACACCCCAAACCCAGCAGAAGACAAATAATAAAGATCAGAACAGAAATAAACAATACAGAATCTAAAAAAACTATAGAGAAGATCAATGAAACCAGGAGTTGGTTTTTTGAAAAAATAAGCAAAATTGATAAACCTCTACCCAGGCTTCTCAAAAAGAAAAGAGAAAGGACTCAAATAGATAAAATCACAAAAGAAAATGTATTTATTACAACCAATCCCTCAAACATACATGCAATTATCAGGGAATATTATGAAAAATTATATGCCAACAAACTGGACAACCTCCTAAGCACCCACACACTTCCAAAACTCAAACAGGAAAAAATAGAAAACTTGAACAGATCCATAATCAGCGAAGAAATTGAATCATTTATCAAAAATCTCCCAACAAATACGAGTCCAGGACCAGATGGTTTCCCAGGGGAATTCCACCAGACATTTAGCAGAGATAATACTTATCCTTCTCAAGCTGTTGCAAAAGATAGAAAGGGAAGGAAAACTTCCAGACTCATTCTATGAAGCCAGCATTCCTTTGATTCCCAAAGCAGACAGAGACCCCGGAAAAAAGTACAGACCAATATCCCTGATGAATATGGATGCAAAAATTCTCAATAAGATACTAGCAATCGAATTCAACAGCATATAAAAAGAATTATTCACCATGATCAAGTGGGATTCACTCCTGGGCTGCAGGGCTGGTTCAACATTCGCAAAGCAATCAATGTGATACATCACATTAATAAAAGAAAAGTTAAGAACCATATGATCCTGTCAATCGATACAGAAAAAGCATTTGACAAAATTCAGCAACCTTTCCTAATAAAAACCCTCAAGAAAGTCGGGATAGAAGAAACATACTTAAACATCATAAAAGCCATTTATGAAAAGCCCACAGCTAATATCGTCCTCAATGGGGAAAAACTGAAAATTTTCCCCTGAGATCAGGAACAAGACAGGGATGTCCACTCCCACTGCTATTGTTTAACATAGTGTTGCAATCAGGCAACAAAAGGAAATCAAAGGCATCAAAATTGGCAAAGATGAAGTCAAGCTTTCACTTTTCGCAGATGACATTATAATATACGTTGAAAACCCGATAGACTCCACCAAAAGTCTGCTAGAACTGACACATTAATTCAGCAAAGTCACAGGATACAAAATCAATGTACAGAAATCAGTTGCATTCTTATACACTAATAATGAAACAACAGAAAGACAAATAAAGAAACTGATCCCATTCACAACTGCACCAAGAAGCATAAAATCCCTAGGAATAAACCTAACCAAAGATGCAAAAGATCTGTATGCTGAAAACCATAGAAAGCTTATGAAGGAAACTGAAGAAGATATAAAGAAATGGAAAAACATTCCATGCTCATGGATTGGAAGAATAAATATTGTTAAAATGTCAATACCACCCAAAGCAATCTACACATCAATGCAATCCCAATCCAACTAGCACCAGCATTCTTCTTGAAGCTAGAACAAGCAATCACAAAATTTGTATGGAACCACAAAAGGCCCCGAACAGCCAAAGTAATTTTGAAGAAGACCAAAGCGGAGGCATCACAATCCCAGACTCTAGCCTCTACTACAAAGCAGCAATCATCAAGACAGCATGGTATTGGCACAAAAACAGAAACATAGATGAATGGAATAGAATAGAAACCCCAGAACTAGACCCACAAAAGTATGGACAACTTTGACAAAGCAGTGAAGAATATCCAATGGAAAAAAGACAGTCTCTTTAACAAATGGTGCTGGGAGAACTGGACAGCAACATGCAGAAGGTTGAAACTAGACCACTTTCTCACACCATTCACAAAAATAAACTCAAAATGGATAAAGGACCTGAATGTGAGACAGGAAACCATCAAAACCTTAGAGGAGAAAGCAGGAAAAGACCTCTCTGACCTCAGCCGTAGCAATCTCTTACTCGGCACATCCCCAAAGGCAAGGGAATTAAAAGCAAAAATGAACTATTGGGACCTCACGAAGATAAAAAGCTTCTGCACAGCAAAGGAAACAACCAACAAAACTAAAAGGCAACCAACGGAATGAGAAAAGACATTTGCAAATGACATATCGGACAAAGGGCTAGTATCCAAAATCTATAAAGAGCTCACCAAACTCCATACCCGAAAAACAAATAATCCAGTGAAGAAATGGACAGAAAACATGAATAGACACTTCTCTAAAGAAGACATCCAGATGACCAACAAGCACATGAAAAGATGCTCAACATTGCTCCTCATCAGGGAAATACAAATCAAAAGCACACTCAGATACCACCTCACGCTAGTCAGAGTGGCTAAAATGAACAAATAAGGAGACTATAGATGCTGGCGAAGATGTGGAAAAACGGGAACCCCCTTGCACTGTTGGTGGGAATGAAAACTGGTGCAGCTACTCTGGAAAACAATGTGGAGATTCCTCAAAAAATTAAAAATAGATATACCCTATGACCCAGCAATAACACTGCTAGGAATTTACCCAAGGGATACAGGAGTGCTGTTGAATAGGGACACTTGTACCCCAATGTTTATGGTAGCACTTTCAACAATAGCCAAATTATGGAAAGAGCCTAAATGTCCATCAACCGAGGAATGGATAAAGAAGCTGTGGTGTATATATACGATGGAATACTACTTGACCATGACAAAGAATGAAATCTGGCCTTTTGTGGCAACGTGGATGGAACTGGAGAGTGTTATGCTAAGTGAAATAAGTCATACAGAGAAAGACAGATACCATATGTTTTCACTCTTATGTGGATCCTGAAAAACTTAACAGAAGTCCATGGGGGAGGGGAAAGGGAAAAAAAGTTAGAGAGGGAGGGAGGCAAACCATAAGAGACTCTTAAAAACTGAGAACAAACTGAGGGTTGATGGGTGGTGGGAGGGAAGGGAGGGTGGGTGATGGGCATTGAGGAGGGCACCCGTTGGGAGGAGCACTGGGTGTTGTATGGAAACAAACTTGACCATAAATTTCATATTAAAAAAAAATGTTAATTCCACAGAATAAATGTAGTAAAACTGGAATAAAAATACTCACCATTCTCTTTTCTGGTAAGTAAATATAGCAAATGGCACACATAAGGGCACTGTTAAAATATAAAATTTTAAAAAGAGAAATGACAATATATCTTGAACAGAGTGGCAACGCATCTTCCTCAAATGTCAATTTTATCCTGATTAAGTAAAAAGGCTGCAGAATTTTGCTGAACAATAGCTCTTAAAGCTTCCCTTTTTCATACTACATAGTAGTGGTAAAAACCAATAGCTTTAATTGGTATCTCATTACACTATTTTTAAGTTTCTTTTGGAATATAGAAACACTGCAGACAATTTAAAAAGAGAAAAAGATCCTTCTAGGGGCACCTGGGTGGCTCAGTCAGTTAAGCATCCAACTTCAGCTCAGGTCACGAACTCATGGCTTGTGCGCTCGAGCCCAGCATCAGGCTCTGTGCTGACAGCTCAGAGCCTGGAGCCTGCTTCAGATTCTGTCTTCCACTCCTTCTGCCCTTCCCATGCTCATGCTCTGTCTCTCTCTCTTGCTCTCTCTCAAAAATAAATATTAAAAAATTTAAAAAAAGATCCTTCTACCTAACAAAAATTCATGCATTCCTTCCAGTAGTCCATATTTAAGATACAAACTTAAAACTTTTATCTTGTTTCCCACTTAAAAGCATTTTCCCATGTTGCTTTGTCTTCAAAATAAGCATTTTCAATGATCTTAATATTGCAATGAGTGGATACTTCATAATTTAATTAACCATTTAGCTCTCAGTTTGGCAAATAGCACACATTCAATAGATTTGTTACTTAAGTTACTGAATGACTGGTTCCTTTATAACATTTCATTTTGAGTGTCCGTTTATTGAGGTTTTATTCTAGATTAGGGGTCAGCAAACTGCAGTTCATGTGGTTTTGTAAATGAAGTTTTAGCAAAACATAGCTACACACATTTCATTTATGAACTCTCTATAGCTGCTTTCCTGCTACCACAGCAGAGCTGAGTAGTTGTGACAGAGGTCTATGGCCCACAGAGCCTAAAATATTTACTATCCTGGCTCTTTACAGGAAGTTTGCCACTACCTGTTCTAGAAGAAAACATAGGAGAATATCTATTTTTTTTAACGTTTCTTTTTGAAGGAGAGAGAGCATGAACGGGGGAGGGGCAGAGAGGGAGACACAAAATCTGAAGCAGGCTCCAGACTCTGAGCCATCAGCACAGAACCCGATGTGGGGCTCGAACCCACAAACTGTGAGATCATGACCTGGGCTGAAGTCGGATGCTTAACTGACTGAGCCATCCAGGCGCCCCTAGGAGAAAATCTTTAGGACCAGAGGGTGGCATTTTTTTTTTCTTTCAGAAAAGAAAATGATAGCCACAAAATAAAACATGAAAGAAAAAGCCTCCATAAATTGGAGATCATTCAATTTAGAACATCTGTTTATTGGACAAATAAATAATCTATCACAGGGATGAGTAAACAATAACCTGTAGGTCAAATCCAGCCCACCACTGGTCATTATAAATAAAGTTTTATTGGAACATTGCCACAGTCATTTATGTATTGTCTGTAGCTGCTTTCACACTACATCAGCAGAATGAGCAGTTGTGACAGAGACAGTATGTCCCTTAAACCTAAATATTTACTAGTTGGTACTTTAAGAAAAATTTGCCAACACTTGCTGTAGATGTTAGGAAATCAAAAAAGTAGGGGCACCTGGATGGCTTAGTTAGTTAGGTATCCGACTCTTGATTTCAGCTCAGGTTATGATCCCACAATTCATGGGATGGAGCCCCACATGGGGCTCGATGCTGATAGCGCAGAGCCTGCTTAGGACTCTCTCTCCCTCTCTCTGCCCCTCCCCTGCTTGTGCACATGCTCTCTCTCAAAAATAAACATTTTTTTAAAAAAGTGATGTAATGGAATTAGAGAAGGCAACAAAAGCAAAGATTTTCTTTAAACAAATTTGTATTTTGGTAATCATGAATCTAAACTTTAAAATCTGAAGTACAACATTCCATATTGCCTGTTCTCTACTTAGAAATGGGTTCACATTCTGCACATACTTGTAAGAAGCATGAATTTAGATACAGGGTTTTTTCTTAAGGAAAGGACATACATTATGACCAAGTCTGATATAATCTACACAAAATACAGTAACATTGAGTAAAAAACTCACTACCTCATATCCCTAGGATATAAACCATTAGCAACACTATTTGTCATGCTGGGTATGAATGAGTGTCACACAATCACTTGCTCTGGGCTCCAACATTATAGGAACTCTGACATTCTTTTTCAATCACATCTAAAAAGGAATAACTCATATACATCTAGGACTTTACAAATGTCTTTCTGGCAAATAGTAAGCACTGCCTCTGAGTCACTTTTAAAGAGTCAGGCTCCCACCAAATTATATGAAAATAACTTTCTGAAGTAATGCTTTTAAAAGTTAGGTTCCTTGTTTCTTGATGTGGGTGATATTTACACAAATATGTTCAGTTTATGAAAATTAATTGAGCTGATCAATTATGATACAGGAAATTTTCTCTACATATATCATACTTCAATAAATATTTTTAAGAGACAGAAAAAGGGTAAAGAAAAAGAAAAAAAGTAGGTCCCCCTCCCTCTTGCCAAGCTGATCAAGAAACTCATTAGCATCATGAAAACCACTCAAGTACAGGTATATGATCTGACAAACATTTATGAGTATCTTGTGTTCATTCATTCATGAAACAAAAATTTATTGAGCAGTGACTAAAACAGACAAAAAGGCCTGCTCTTATGAAGTTTATATTCTATGTGCCATGAACAGTGTTACTAAATACTTGGGTTATAAAATGCTCAGTCTCTGCCTGGAAGAACTCAGTCTATTAAGCTATTACAAGAAAGGGGAAAGCATGCTTTAGTATTTCCCACTCTTAACAAAGTATGCTTAAACATAGAATTCATTTGTTTTGCATTTTGATTAGTTTAAGAACAAAAACCATATGAAGTTAAGAGAGATGTCAAAGGTAAAGGAGAGTCGATCACATACTACTTACCATTCATCCACTCCTGTGTACCACAGGACAAACAAAGGGATGAACATTAGTTACTCTTGTTATTCAAGGTACTTCACTTTCATTCTTGCATAGAAAAAGACTTCCTTTGACACTTAGTCCACCCAACTTCAGTACCTCCAACTTACCTATACTCTATCTGCTCACTACTAACCTCTTAGTGACTTCCAAAAGTTCACTGAGGACTTACACGTCTGACTCAGTCTTCTACTATAACCCTAATCCCAACCGCATGTCAGAAGATTTAATGTCTCTATCAACAAATCACCTTGTCCTTACAGCTTATTGACTTCTGAATTCCAATGACCTGATCACCATTTATAGAACTACTGTATATTAGATACCCTGATTGACCCTGCCTGCTTTCTTGCCAACTCAGAAATGTTGTTTTACATTGTATCCAGCTGTTTAAGTACATTTCTGAGCTGGCATGAAAGCAAAGAACTGCAGCTCCCAAAAGCAAAGTGAAAGAGAGAACACTGAATATTGAACAAGTTCTCACCCCAAGATTTCTGCCAAACCTTAAAAATCTTGAACTTACAGCTTTAATAGCTACAAAGGGAGGTAGGAGATGGGTAGGCAGGTGATAAAGCTTAGGACCCACCCAATGTGTGGAATATACAAGGGATCTATTAGAAAACTAGAAACCATCCAATGTGTGGAATATACAAACGATCTATTAGAAAACTAGAAACCTCAGGGAACCTGGGTGGCTCAATCAGTTGAGCGTCTGACTTCAGCTTCGGTCATGATCTCGCTGTTCATGAGTTTGAGCCCCACATTGGGCTGTCTGCTGTCAGCATGGAGCCCACTTCAGATCCTCTGTCTCCCTCTCTCCCTGCCCCTTCCCTGCTCATTCATTCTCTCTCAAAAATAAACATTATAAAAAATTTTAAAAAGAAAGAAAACTATGAACCTCAAGAACCACACCCTAAGCACCCAGGTATGAAATAAAAACAAATCCCACTGTGCTGAAGAGGACGGCAAGTAAACTTGCCTGTCCTGGCCTTGGAGATGGGTGAAAGGAAAATAAAGCCATTCCAAAGAATATGTAACCACAAGCCAGTCATATATAGGTCTACAGTTTGAATTTACACTAGTGATATGACCTGGAAAACCTCAAGTGAATAATTTTAAGTGGTTCCAGCTTGTACTTCCCAGAGAAAAACATATCTGATAAGGAACTTGTACCTAAAATATACAAAGAACACTTACAACCCAGTAACAAAAAGATACCCAATTAAAAAAATGGGCAAAGGATCTGAATAGACATTTCTCTAAAAAAGATATATACATAGCCAATAAGCACATGAAAAGATGTTCAACATCACTAATCATTAGAGAAACAAATCAAAACCACAACTAAATACCACTTTACATCCAGTAGGATGGCTGAAGTCAAAAAGTCAGACAAATTAAGTTGGTGAGGACATGATGAAATTGGTACCCTCATACACTGCTAGTAAATGGTCCAAACAGCTTGGTGATTCCTCAAAATTCTAAGCATAGAATTAACATACAACACAGCAATTCCACTGCCAGTTATATATCCAACAGAATTGAAAGCAGGGACTTGAACAGTTACTTGTATGCCAATGGTGACTGCAGCATTATTCATGGTAGCCAAAAGAGAACCAACCCAAGAGTCCATCAACTTGTGAACAAACAAAATGTGGTATATACACACAATGGAAAATTATTCAGTCATAAACATGAATGAAAATCTGATACATGCTATAACCTGGATGAAACTTGAAGACATTATGCTAAGTGAAAGAAGCCAGACACAAAACGACAAAAATTGTATGATTCTACTTATATAAGGTGTATAGAATAAGCAAATTCATAGAGGCAGAAAGTAGATTAGAGGTTACCAGGTGCTGGGAGAAGGAGGAATGGAGAGTTACTGTGTAACGAGTAGAGTTTCTGTTAGGGCAATGAAAACATTTTGGAAATAGATAGTAGTGATGCAATTAATGCCAATGAACTATACACTTAAAAATAGTTAAAGTGGTAAATTTTATGTTATGGAAAAAAATATAACAGGTTAAAAAAATGAACTACTGATATATGATACAACATGGATGAACCTTGAAAACATTATGCTAAGTAAAAGATGCCAGTCATAAAAGACTACATATGATTCCATTTATATGAAATGTCCAGAATAGGCAAGTCTCTGAAGACAGAAAATAGATTAGAAATAGGCAAATCTACTCAGTGATGAAAAAGAATGAAATCTTGCCATTCGCAACAACATGGATGGAGTTAGAGAGTATTAAGTGAAATAAGTCAGTCAGAGAAAGGTATCATGATTTCACTCATGTGTAGAATTTGAGAAACACAACAGATAACATAGGGGAAGGGAAGGAAAAATAAGATAAAAACAGAGAGGGATACAAACCATAAGAGACTCCTAAGTACAGAGAACTGAGGGTTGCTGGAGACATTGGGGTTGGGGGTATGGGCTAAATGGGTGATGGGCATTAAGTAGGGCACTTGTTGGGATGAGCACTGGGTGTTAACATGTAAGTGATGAGTCACTGGGCTCTACTCCTGAAGCCAAGATTACAATGTACGTTAACTAACTTGGAATTAAATTAAAAAACAGGCAAATATTTAAAGTCAGAAAATAAATTAGGAGTTGTTTAGGAACCCCTAAATAGAAAGATGGGGGAATGATAGATAAAGGGTATGGGGTTTTGGGGGTGATGAAAATGTCCTAAAATTGACTATTCTCATGTTGCACATATCTGTGAACATACTAAAAACCAGTGAATTGTATACCTTGAGGAGGTAGACTGTATGATATGTGAATTATATCTCAATAAAGCTGTTCTTAAAAAGTACCCAGAGAGAAAAGAAGAAATGACAGATTACAATTAAACAGAGTCAACAACAAGAGAAAGAAAGAGCCAGTGAAATAATATTTTCAATGTCCTGAGAGAATTTAACGGTCACCCTAGAACAGGGCACTCTAAGACATTTTCAGACAACAACAGTTTACTATCAAAAGATTCTCACTGAAAGAATATTCTAAAAGAAATTGATCTCAGATTGAAGGTCTGAGATGCAAAAACAAATGGTAAGCAAAGATATTGGTAAATAAGTGGGCAAATCTAAACAAACATCAACTGTGAAGATAATAATGATGTCAACTTCATGTGCGTGTGGAGAAGGGTGAAGAATGAGATAGAACTAAAACAAGACAATAGCATATAATCTGGAAAGGCTTTGATCAGAGGTAAAGCGTTCTTAGGACCTTGCCTCATTTAAGATGAGGGTAAAGATACTGGTTACCTTTAGCCTCTATGAAAAATCATATTAGAAATTAAAACTGAGAAAAATTGAAATGTTTATTAATTCATTAAAAAATAATATGCCCATTACATGCTAACATAAATAGCATATTCTATGAAAAATAACTATATTTTCCAGAAGAAAAACAGTAGGAAGAGTGACATTGTTGTACATTTTTACAATAAATATGCATGTTAAAATAGATACAATAACACCTAAAAGAACACACACAGAATGTATAACTTCCAAACAAGAATGGGGGAAAACCACAACCAATCGAAAATAACAGAGAAAGAGGGGGGGAAAAGGCAGAAAAAAGCCAATCATTTAGAAAGTTTCAAATAAGATCTTTGAATTTATTCCTAGTATATCAATAATCACTACACAGGTAAATAATTGTCTAGGTTAAAGACAAAAATCATCAAACAGGATTTAAAAATAAAATCTAGTTACATACTATTCAAAAGAGGCATCTAAGACATGAGGACAAAAAAGAAAAAAAGATTAAGTAAAACCCCAAAAGATGGAAATATACCAAGCAACTACCATCCAAAATAAAGCCAGAGTAGCAATGTCAGTCTCCTACAAAACAGACTAAAACAAAAAGCATTTCCAATAACAAAGAGTTACTCCATGTTTATTTATTTGGGGGGGTGGGCAGAGAAAGAGGGAGGGAGAGAATCCCAAGCAGGCTTTGCACTCAGAGCAGAGCATAATGGGCTCAATCTCATGACAGTGATATCACGATGTGAGCCATATCAAGAGTTGGACACTTAAGCAACTGAGCCACCCAGGCATCCCAAAGAGTTACTCCATGATAACAGGTTTGATTCATCAGAATGATAAGAAAACTATAATTGGGCAAACACCTAATAACAGATTCAAAATAAATAAAGCAAAAACTGACAGAACTTTAAAGAAAAACTGACAAATCTGCCATCACAGTGGGAGATTTTCAACATACTTTACTCCATAATCGATAGACGGGCAGCAACAACAACAAATCCATAAGGAAACAGAAAATGTCAATTCCAATAACCTTCATTCCCTCACTCTACTTCAACAACTCTCTCGCCCTGGTCACTCTGAATCTTGTCATCACACTGAACCATCAACTCCTGAACCTTAAGCTCCAATGCAACAATTTCCTATTATTCCAGCTTTTAACCCCACTATAGGTCTTGACAATCACCAAAGCATTCCAAACCTCAGCTGTGTATGTTCCCAGTCTGCCCTCTTCTGTCTTCACCTACTTCCCCTTTCTATCTAGACTCCCTGGTCCATCAGTTCAATCACGCTCTTGTATTCTTATCTGACCTATCCTTTGCATATTAGTAACATTACATATCCATGCTCTCTAACCCCATCTGGGCCTTCAAAACTTCTGTCTCTAATCATCTCCCATTCCCATTTCCATCAGAAGCTATTTCAAAATGTATACTGTCTCCTCAAACATAGTATTTTATCTTCCCCTCCTCACTGTTAGAAGACTTTGTCTCCTACTTGAGTGAAAACTTGAAAAAAAATTACCACTGGGCAGGAACTCCCTCAACTGTGTCCCTTACTAACCCCCACATGTATTAGCATCAACACCCATCCTTTTTCCTTATTGTCAGGAGAGGTATCTTGCTTCCTACAGAAAACAAATTCCTATAATTTTAACTCTGATCCCTAGTCTTATTTTGATGCCTTTCCTCTATACCACCACAGAACCCTGTGGATACTCTCATAGGATTTATCACCTTGTACTTATCTTTTCCCCTACTACCTTTAAAGATCTTCCAGGCTAAGTCTCTTACTAGGTAGCTTACCTCAGCAAAGTTATTTAGCTTTTCCATGCCTAGTTGTCTCTTCTCTAAAAAGGGAATGATACAATTTTGCCGTAAATCCTGGCTCTAGTCATGTGACCCTAGGTAATTATTTGACTTCTTTGTGCCTCAAGACTCCTCATCTCTAAAACAGAAAAACAAAGGGGCACCTGGGTGGTTCAGTTGGTTAAACGTCCAATTTTGGCTCAGGTCATGATCTCACGGTTCGTGGGTTCGAGCCTGTGTCAGGCTCTGTGCTGACAGCTCACAGCCTGGGGCCTATTTTGGATTCCGTGTCTCCCTCTCTCTCTGCCCCGCCCCTGCTCACACTCTGTCTCTCTCTCATTCTCTCTCTCTCAAAAAATAAAATAAAACGGGGGCACCCGGGTGGCTTAGTCTGTTAAGCGTCCAACTTCGGCTCAGGTCACGATCTTGTGGTTCGTGAGTTCCAGCCCCACGTCAGAATCTATGGTGACAGCTCAGAGCCTGGAGCCTACTTCAGAATCTGTGTCTCCCTCTCTCTCTCTGCCCCTCCCCCACTCGTGCTCTGTCTCTCTCTCAAAAATAAATAAACATTAAAAAAATTAATGGCACAAAAACAGACACTCAGATCAATGGAACAGAATAAATAAGCCAGAAATAGACCCACAAACATATGGCCAACTAATCTTTGACAAAGTAGGAAAGAATATCCGATGGAATAAAGACACTCTCTTCAGCAAATAGTGCTGGGAAAACTGAACAGTGACATGCAGAAAAGTGAACCTGGACCACTTTCTTACACCATACACAAAAATAAACTCAAAATGGATGAAAGACCTAAATGTAAGACAGGAAGCCATCAAAATACTTGAGGAGAAAGCAGGCAAAAACCTCTTTGACGTTGGCTGCAGCAACTTCTTACTCAACACATCTCCAGAGGCAAGGGAAACAAAAGCAAAAATGAACTATTGGGACCTCATCAAGATAAAAAGCTTCTGCACAGGGAAGGAAACAATTAGCAAAACTAAACGGCAACCAACAGAATAGGAGAAGATACTTGCAAACAATATATCAGATAAAGGGTTAGCATTCAAAATCTATAAAGAACTTATCAAATTCAACACCCAAAAAAACAAATAATCCAGTGAAGAAATGGGCAAAAGACATGAATA
This sequence comes from Neofelis nebulosa, assembly GCF_028018385.1. Taxonomy (NCBI): domain Eukaryota; kingdom Metazoa; phylum Chordata; class Mammalia; order Carnivora; family Felidae; genus Neofelis; species Neofelis nebulosa. The sequence continues at coordinate 81,649,034 of NC_080800.1, read as the reverse complement.
GACACTTCTCCAAAGAAGACATCCAGATGGTCAACTGACACATGAAAAAAATGCTCAGCATCACTCATCATCAGGCAAATACAAATCAAAACCACAATGAGATACCACCTTACACCTGTCAGAATGGCTAACATTAACAACTCAGGCAATAGCTGTGACGAGGATGTGGCGGAAGGAGAACACTTTTGCACTGCTGGTGGGAATGCAAACTGGTGCAGTCACTCTGGAAAACGGTTCCTCAAAAATTAAAAATAGAACTACCCTATGACCCAGCAATTACACTACTAGGTATTTATCCAAGGGATACAGGTATGCTGTTTTGAAGGGGCACATGCACCTCTATATTTATAGCGGCACTATCCATAGCCATTGATGGATGAATGGATAAAGAAGATGTGGTATGTACATATACATACACAACGGAGTATTACTCAGCAATCAAAAAGAATGAAATTTTGCTACTTCCAACTATGTGGATGGAACTAGAGGGTATTATGCTAAGCGAAATCAGTCAAAGAAAGACAAAAATCATGACTTCACTCATATGAGGACTTTAAGATACAAAACAGATGAACATAGGGGAAGGGAAGCAAAAATAATATAAAAACAGGGAGGGGGTGAGGCACCTGGGTGGCCCAATCGGTTGAGCATCCACTTTGGCTCGGTCATGATCTCACGGTTTGTGAGTTCGAGGCCTGCGTCGGGCTCTGTGCTGTCAGCTCAGAGCCTGGAGCCTGCTTCGGATTCTGTGATTCCCTCTCTCTCTTCTCCTCCCCCACTCACGCTCTGTCCCTCTCTCTCTCTCTCAAAAAATGAATAAACGTTAAAAAAAATTAAAAAAAAAAAACAAAACAGGGAGGGGGACAAAACATAAGAGACTCTTAAATATGGAGAACAGAGGGTTACTGGAGGGGTTGTGGGAAGAGGGATGGGCTAAATGGGTAAGGGGTATTAAGGAACCGACTCCTAAAATCATTGTCGCACTATATGCTAACTAACTTGGATGTAAATTTAAAAAATAAATTAAATTTAAAAAATTAAATAAAGCATTAAAAATTTTTAAAGAAAATAATAAAATAAGGATAAAAGCCTATATCTTGTAAGGTTGTCAAGAGACTTAAATGGGTTAAAACCACATTTTATCTCGTGTATATTTTATTTATTTATTTTTTTTTTCAGTTGTTATGACTTTATTGCATACAAGGCAAGCTTCATGAGCATGAGACCTATGCAGTTACACAGAACCCAATCTTTTTTTTTTAATTTTTATTTTTTATTTTTTAATATATGAAATTTACTGTCAAATTGGTTTCCATACAACACCCATCGTGTATATTTTATACTTACACACATTTTAGTTTGGCCCAGCTAACTTTCTAGTGTTCACTAGTCACATGAGGTTAATGGCTACCATACTGGACAGCGCAAGTACAAAAAATAGTAGGTGCTCAATAAACATTTTTTAAAAGTAAGCTCTGTGTCTAACATGGGGCTTGAACTCATGACCCAAGATCAAGTCACATGTTTCACTGACTGAGCCAGCCAGATGCCCCTCAATATTTTTTTAAAGGAATATTGATGTAAAAAAATATTGAATTTTAAAGGAATATTTCAGAACCCCAGGACTAGAAAAAATACTTTACATAATCCAATATTTTTTTTTACATTTTAAATCTCTGAAAATAGGACTAATCTTATAATTGATGCCATATGACAGTTTTAATGACAGCACTTTTTAGTAGTGGTTCATAAGATAATGATGTCTCTTACAATTGATGGCATCTTAGAGTTGATAAAATAACTGTATATAAAGCACAGAATGCCTAGCATATAAGCCTCACATATATTAACTATTATGTCTTACTGTTATTTGTATTTTCAATTCTAAATTCAATGTCTGGCATAGTATGCAGTTAATAAATGTTCATTAAGTGAATTTCTACAGGATGCCTTGTGCTCTAAAACTTTGTACATCTAAATCCAAATATATTATATGCCTTCCAAAACTACCTCCTTCCCTTTTATGTTCAAAGTTACCATCATTCTGAGCCATGCTGAGAAATGGCTCAGATCTTGATCTCCTGATCCTTTCCTTAATCCAGTTTAGGTACCAGATCCTGTCAATTCTTCCTTTATAATTTCCACCAAAACCTGTCCTTTCACTTTTTCATCCCCACTGCCACCTCCTTAGTTTAGGACAGTGGTTCTCAAACCTTTTGGTCTCAAGACTCTTTACGTTCTTAAAACTTAGAGGATCCCAAAGAGCTTTTGTTTATCTGGTTTATATCTATAGATACCCACCATATTAGAAATTAAAACTGAGAAATTTAAAAATGGTTATTAATCCATTAAAAAATAATAAACCCATTACATGCTAACATAAATGACATATTTTATGAAAAACAACTAATTCTCCAAAAAAAAAAAAGACTAGAGTGACATTAATGTTTCAGACTTAATAGAATACAGCTGGATTCTCTGCTTCAGCACTAAACCTGGTGCCCTTTGTTTTCACTGAAGTAAATGAAGAAAATCCAGCCTCACAGACACGTAGTCAAAAAAGAAAGGAATATTTTAATACCCTTTTCATAAAATGGTGTATATTAGTCTTGATAAATGGCAGTCTCTTAAGAGTTAGCTGCAATGTGGAATCTGAAACCTTATTAATGAACTCTTTGTACTGTTCTATTAAAATTCATTGGTGTATAAAATTAAAGTCTGTTGAAAAAACATTAAAGAAATAGTCTTTTGAAAAAGTATTACGTAAATAAATAAAATTCATTGATATATCTTGCATTTTGAATGGATCTTTCACCCATGTATAATTTTATAACATCACACTTAGTCATCTGGAAAAGACTGGTTTATTGAGTTATACCAAGCTTCCAAATATTGACACATTTCATTACAATTCACATTTATTATTATTGTTACCAATCTCATCAGAAAAGTTTAAGTATTGGGAAGCTGTCAAGTTCACAGTGGTAGATACAAATTTTCCCAACTCATAATTTTCACTTGAAAGCTCAAATCAGTGGGAACAAATACTTCAAGTTGTTTCCTTTGAAATGACAGGCTGGCTTTTCATTTTTGAGAAAACATCTGCCAAATACCCACATCTGAATAACCATAGTTTAAACGTCAGTCATTCAAGTAAAAATGGTATTCCATGAAGAAAGCAGCTAGTTTAGCTCACAACTCAATCACATAAGTGCTATTCCTCAGGACAACAATTGTACTTTAGTACACAGAAGGGATTTATTTGTATTTCCTATTTCATCACACAGAATATTAAAAACATGTCTCAAAGGTTGAAATTTAGTAAAATTAATGCATTATTTTTTACTGCTTCATTTGAGAGATTAAGAGAAACTAGCATTTTTGTTTTTTACTACAGTGAAGAACAAAATGACCATTAATACAGTTTGGCCCCACTGCCCTGATTCTGGCTAAGGCACCAGTGAGAGAGTGAGAGAGTGAGAGAGAAAGAGAGAGCACAAACTGGGGAGGGGCAGAAAGAGAGGGAGACACAGAATCGAAGCAGGTTCCAGGCTCCAAGCTGTCAGCACAGAGCCCAACGCGGGGCTCGAACTCACAAACCATGAGATCATGACCTGAGCTGAACTCAGACGCTTAACCAACTGAGCCACCCAGTCGCCCCTCAGGCACCAGTTATATTCACCATTACTTTATAGCACCATCAGTGCAAATGCCAACACAATGAAAATAGCAGATAACATCTTGACATTGCTATGAAAATAATTTTGACCTCTCAGAACTCCTGAATCAGGGAGACTCAAGGGGCCCACAAATCATATTTGAGCATTTCTAGTCTAGGACTTCATCACTTTATACCTGGATTATCATATTAGTCTCCTAACTATTCTTCCCAACACTAGCCTCTCTCCTTATTCATATTGTTTGGCATACTAAACACAACTTCCAACAATTCTGCTTTCAACATGTTCTTCCCAAAAATTATCACTGATTTCCCCACTGGATAGAGGATAAAGTTCAAATTCTTTAGCATCACCTTAAGACCTCTACAATCTTTCCTCATCCAACTTTTTCAGCCCTACCTTCCACCACTGCCTGACACAACTGTAGTTAAGTCAGACTGATCTATTGAAGTTCTCTGGGAACAAAATTTACACAGCTAACACCTTTGCTTGAAATGTTCCTGTCATATGAAATATTTCCTTTTATCAAATCTCACATCCTATTCAACCTTCAAGGACTAGCTTGATGCCCACATACTTTATTTATGATGCTTTTTCTAATCACTCTGGTTTACAGTGCTCTCTTCCTTCTTGGAAAAGTCACAGCAATTATTATCCCCACATTGTCATATACTGTCTTTGATAATTTAACTCTTAAGATATTATTTAACTTTATGTACTTTCCTTAATCCCCCAACTGGATTTTAAATCCCTGGAATACAGAAACTCTCTGCTAAACTTTTAATCTTCTACAATGCCTAGTACAATGCAACGAATACAGTGAAAACATCAATTTTTAAAAGTAAAATCAATGAATGAATTTCCTTTCCAAATCCAAGAGGAATTTGGTTAAATGAATGATTCACACGGTCTATGAACTACTGATGGCCCTTGAAAGTCTTCCAGGTGGACAGTAGATTGATTTCTTAGAGTTACTAATGTTTTCAAGGGGAATAATTATGCTATTTCATCAAAATCAGTCCACTAGCATCTCATCAAAAGCAATCCTCTCCTCATTAATTCTGATGAGGTTTTTGCAGTGGTAATACAAGAAAATGTAGAATAAGTGACCCACAGGACTCTGTTAAAGTGGTTTTAAAGGGAAAAGATTACAATCACTGCCCTAAATTAGCAGAGACTCCAATGTGGAGTCGATTCTATCTGTAACATTTCCTTAAAAGAAAATATAAAGCAAATATGGTAAAAACTTTGTTAATATGAAAGACAGGTGCAAGAGTGTTATGCTTTATACTTTTCTGTATGTTTAACATTTTATTTTTAATTTTTTTAATGTTTATTTTTAATTTTTTTGATGTTTATTTTTGAGAGAGATAGCACAAGCAGGGGAGGGGCAGAGAGGGAGGGAGACATAGAATCCTAAGCAGGCTCCAGGCTCTGAGCTGTCAGCCCAGAGCCCGACGCAGGGCTCTAATTCACATGTTGTGAGATCATGACCTGAGCCGAGGGGAACACTCAACCAACTGAGCCACCCAGGAGCCCCTTTTTTTAAAATGTTTATTACTTATTTTTTGAGAGAGAAAGAGAGAGAGAGAGAAAGAGACAGAGACAGAGCATGAGCTGGGAGGGGCAGAGAGAGAGGGAGACACAGAATCCAAAGTAGGCTCTGGCTCTGAGCTGTCAGCACAGAGTCCAACATGGGGCTCAAACTCACGAACCAGATCATGACCTGAGCCGAAGTCAGAGGCTTAACCAACTGAGCGACCCAGGTGCCGCTGACTATTTTAAAATAAGGAAAAACAGGGGCAACTAAGTGCCTCAGTCGGTTAAGCCTCCAACTTCAGCTCAGGTCATGATCTCACGGTTCATGAGTTCAAGCCCCGCATCGAGCTCTCTGCTGGCTATCTGCTGTTGGCATAGACCCGGCTTTGGATCCTCTGTCCCTCTATCTCTCTGCCCTTCCCTGCTCACGTTCTCTCTCTCTCTCTCTCTCTCTCTCCATCTCTCTCTCAATAAATAAATAAATAAATAAATAAACAAACAAACAAACAAACTTAAAAAACTTTAAAAAATATTTAAAATAAGGAAAAACAGGGCACTGGGGTGGCTCAGCCGGTTGAGCATCCAACTCTCAGTTTTGGCTCAGGTCATGATCTCATGGGTTCATGAGTTTGAGCCCTGTGTCTGACAGCACAGAGCCTGCTTGGGATTTCTCTCTCTCTTCCCTTCCCCAGCTCATGCGCATGCGTGCTCTGCCTCACTCTCTCAATAAATAAATTAACATTTAAAAATAAAAATAAGGAAAAACTCATTGTGTGGCACTTTGAAGCACATATCATGTGCCAATATACAAGAGCGTACCATTTGATTGATGCATGATGTCCAATTTTTACTTACCAGTGCATCATCTTCCAATGAGGCAAAAAAGAAGCCATAGAGTAAGTTAATTTGCTCCTTGTGATCAATGAAGTCAAACATAGCAACCAGCCAACGATAAAAAAGTACCTATCAAGAGACAAAATGCTTATCTTTAGAGAAATATAACTGGCACAGGAGAGAGCTTAATTGCCCACTCAGGGCTATTTTAGAGGCCTCTAGCACAAAGTAGGATAATAGATTTTATATCTCAGTAAAAAATTTCTGCTTGAGCAGAGTCCCTGCATCAAGTTATATTGTTCCAAAACCACAGGCTTTCCACAAAAAGCCACTGCCATTACTCCATAAGTGGCTCTTCCTTGCCAGCCCTTAAGTGGTTCTGAAGGACTTATCATCAAAGTGTTTAAAAAGATTACCTTGGTGCTACCAGAACACTTGCCAACACAAAGCCAGGAGACCGCCTTAACCACAGAATCTTCTGATATTAGAGTTGTTGGAATCATGCACTTCAATATCCGAGTGTTTACAACATTTCCTGGAAAGCAGACAAAACTGCAAATTAAACTACATTTTAGAATCTTGTTTATTACTTTACTATTATTCACTTAGTCCAAAAAAATCTCACTGTATACTGAAGACAATAAACAACAGTAATATTTGATAGATCTCTTATCATCATTTCAAAACATAGTTTCAAAAAAAATGTACCTTTAACTTCTAATATAAACTATAAAGCAAATTCTTGGACTCTATATTTCTATTTAAAAAAGGAGGATGAGTACAGGGTTTCTCTTTGGGGTGATGAAAATGTGTGGGAATTAGAAAGTGGTGATGATTGTACAACTCTGTGAATATGCTAAAAAAAATCCTGAACTGCATACTTGAAGAGTGAATTCTATGGAATGTGAATTATACTTCAAAAAAAGCCTTACAAATTTCAAAGATTATTTTTTATTTAGTTATTTTTTTTTTCAACGTTTTTTATTTATTTTTGGGACAGAGAGAGACAGAGCATGAACGGGGGAGGGGCAGAGAGAGAGGGAGACACAGAATCGGAAACAGGCTCCAGGCTCCGAGCCATCAGCCCAGAGCCTGACGCGGGGCTCGAACTCACGGACCGCGAGATCGTGACCTGGCTGAAGTCGGACGCTTAACCGACTGCGCCACCCAGGCGCCCCATTTAGTTATTTTTTAATGGCACAATAGATTCTTATTTAAAGCTACAGACAGACATCTTGCATGAGCTGCTTCATTTAAGAATAAATATATTTGTATTCTCCATCCCTCCCAAAAAGTGGGGAGGACAGCAGAATGAAACAGCTATTCTTGGAATTAGCTGGCAGTAATATCATTCTATACTGGTCCAATCTTTCCATCATACTCTCTGGCTTCCATGGTATACTTCCATCTGGTAATAGAAGTGATGCTGCAAATAGCTTTGTACACACCCTATATCAATTTCTGCTTATGAAGGTTTCAAGAATTAAATGCATATCTCATCAATTTTTTTGGTACATAAACATTGTTTCATTTGCATTATAATGTAATCACACCAGTCACTGAAAAAACAACTATTCTCAACTTCTCATGCAAATAGAATTTTCAAAAGCATCTTGGATCCATGTCTTTAACCACTGTTTCACATGCATTACAGTGTGCTGATCACATCCATTCACTATAATAACACAGTTCTCACTTCTGCAATTAGCATTCTTAGAAATTATCTTATACAGTTTGTTTTAGATATATTCTAGGATGATGATCACATCCATTTATGGAAATAACACTGATCTTAATTTGGCCCGTAGGTAACATCCTCAGAAACATCTTACACGCATCTTTTTTTTTTCCCTGAGGGTGAAGATCTCTATTTATTTTTTAAATAAAAATTACATATATTTAAGATGTATAGCATGATATCATACGCATATACATAGTGAAATGATTACTACAGCCAAGATAATTTACAATTATCTCCTCACATTGTTAACATTTGTGTGTGTGCGGTGAGAGCACCTGAAATCTACTCTCTGACCAAATTTCCCACATTCAATACAATATTATTAACTATTGGGGCACCTGGGTGGCTCAGTCAGTTGAGCATCTGACTTTGGCTCAGGTCCTGATCTCACTGTTCGCGAGTTCAAGCCCCACATCGGGCTCTGTGATGACAGCTCAGAGCCTAGAGCCTGCTTCAGATTCTGTGTGTGTGTCTCTCTCTCAGTCTCTCCCCCACTCACACTCTGTCTCTCTCTCTCTCTCTCTCTCTCAAAAATAAATAAACATTAAAAACAATATTAACTATAATCATCATGCTATACATTAGGTCTCTAAATTTATTCATTCTACATATACCTCAATTTCTATTCCATCATTCTGTGGAGAAGGAAGGAAGCAGTGATGGCAGGTGATGAATCACAAGAATAAAAATCTCTCTATTCCACTATGGTTCCTTGTTTTCATTTCTCTTTTCTCCCTTACTCCCATCCCCAACTCTTCTAAAGTTTAAAACAGTCTGACCACTAACACTTCACACATGTACCAAATTCAAAGGGTGAATTCAATAGACTTAATACTTACTTCCCAGCAACTTTTTTTTTTTTTTAATTTTTTTTTTCAACTTTTTTTTATTTATTTATTTTTGGGACAGAGAGACAGAGCATGAACGGGGGAGGGGCAGAGAGAGAGAGAGACACAGAATCGGAAACAGGCTCCAGGCTCCGAGCCATCAGCCCAGAGCCTGACGCGGGGCTCGAACTCACGGACCGCGAGATCGTGACCTGGCTGAAGTCGGACGCTTAACCGACTGCGCCACCCAGGCGCCCCCCCAGCAACTTTTTAATTTCTAAAGTGTCTGAAGTCCTTTTTTCAAAACTTTATTAACTTTGAGAGAGAGAGAGAGAGAGAGAGAGCGCGCAAACAGGGGAGAGGCAGAGAGGGAGAGACGGAATCCCAAGGAGGCTCTACACTATCAGCGCAGAGCCCAATACAGGCTCAATCTCATGAACCATGGGGTCATGACCTGAGCCAAAATCCAGAGTCAGAAGCTTAACTGACTGCACCCCAAAGTCCTTTTGTACTTAACTATGAAATTTGTAGCACACCTGCCCCTGAATATGCATTTCAACTTAGCAAAAGAGCTATATGTAAAGATATAGTAGTGATAGAGGGTATCACAGAAATAACGAAAAGGAGAAAAACAATTAAGGAGGCCACATTTCACATCTCCAATTCCAGCTTAACAGAAAAATGAAGTTAGAATAGAAAGAAAGAGATTATTTTTAAAATTGCCATATACTAGTTTCCAAGGCTGAGACATGCATTTGCCACAAGACCTGACAAACATCATGAAAACCTTCTAACCATTACTTCCTAAGATATCAAAAAAAGAGAAATTCCAAAATAGAAAATACTTGTATATTCCATACATGTTTTAAGGGGAGAAGAAATAGAATTCACAATAGACACTGATTAGTTAAACATGGATTCCTGGAGGGGCATCTGGGTGGCCCAATCGGTTAAGTGTCCAACTTTGGCTCGGATCATGATCTCCTGCTTCATAAGTTCGAGCCCTGCGTCAGGTTCTGTGCTGACAACTCAGAGTCTGGAGCCTACTTCAGATTCTGTGTCTCCCTCTCTCTCTGCCCCTCCCCCACTTGTGCTCACTCTCTCTCTGTCTCTCAAAAATAAATAAAACATTAAAAAAATTAAACATGGATTCCTGGAAAGATATTAGAATCAAAAAATTTAGGGGCACCTGGGTGGCTCAGTCGATTAAGCATCCAACTTCAGCTCAGGTCATGATCTCGCAGTTCATGAGTTCGAGCCCCAAGTTGGGCTCTGTTCTGACAGCTCAGAGCCTGGAGCCTACTTTGAGTTCTGTGTGTCTCTCTCTCTCTCTGCCCCTCCCCCACTCTCATTCTGTCTCTCTCTGTGTCTCAAAAATAAATAAAACGTTAAAAAATAAAAGAACCAAAAAATCTGAAACCGCTTAAAAGAAGAGCCAATTTTATCAGGTCAAATTTAACTTTGTGGGAAAACACAGAGAATTAATCAAGTAAAGGTAGAGAACTAAAATACCTGGGAGTCATATTTTGATTTCAGCTAGTAATGTGTTGTTGCTTTAAAACCTACACCCCTAAAAACATGATGCTAGGGTATACACAAAGGAACCCAATATGCAAGGGCCAGGAAATAACATATAAAGCAACCAGTTTTGACAGATGTCTTAACAGTTCAAAAAAAAAAAAAAGTAGAAAGCCCAATAGCAGTGTGGTACGGTATAAACACTAGAAGGGGAATTAGAAGATCGAAGTTCCCCAGTTCTAACTCTGACATTAAGCAAGTCTCTTTAACCACTCTGAGTCTCAGTTTCCTCACCTTTAAAATGAAGATGTTCAAGGCCTTAAATACCTTCCGAGTCTGAATTTGGATGAGAGTAGGTTAAAAGGTTCTTGTCAAGTAAAAAAGAATACGGTTCAGGTGTTATTTCTTTCTAAGAACCTCTCCCCCTCCATTCAAAATGCACTTAGAAGAGGAAAGGAATCATTCCACAAAAACAAAAGCATATTGTCTGTTAGATCATAGACACTATAAAGGAAACAGTATCAACAGGGACTTGTCATAGGCAAGTAAACTTAAAAGCAATGAAACAGATCAAGTGATCCCTTAAACTGCCTTCTAGCAGCATTATTTAAAGTATTATCTATGCTTCTTAAGAGAAATACTAAAAATGACTCCCATATATTTGGAGATAAGAGTCTATACATTCTATTTGTAAAGACATGTGATAACTAACCATTCTCAACATATGCACACAGAAACTTTTGGTTCATAAGGTAGTTTGAACACAAGAAAGGTCCATTTTATAATCTTACCAAATTGGCTTTATGAAGAGAATAGTACAAATAAGGAACTACAGCTGATACCAATAAACAATCTAATTCAAAGTCTGGAAGGCAAAACTAACTGCAAACTGATGACAAATGTATCCCCTTGACATACCAAATTTGCCACTAAGTGCCACATTTAGTAGAATGTCAATTCCTTCTGGAGCTAAGCCACTCTTCCAAGCCACATTTTCCACAGTTTTCAAGTGTTTTTCCAAGGTTTTATCTCTACTCCGTGAAGTTTCAACAGGACCTGGAAAAAGGAACAATATTAAATAGTGGGACCTTTAAAATTCTTTCAGTCTTCAACCTCAACAGTTGCAACTTGGGATACTATAAAGAAATAGCTTTATGTTAAAAATGTCTTCCCCAAAATGTTTCAAAGCCTTTAAAATTCTACAATATTTAACAGCAATGGAGCAATAGCACCTTCAGTGAGGAAAACTGAATCATGCTCTGGCATCTCTGATCTAAAGTAACTAAAAGCACTGAACTTAGACTATAAGCTGATCCAATACTAGGGCAGTAGTTCCCAAACTCTGCTGCAAATTGGAATCACCTAAGGAGACTTTTAAAAATCCTGATGCCCAGACTGCATTCCACACCAATAAAATCAGAATGTCTAAGACTGGATGCCAGGCATCAATGTTTTTTTTAAAGATTCTCAGATAATCTCAATGTGCAGCAGTTTGGGAACCACACTGGCAAGAGTTTGTTTTGTTGTTGTATCCCTAGTACCCAACATACTGACATTAGTAACTGCTCAATAAATGCCTATTAAATAAAAAAAAAAGCATGAATGAACAAAAATATGCTTTCCTTTAAAAATCCATTAAGGGAGCACCTGGGTGGCTCAGTGGGTTGAGCATCCCACTCTTGGTTTTGGCTCAGGTCGTGATCTCCCAGTTCATGAGTTTCAGCCTCACAATGGGCTCTGTGCTGACGGTGCTGGGCCTGCTTGGGACTCTCTCTCTCTCTCTCTCCCCCTCTCTCTCTCTGCGCCTCCCCTGCTCATGCTTTCTCTCTCTCAAAATAAATAAAGTTAAAAAAATATTTAAAAAATTAAAATCCATAAGTAAAAGGCGTAGGATATTTTTTTACAGATATAGAACTTTCATAAGAAAAATTATCTGTCTTACCTTTCTCAAAGTATCTCACTGCTCTTTTCAGAGCATCTTCTGCTTCATCATCAGCATGTCCATAATCTTTCACTGGATCGTTTTGTCCATGTTTTAAGCTGCACTTTGAGTCATTTAGGTCCTCTTCTTTCAAGGCCAAGAGATTAGTCTTATAACTATCACTATCTTGTGAAGTCCTCTTTTGTGCCTTAGAGTCCTTAACTCTCTTTTGAGGTGACATTATTGCACATGTTCTATACAGAAACAAGTGTGAAGTTACCATTAAACAGGCAAACCATCCCTTTTTACTCCACAAAAACAGGAACCATATCTGCCTTGTATTCCCAAACATTCAGTACATGATAACTATCACACAAGCAGCATACACACAAAATACCTGACAACAATCCTGGCAACAAAGTCTATAGGTTAACTTGCACAGAAAGCCCTTGACCAAAATAGGAATAGGGAGAAACAACTCTCCAAGGTAACATTTACCAGTTGAACTTGACTTATTGTGGAAAAAAAGAACACAAGCAACATAGCAAGCTCTCTTAAAATGGTTCTATCACACAATAAGTCCAAAACTATTCCATCTTATACATTCAATCTCACTTTCTCCACTCACTCCTATATTTCTCCACCCTCCTTGATTTTGCTTTTAATATTTTATGCTCGCCACTTTGTGAGTGCTAAGTTAAAACTGCACAGTTCAAAAGTCAAACTGGTGACCAAACTAAGGATTCTCACAACAGAATTATTCCCCGTGAACTCATTTATTCCATAAATAATTGTTGATCAACTATATCCAAAGCACAGTTCTAGTTACCAGGGATAAGATAACAAAACAGTCAAGGTCTCTACCCTAATGAAACTTATGGGGGTAGCGTGGGGAGGAGTGTGAAAGGGGAGTGATACCATCTGATTTGTTGTAAGACCGTTTCAGCTGCAGTGTGGAGAAAAGAATGTTAGGGGATAAAGGAGTGAAAACAGACCAATTTTTAAAAGTCTTGCACAAGTCCAGAAGACATATGACTGTAGTCTGAACTAGGCCTAAAACAGAGGTGGAAGAGGTAGAAAATGACTGATATGTTTTGGAGATGGACTGGGCAAGGCCGTGATAAAAGAACTGGATGTAGGGAAAGAAAAGCTAAGAGAGGATCCCAGAATGCCTTTTAAGTTTTGGCCTCAAATAGGAAAAACTAAGGAAATGGTCGGAAAGACAGTTACTCAATCCCACCTCCCTACAACATATGAGGCCGGAGCAGGAGAGCAATACGTATATCTAAGCCAATGGGAAGTTCCAGGTTCTGAGTAGTTTCCTAGGGTACTAGAAAAGAAGGGAGGGATAGCAGCTTCTGAACCCATCCAGTTGAACCGTCCCATCATCGCTTCCCATGAACCCGCCCCTTCACAGCCTGCCCCAGCAGAGAGCGAACTTGGCCATGATGACTCACCCACTAGACAGATACCTGGGCTGGGGAAAAATCCGACCCCAGCCACACCTTGTAGGAGAGTCCTGCTCAGAAATCAGGAGATTCCCTCCGCTCTGAGGGCCCCCATTTCGTGCAGCCTTTAAAAGTACCTCACCTGTTCGAGCCCCGTGTCGGGCTCTGTGCTGACAGCTCAGAGCCTGGAGCCTGCTTCCAATTCGATGCCTCCCACTCTCTCTCTGCCTCTCCCCTACTCACGTTCTGTCTCTCTTTAAGAAGAAAAGGAAAAGAAAAAGAAAAAGAAAAAGAAAAAGAGAAAGAAAAAGAAAGTACCTCACCTAACACACTCCTTCTTCAAAGCCTCCGGAATTCAAACACCGCCTCCTAGATTCAAATAAATGGACCCCGCCCCGCGCATGCGCTTCTGCGGAGACCCAGTCCGCGGCCAGGCAGAGAGGCGCGCTTTGCTGAAGCCTGATTGGTTGCGTTTCAACTCAAGGACGCGAGGCCGTGAGCGGGTTGACGCAGACCCAATTCCGGAGAGCCGCTCCCCCGCCAGCCCCGGGCAGGGGGGCGTGTGGGCCGTTGCTGCCAGAGCTAGCTGATTGGCCGTTGCTGCCAGAGCTAGCTGATGGCTAGAGCTCCCGCTGTCTTAATAATGTTTGCCTTTGTTATTTTGCTTGAAACCCGACAACTAGTGTCTCAATTCCTGAATTTAACAAGAGCAATTCAGTTATAGTGATCATTTTGCCCAGATTGACCCCAATGTCGGGACTTTGTAGAAAAATATGAAACTGCAAACTTAGCAATAAAGGCTGCTTCTCCCTTGCTGTACAAGAGACTTAGGTTATGAAGCTGTCGCTTTTCCCAGGTGAAGCAAGGAGGTGGGAAGAAAGGGCAGCTGTATCTGCCCTCTTTATACCGAGGTTGGGCAGCCGTATCTTCCAGGGTTTGCTAGAAACCTGTGTCCTAAGGTAGGTGTGGAACCTTGCACGTAACCCGCCAGGCAACACGTAAAGATTTCTAACTTTGGGGAATCAGTGAGTTTTAAAGAAACTGGCTAAAACAGCAACATGGGCTTAGTCTAAGACCTGAGTTTAGTCCCTAGTATAATCTCTTAACTAGAGTAGGAATTAGGAAAGGTAAATTGAATGGCTCTCACTGATTTTTTTTTGAGGCCAAAGCATAACCATAAACTGTAGGCAAAACTGTAGGAGAAAACTGAAATCTTAGGAAATGAAGAATCAAAGATTAAGTTGATATATTTTGGAAAGATGACACAGAAATTACTATTGACTGCATCTCATGATTTTTGGAGTACTTTCATGAACTATTGTTTAATCATGCATAAGAATTGAATGTTTGATATTTGCTATGACAGCTGCTCCTATCTAGTAAAACTGAAAATTTCTCAAGAGTCATTTTTCATACTTTTAATGATTTCATAGACCCAAATGTGAATTGGAAGGGATTTTAAACCTTCAATCCCCTTCCCTTTTGTAGATGGTGAAACTGGGGCTCTGAGTGGTGAAATAACTTTACTAATATGACAGGTCTGTGGCATTGGAATTTGTGCCACTTTGTGGACACACACAGTGAGAGAACACTGGTTCACCTTTATTTAATATACCTGCAATTTTCTCTGAAATCACTCTTCCACCTTCCCTTGGCATCATCTAGTGAAACAGAACTCCAAAAACCTGAAAATTGTATTGATCCTAATTCTATGGCTTTCTGTTTTATATGCTGACATCACAAAATTGTGGGAAAACTTAAAATGAGACTGGAAAGTTGGTAACCTCGTTAGTATATTAAGTGACTATACTTCTCCTTCTCTTTCTTCTCCCTTATCCAGAATCAGAAATAAAAGAGCCTGAATCGCTTGATATGACCCTTTCTTCCCAGATTTTCATTATTTGTCCAGGCAGTTTCCTCCAAATTTCAAAAATTTTTATTTTGAAAGAATGAGAGAAATAAGACAGAGGTATCAATTAACAAGAACAATGACACTGAAGAAAATACAATAATTTGTACTCCCCACACAAACACCCCCACCCCTCTCCCCATCCCTGGCACAATAATATTAAAACCATCAAAGTACATCTAACAAGGAGAAACAGCAGTATGGAATGAAGAAAGCAATGTTTCATACTGCTCAATCCAACTAACCCATATCAAATGTCCTTCCCCCAGATAAACTCCACCCATCAGAATTGATAAAGAGGTGTAGAGGAGACAACCATGGGAGTAACTTGGATCTCTGCTTACACTTGCAAAGTTCAGTGAAGATTCAATAGGAGTAGTGAGTCTGGCAGGGAAACACTGGTTACAGCTCCTCTGTCAAGTTTCAGATGATTTAAGAGAACAGCTAGAGTTTGAGATTCACAGAATTCTAACAGGACTAATCCCTGCTCCCTCAACTGCAACAGTGGAGCAGCTGCCAAATCCTGGTTAGCTGCTGAGAATAGTAGGAAGTGAGACAGCTTTTGGCTTAAGAAAATCCAAAAAAGAGGTCTGGTGACAAGTTACTGTGTCAGTTTCAAACTGTGAGTAAAGGAGCTTAGTAGGTTGGATTGGGGCAAAGGAAAGGTGAAACTTCCAATTTTATCACTTGAAGAATTAGATTATGTATGGACTGCATATATCCCTTCTTTTAATTAAACTGAATATAGAGTATTTAAAATTTCAACAACTGTTACAGTGGAGGCTAATCAGTATAACTCAGTGTCTCAAATTGAAGGAACTTTTTCCTAAAGTGATAAATTGGTTCTCAGCTTAATCTATTGAGAGAAATTCCCTCATCCCACAGAAACATATCACTTGATTTATACCAGAAGTAAGTAGGATTCTCTTTATAGGAGGTTTATTTTATTCTGCCCTTACTAGAATCAGTCTATAAAGGGAAGGATACCTGTGCAGGATTAGTTTAAGATCAGAACCTTCTCCTCACACTTGCATGCATGCACACACACACACACACACACACGCACACACACACACAGTAAATACATTTTCCCACATATAATCTTACAGTCACATGCTTGCTGGAGTCCATCTCACAAATACACTTCAATAGTTAGCCATATACATGTGCATGCAGCAAGATGTGAGAATTTCCCTGGAGTGATTAAAGGTGGTGCACTATGTCTATGTGGGGAGGTCATTTTAGGGTATAGGTGTACACAAGCCAATAGGGCCATTAACTTGCAGATTATATTTTTTCCTTTCCCTCAAGATAAATCAAATGAAAAACACACACTGACATCTTCCTGGGTGTAATGGAGGCAACTGCCTGGAAGGTCCACTTTTTGCACTTTTGCTTTCCTATGATAACTTCATTTTGCCCTGAGGGGCCTTCTCATATAAGGAGGGCTGCTCCTCTGCATTCCCGGAATTCCCTGCTTGCCCTGGTGGTGGTGAGGGCTTCTTCTCAGAAGATCGGTCTTCTGGCTTGCGAGCAATTAACAGGCGGCAGGTGAGCAGGATTCCAAACACCAGAGCATGGGCGTAGCGTTTGAGAGGATCACCAACTAGCTGATGGAAGAAGAGCACAGCCAACACGAGCAAGAGTAGGAAGAAGTTGGCCACATCTTTGGGACGCCCAGGCACAAGGGTCATGACAATGCCACAGGCCACCTCAAGAGCACCAATGCTTTTGCGGAGGAGAATGGAATTGATCCCCATTTTCTTCAGCAGAGGGAGGGCTCGGACATAGCTCTTGTAAGCACGTTTCTAGAGTGAAATACCATAAGGAATGCCACATTAACCATGATTTTAACATTAGAATGAAGAAAGCACAAGCAAGATCTTCCTTCCCCACCATTCCCTTTCTATGTCCCCACTAGGTCCCAATTTTTTTTTACTGTGGCCCCTAAGTAAAATCTTGTAATTAAGATGAGAAAAAAGCAAGAAATCTTCTGAGGACCCTGTGATCTGAACCTTAGTAACAGCACAAAAGAGAATTTGGCTTTATTGTTAAAAATTATTTTCTGATTATAAATCATAAACAACACTAAAAGCATTTTAAAAAAACTTAGGGGTGCCCAGGTGGCTCAGCCAATTAAGCATCCAACTCTTGATTCCAGCTCAGTTCATGATCTCTTGGTTCTTGAGAACAAGCCCCTCATCGGGCTCTGTGCTGACAGCATGGAGCCTGCTTGGGATTCTCTCTCTCCCTTTCCCTCTGCCCCTCCTGCTTGTGCTCTATCTCTCTCTCAAAATAAATAAATAAATAAATAAATAAATAAATAAATAAATAAATAAATAAACAAACAAATAAACAAATGAACATTTAAAAAATAAATAAAAGAAATTTTATTGGGCCCATAAAATCTGGTATGGATTAGCCATATCTACATTTTCTAGCGCTTGCCTCATCCAAACCCAGTTGAATATGAATACCAACCAAAATGAAACAAGGCAAGGCATATTATGGTAAAGCTTCACTAATTTAGACTTCCCTAATTTGGAATCTGATAAGTCAGACAAAAACTGAGCTAGAGTTTATATCTGTGTAATCTGTAAAAATTAAAAAGTGAGTGCTATGTGAATAGAAAAATACAAATGTATGCAAATACTAGACCATTATATCTTTAAAATATAGTAAGAAAAAAATCATTCTCATGGCCATTGAGATAAATCCTTAGGCCTTTACAAGACACTACTTTGATTAGCCTGGTGCAAGTTCATTAATTTTAATTCAACAAATATTTATTAAACACCTACCATGGATTATGCAATGGAGATAAGGAGGTAAATAAGACAGGGACAAGAAGCTCTTGGTCTAGTAGCAGGAAATAGATACATAAAACACCAGTAAAGAGCAGTGTGGTTAACAGCACATGATAGAAGCCTGTACAAGGTCTAATTATAGCCCAAAGTGAGACACCATAGAACAGAGAAGGGAGTCACTGGATACATTACAAAGCAATAAGATTATATTGACCTTAGAGTAATAGACCTTAGAGTAATATTTTTCACTGTATTCAGATTGGCCTGATCCTCATTTTTTAGTAAATCAATGAGATTTCATCAAATGTCTTACTAGGTGGGCCCACTGCTTTGTTTTTAGTAAGTGTCCATTAATTCATTCAATATTTATTAGTGCCTCCTTGTGCTAGGCACTGTACTAGGTACTTTGGATACAGATGTCAATCATTCAAAGGCCCTGCCTTCCTGAAGCTTGAGTTTATATGATGAAAAGTAATGTAAATACAGAAGTGCAATAAAGTGTAATGGGTGCTGAATAAAATCATATAGTGAATAGAGTAGAGGCAAGCCAGAGTGGTCAAGTCTCCCTAGATGGAAACTGAGAAAAGCTAGAGTGGAATATTAAAGGAAGAGCAGGTGTTTGCAATATCAACAAGGGAAGCTCACTGCGGGCACAGGAAAATGGACGAGCAAAGGCCCTGAAGCACAAAACAGACGTGTGTGTTTCAAACACTGCCCCAGTTCAGCATAGGTTGGAGGAGGGAGAGGTCAGAGTAAGACATGAGACAGGGGAGATAGATATGAATAATGGATCATGAAAACTATATATATCCTTTTATATATGTCTATATATGTGTCACCGTGAGATCATGGAGAACTATATATGTTGTGTTGGAGAGGTGGACTTTATCCTATAAGCCAGGAGGTGTAACATAATTTGCTTTCGAGAAAGGTCCCTTTGGAAATAATGTGGAGGATGGACTGGGAGAGGTACGCTTGGAAGCAAGGAAACCAAGTAAGAGTAGGGTAATGACAGTAAGGAGAGAGGGAGGGGACAGTCAAGGATACTTTTAATGCAAAATCAACAGAATTTGGTGTCATATTGGATGTGGACACTGAGGGAAAGGGATACGTCAAGAAAGATTCTCTGTTCTCTGTATTGGGTACCTGCATAGAAGAGTGTTACCATTCTCCAAGTTTGGGGATGCATCTGGAAGAACAAGTTGGGGGTGGGGCAAGTGGTAGGAAGGAATAAGGGACTCAATTTGGGTTTTTTTTTAGTTGAAGTATCTCTAAGACATCTAAGTGGGGATGTCTGGTAGGCAACTCAGTATGAGAGATCTGGGGTAAAGATACAGAATGGATAGTCATCAGTATCCCAGGTAGAATGTATTCAGTAGGGAAAATTGTGTGACAGATGTTTAAGAAATGGAAAAAGGAAGAGAGTCCACAAAGTAGACAGAAGAGAGTGTAGTCAGAAAAGTATGGAGAAAGCCAAAAGACAAGGTCATGGGGGCCAAGGTTTTCAAGAAGAGAATAATCAAAAGTTCCAGATGCAAGGCAAGGATTATAAGAATCAGGAAGAAAGCCAACTTGACCTCTTAGAAGCATCTGGCACTTAGAATATGTTCACACAATCTAGGTTTGGAACAAATGTTAAGTCATTTCTCTCACTTCTGGATAAGTGAATACACCTTATTTCATGGATTAATTATCATGAGTGGCACAAGATAATCCTCTATGAGGACTGTTAAAAGACCAATAGTTCAGTGGAAAAAACCCCATGGGTTTTGATTCAAACAGACTTGCCTTTAAATCCCATCTCTGTCGCTTTCTACTTGGGTGTCCATAGGCAAATTATTTTACCTCTCTGAGCCTCATTTTCCTGGCCAGGGTTAAGATTAAAGTGAAATGAGCAAGGCTATTTGCCTTGAATGCAAAATTTAAGAGGGCACCAAAAACACTTCTTGATTAAGGTAGATAATATCTGTAAAGAACAAAATATCAAAACTTTAAGTAAAGGCAGGATCCAAGTCAGCACTTGCACAGCTCTGCCTCACTTACCTCTTCCTAATCCTGGCCCTGTCAGATCCTGTGTTTAACATTTCACCTCACCCTGTCCCTGAGCATATAAAGAAACACAACAAGTTAGACATTCTTCCTCCCTCATCCCATTTTCAGTTAATCAGGGATTTTGACAGAAATTAGGGGAGAGGTTCACCAGTACACAGTGGAAAACCCTGGGCTGAACTGAGCCAGACCCAAATGGAGCAGAGAGCATAGATGAGGGTTAGGGCACCTGGTGGTGGGGAAAAGTATGCCTGTTTCCTCTTGCTGTTAAACTAGATGCCACCTGCCAACTCTTTCCACTCTGCACTCTGGTGACAATAGCAGGGCAACATTAAGGAAAGAAATCTAAACCCAAGAGGCTTCCTTAACACTTTTAAGGACCATTTCTAATTAACAACACAAAGCTTCCCAAAAGGCAGTTCCTAATCCTAAATGTAAGCTTCTGACAAGATGAATGCAGGAGATAAGAAGAATTTCTTACAGTCAAGTTCAGAGCCAAGACTTTCAGATGCTGGCTGAGTGGCTTCTGGAAATAGTCCTGTTTTGGCTAAGGCTAACCACCCATCATTCAATAATAGATTCTTAACTATACCAGAGTGGAATCTGTAGCATTCGGCCAAATTCCAGGTCTTTAAATAAAGTTCCTAAGACTTCAGCGACCTTTTTTTTTCTTTTTTTTTTTTAACGTTTATTTATTTCTGAGAGATGGAGACAGAGCACGAGCGGGGGAGGGGCATGGAGAGAGGGAGCCACAGAATCTGAAGCAGGCTCCAGGCTCTGAGCTGTCAGCACAGAGCCCGACACGGGGCTGGAACTCACGAACCATGAGATCATGACCTGAGCCGCAGTCACCCAGGCACCCATAGTGACCTTTTTTTCTTTACATTTGCTGTAACTCCTTATTACTTTTTCAGTTGTTTATCTAACTTCTTAAACAACAGCTGTGGATCTTTTATGAGGCTATTGCCTGTTTATTTCCCTTCTTTCCTACAGAGGAAACTGCATAACCATAAGCCATTTCATCAAATCTTTAGTTCAAAGCTGAGTAGGTACAGATAGCACCTATTCTCCAGGACTCTAGACAGGGAGTGTTTAATTTGTTAGAGATGGGACTCAGCTTGGGTGGGGTCTTGACATTATAGGAAGCCCTTTATTCTTTCTCCTGTGGAGTAGGATGGAGACATCAAAAGAATCCTACTATTGTTAGCCCCATCAATGTTTGGTCTGGGCCACTTCAGTTCTAACAATAGAAGGGTCACAAGTCTTGAGTCTATTATAGTAACTAGATCTCTAAAGACTTTAATTGTTCTGATAGTAAGAATAAAGAGAGTTGACCTAGTCACTCTCCCAAAAGGCTCTCACAGATCACTTTGTTAGATCTGTTTCCTTTCCATTGCAATGACCTAGACCCTGTAACCATAGTTTCCTTATAGGGCAAGGAAGCAAGAAAAGAGGAGTGTTTAGTCAAATGTTTCAAATCCCTTCAATGGGAAGCATCCAGCAATATCCTTGGGCTGAGATTCTTAAGATAAGCTAAATTTCAATTTTAGTTTTGCCCCTAAGTTGCTTGGAGAAAATTATTAAGTATTTTATTATCTGGGTTTCCCCTTTTTATAAATTAAATGTGCAGTTTGGAGATTTAATAAAAAATCATAGCATCATGGCATCAACCAAGGGCTACAAACACACATTTCATTATTAATGAACCACACAATGAGAAGACCATGTGTTTGTAAGCCACAGTGATTATTTTAATGATAATAACAATGAATCAAACAGGTCTATTTTTATTGTATGAGAAAATATGATTCAGACACGAGTCAAAAACATATGGAGACTTTCTTTAGTCATACTTCTTTTTCTTTTTGTAATTTACTATTCACAACACACCAGGATCCATGATCTCATGTTAACGATATTAAATTTGAACAGCTCAAAACTGCCTAATTACGAAGCACCAGAGTGGTTCAGTCATTTAAGTGTCTGACTCTTGATTTCAGATCGGGTCATGATCTCACAATTTGTGAGCTTGAGCCCCACGTCGGGCTCTGCACTGACAATGCAGAGCCTGCTTGGGATTCTCTCTCTCCCTTCCTCTCTGTCCCTCCCCTGCTCTCTCTCTCTCTCTCACTCTCAAAATAAATAAATAAACATTTTTTTAAAAACTGTCTAATTACATTCATCTTCAAGTGCAATTAATAACTGGTCCAAGGCAGCTAACAGGACAAAATGCGAACAGAGGCCAAGTGGTTTGGTCCACTTCAGTATATTTATGCCAGTTAGGTAAAAGAAAAAAAATGGCTAATCTACTGTGTACCTCCATTTATATAAAGTTCAAAAACAGGTAAAACTAACTTACATTTTTAGAATTCAGGAAAATAATTACTCTTGGGGAGGTAGTAGCTGGAAGGAGCCCCAAGGGGGGTTTCTGGGGAGCTGGTAACGGTCTGTTTGTTGATATGGGTGCTGGTTGCACAGGAGTATTCTGAAAATTCCTTGAGTGGTTCATTTATGTTAGGTGCACATTTCAGAATGCTATTCTTCACTAAAATTTACAGAGAAAAAAACTATATGAAAGCCAAAGAGGGCACTGACAAAAATATATTTTGGCTAAAATTCTCAGCCTGGTTGCTATCTTAAACAATAAAGGCTGTCTTAGACCATAACCGCTGCAGAATATACTGACTCAAGTATGATTTTCCTGCATCTCTGTAGGGAAAAAGTGCCATATGTGAATTATTATTTCCTAAGGGCTATAAAAAGCCATCACATGTTTGATTGTCAAATATCCGTGTGAATGATAAACACATTTTAAGCAATTCTCTTTCCCACTGTTATATAGTACATACCTAAAGAGGAAGCTGGGAAACCTGGTCCTGCTAACCAAACTGCATTTTAGGGCAGAAGAATCTGACTTCAACTGTTAAAGAAAGGTAGCTCTGAAACAAGCACAGCTGTTGGCCATTGAGGGGCCACAAGTTCCTTGCCATAAACTCCAATGTAGTTTAGCATGGGATGGCTAGCTGTATGAACTAAGTAAAGTCACTTCACATCTCAGGGTCAGTTTCCTCTCTGACAGAATAAAGGTACTGTACCACCTCAAAGAGCAGTCTAGGCATCAGTGAATTACTGTCTTATTACCTAGCTGGAAAGCAGTTAATGGCGGTGATTAGAAGCATAAAAGATTACCTAAGGACATTAAATAAACTGCCCAGGGGCGCCTGGGTGGCGCTGTCGGTTAAGCGTCCGACTTCAGCCAGGTCACGATCTCGCGGTCCGTGAGTTCGAGCCCCGCGTCAGGCTCTGGGCTGATGGCTCGGAGCCTGGAGCCTGTTTCCGATTCTGTGTCTCCCTCTCTCTCTGCCCCTCCCCCGTTCATGCTCTGTCTCTCTCTGTCCCAAAAATAAATAAAAAACGTTGAAAAAAAAAATTTTTTTTAAAAATAAAAATAAAAAAAATAAATAAACTGCCCAAACA
The DNA here is from genome assembly GCF_028018385.1 of Neofelis nebulosa. NCBI lineage: Eukaryota > Metazoa > Chordata > Mammalia > Carnivora > Felidae > Neofelis > Neofelis nebulosa. The sequence continues at coordinate 81,625,284 of NC_080800.1, read as the reverse complement.
GGAGGGCATTTGACTATAGGATAAGCAAATCAATCAAATCAACAAACCTTCCCTATGAGGGGATGCAAAGAAGCAGAGACTTGCCCTGTTTTCCTTAGGGCCACAATCCCTTGGCTTCATTGTGACAGGAATTTGGCATTTTCTTACCATTCTACATGGGGCTCCTTTTGACTACAGAATGGAACCACTGCTACAAAGAGCTGAATACCAAATTTAGAGCAAGTCAACCATTTGTTTGTTCCCCATCACTGCACAGGAAACTGCTTAGCAACATTTGTAAGCGTTGTCTCCTAATTTCAAGTGAATTAATGAAGGTATTTAGTCAAGGGAGTGATCAGTCATATTGAATTCACGTGGGCTTTAGAGTACTCTATAATGATACTTGCTAAATCTGGAGGAGGTATTGGGTGACACACACCAAATGGGCAATTCAGAGAGACATCTGGAAGTTCTGCATGGAATCCACTGTGCATTACCCGGCAGCAAGTGTAGAGTTTTCAATATTAGCTAATTGCATAAATGTCTGTTCACCAGGGCACATGAAAATAGCATCTTGCTCTTCTAAATGCCTGATTTCAATCCCTTAAACTGACCATTCAAATTAGTCAGGAAGCCACTGCATAATGTAGAATCCATGATCATCATTACTTCACCCAGAGCATTTCTTAAACACTCACTATATGTAAACACTATACCAGATGCTTCTTCCATATATAATCTCGATTAATATTTGCAACAACTTTCTGAGGTAAAGTTGAGGAAATGAGGAAACTGAGACACCAAGAATGTCAGGACTCAAGCCCAAAGCTATCTGACCAAAAGCCTATGCTCCATCCATTAACTTTTCCTGGCTTCTGCAGTATACAGGAAAGAAGTTCATAGTCATGTGTCCATTTGGTTCTTAGCAACGATTCTCCATGGACGGGACAACACGTAGGCATAACACTAATGGTTTTAGAACAGGGGAAAAAATAGTGGCAGAAAAGAAAAAAACCAAAATTCTAAATTTGAAAAATTGGTTTCAAAGTAAAAGTATGGATTGGTGCAGTTGTACTGTTACAAAAAAGAAGCAAGAATGTGCCAGGTGTTTTCAAGAATCAGTTGTAAGTTCTGACATCCAAAAAGGCAGTTGTGATCATTAATGACTCCTCTACTGAGAGTACTGAGTCATGGACTTGGTTTCTAATCTCTGCTCCCACAACAGTTTACCTTATGATATTGGATCAGTTTAATCCATCAGTAAAATAAGAATAACTAATTAAATGAATTTATCTCACTGATATGTTTCAAAGAACAAATAATCTTTAAACTACCACACTTTGAGATCTTGTAAGAAAAGCCACTGCAGGGGCGCCTGGGTGGCTCAGTCGGTTAAGCGTCCGACTTCAGCTCGGGTCACGATCTCGCGGTCCGTGAGTTCGAGCCCCGCGTCGGGCTCTGGGCTGATGGCTCGGAGCCTGGAGCCTGCTTCCGATTCTGTGTCTCCCTCTCTCTCTGCCCCTCCCCCATTCATGCTCTGTCTCTCTCTGTCTCAAAAATAAATAAAACATTAAAAAAATTTTTTTTTAAATAAATAAATTTAAAAAAAAAGAAAGAAAAGAAAAGCCACTGCAGGCAATGCATGACTATCAATGCAGAGGAATCACTCCTAAATGGAAAACAGAAAATTCCAAATAATCATCCCAGCTGATCTAGAGTTGGGGTCCTGAGGGGGCCATATGCCCTTCTAAGAGCAAGAAATGGCTCCTGTACTACATAATCAAGATCCAACCAGAGAAATCTGAAGGGTGGTGACTAGCCAAGAGAATGCTCCAATAATTCATTCATTCGCTCATCCATTCAACAAATATCAACTGAGCCCCTTCTTTGTACTAGAATTGAATTTTTCCCATTTCCTATGGATTCAAGAATAAAGGTAGGCCAGCCCAGGACTGGTGCAGTGGGCCCTGTGCCAGACAGCCATCTCCAGCCTGGGGCCCAATGTTCAATGCAGGAGGGGACCTTGGAAAAGGCAATCTGAAAATCCTCCTCAAGCTTCACACTACTGTGAGGTCTACCTCCCAGCTAGATACAGTTCTTCCATTCCCTCCAGATGCCCCTAAACACATAATCACAGAATTGTGTGTACACACACACACACACACACACACAACATAACACACACAATGTTTCTGTCCTGCTGTATTAGCTTACACCTATTTAAATATGTTCCTTTATATGATATGAAAATTTGATATTGGTTTCTTCTGATTTTCATTAGACTGCAATAAACAGCTTGACCCCCTAGGAAGAAACCTACTATAAACCCATTGGTGGCTGGTCCTCCTCAGGAACTCCTGCCAAGCTGGCAGGAAGCTTCCTGGGTGACTCCATCTTAGTTGGATTGCCTGCAGAGCCTAACATTGTACTTAGGGTGCAGCTTGGGGGAGGGGGCTCTAAAACAGCTGAGGAGGGCCTGGGGGACAGGGAGTATACTGAAGAAGTGTACTATGTCCTGAGGAAAGGGAAAGCTCAAAAATACCTAAGGTGCACACACAAACACAGAAATATCTGTACATATGAAAAGTAAAGAAAAGCAAGAGCATATTCACGTATTTATAATCTAACACCAAACTACTACCACCAAGACAAAAATATAGTGGCATGTCCCTCCCACCCTGTCCCTCTGCCTTTGGTGGCTTCTGCTACCCCACCTCCCTGCCCCTCCCCAGTGCAGGCTGCTTTGGATACTCATTTTGACCTGATTTCAATTCCATCTGGTCAAGCGTGCTGGGAGGAGGGGAGGGGAGAAGAAGAAATATATTAGGATTTGCCACTGGGGCTAGACCTAGACCCTTGAGTCCCAGCCACCCTCCCCCACCTCAGGGTGATCCTGTGGTGAGAGAGACATGGAAAGCACCAGCTCAAACCCTGACACAGAAGCCAGAGCTGCCTGCAAACATTTTCTGAGCATCTACAATTTGCCAGTCTCCATCCATTTGCAGCTCCCATGGAGGAGCCCTGGAAGGCTCCGCAGTGGGCTCCAGGAGAGCTATTTATTCCTGTCAACGTGTGGGGCTATTCCTCCTTGCCTCAGTCCTAATGGGGAGTCCCTCTTGCCTCTTTTCTCTCTCCCTTCCTGTTCCTCCCCTAAGCTCCTTTCCTTCTTGACCTTGAGAGCTCAGTAATGGGTTCCCTCCCATTACTGGCAGTATGGCAAAGGCAGTGAGAAACAGGTTCTCTTCAGCTGGGGCAGGTAAATGAAGAGGCAAAGTGACGGGGAGAGGCGAGAGACCGAAAGTGCTGGAAACATCCCCTGCCATCCCCTAGCACTCTACAGCATAGGAACAAGTCCTCTTCACGCCCAACTAGGGAGAGCAGCCCAGCCCCCAGGTTGCAGAGGAAATGTTTTGACCAGTCACCTTTGGTGATTCCAACTCTGCAGAAAGGAAAACCTGCAGAGGACCTGGCCCTGAGCATCCACAGGGCAAGATGGGGATTATGGATTATTTTGCAGGAGCGAAGAGGCAGACTTTGCATATTTTGAAGATTAGCCCACAAACACAACACAACACAACACAACACAACACAACACAACAAAACATCCAGGTCTCCCTTGAGTGAAAGGGAGGAAGCAGGTGCTCAGTGACCTTTATTTGGGCCAAGACTGCTTTGTTTCAAGGATACAGACACAACACACCCAGGGGGCTAGGGGATCAGTTCTCCTCCTGGAATGAGGAATACCTTTCCTGCCCCTAAAAAAATCACCAGTTTTAGTAGCCCTTTCTCCTCCAGCTGTTTCCCTCCTTCCCCTTTGTTCTTCCCGAAGATGAATAAACTCTCCAGCTTGCTAAACTCCTAGCTCCAGGGAAAGGAATCAGACTTGCAGACTGGTTGCCCACACTTTGGGTGTGCTAGAACGAGGGAAGGGTTCCTGCCAATGACAGGTGCTACGCAGGTCTCAGCCTTCTGGTTTATTTGGAGGTGGAGGTGTACTCGCTGGGCAACCCCTCCCCCAACTGGTGTTCAGTAGCTCCAAAACAGTTGCTCCAGGCATAGCCCACATCGCTCTTGCCCAGATGCTCCTTCAGAGCTGCAAAGTTGTTGGGGAGAAGGGATGGTCCGGGGTGGGGGTAGGGGTGAAGGAGGTGGGACCACGGACGGGGAAGAAAAGAAGGGGAGAGGTACTCGCAATCCCTCGGGGGTGCGTCCCTCATCACCCATTTGTTTCACTTACCATCTCAATGTAGGCATCCTTGCTGAGCCTGGGGGTCAACTTGATTGTTCCCATGAAAACAAAGAAGAGTCCCAGGGCCACTGAGAGGGCCACGACAGTTACGGTTCTGGGGGACGCCATGGGGTTACCAAGGCAGGTCCCAACCAATCCTTCGGCTTTGCGCACCCTGTCTAAGGCGCAGACAGTTAGCACAGGGAGAGCTAGAGGGAAGGAGAGCTAGAGGGACGCTGCGGAGGCAGCAGGCAGCTAGAATGACAAAGGAAGAGGAGGGAGCTCGGGAGAAAAATTGAGAGATTGAGATTCAACCTCTCTCACTACAACAATCGCTGGGTCCTAATGCCCTACGCTTACTCCTCACTGGCCAAAAGCACAGTCTAGAAGTTAAATGGAGCCCTCCACGGAGGTGGAAACTTAAAATGGGGAAGTCGTAAATTGGGAAAAGGTAGGTTATGGTTCGAGTTCAGTCCCTGGGATGTCTCCGGAATGAGGAATCAGGGGAAGACCTCTTTTCCACCACTTCCCACCGGGAGCACTTTTCATTTCTATAGTCCTCTAGTTAATTCACTCCACTCTCATTTTTCAACCTCCCTCCTTCTCTCCCCTTTTCCTTTCCTTCAGTCGAAAACATTACTCCCCAGTTTGCTGGTTTCTGCAGTGGGTAACATTCAAGGATAAAACTGCAAAGTTTCCAGCTCCATTGCTGCTGAAGAACGCTTTATCTTTCTCTTCCTCAAAAACTTTTAAAGGCTCCCATTGCCCAGTGGTTAACTCCAGGGTTTTAAATTAGGCATTTGAGGCCCTCCACATTTTGACCCCTGCCTCTCTTTGGAGGTTTATCTCCCAATAGCTCCCATGCCACCCCTTATCTCCTATCTACTCATGGCCCCATAAACCAGAGCTTTCCCACCTCTCCCTATTCCATCACTCTTCATTAACATTCAACCTTTTCCTCAATGTCACCTCCTCTGGAAAGCCTTTCCTGATCCATTCCCAGCTGGATATCGTTTCTCCATCCTCTGATTTCCTGTACCAATAACCAATGTTTGTTGACTGTTTACTAAGTGCTAGACACTGCCCTTTACTTGTATTAACTCATTCAGTCTTTTTATTTATTTATTTATTTGTTTGTTTGTTTATTTATTTATTTAGAGAAAGAGAGAGAGAGAGAGAGAGAGAGAGAGAGAGAGAGAGAGAGAGAATTCCAAGCAGGCTCTATTCTGTCAGTGCAGAGCCTGATGCATTGCTCAATCCCACAAACCATGGGATCATGCCACGAACTGTGAACTGTGGGATCATGACCTGAGTTGAGATCAAGAGTTGGAGGCTAAAAAAAAAAAAAAAAAAAAAAAAAAGAGTTGGAGGCTTCACCGACTGAGACACCCAGGTGCCCCAACTCATTCAGTCTTTACAGCAACACTGTAAGCTAGGTATAAGCTCCCCACCCCACACACACCCTTTTGATGAGGCAGTGTTCATTAATAATCTAGAGTCAGGTCCAGAAGGTCCAGGGTTTAAATGCCACCTCTGCAACTAACTAACTAACTCTGTGAACTTGGATAAGTCTCCCAACTTCCCCAAGCCTCCCATTTCTATATTTGTAAAATGTCTGTGAAAATTCTGCCTCAAAGGTTTGTTATGAGAATTCGATATAAGTAAATTGCCTAGCACAGTGTCTAACATATAATGATGTAGCTCCTTTTTTGCTTCTTTTGCTTTCCTAATCTACTCCACAGTTAGTTTAGGTTATAAGCATTTCAAAGGTAGGAACAACTTCTATATATTCCCCATAGTACCTAGAACACCTTTTGTGCACAAGATCCTAATAAATCTTCCTTGCAAAAAAAAAAAAACTGATGAATTTAAATGTACATATCCCTGGGAGTGGTAACACTTTAAATTTAGCAATCATTTACATCTTATTGTGGAAGAATTTCAATCTTTCGTGATTATGATTTGACCTATAAATTAGTGAGTGACTACAATGTGCACACAAGTGAATTAGGCACTATAGGAATATGCAGATAAATGAGCCATAGACCCTGTTCCCAAGGGGTTTGTTCTATAGTGAGAGTAGGATTTGTTGGAGAGGAGCAAAATGAGCACATAGGGAAGCCCATTCACATAGTTAAGCAACTTATCAAATATATATATGTATATATACCATTTTCCTTTCAAGTTACATGATAATGGGAATGATAATATTCATTATAAAATGTGTAAAATACTGAATAATAGAAATACTAATAATAAATATAAGGAAAAAATAACTTGTGATCCCAACGTGCAGAGATGAACATTGTTATTCTGATTGGTCAATATTCTAATTGACCTTTTTCCTAAATGCCTCTCTATGTACAAAATATATATAAATTAAGTTTTCAAAATTTGATCCTACTAAAGAATCAGTTTTATACCCTGTTTTTTTCACTCGTTAGCATTTTTCCGTATCATTAAACTATCTTCAAAAACAGAATCTTTTCAAAATGATTGTATAATACTTCAGCATCATTTGAATGTATTATACTTCATTTAACTATTCACATGCTAGATATTATTGGTTTAATGGTGTTTGCTTCTGTAAATAAAGATGCGATGCACATCTTTGTATGCCAATCTTTGTCTAAATTCCTGAATTTTTCCTTAGGATAAATTTCTAGAAGTTGGATGGGTCAAAATTATGAACTTTTCATATACGTATATTCCTTTTTTTAAGTTTTTTTTTTTTGAGAGAGATTGAGAGCATGAGCAGGGGAGGGGCAGAGAGAGAAAGGGAGAGAGAGAATCCCACACAGGCTCTGCGCAGAGCCCCACGTGGGTGGCTCCATCTCACAAACCGTGAGATCATGACCCAAGCCGATCAAGAGTCAGATGCTCAACAGACTGAGCTACCCAGTCACCCCTATACATATTCATTTTTATATGTACATATTTAATAATAGCTAACATTTACTTATCATCTAGAGGATACCAGACACTATTCTAACTGATTTGCATGTATTGTGAGATTAGTACTATTAATTCCCTCCATTTTATGAATGAGAAAACAGAGCAAGGAGTGAAGCAATGACCCAGGTCCATAGCAGGGCTGCCACCTATTGGGGTATTCAACTTAAACCTGTGTTGTTCCTCCATTTGCTGTTGCTGCTCCTTTAAATCATTTGAAGAGATGAATGCTTAAAAGACTCTTGATACATATTACTTATGTGCTTTCCAAAAAGCAAATATACCTTCCCATCAGCAGTATATAATATGTATGCATCACCACATCAGATCTGCATTGAGAATTTCAGTGTTTTTTATCTTCATCAATTTCATTCATAAAAATGTTTTGTGTATTATTAGTGTGTTAGGACATTTTTTCATATATTTGTTGGTCATATGTATATCTTCTGTTTATGTCCTTTTCCATTTTTATTTTGAGTATTGGTGTTTTTTATTGACTCTAAGAACTTTTCTTTTTTTTCTTTTTTTTTTTTTTTTCATTTCTTTTTTTTTTATTTATTTATTTATTTATTTATTTATTTATTTTTTAATATATGAAATTTACTGTCAAATTGGTTTCCATACAACACCCAGTGCTCATCCCAAAAGGTGCCCTCCTCAATACGGTCACGATGCCAGGATCATGGGATTGAGCCTCATGTGGAGCCCTGCATCAAGCGCACTAAGTGTGGACTCTGCTTGGGATTCTCTCTCTCTCTCTCTCTCTGCCCCTCTGTCCCTCTTTCCTGCCACTGATTCATGCTCTTTCTCTCTCAAATTAAAAAAAAAAATTCTTCCCAATCTCAAAATTTAACATTTGCTTATACTTTTTTTTTTAATTTTTAAGTTGATTTATTTACTTAGAGACAGACTGAGACAGAGTGAGTGAGAAAGCAGAGAGAGAGAGGAAGAAGAGAGAATCCCAAGCAGACTGCACAGTCAGCACACAGCCCCATGTGGGGCTCAAACTCATGAAACCTGAGATCATGACCTGAGTCAAAACCTAGAGTTGGATGCTTAACCGACTGAGCCACCCAGGCACCCCCAACATTTGTTTATACTTTTTAAAGCTGCTTTAGGCTTTCATTTTTTTTTACATTTAATATTGTTGATGAATTCTGTCTTCACTGGTTTGTGATGCTTCCTTTATTGTATATTGGGTTCTTATCTTTTTATTAGGTCAGTCTCAAGGCTTATGTTCCTTTGATTTGTTTGTTGATTCCTGTGACAATACTGTTTTAAATATTATAACTTATGTGTACACTTTAATATCTTATAAGCCAAGTGTCCCATCATTATTATTCTTTTTTGAAAATTTCTTTGTTATTATCCTTATTCATTCTTTTAGGTGAATTTAGAATCACTTTATCAAGGTAAAATAACTTTGAATCTTGACTGGATTGAATTAAACATATAATTAATTTTTAAAAGCTGTCATCTTACAAAATTTAGCTTTCCCATCCAGAAATACGGCATCAATTTCCATGTATTCAAATCCTACTTGCTAAAAGATATACAAATATCCTTGTTTTCTTTGTGTAAAGCATATGAATTTCTTAAAAAATTATTTCCAAGGATTCTATGCTATTTTTTGTTGTCATCACAAATGGATTTTTTTTCTCCATTATATCTCCTAACTGGTTGTTGCTGGCTTACAGGAAAACTATTGATTGCTATTCAGCCACTTCGTTGAACTCTTTTCTGAACTCTCTCTTTTCTGAGTTAAATCTGAGTGTTTCAATGGATTCCCTTGGGTGTCTTCTGGCTAGACAAACGAATCAGCTACAAATAATGATGACTTTTGTTTCCTTTCCAATAGTTATACTTCATTTCTTTTTCCCATCTTACTGTGTTAGCTACAGGCCAGCTAACATTTGCTTGGCCTGGGGCAAGAGTACAAATGGAGGCCCACTTACCACATGTCAGGAAACCATGAATTGGAACACAAATAGAAGGAAGAAAGCCAATGCTTGTTGCTACTGGGACACAATCATTGTTATGGAAGAATCTATTGTTATTGAGAAAGGAAGGACTTGACACGTTGATTTGTCTTTTCTCTTACTAAGCACTTCTGCTGCTCAAATTCTCCCTGAACACCAAAGCATTTGTCTGATAGCAGCAGCAGAAGTCACAAACCTTTGTGGCATTCAGATGCATTTGCCTTTTGTTTCAAGTACACATGGCAAGCAATATGAAGTATTCCCCTGACATTTGAATGATGTTAATTATGAGACCAGGGGTTTAGGGTTGTGTGTTGTGCCAACACTGAACACTGGATCCTGAATGTCACAAGTGCCCATGTCTTTGTTAATAAATGTATTTTTGTGTATTTGTAATACGAGGGATCCTCTAAACTATGCCCGGTCTGATGATGGTGCTGGCTACTCAGAACACTTCTAAGCACTTTTAAAGACTAGTTTTGTCTTCAATCCTAGTTAGAATACTTCCAGTTAATAGAGAGCTATCATTTACTGAGGGCTTGCCATGTGTCAAATGCCATTGTAAGTGCTCTAAATACATTATCTTATTCATTCGTTACAACAACACCCCAAAATAGGAACTCTTGTTATTAAGCTTTGCTTGGCTAGGTAACTTTCTCAAAGTCACATGTTTGTATGCTGCTGAGCTGGGATTTGAAACCCAGGTATGTCTGAAAAAGGCTTATTTTATCAACTGCCACATTATGCAAACTTGTGTTTAGTCATTTATCATAACATTAGCTATTGGTTTGAGATGATTCTTTGTCTTTAGTTGGCTCTGGAGGCAAAATAGAATACTGGATTTTAAAATTTTTTTAAGTTTATTTTGAGAGACAGAGACAGAGCAGGAGGGGGCAGGGTCTGAGAGAGGAGACACAGAATCCAAAGCAGGCTCCAGGATCTGAGCTGTCAGCACAGAGCCGGATGAGGGGCTCAACTCACGAACTGTGAGATCATGACCTGAGTCGAAGTCAGACGCTTAACCGACTGAGACACCCAGGTGCCCCATGAATATTGGATATTTAAACTTGAACTTGAAACTGAACTGAGATCCAATAGCTGGTTCTTAGAAAGAGGTGGCTCTCCTTGTTGTCTCTTAGGGGATGAGAAATTCTATTCTTTATTCATACCGTTCCTTACATCCTACCATTTGCATATTTGTAGGTTTTCCTTCCAACTGCAGAGGTCTCTGGGTGGTGACTACACTGGGGTCACAAACTCACATGCCTACAAAGGGTGAAGAGTTAATGTAAATGTGTAAATTCCATGAGACATTAGACAACAGATACTAAGTTTTTTTTGTATTGTGACCCCTTCATGCTCTGGAAAATTCTGAGGTAACTGGTAATGAGACCACCAGTTATGTACAATACAGATCATCCTGCATTCTTTTGGTGATTTTCAAAATGTGACCTGAGAACCCCAAGTAGTCTGTTATTTCCTCGAGGTACTTTGTGGGTTTGTCTCTTAGAGACTCCATCTCAGGTTATGATCTCATGGTTCGTGAGTTCAAGCCCCACATTGGGCTCTCTGCTGTCAGCACAGAGCCTGCTTCAGATCCTCTGTTTCCCCCCACCCCCACACCTCCCCCGATCGCTCTCTTTCTCTCAAAAATAAACATTTTTTAAAAAAAGCTTTCCAAGTGATTCTAATGTGCAACCATACTAATGAATATTTCACTCTGCTTTGTTGCCTCAAAACTCAGTGACCTCAGCTGTATCTCAGGGAAACACAAGGCACATGGTGGAAAAAGAGTGAAAAGTGAAAAGAGAAACAAGGTTATGGTGGGGTGAGTGTCTCTGTCTACTGTAGGCAACATATGTTCTTTATAAGGTAGGTGTGAACAACAAATTCTGAGAACAGCTTACGTGGTAATGACTCTTTCCTCAGCCTCACAAGTAGTGCTAATCGAGACTCTCTACAGCATCAGACTGAATGTGTCAGTTATATCAAAATACCAACTGACAGGTAGCTGTACTTGGCAAATACTGCTCTTCAATTTTAACTCTTTGAGTTACTTCCAAAAGAGAATCAAGATCATACTCTATACATATCAGGGTTGTTTTTTTTTTTTTGTAGCTGTCAGGACCAAGTTAGAAACTGAGCCTAACCCAGGATATGACTGTTTCCAGAAATATTGTGTTCTGTGAGCACAGCCTATGCACTGTGTTGTCCCCCAGGGTGCAGTCTCTTGTTTCCTCTTCCTGTAAAGGCAGAGGCAGGCAGTGACTGGAACCCGCAGTTCAGAACATCCCCAAGGGCCCTGAGCACTGAGCCATAAGGAGAGTGCAAGCTTTCTGCATGTCTTTACAGCTCTTCTTTCCGAGAGGGAAGGCAGTAGAGTATAGAGTGCAATAACAGCATCAACAACAGCAACAACAGCATCACTTGGGAACTTGTTAGAAATGCAAAATCTCATGAAAAATAAGATAAAAACAGGGAGGGAGGCAAACTATAAGAGACTCTTAAATACAGAGAACAGACTGAGGTTTGCTGGAGAAGGGTGGGGTGGGGAGATGGGCTAAATGGGTGATGGGCATTAAAAAGGGCACTCTTCAGGATGAGCACTGGGTGCCACGTGTAAGTGATGAATCTCTGGCTTCTACTCCTGAAGCCAATCCTACACTGTATGTGAACTAACTCGAATTAAAAAAAAAAAAAAAAAAAGTGGGGCGCCTGGGTGGCTTGGTCAGTTAAGCGTCTGACTTCAGCTCAGGTCATGATCTCACGGTCCGTGAGTTCGAGCCCCGCGTTGGGCTCTGTGCTGACAGCTCGGAGCCTGGAGCCTGTTTCAGATTCTGTGTCTCCCTCTCTCTCTGCCCCTCCCCTGTTCATGCTCCGTCTCTCTCTTTCTCAAAGATAAATAAACATTAAAAAAAAAAAGAAATGCAAATTCTCTGGTTCTACCCTATACCTACTGAATCAGAGACTCTAGAAAGGGGCCCCAGCAATCTGATCTATCAAGTCCTCCAGGGAATGCTGATGCACACTAAAATTTGAGGACCATTGATTAAAAGTTAAAAGATTAAAAGTGGAGACACAGGCATCAGACAGCTGAATTCAAGTGCTGGTTCCACCACTTACTGTGTGACTTTGGGCAAGTTATTGACCTGTCACTAAATGTCAATTACCTCATCTGTAAAATACAGCTACCAATTTTCTTATCTGGAAAATAGGTACCTACATGGAATAATGCATATAGAGCACCAATCATGGGGATGGGGCAGAAAGTATTTCATTTATGTTTCTTCACAGAATCATGGAACATAAAAGCACGGAGGGGCATCTTAAAAACAATCTAGTCCTACCATTCCATTCAACTTAATAATGGCTCTTAAAAGAATTCCAGGTGCATAGCATCCTGAAAAGAAAGTAGAGATACATGTCATTATTATTAAGGGTTTGCTGGTGTTGGTGAGTTAGAGAGGCTCAAAATTGTAGCCTCTAAGTTCTTGTAGAATTTGTGCCCTTGAACTGAATCCCAGGCATGAAGCTGAGGTGCATGTATTGATGGCATTCCAATGTGGAGCAGGACATGGGATGATTGTCCTCTGTTAATTCCTCTACATTAAGCTCTTAAGGAAGAGATTCCAGTATTGGAATGCTATTAATATTGAATTGCAAATTTCAACACTATAAAAAGCAAAGGGCTGGGACCTTATTAAGTGAGAAAATGAACATTAGCACCAGCCATGTAAATATGAGGTAGTAAATATCTGTGTTACCTTAGAAACCAGAACATAAAGGTAGCTAGATAGTTTGGTGACAGTTTCCAGGGTAATTCCTCCCACATACAACATAAGAGCTTTCCTATTATGTTAACTCCTTCTCTACATGCCCACTGGACCCTCACTCAATGTTCCACTATCATCTCTCAAAAAAAACAAGAAACAAAAAACAAAACAAAACAAAAAGAACTCCCTTTCTGATTTCCCTGTTTTTGTTAGTGCTGATGCCATTCTCCTAAGTACTCTCTTCAAAAGCCCTTGATGTTTATCAGTGAACGGAAGGGCCCCATAAGTAATATGTATCTCCAAACCTAAGAGATACAGTTTAGAAAAAAATTAGACACATAAATAAATGATAGACTCTTCAACTGAAATTAAAAAAAAAAGCTCAAAGTGGATGAGACTAGCCATGTGTGACTTCCCTGAAGCAACTTCTTGTAAATATAATTTGTAGATATACTGCAGATGAGATTGAGATGCTTACCAATATCTCACCTGGGAGCTACCAATCTAGAATGTAATTCATGTTAAGATGAGCTGTTACCTTGGTAACTGTGACATGTAATGAGGATAGGAGGCAGGTAATATTGTAATGACAGAGAATTCTGGTAACTAGTTGGAGGTGATGGAAAAAAGAACAGTGGAGAGTCAGTGTTTATCCAACACCGTTCAAGTAACAGGAATACTGGTCTGATAGACATGTTACAAATAACCCAAAGAATTCTCTCAAAACCATTCGCCATCATCTGTTTAAATTGCAAGTGATCTTCTGATTGCTAGTTTGGTTTCTCTGGTACATAAATAGCTGGTGAGTATCACTCTATATAGAATATTTCAGTCTCTAGAAACTATTCCTCACTGGCATTTGGCTTGTAAGCCAGTATCCTATAAATCTGCTTCTTGTAAGTTAGTCCCCTCTGAGTCTAAATCACTTCCATAGGAACTGATAAAATCTCTGTTTCACAGTCTGGAATATGAGGGCTTTACCAAGATGCTTCAATTCACTTTTTTTTCTCTGATATTTTACTATTTTTCCTTGTTATCAATGTAATGTCTATCCATTGTAAAAAAAAAAAATTTGGAAAGTACAGAAATGTAAAAGAAGTTGACAAATGAGTCATTCCTAAGCCTGATATCTAGAGGCAACAACTGTAAACAGTTGGTGTATTGCCTTCCAAAGCATTTTTTGTTTTATACATTTATGATCGTACTGAATGCATAATTCTTTATCCTGCCTTTTTCATTTAAGGTTGACTTCTACACATATTTCCACGTCATTACAAACTTTTCCAAGGCACAATTTTAAGTTAAATTTTTACTAAAGTGTAATCTACATACAGAAAAGTGCACATATTAAGAGTACAGACTGATAAATTTTCACAAAGTGAACACAACTCTGTAACCAGCACCCAGGTGAAGAAATAGAATATTATTGGCACCTCAGAAGCCCCCACATTCCCCCTGCCAGCCATTACCCACACCCAAAAGGTAATGCCATTCAGACTTCTAACACCATACCTTAAGTGTCATTTTAGTGTCTCTGCGATAGTCTATGAATAGACCATATTTTATGACCATATTTTATGTAATCATTTCGTGTTTTTCTAATGTTGGACCTTGAAGATGCTTTTTAATTTGTAACTGTGAGACTCTTTGGGCATATATCATTGTTCACATCTCTATCTCCTTAGAATAGATTCCCAGAGGTGAAATTTCTGGGGCAAATGGTGTGATATTTTAAAAATTCTTGAGGGGAGCCTGGGTGGCTCAACAGCTCTTGATTTGGGTTCAGGTCATGATCCCAGGGTCATGGGATCAAGCTCCTCATCAGTTTCTGTGCTGAGTGTGGAGCCTGCTTAAGATCTCTCTCCCTCTCTCTCTCTCTCTCCCTCCTTCTCTCTCTGTCTCTCTCCCCTGCTTGTGCTCTAACTAAAAAAAAAATAAAACAATAAATGATTCTTGATTCTAATTGCTTTCCAGGAAGTTTCTATCAGTTTAAAATCCCACCAGGAATGTGTGAGAGCATCTGCCTCACTGTCCATGGTCTACTTCAAGGAATAACAGATCTTTTAAAATGTTTGCCAATCAATATACTTTGCATGTTCTGGCATTACTAGTGAGGTAGAACAATGTACTTTTTGACTATTTATATTTCTTTTCCTGTGAATTATCTCTTCAAACCTTTGACAAGGTTTCTATTAGGGTCACTGTGTTTTTCTTATCAGTTTATATAAGCTCTTTATACACTCAAGATAATGACCCTCTGCCATACTTCTGTATTTTTTCTGTTTGTTGCTTATTATTTAATGTGTTAATTGTATCTCTGTCATATAGAAATTTTTAAGGTTTATATAGTAATATCTACCTACTTGGTATTTTTTTCCTACTGGTTTTCAGTTTAGAAAAGTCCTCCTATAAACAAATTTCAGATGCATAATTATCTATGTTCTATTTTAGGGATTTTATGATTTGATTTTTTTGACTTTCAACTAATTCATCTGGCATTTTAGTTTATGCATGGTGGGAGGACTCAAATTTTAATGGACATCAGCTTCGGTGCTTGTTACAGACCCAAATATTTCTGAGCCTATCCCCCTGAGATTTCTATTCTGTAGGTGTGGGGTGGGGCTCAGTAATACCCATTTGTTACAATCATCCCTGAGGATTACATTGTAGATGGGCCCTTGCCCACATTTTGAGAAATTCTTGCAGAACTCAGTGCTCTGTGCTCTGCCTTAGCACATAGACTTAGCACCTCCATCTGGATAACTGCAGCAGTCTCCCTCAGCTTCCAGATCAGTGCACCCTAAAATCTATCCTACACACAGCATCTAGAGTTCTGTTTCAGAAACATCTCATGCAAAACTCTTCATTAGCTGCCTATTGTGAAGGAAACTAGATCAAATCCCTCATCCAGCACTCCAGGCCCTTTATTATCTTCCCTGACCTATTGACCTGATCAACCAGATCACTAATGACTTCAGCACAACTCTCCTGTCTAGCCTGGCCTGCCTCCTCCTGGGCCTTGGACACAAATTGCTCATTCTTGTTTTCCTGTTGCAACTCCTACCTCTCCTCGGGTTATTCAAATCCTATGCATTCAACTCAATTTTCACATTCTTTTCCTTCCCTGACTATTAAGATGATATACTGCTTTGCTAGAATTACCAAAGCCCAAGGCTGTGTAGTCTTCCGTTGTGAGTCTTCCCATCAGGTCACACAATTTAGAGGTTGTGGTCTGTACATTTATCCCTCACAACCTCTAATGAAGTCCTAAGGGCAAGAATGTGATTAATGGAGAATCTGGTTAATGGAAGTGATTTTTAAAAAATGTTTATTTATTTATTCTGAGAGAGAAAGTGCTCTTGCACACGTGAGCAGGGGAGGGACAGAGAGAGAAATAGAGGGAGAGTCAGAGAATTCCAAGCAGGGTCCATGCTGTCAGCACAGAGCCTGACTCAGGGCTCGATCCCATGAACCGTGATCATGACCTGAGCTGAAATCAAGAGTCAGACGCTTAACCGACTGAGCCACCCAAGTGCCCTTAGAAGTGATTGTAATACATGTTATTTCTGAATGCTAATGCTGTAGCCTCTCAGAAATCTTTTCTTTGGATCAAAATGAGAACATTTGACAAATTTCTAGAGACTTCACCTTGTTGTGATTTGGTTTGCTGATAACAAAGTCAAACAAAGGTTATCTCAGTTTCAGCTCTTATTTAATTTAACAATATTGCTTGTCACTTATGACATGTCCATTTATTGACTTTCCAGTTGAAGAGTCCAACCTTTACTATAATATGGGATATTTCTTTCCCTTCTTACAAAGCTAATGATTTCTCTTTTATAGAAGAACATGCTTTATTTATCAGATTAAATAAATATAAAAGGGTTAAAGGCTAAATAATTACGTTATAGCTTCCTTAATCTCTTTTCTCTCTTTACCCCTCAGGGGTCTGCCTTCTCAAATGACAGACTTGCTTTAAGGAGTTCGCTTGGATGCTCAGAAAAGTAAGGTTGGGAGTGAGTGAATATATGCCCTTTCCCTTTCAGGTAGACAAGGGGAGGAGTCAAATCAATTCATCAAATATTCATTGAGCTCCTATTAGGGAATCTGACTCTGTGCTAGGCACAACAATGAATGCCAAGATGAGAAACTGATAATGGAGCAAAAGGGCATGGGAAGGAGAAGAAAAAAGAGTGAGGAAAGGAATAAAGCCAGTTATATGCATAAAACGGGACTAAAAGAAGAGAAAGGGAGAAGAGAACGAAAGGTACATTCTCCAGCCTGGTTTCACTTGATAGCAATGTACAGGCCTAGAAAGCTGAAGCAATGGTTTGAGTTCTAATAGTGCTTAAGAACCACTAGAATGGTTAGGAGGGCCATAAATAGAGTCAAGCATTTACCTACTCAAGCCTTTGGAATGGAAAGTAAAAGTTCTCTCTTTTTTTGAAAGGGTATATACTCACGTATGCATGTGTGTATACATACACAGTATATAAAATTATTTTTGGGTGATGATAGCTAACACTTACTGAGTGTGTACTTACTGTGTTCTAAGTACTTTGCATATATTAACTTATTTCATCTTTATCACAACCCTATGAGGTAGGTGCGATTATTATGGACATTTTTTTCAGATGAGGAAATTGAGGCACTGAGCAATTAAGTAACTTTCCCAAGTTCACACAGCTTATAACTGGTGGGTCCGGGCTTTGAAATTTGGTCTGGTTGACTTAATGTTTGCTGTTATTTGAGGTACTTGGCCATGTTTAACTCACTACTGTACTCACTAGGGCTAATGCCTTGCACTTAATAGGCATGTTATACTTTGAATAAATAAATAACTGAAATGTTGGTTATAAAGTGCTTTCCAGTAAAGCCCGATTACTATTAAATATAAAAATTGGGGAGCCTGGGTGGCTCAGTCCGTTAGACCTCCGACTTCGGCTCAGGTCATGATCTCATTGTTCTCGGGTTCGAGCTCCACATCGACACCTGTACTGACAGTGTGGAGCCTGCTTGGGATCCTCTGTCTCCCACTCTCTGCCCCTCCACCGCTCTCTCTCTCACAAAATAAATAAACTTAAAAAAAAAAAAACATAAAAATTAAGTGTCATTTAATGTAGATTTACTTTGCTGTAAATCTTAATTCTATTCAAAACAATTTTTTTCCAGCACACATGTGTGTGCATACTTCAACGTTCTCTTACTCCTTTGGCTGGGCTCCTGACCTCTGTAAAAATTAGAGGAATCACTGAATGTAGTCCAGGAGCTGGCAAATGAATTAGTGGTATCTAGCTAGCCTCCTTCTGTATTTTGAAGTTGAAAAACAATTCTTGTCCTGAGGTTTTAGGATTTAATAGCCCTGCGTGGGATCCACTTCAGAAACCAGGTTTACCTTGTCATAAGAACTTAACACTTTTCTGAAGCAATATAAAATAGGGGAACGAATGCCTGAAAACCATAGGGCCCCTAATAGGGCCGACTTTTACGAAAGGTTGCAATTTGAAGAAACCACCCCGCCCTTCATCTCCCAGTTTTCCAACCCGTCATGGATCTGAGCCCGCAATTTTGGTTGAGTTATATTGCAAGCACCCCAGAGGTGGGTAGCACACTGTTCACACTTATCCAGATCCACCAATGGGGCGAGAAGCGCAGACGGTGGGCGGGGTCGCTGGGAGGGGAGGAGAGGGGACCTAGGGCAGAAACCTTAGAGAGGGCAGGTGGGGGGCAACGGGGCGTTTAGTGATATTGAGGAAGGTCTCTAAAAAAGTGCCCCGGCAAAGTAGAGAGAAGGACCCCCCGAAACTGGCTGCCCAGGGCAGGGCCAGCTGCCCGGCGCCTGGGAGGAGCCCAGCGTCCCGTCGCGCACTGCCTCGGGCTGGCTGCGTGTGCGTCGGGAGTCGAGCCGCCCTGCGTACCAGGAAGTGACTCTCACTAGCGGCAGCCATTCAGGCCGTTGGCTGGCTTTTTCGTTTGCCGCCTCAGGTTCGTAAGAGGATTTATTGGTTACAAAGGTTTGGGGGGGGGGGGTACGTGGAGAGCTCGGAAAGCCCGACTGAACCCTCACTGTATAGAAAACTGCTTACTGAGCCAGTCTGCCCGCGAGATGGGGCATTGAGCAGGCAGGCATGGACACGGAAGGGACCTACTACGCTCTCTGTACGAGGTTGCGTGCAGCCCTGCGTCAGTCTGAGCTCTGACCTCAGCCCTCCCCTGGCCCTGCACCCCTCGCCCAAATTCAGTGACAGTCTTAATTACAGACAAGGTGGGTAGAACTTGCCCGAAGAAGAGGGGGAGGGAGGGGCTGGTGAAGCGGTTTGGTGGGGGAAGGACCTGATTGAATGTGGGTTGCCGTGAGGATTCAGCACTACACCCTTATGTCCATCTGGTTTATCCAAGAACCGTGTCTGGGACTAGGACAATTGAAGGAAGAGTGAACAGAGAGTGTAAGCAGGACCCTTGTCTGTGGGTGAACATTTTGCTCCAAGAAGCTCCTTGACCCCACACGGATCAGACCTACCACAGATTGGAACCTCTTTGGGCATTTCAGGCAGGTTAGCTATCCTAGCCCTAGAAACGTAGTCTACCTTCCTATCTGGCAGCTCTGGACCTTGAGTTCCTTTCCGATTAATTCCTGAGGCAGAAACTGAGCAGTTTTCACATTTTTTTTTAAACCCAAGCATTTATTTAAAACAAGAAAAGGTATGAAAAGAAAAGTCTTTTGAGTGGACAAATGCCCCCTGTGACATCAAGAAACAAAGAAATATAATCCACTTTGGTATTATTCTGCCTTGAAAAATATATTTCACTAGAGAAATTACTAAATATGATGAAAGGCTCTTTACCAGGACAGATGACTGGTTGGCGATAGTAGGGTCCTATTTGAGACCATATCTGATGATTTGGAGGAAGAGACCTAGATGGACAAAGGCCCTCCTGCTGAGGGGTACAGGGCAAGTGGAGCACAGTCATGGTGACATTCACCAGTGAGAGGATCCACACACTCAAAAAAAATTCTGATTGTTGTGGGGTATGGATAGCTGTCTTCAATTCTCAGCTCTCATATCCCTCCTCTGGCAATCCCTAAATGGGCTTGCAGCTTTCTTTATCCTTGTCTGTCATCTGGAGGGACCAGTACCACTCCCTTTTCCCTCTCAGTGCCCATTCTTTATTCTTTGTCTCTTACCTCTTCACTCATTTCCTCTCTCTGGCCTTTGTTTTTCTTCATATCAAATACATACATTTGTGCCACTTTAGAAAAATGTTTATTGCAGGTTACACACTTTTGATAGTGTTAATAGGTGGTCCAAAGCAGGTCTTAAGCTCACCACACTCTAGCAGGCACTAATGCAGAATGTTATTAAAGTTCTTTTGTTTGTGTTTTGTTTTTTAAGTTTCCTACATAATTTTACTTATCCTAACAGCACTTGCATACTTTATTACATCCCACTAGTTTTGCAGGTCCAACACATGGAACCATGAAGAAGTCAAGTGATGTGCTTCATATCAGAGCCTAAAGAAGGGCAGTGACTCGTGTTGAATGCCTGCCATATTAGGCACAACCCTGAGCACTTCATACATATGAGCTTGTTTGATTCTTAGCACAACCCTGAAAGATAGGTGTTACTAGTCCTGTTTTTATGAGTGGTGACACTGAGATTCCTAGTGCTTAAGTAACTTGCCCAAAGTCACATAGCTAGTGAGAGGCAGAGCTGAGGTTAGAATATGGCTCCAAAGCTCATGTTATTAATGACTTGCCTCTTCCTGGGAGTAAATTGGATGGAGGGTGCTATGCATTAACACCTGAACTTTGGTACAACTTAAATGTTTTTTTTAGAAATTTGAAATTCCCCCCAAATGCTTCCATGTTGTGACAGTTGCTCTCTTTAGTACTTTGTAAACACACAAAATGGTATATGGGCTAAATATTATAGCACCCATGTTGGCATCCTTTAAGTTACCTAGTGGTCATGGCATACTAACTTTACAGTAATAAGAGGAAGCCATGGAGGAATCTTTGTTAATAAATCTATTATTACATACATTGGAGATGTGTGTGTGTGTGTGTGTGTGTGTGTGTGTGTGTGTATTCCGAATTAGGTATGACTTACCATTGGGATGTAATCCAAGATAGAGGACAAGGGCAAAAAGGTAATTTCGCAGCTCATCATTGATGTGTGCAGCCAAGTCCATTCACATATTCTTGGTGCTCAAACAAGTTACACAGAAATGATCAGGCACCATAAGGTAAATAGGCAAAACACTGAGTCATGTGTTAGAGGAAAATGGATTCCTTCTTCCTTCCAGAGTGAGGCTCTCACCTGTTCTAACTCTTACAGCTTATGCCTTATAGTTACCCCTACTTTAACTTCCCCCTGCCCAGTCCCATACTGTCTTTAAACATCATGACACTTATAGTTAACACATACTGAGTTTTTGCCAGGTGCTAGATGCTGTGCTCAGAGCTTTACAAACATCATCTCTATTTAATCTTCTGCTGAGTACTTTTTATTAATTATCCCTTATTTAACTCTTATAACCACGATATGAGGTAGGAACAATTATTATCTCCATTTTACAGATAAAAAAAAAGGAAGGTGATAGGGAATGATTAACTTGCCAAGTAACTAGTAAGTGGTGGAGCCAGGGGACCACCCAGGTCTGCCTCCCTCTAGGGTCTGCATGCCTAGGATCTGAAACTTTCATTTGTCCCTCCTGTCTGCCACTTACTATTGTCTTCTTTACCTTTCTTTGGCCTCAGACATACTGGGTATGTCAGTGCCTTACTTAAAGGCATCTCCCTTGGCCTCTAAGCCCTATGTTGTCCTGGTTTTCCTGGGTCACCTGCATCTCTTCTTGTTCTTCAAATATTGCCTTTTTCCTAGGTGTAGTCATTGGACTTTTGCTCCTCTCTTCACTGAAAGCTATTTTTTTTAAAGAATCTTACAGCTTGTATTTTTTATAGACACTCAAATCTCTAGCTCTGACTTCTCTCATGACTTGTGGTACTGCTTCTCTATTTACTTGTTAGATGTTCCATTTGGATATTTTCCTTACAATTGCAAACACATGCCTCAAAAATGAACTTTTTTTTTTAACGTTTATTTATTTTTGAGACAGAGAGAGACAGAGCATGAACGGGAGAGGGTCAGAGAGAGGGAGACACAGAATGTGAAACAGGCTCCAGGCTCTGAGCTGTCAGCACAGAGCCCGACGCGGGGCTCAAACTCACGGACCGCGAGATCATGACCTGAGCCGAAGTCGGCTGCTTGACCGACTGAGCCACCCAGGCGCCCAAAAATGAACTTTTTTAAAAAAAAGTTTCCCTCAAAAAAAAGAAACATTTAAAAAAAGTTTATTTATTTTTGAGAGGGAGAGAGAGAGAGAGAAAGATAGAATCCCAAGCAGGATCCATACTGCCATCACAGAGCCCTACGTGGGCCTCAAACTGTGAGATCATGATCTGAGCCAAAATCAAGAGTCAGATGCTTTAACTGACTGAGCCACCCAGGTGCCCCATGAACTTGCTTTTTATTAACCTCCCCATTTAATCTTTATTTTTCTACATAAAGCCTCCCTCAACTCACTGTTGCCTTCACAATAAAGTCCATGTTTTATTCAGGCATTAAAGTTCTTCCAGATCTCACTTTGATGTAACTTTTCAGCCTCATTTCCTGTTCCCTAAAATGAACTATTGTTTTAGCCAGACTCATCTAGCTATTGTCCTACAAACATCTGATTCACCTACCTGCCATCCTTTAAGACCTGATGCAAGGCTTACCTGCTCTGGGAAGTTTTTCCTGAGCATTTGTCAGGAACTAAGCATATTACATTATTTATTATTGTCGTTTCCTGCATCTGCACTTGATCTTCTCAATTAGATTATAACCTTCGTGACCCTTCTCATATCTTGTGTGGCACAGTGCCTTGCACATAGCACTTATTAAATATTAGTGGGATGATTGGTTTTTGGGTGGGAAGGTAGAATATGGACAGGGATTAGCCATAGAAGTGTATCCAAGTATGTTGATCTCTTCCCTGGAGGACAAAGAATGTATTTTTCTCATCTTTTTATTTTGGGAACCTAAGCCAGTGCCCGGCATGCAGTAATTCAGTTCCTTTCAGCAGGCCTGTTTTTACCAAGTATTGACTCTGCCAGGCACTGTGCTGGGTGCTGAGTTTCCATAGGGTTTGTAAATGAATGAAGGGTTTTGGGAGTTGTGCTTCTGTTTCCCAACTTCTGTTTGTTCACCTTTCATGCAGGTGAATTTCAGTATTTTGGTGCTTGGCAGGGATTATGAGAAGAGTCCCAATGCATAGGCCAAGGTGTTTCTTCTCCAAGGTGGGTCTCATCTCCAAACGAGGACTGCTCCCTTGGTGTGCCATAAAACCTCCAGTTTGGTCACAGCTCTTTTTGGGCAGAGCATGTAAGGGAAACTTCATGCATATGATAGGCAAGAAGTGTCAAAGAGGACAGAAAAGGCAGAAGAAACCAAGCCATCTTGGACCACTCGATGGTTCCTAGGAGGAAAGGTAAGGCCCAGGCTGATATCCTTTCCCCTTAGCAAGTGTGAATCTCTGGGCCTACTAAAATTCTGTATGCCTGATGTAACTAACATGGCATTGCAAGGATTCTAGGGGGCACCCAAGTTAGAATACCCAGGGCAGTCTTGAAGACATTGGAGGAACATTGGTGGAAATGCTTTGTGATGGCAGAAGATATTCTCCTTGCCTCTAAGTGTGTTTTTCACAGAAATGAAATCTTAAACTGGGACCTTGTCTCTAAAAAGGTCTGGGGAAGGTATGTTGGAAATCAGGGATCCAGAGAGAGAATGTACAAATGAATAGTCCCGTTGCAGCCATGAAAACACAAACATACCTCATTTTATACAACAAATGTATTTTCTAAATCAAACTATATTTTAAAAGCATTAGAGAGGTGAGCTATTTAAAGGAACCCAACAGTGAAGCCTTTTGTAATATGATTAATTACCTCCTGATAAATCTGGATTTTTCTTATATTAACTTTGCCCATCTGTTCTGTTTTCTTAAGTAGACAGCACCAAAATGGGCTCTTCTCCCAGACTGTATCTCCCCAGGGACATGAGAGTTAGGTTTTCTGAATAAGTAAAATGCCAGAAAAAATGGTGGCAGAAAGTACTTATGCATAGTAGGTGCTCAGTACATATTTATATAATGAATGAAGTGCTTGAATCATTTTATTTAAGGCTGGCTGATGTTGTGACACCACTCTGGACGGCTGAGCTATGAGGAACAGCTCAAGGTTGGTACCCAGCTTAAGTCTTCACTTCTCCATTCCATCAGGATGAATGGTGCCAGACTTGTAGGAAACTTGACTGCACAGCTCTACCCAGATACCCGAGCAGGTGCTTAAAATCAATACCTGCACTTTCTAACACAGTAGCCACTAAGCTCATGTGGCTGTTTGATTTTAAATACAGTCAATTCTGCTATAATGCTTGTTTTAAAAATTGAAATTTGTTCAAGGGATTGATAGATCAGGGAACAATTTGAACATAACGCACATTTCACGTTGGCTTAGGAGTGATTTTGTCCACGAGAAACACCAGATGAAAGAAGGAAACTGCACCCGGCAGAACTGAGCTGCATAAGAATACCTAAAGTGAACATGCACACATACCTCAAACGTCTGCCGCGTACCATTGCACACTGAGTGTGTTATGAACCACACTCAGCCACTTCTGCTGCTATATCTTTCTGTGTGTGACACATAACCCTCCTTTTACCACTTCATGATAACTCACAAGTGGACACTTCCACAAGCAAACTTCAGGTCTTTGTCGGGGTAAAGTGCCATCCTTATTGTGGTATGCATCTATACATTTCTCAACCATTTAACATGTGTAAAACTGTATTACTCTTTTTTGTTAGGCTCCTATCTTTTCTTTTTTTTAAGTTTATTTATTTTGAGAGAGAGAGAGAGAGAGTGTGTGTTGTGTGAGTGGGGGAGGGGCAGAGAGAGAGGGAGATGGAGAATCCCAAGCAGGCTCTGTACTATTGACACAGAGCCCGATGCAGGGGTTCAAACTCATGAACTGTGAGATCATGACCTGAGCCAAAATCAAGAGTTGGATGATTAACCAACTTAGCCACCCAGGCACCCCAGTTCCTATCTTTTCTATATGCATTACTGATAAAGTTTTGGAATGTGTGTGCCTGACCCCATTTTTACCATGAGCCCTGTGTTTTTTTTTTAAGTTTTAGTTCCAGTACAGTTAACATACATTATTAAATTAGTTTCAGGTGTACACTATAGTGATTCGACAATTCTGTATATTAGTGCTCATCAAGGCAAGGGTACTCTTTTGAGAATTTTTTACATTTGTTTATTTGTGTGAGAGAGAAACAGCATGCAGGCAGGGGAGGGGCAGAGAGACAGGGAGACACAGAATCCGATGCAAGCTCCAGGCTCTGAGCTGTTGGCACAGAGCCCAATGCGGGGCTTGAACCCATGAACCCTGAGCTGAAGTCGGATGCTTAACCAGTTGAGCCACCCAGGTGCCCCAAGACAAGTGTACTTTCAATGCCCTGTGATTTCTTTTGTGTAATTTGCATAGCACAGTGTAGAAATCCATATTATAGCAAAGGTGACTGTATAAGTTAATTAAAATTAAATAAGATTAAAAATTCAATTTTTTAGTCACATGAGCTTCATTTCACATGCTCATTAGCCATGTGTGGCTTGGAGTTACCATATTATATAGAATATAATACCAATATAAAACATTTCCATTATCACAGCAAGTTCTACTGGACAGCACTGACCTATAGCTTGAGTGTTCAGTCTGAAAGGTCAGATAAAATAAAGAGCTTATACAAGAGCTCACTCTTGACCTTTCTCCCAATACCTTCTTAGGTCTGTTACTGTTCCATCATTATAGGTTCCTTATTTGCTCAGACCATGACACAAGAATCTGTGGGACAACCTTCTCTTATCCTGTTTGTTTTCCATTCTTTGAGGTGATATTGCATAAGACTTTTTGTTTCATTATATATATTCCTTTTAGATGAAATTTGAAGCTCAGAAGAAGATTTTACAGAGACTAGAGTCTTACCTCCAAATGCTCAATGGTGTCAATGTGACAACATCTATACCCAGACCTGAGGGGCTCTGTTGTCTTCTCCATCTATTATACCCTTTGTAAGCCACCACTTCCCTATCCTTTATCTACTAAGTCCCCTTGTTAGCTATTAAGCTAATAATATCACCGGGCACTTATTGGGCACTTCCTGGGGACAAGGCCCTGTGCTAAGTGATTAGCACACATCACTGTCTAGTTTACTGTTTATAGTCACCCTGAGGGGTAGGCACTATTATTTTACAGAAGAGAGATTAAATAATTTGGCCCAGAACACACGTCTAGAAAGTGCCAGAGCTGAAGTTCACACTCAGGTCTATTCAATGCAAAGCCTACTTTCTCAACCACTATAGTATTTTCTCCTTAGAAGGATTTCAGACTTTGGAAACCTAATGAGGCCTCAGAGAGGCAGAACTTAATTTATGGCAGAGGTTGGCAAACTATGGGCCTTAGGCCACATCTGTCCCACACCTGAACTTTATTTTATAAATAAACTTTTATTGGAACATAGCTGAGCTCACTTGTTTATGAATTGTCTGTGGCTGCTTTTGCACTGCATGGCAGAGTTAAGTGATTGTAACAGGAACCACATGGCCTGCAAAACCTAAAATTATTATCTGGCTCTCTACTGAGAAAGCTTGCTGACCCATGCTTCATGACAAGATTGAAACTCCTTTGCACTATGGAGTATCTGGAGTGTCTTGACCTCAGCTATGGACTTTCGCATATGCCATACCTTCCAAGCAAGCATCATTTATTTGCCCTCATGAGAGAACATTCTTACATCCCTTTTACTTCTGTGCTCTTCAGTTTCATTTGTCCTGTTGTGCCTCTCCTGCCCTGCCTTCTCCAGCCTGTCATCAATGGCTACCGAAACAAGTCCACCTTCTCTGTGAACTGAGGTTCAGATGGCAATCCAAAGACTGTGGGGCACTACTTGGGAACCTGGAGAGGTCAGTTGAATACCATGACTAGTATAAATAACAAACCAAGGGCTGAGAGGAGAGGGAAGGTTTAGGAACGGTGTCAGTGGGAGTGGAGAGGGGTGGAAAACATGGTGGCCTTAAAGGAGAAAGATGAATTCTTTGATCAGAACGTGATCACAAAGTTAATTTTGGATGCCTTTTGGTGGGTAGTCATTGTAACATAGTGCTAGGAATCACAACCCTCATCCTTTTTCCTCGAAAAGTCATATGCCTGAGCCCCATTTAGCACTTAGTAAATGTTAATGTTGCTGCTGCCCACACATTATCGTCATCATCATTTTATGCTACTTTCTGTACTGGGAGCAGTCTCCTTTTTATTACAGAGTTGCCTTTTCTGTTTCATAGTCCCACATCCCTAAAAACTAGAGCTTTCTGTCATAAATCTGCCTTAAAATAATTGGTAGGGGTGAGTGGTAGTAAGGGAAATCACAATGGCATATTTCTGAGATTTAATCCCAGTACCCATTCCAAGATTCCATTCCTGAACTTTCCATTTACCCATTTTCAACAAATCCACTTGAAACACCATCATTTTATATTAGTCACACTGTTTAATACCCATATGCTTAAACTACAGTTCATTAGGGCAGGCACTTGGCTTTTCCCCCCTCTGTGTGCTGAATTAAATGAGTATATGACGTCAGTGTTCTATTATTCAGTAACAAAAACAAAACCCATTACCTTTTATTTCCCTGTTAAAATCTTAACAGAAAGCAGACCTTGTCATACTGTGCATTTGTAGCATGTGAGAAAATATTGCAGACTAGCTCCATTAAGAATAAGCTTCATAATGGCTAGACCAGGAAACAGGTTTTCTCTGAAAAATAGCCTTGAGCTTGAATAGGCACTTTGCTGCCTCAAATCTGTGTTTGCCTCTCTGAAGGAGGGAATTTAAATTGCCAGACATTTTCTTTTAAATAATCTTTTATCAAGAAAACAATGTAAATCAAATTATTTTTCTTTCTTTAGACAGAAACATCATCTATGTGTGGTCTAACCATTTGAAAAACATCCCTGAGAAACACAATCAAGTGGCACAGGTAATGAGGAACAAGGGCTGGTTGAAGATGACCTGAGGCATTGCAGTCTGTAATAGTAGTGTCCCTGACATTTTAATAATAGAGTGGCTACTGGTGCTACAGGGGAGGAGGGGCTCTGTTTTGTAAGCATACCTTGTAACACAGAAAGACAACATTGCTAAGTGTTTCATTTCCAGAAGGGTGGAGAGCAAGAGAGGGAACTGAATCCATTATTGCATATGTCAGGCATCCAAGGAATTTAATAGGAAGGAGGTATTAGGAGAGAGGTACTGATGAGGGCAGTATAACAAGTGGCGAGTGTCTGAAATATTTGGAAGACTAGTGTTTTTGGCAGAATAGAACTGAGAAATATCAAGAGAGATGTAGGTGATACGGCATCTACATCATAAGGTTGGCCTCTAAGACATTTTTATATCCTTTTCTTTCATGCACCTACTATTTATTGAGTGCCTCCTGTGTGTCCAGCACTGCGTTAGGTGCTGAGGATCCAATGATGGCTCAAGCAGATATGGTACCTGCCCTTGTGGAACTTAAAAAAAAAAAGTCAAAAGCCTTGCGCATAAGGACTGAATAGGACTCCCAGCTGACACTCTTGGTTCCCTTTTGCTTCTTACCAATGCCCACCCTCCTAATGATTCAGGTTTCTAACACTTGGGTGGTGCCTTCTAATAGGACACATATTTTTTTCTAATTTATTCTAGAGGGAGAGAGCATGTGAATGGGAGAGAGGGGCAGAGGAGAGAAAGAGAGAATCTTTTTTTAAAAAAAATTTTTAACGTTCATTCACTTTTTGAGAGACAGAGTGTGAACAGGGGAGGGGCAGAGAGAGAGGGAGAAACAGAATCTGAAAGCAGATTCCAGGCTCTGAGCTGTCAGCACAGAGCCTGACATGGGGCTCGAACTCAAGAACTGTGAGATCATGACCTGAGCCAAAGTCAGACGCTTAACTGACTAAGCCCCAAGAAAGAGAGAATCTTAAGCAAGCTCCACGCTCAGTGTGGAGCCCAACATGGGGCTGGATCCCACGACCCTGGTGTCATGAGTCAAATAAAGGCCAGATGCCCATTGTAATAAAAGTAATATTGTATATATTATAGCACTAGGTTGTTCTCACTTTTTTTTTATACCTTCATCTCTCTTTCTGTGTTAGTGGTAGTGACATTCCATTCCATTAAAACGATAGGATAACCCTAGTTTGTCCTGATTTGAGGTTTAAATATCTACTCTTGAATATTGAGTCAAAATATGGATTTTATGGGAGTGGACAGCCAGAGCACCAAGACCTAAGAAGCAATCTTTAAATAAAATACTGTCAAAGGGGCACCTGGGTGACTCAGTTGAGCATCTGACTCCTGCTTTCAGTTCCAGTCATGATTGCACAGCTTTGTGGATTCAAGCCCCACCTTGGGCTCTGCACTGGCAGCATGGAGCCTGCTTGGGATTCTCTCTCTCCCTCTCTCTCTCTCTGCCCCTCCCCTACTTGTGCTGTCTGTCTCTCTCAAAATAAACACACTTAAAATTTTTTTAAATCCTTTAAAGAAATAGAAGTACATAGTTTTCAAAGACAAATACTAACAGGTTAGTAAGGAAAAATGGTGCTCTTCTGCCCCACCCTTCCATGCTCTTGAATCTTGCTCCCCAGAAACAACAGCAATTATTTTAGCTATTTCTTCTGGGGTTCGATATTTCCAAATAGTACATTATTCTCATGTATTTTGATTTATCGAAGTTACATATTATTTGTTGACTTCCAGTTATGGTGTATAAGAATTCTCTCTTATTTTGTCTCTCTTCCCAAACTACCCTTCTTCTTCTATGTTTATAGCACAATTCTTGGTTAAATAAATATTTAGTGTTGACATTGTTATAGTTATGTAGATATTCACTCCTGAGCCAAGTACACGTATATGATTGTATTTTCCTTTATTGTACAAATTTTCCTTTCATTTTATATTTTGAAGAACTGAAAACATATAAAAGTAGAGAGTGGTATAATGAACCCCACATATCCACTACCCAGCTTCAACAATTATCAGTATGTGTACAATCTTATTTTATCTATACTCTCACCCACCTTACCTTCCACCAACATATTTGGATTAGTGTGAGGCAAATTCCAGATATTGTATCATATAAAATGTAAATACTTCAGTGTGAGTTCTAGAAGAAAGAACTCAGGGGTGTCTGGGTGGCTCAGTTGGTTAAGCATCCGACTTTGGCTCAGGTCATGACGACTTCGGATCTTGCAGTTCACGAGCTCAAGCCCCGCGTTGGGCTCTGTGCTGACAGCTCAGATCCTGGATTCTGCTTCAGATTCTGTGTCTCCCTCTCTCTATGCCCCTCCCCTGCTTATACTCTCTGTCTCTCAAAAATAAATATTAAAAAAAAATAAAGAACTTAATTTTTTAAACATAACTTCATACCATTATTACACCTGGAAATAAACATTTAACCCATAATATAATCAAATATCCAATAAATGTTCAGATTTGACACCTATTTATCACATAAATGGTTTGAGTTTTACATTTGGTTTGTTCAAATCAGTATTCAAACAAGGTGTACACTTTGTATTTAATTAACATGTCTCTTCCTTCTCTTTTAATTTGTAAGTACCCTTCCTTCTTAATTTTTTTGTTCTTACAATTTATTTTTTGAAGAAACTGATTGGTTTTCCCGTGGAAATTCTCGTTCTGGATTTTGTAAGTTTATTTTGAGAGAGAGATAGAGACCAAGTAGGGGAGGGGCAGAGAGAGAGAGGGAGACAGAATCGCAAGCAGGCTCTATGCTGCCAGCACAGGGTCTGATATGGGGCTCGAACCTACTAATGTCAGATCATGACCTGAGCCAAAGTCAAGAGTCAGACACTCAACCAACTGAACTGCACAATGCTCCTCTTGTGCTGGATTTTGCTTATTGAATTTTCATGATGTCATTTAATGTTCTTCCTCTATCGCCAGTATTTCCTGTAAACTGGTAGATCTAGAATGTTGATTCGATTCAGATTTAATTTGAAGTGAGAATATTTTTAATGCATATATGTCTGATAGGCCCTTTTGGTGATGTTAAGATTGAACAGTGGATTCAGTGTCATCAGCTCGATCCACTCATTGAAAAATTTCCTGTAGGGGCCTCTGAGTGGCTCAGTCAGTTAAACGTCCAACTCTGGATTTTGGCTCAGGTCATGATCTCAGGGTCATGGGATTGAACCCTGTGTTGGGCTCCACGCTGGTCGTGGAGTCTGCTTAAGATTCTCTCTCTTCCCTGCCCCCACCTCTGCCTTTCCCCCACTCATGCTCTCTCGCTCTCTCTCTCTCTCCCCCTCAAAAAAAATTCTGTTAGCTTTTCACGTAATGGTTTTAGCAGCCATTGGTGATCATTGCCTAGTCTATCATGTTTTCTTCATTTATTAGTTGGAATTCTTCTAAAAATCACTTTTCCTTATTCCTTATCCTTATTTGGTTACCCTGATGTACTGATACAATCAAGACAGGCTAAATCCTTGGTTCTTTCATCTTCTTCAAACGATGATTAGTTAAATTTGTTTGTTTCAGTATCACTGTAAACTCATGGATATTTAACATACTTGATATGTTTTAGTCTACTGCATTTACTATTATTTTTTGATACTCAAGTTCCATTTTTAACCAATCAGAACCTCTCTACGTTGTCTTAGAGCCTTAGGATGGCCCTGATAGTTGTGGAAAGCTAAGATATTTCTAGCACATCTAATGTGTTTTCTGCTTGAGACTGGGAATCAGCCATTTCTTCAAGGAATCCTTGTCTCTTTTAGTGAGAAATGGTATTTGGAGGCTATAGTATGGGTGCTTATTTATACTGGATTGGTAATACTTCAAGGCCTTTCTATTGGGCAGAGCTAGGGAATATTTTTTAAAGAGAAAATATTAGTTCATAGTGATATATTCAAATCGAATTTGGAATGACAGAACTTTTACTTAAATCCTTTGATTTTTATCTTTTGTCTTACAATGAAAATTTTAGTCCTGACAACATTAAAATACTTATTTATTATATCTTACTACATATATATATCTTATATGTATCCTAATGTGTGGATACACACACACATATATATGTATCTTACTATATATATATAATAATTTCCAAACAAGAGTACCAATATTATTACCAACAAATGATAACTGAAAAGAGCTCAAGATGTATGTCCAGTTTTTTTAAAAATTATCATGCCTCTTGAAATAGTACCTCTCTATGTTCTTTGTAGTTAAGCCACTAACTTGATACTTGATATATGGGTTCTTTTTAATTTTTTTTCATTTTGCTTGCTTTCAAATTTTAGGGCTTGTATTTTTTTCATTTTGATTAAATTTTGTTTTATATTTGTAAAATATTTACATGGTTGCAAAGTCAAATCTGCAAAATAAATGTATATTTAGAAAAGTCTAGCTTTCATCTCTACCCAGTTCCCCACCTCCTTCTATAAGTAACAAATTTTGTTTTTGCTTATTTTTAAAAAATAAGCTTTTCTTGGCTCAAAGGTAGCTTAATATGGACTCTGTTCTGCACCTGTTTTTTTTTTTCACATAATACTGCACTTCATCTTTTTTATTTTTTAGCAAGAGAGAGTGAGAGCACGTGGGGGAGAGGGGCAGAGAGAGACAGAGAATCTCAAGCAGGCTCTGTACTGAGAAAGGCTGATGCGGGGCTCGATCCCACAACTCTGGGATCATGACCTGAGCTGAAACCAAGAGTCGGGCACTCAGGTGACTGAGCGACCCAGGCATCCCTCTGTTTTGTGTGTGTGTGTGTGTGTGTGTGTGTGTGTGTGTGTATAGTGTGTGATGTGATGGATGTTTATAACTTTTTATTGACATGAATAATTACCTCATTTTTCCATTAGTTTAGTTTTTTATGAACCTGTTGCTAATTTTTTCCGCAAATGCTCTAAGAGCTCTGTCAAACATTCATCTATATTCTCCCTATGCTCAACAACTTGAGTTCAGTTTTTTCCCCGGAAGACATTTTTCTGAGAATCTTCCATCCTAGGCTTCTGAGGCCCTCTGCTGCTTTCCTGTCCTGTCTCCCAGAGCCCCTGTCTTCCTTTTTCTGGTTTATACCCCCTTTTGGATGGAATACGACCTCCATTAGCTTCCTGAGGAAGAGTGCCTAGGAGGTAAACTTCTAGAGCTTTTGTGTGTCTGTGTCTTTTCATTCCTGACACATGACTTAAACTTTCTCTAGATTTCTAGATTTGTGTTTGAATAATTTGCCTTTATGAATTTGAAGACATGGTTTGATTGTCATCTGGCTGCCAGTGTTGTATGAGTCTAAATGCTACTTTAGGTCCTATAGGTAATTTCTCTCCCCTTTTTTTATTCTAGAAACTTTTAGGGAATCTCTTTATCCCTGAAACTTCTTGACCATGTGGGCTTTTTTCCCCCCAATCATTGTGGTGGTACATTTTAGGCCTTGTCAGTCAGGAAGCTAATACTTTCAGAAATTTTCCTGTATTACTTCCTCCTTCCCCTCATTTTCTATATTTTCTTTGTATCTCCTATTATTTGGATTTTGGACCTCGTGGATTGATTCTATAATGTGTTACTCATTCCTCTCCTATTTTCCATCGCTGCCTTTTTGTTTTCATTTATCTGAAATTTTCTTGATATAAATGACAACATCTTCATTGAAATTTTTTCTACCATGCTACCTTTAATTTTCAAAAGGTTTTTCTTCTTCTCTGTTCCTTTAGTATAACATCTTGTTCTCTTTTTAGTAATATGATTAAGTGTGTGTGTGTGTATTTTTTCTGTTCTTTGAATTGTCTGTTTCCTTCAGGAATTTTTTTCCTATTTTTTGTCACTGTCTTTCACAATTGAGACTTCAATCAAACAGCTGGTGATACTTGGTTGACTATTCTGTTCATATTTAAGAGTGAGGCCTTGGGGCTCAGTCGGTTAAGCTTCTGACTCTTGATTTCAACTCAGGTCATGATCTCATGGTTCAGTTCCTGAGTTCGAGCCCCACATTGGCCTCTGTGCTGACAATGTGGAGCCTGCATGGGATTCTTTCTTCCTCTCAAAATGTTCCTCCCCTGCTTGTGCTCTCTCTCTTTCTGAAAATAAATAAACTTTTAAAAAATTATTTATTTTTGAGACAGAGAGAGACACTGTGAGTGGTGGAGGGACAGAGAGAAAGGGAGACCCAGAATCCTGAGCAGCTCCACGCTTCAGGCTCCAGGCTCCAGTCTCCTAGCTGTGAGCACAGGACCCAATGCAGGGCTCGAACTCATGAAGCACGAGATCATGACCTGAGCCGAAGTGGGATGCTTAACCAACTGAGCCACCCAGGTGCCCCAATAAATAAACTTAAAAAAAAAAATAGAGTGAGGCGTTAAAAACCTGATTGGCAGTTCAGCTTGAGTGGGTTTGTTGATTCTTGGCTTTACTGCTAGTGATTGTGTCAGGGTGTCCCCCATGTGTGTCTCAGGAGATCTTTACTTTGGGACTATTCAGTTTCTTGAGAGAATTATCTCCAAGTTTCTTGCCTGGCTGCTGGACTTTTAGAGTTGGAGCATCCCAGAGGGGTGGGATTCCCACCATTTAGAATGCAGATCTGCATGGAATGTTCCTGGTTCCACCCCTCTACCACTACAACAGTGCCTGGTATCTCCAAACTAAGAGCTTTTGTGGGTTCATTTTCTCGGGGGAAAAAGATTTCCAGTCTCTTGCTACAGAAAAATGGATGTTCTTGGTAGGATGAAGATGTTTACCAGTTTTGTGTCTAGGCTTTCAATCAGACACTCTTTTTAGCCTTGTGCCTTACTTGTATCTTCAGGTTTGAGTCTTGCCTGGGTTGTGTGGAGCAGATCAGCCTTGTATCTTATCAGGTCCCCCTTTATAGGCAATCCAGATGTAGCTTCTTTCATCTTGCTTCAGTTGTCACTTCAGCATGTTTTCCATCTTCTTGTCTTTTCTGTTTTGGTCTTGTCTTCTCTATCATTATCCTTGTTGTTCCTTTCATTTGTTAATTCAACAAATACTATTGAGTACCTTCAAGTGCCAGGCACTATTCTTGGTGCTTTGGATACAATAAGGAAGAAAATCTATCCCTTCCCTGTATAACTTACATTTTAGAGAGATAGTTTTAAAAAAGCATAATAAAGTATATTGTATGTTATGTTATAAGGTGACAAGTGTGGCTATAATCTGCATGTTTGTGTCACCCCAAATTTTATATGTTGAAATCCTAACACCCAAGGTGATAGTAGTAGGAGGTGAGGTCTTCAGGAGGTGATTAGGCCCTCATGATTAGGATTAGTGCCCTTGTGAAAGAGACCCCAGAGAGCAGGTTCTCATAAACATAACATAAACAGGTTCTCATAAGACACTGAATTTGCCAGCGTCTTGATCTTGGACTTCCCAACTGCCAGATCTGTGAGACATAAATTTCTCTTGTTTATAAGCCATTCAGTCTGTGGTATTTTTGTTCTAGCAGCTCAGCCAGAGTAAGATAAGTGACACGGAAAAGTACAGCAGGATCAGGAGGATAAGAAATTCTCAGGTTGGGGGAAGCATAGGTTGTACTTTTTTTTGTTGTTCTAGAACTTAAAAATATTAACTAAGTTTATTTAGAGGTAAGGAGTCAAATCATGATTCTACAAGTAGCAAATTTTGTGTTTATCCTTTGAAATTATAAAAATGTGGAGTGCTTCATGATTTTGTAGCATCCTTGAACAGAGGCCATGCTAAATCTCTGTAACATTCCAATTTTGGTATATGTGCTGCTGAAGGGAGTACTGGCTGTAATTTTAAATAGGGTTAACCTAGGCTTCATGAAGAAGAAGGTGTTTGAATAAAGCAGTGACTCTCAACTGTGGGGGTGGGGGTTTGCCTTGTGGAGGACATTTGGCAATGTCTAGAGACCTTTTTGGTTGTAATCACTAGGGGATGATTCAGCAGTGCTGCTGGCATCTACTGGGTGGAGGCCAGGGATGCTCTTAAGCATCCTACAATGCATGGGACAGCTCCCTACAACAAAGAATTATCTGGCCCAAAATATTACTAGTGCTGAGGATGAGAAACCTTGCATTTAAAACTTAGAGGCAGTGAGGGTGTTGGATATGCAGAGGTCTGAGGGAGGAGCATTCTAGGAAAAGAGAAAAGCCATGGCAAAGGCCCTAAGATGGGAATGTGACAGGTTTTTTAGAGAAACTGAATGTAGGCCCAGAAGCATAATAGGACATGAGGTAAGATGAGGAGGGGCAACATTATGTAGTGACTTGGGGGGTCATTGCAGGGACTTTGGCTTTTATTCTGAGCCATTGGAGGTTTTGATGGCGAGGACATGTCATGATAGGATTTAGCTTTCACAGAATCACTCTGGCTGTTGTGTATGGATTATTGGAAGGAAAGTGAGAGATGATATAGAGCAGTGGTAGGTAGCAGTGGAGATGGATGTATGTTGAAGCTAGAACAATAGGATTTCCTGAAGGGTCGAATGAAAAATGTAAGAGAAAGAGAGGAGTGAAAAATGGCTTCAGGTTGTTGGGGGGAGCAATTGGAATGAGGGAGTTACTGTCAACTGAGGTAGGAAAGACTGGTAGAGCAGATTGGGTGGGGAGAAATTAGTAGTTCAGTTTTAGAATGGTGTGTTTGAAATCCATATTAGACATCTGAGTGAATATGTTAAATAGTTGGTTGGATAGGTTAGAGGTTTAAGAGTAGGAATCTGGGTAATGTAAACATGTAGATGTTAATTTTTTAATGTTTGTTTGTTTGTTTGTTTATTGAGGGAGAGAGAGAGAGAGAGAGAGAGAGAGAGCGCAAGCTGGGAGGGGCATAGAGAGAGGGAGACAGAGAATCCTAAGCAGACTCTACATGCTGAGCACAGAGCCGAACATGGGGCTCAAACTCATGAACTGTGAGGTAATGCCCTGAGCCAAAACCAAGAGTCAGATGCTTAACCGACTGAGCCACCTAAGTGCCCCGAACAGCCCCAGATTTTTAACCCATTCCAGCATCAACCGTAAATCCCTAATCTTATTTGAATACCATCTAAATCAAATGTGGATGAGAGTCAAGGTGTAATTCATCCTAAGGCAAAAATCTTATTCAGCTGTGAACCTGTGAAACCATACAAATTACCCGCTTCCAAAATACAATCTGTGGAACAGACAATAGGGTAGACAATCCCATTCCAGAAGGGAGAAATTGGAAAGAAAACAGATGTCCTAGATTCCAAGCAAGTCTGAAACCAGCAGGGCAAATTCCATTAGATTTTAAGGCTCAAGAATTATCCTCTTTGGGTTGATGCTCTGTTCTTTGGCCCACTGGTGTGTGTGGCAGGCTCACCCTTGAGGCCCTGGACGTTGGCAGTCTGGCCCATTGAAACTGAGGATTCAGCCTTTTCCCCCTAGGGCCTCTTTCCTCTGGGCCTATAGTGGTGGCAGCAGCCCTGCTGACTCTGAATTGCCTTGAGGTAATTCTTCCCTTTTCTTGAAGGATAACACCTTTTGGCAGTCACAGAGGTCTATTGTCCTGTCCTGTGGAATCCCAGAAGTGTGAAAGCCTTCCTTCATTATGTCCTGTCTCTTTCCCCTTTAGTCTAAGATGGCAGTGTTTCTGCTGATAGAACTCCATCTCTATTCCTGGCTTCTGCTGAGTTGGCTAGTTAGGATCCGTGAGTCACACCTGTGACCTCTTATTCAAAAGACTGTCCAGCCATAACCTTGGTGTTGCCTCCTGAACATGCTTTCACATTTTGTTATATGGATAGGCTGAGATTTTTCCAGATCTTCAAGTTATGGTTCCTTTTTGCCTAACAATTCCTTCTTCAATGTATCTTTCTCCTCTCACATTTTACTATGAGCAGCAAGCAGAAACCAGGCCCCACCTTCAACATTGCTTAGAAATCTCCTTAGCTAAATATGCACGTTCTGCACTTACAATTTTTACCTTCCACCCGACTCTAGTATACAATTCATCCAAGTTCTTTTTTACTTTATATCAATCAAATTCTGTCCAGTTTCTAATAGCATGCTCCTCATTTCTTTCTGAGATCTCACCAGAATCATCTTTAATATCCGTATTCCTACCAAAAGTCTCTGTAAGGCAATCTAGGCTTTATGTAGCATGCACCTCAAAACTCTCCCAGTCTTTGCCCATTCCCAGTTTTTTCCTTAAATTTTTAATATTTTATTTATTTTTCTTAAATTTTTTAACATTTATTTATTTTTGAGATAGAGAAAGACAGAGCATGAATAGGGGAGGGTCAGAGAGAGAGGGAGACACAGAATCCAAAACAGGCTCCAGGCTCCGAGCTGTCAGCACAGAGCCCGACACAGGGCTCGCACTCATGGACCGCAAGATCATGACCCAAGCCAAAGTCGGACGCTCAACTGACTGAGCCACCCAGGTGCCCCTTTAATATTTATTTTTGAGAGAGAGAGAGAGAGACAGAGCATGAGCAGGTGAGGGGCAGAGAGAGAGGGAGACAGAGAACCTGAAGTAGGCCCCAGGCTCTGAGCTGTCAGCACAGAGCCCCATACAGGAGTCAAACTCATGAATCATGAGATCATGACCTGAGCCGAAGTTGGATGCTTAACCAATTGAGCCACCCAGGCACTCCTGCCCATTCCCAGTTTTAAAGTCACTTCTAGGGCCGCCTGCGTGGCTCAGTCAGTTGAGCATCTGACTCTTGTTTTCGGCTCAGTTCGTGATCCCAGGGTTGTGGGATTGAGCCCCGAATTGGGCTCCCCTGTTTAACATTCTGTCTTTCTCTCCCTCTGCCCCTTTTTCCTGCTAGCAATCTCTCTGTATATCTCTAAAATAAACAAAAAAATAAAGCCACTTCCATATTTTTATGTATCTGTTACAGCAACATCCCACTTCTTGGTAACCAAAACCTGTATCAGTGTGCTAGGGCTGCCATAACAAAATACCACAGACTGTGTGGCTTAAACAACAGAAATATATTTTCCCACAGTTCTGAAGGCTAGACATCCAAGTTCAAGATGTTGGCAAGTTTGGTTTCTTCCAAGGCCTCTCTCCTTGGCTTGTAGGTGGCCATCTTCTCACTGTCTTCACATGATCTTTCCTCTGTGCATCCCTGATGTCTATTTGTGTGTCCCAATATTCCCTTTCTTATGAGGACACATCAGTCAGGTTGTATTAGGGCCCACCCATATGGTGGCTTCATTTAATTTAATCACCTCTTTAAAGACCTTATCTCCAATATGGTGGCATTCTGAGGTACTACGGGTAAGGTTTCAACATATGAATATGGCTAGATGCAATTTAACCCATAGCAATCACTCAGCATGAATAATCAGCTGCAGAACTTGTTAGATTTGCCTGCATAATAATCCTGTTTTCTTCTTAGTACTATGAAGCATTCCTTCGACACTCCCCAGTTGAGCCCTGCCTTCTGTTTCATGAAGGTGGGTACTGGTGTGAGTTCATAGTTCACACCAGTAGCTGAGGACACAATGGCCATCATCACTTTCCATCCTCAGGAATTAAGACAGGTGGAACTTACAGAATTAATAAGGGGCAGCTTTTGTAGCAGCCCTTATTTTCACTATCCTCCAGTTGGTTTTGGAAGTTTCAGGGCAGATAGCAGAAACTACACATCCACTGAGTATTTGTGTGGGTTGGGAGGAGGGGTTGGAGGTGAGGATGAGGAGGTGGCAAGGATATTTTTAACCATGCTGCTCACATAAGCAAACCACAGAGACTGAGGTGGGGTTACCAAGTTAATTATCATGTGAGGACTCCCAGGTGTTTTCACAAGAACTTTGCCCATGGAAGTTGGTAGGTACTCTAGTGACTCTAAAAGCCAATTCAATAGAGATGAGAATATAGTCAGAATTTCATAACTCAAATAATACTCTACACTTGTAATGCACTTAAGGCTTTCAAATGTTCCCACGTTAAAACATTCCTATACTTAACGTGATCATCTCAACCATTTCGTGAAGTAGGTAAGAGGAGAGGTATTGAAACCCTCATTTCAGATGAGCAAATGGAGGCATAGAAGTACCCAAGGTTAAAGAGCCAGTGAATAGCCAACCTAGGGCTTGAACCCATGTCATTGATTCCTGACTTTTTTGTAATTAAAAGTTTGAGTATAGTTGACACACAGTTCCTAGCCTCTTATTTTTATGTATGTATGTATGCATTTATTTAAATAGATACAACTTTATTAATATCAAAGTAGATTGTGAAACAGGTATTACTAGAGATAAAAAAGAAGACTTAATAAAGGTAGGAGGTTCAATGTAAAAGGAAAATACAACAATTTAAAATTACGTCTATATAATAATATACATATTATATATTATATTATAATTGTATTATGTTTAAAAAGCCTTTAATTCATTTATTTTAATTTTAATTCCAGTATAGTTAACATGCATTGTTAGATTAGTTTCAGGTGTACACTATAGTGAGTCAACACTTCCATACATCACCCTGTGCTTATCACAAGTGCACTCCTTAATCCCCATCACCTATTTAGTCCCCCACCCCCACCTAGCCTCTGGTAATCATCAGATTGTTCTCCATAGTTAAGAGTGTTTCTTGGTTTGTCTCTCTCTCTTTTTTCCCCCTTTGCTTATTTGTTTCTTAAATGCCACATATGAGTGAAATCATTTGGTATTTGTCTTTCTCCAACTGACCTGTTTCACTCAGTGTTATACTCTCCAGCTCCATCCATGTTGTTGCAAATGGCAAGATTTTATTTTTTTTATGGCTGAATAGTATTCCATTTTATATGTATATCATGTCTTCTTTATCCATTCAACTATCAGTGGATACTTGGGTTGCTTACAAAATTTGGCTCTTGTAAATGATGCTGCAATAAATATCAGGATGCATGTATCCCTCTGAATTAGTGTTCTTGTAATAAAAAATGGGCAGAAGACATGAACCAGACATTTCTCCGGAGAAGACATACAGATGGCCAGCAGACACGTGAAAAAATGCTCAACATCACTCATCATCAGGGAAATGGAAATGAAAACCACAATGAGATATCACCTCACACCTATCAGAATGGCTAAAACAAATAATATAAGAAACAACACATGTTGGCAAGGATGCGGAGAAAGCAGAACCCTTTTGCACTGTTGGTGGGAATGCAAACTGGTGCAGCCACCGTGGGAAACAGTATGGAGGTACCTCAAAAAGTTAAAAATAGAACGACCCTGGGATCTAGTAATCACACTACTGGGTATTTATCCCCAAAATATAATTCTTGGCGTTTTAACTGTAGAGCTCCAATGTAGTTTATTGTGATTTATCCTTGTGTCAAGCTAACGTTTAAAAATTTTTTAATGCTTATTTATTTTTGACAGAGAGAGAGAGAGAGACAGAGCATGAACGGGGGAGGGTCAGAGAGAGAGAGAGGGAGACACAGAATCTGAAGCAGGCTCCAGGCTCTGAGCTGTCAGCACAGAGCCTGACACGGGGCTCGAACTCACAGACTGCGAGATCATGACCTGAGCCAAAGTCAGATGCTCAACTGACTGAACCACCCAGGCACCCCTGTGTCAAGCTAATGTTTAGGCTCTCTTCAGTGATGTAAGAATTTTAAAATGTTCTGAACTCAAAGAAAGAACTTAGTTACCATGATAATTCCCTTCCATGACCTCTTTCTTTTCTTTGAGGACTCACATCTTTGAGGTGGTGTTTCCATGGGTGGTTGGGATATTTGCAGTGGAGAAGTATGAAGAGAATTGAAAAATTATTGCTTCTTCATGATGGGGCAGAGGCTTAATTTAGTTCCTTATTTACAACAAGAATAACTCTCACACTTTCTTTAGAAAACTATGAAAAAGGCTCAAACTAGAGTAAGCACTGTGTCTATTATATAGGTTTTGTCAAAACCTGATAAGTAAAGCAGTGCTTCTCCTGAGATGTGAAAATAGTGTATTTTTTTTGTCATATAGAACATTGCTTTATGTTAAGTGTTATTTATAATAGGATTTGAGAAATGTGCCTTCTTGTCTGACTATTGCAGGGCTGATTACTGTAGGGCTTGGAGAGAAAATTTGTCAGAGAGAAGTCTTTGCTTGATTCCTGATTTTGTGGTCTGGACAGAAGGACCTTCTGTGTTCAGAAGGAGGCTGTAAAGAAGTTTTTTACCACCAGGCCAGGAGCAGTCTGTGACTTGACATCACTTTACTTCCAGGAAAGGTAAACCTGGGATAGCCAAACAGCAAGCAGGAGGCTGATGGCTTGCCATAGTCTGGGTTGTGGATTGCTGGGGCTGGGCTGCTCATTGTGGAGGAACTGAGCTAAGTAATACTAGCCCTTGTACACCAGCCAGGTGTACTGGCATGAGAACGCAGGCCAGATTCAGATGAGGGAGTGTCTGCATAGAACTCCTTCCCCTGAGAGGGAACTTCTACAGACTCCTCAGGGCCATGCCATGGGGCTGAGTCACCTGAGTGAGATGCTGTCCCCTGCCAACCACCAGAGATAGAATGGTCTGCCATCCCAAAATACTTTTTTCAAAAATTCTTTTCCAGCACCATGATGTGTTTCAGCCATCAGCAGGCCCCCTACCAGCTCCTGTTTGGGGATCCCCACCTCTTTGAAGATCTCTTGGGCTTGAAGATCCACATCTCTCCAGATGCCTTTTTCCAGATTAACACTGCTGGTGCTGAGGTGCTGTATCTGACAGTGGGGGAGCTGAGTGGAGTGAACTCTAACACCATCCTCCTTGATATCTGCTGTGGAACTGGCAAGTGACAGCCTAGGGCAGAATCTACATGCTTCTTAGTTTCCAAACCCTATCTGCCTGGCACCCAGGGCCCAGGTGGGGAGGTGGTGGTAGTGGTGCAGGCATAATGCCAGTGGTTCAAAATCCTAAAATACCCTCCTCTTATCCTATTACTTCCTCAGGTGTGATTGGTCTCTCTTTGGATCAGTATACCTCCCAGGTCCTTGGGATGGAGTTGGTGGAGCAGGCAGTAGAGGATGCCAGGTGGACTGCAGCCTTCAGTGGTACACTGCTCAGAGTCTGGAGAGAAATTAAGAGCTGCGGTGTTTCTGTGCTGTATAAAGGGTTATGTGGGAAAAGGGCATCTGCTAGATCTGTGACCTGCG
This sequence comes from Neofelis nebulosa, assembly GCF_028018385.1. Taxonomy (NCBI): domain Eukaryota; kingdom Metazoa; phylum Chordata; class Mammalia; order Carnivora; family Felidae; genus Neofelis; species Neofelis nebulosa. The sequence goes on along the minus strand of NC_080800.1, from coordinate 81,582,134 downwards.
CAGAGCGAAAGGAGGGTGTCCTGGAGAGGTTGGAATTGGGTCCTGATGGTTTTTCTGAAAGAGGTCCCAATAGGTAATCTCCCCCTCCCTTTTTTTCCATCAAGGTGATGAACAAGCCTTGATGATAGGAAGAGAACTTGACAAAACTTTGGATAATATAGAAGAAGAGCCTTCTTGACATTAAACTCATGAGGCATCATAATATGTGATAGGTTTCAAATAATTTTTGGCAACAGAACCTTTTATTTGAACAAAATCGTATGCCAAACTACAGTATAGAACAGAGATCCCTTTGTTCCCTGTACCCTACTTGCAAACGACTCCTGAGGCTCTGTGAAAATCTCTAATAGAGCAGAAAGAGCACTTGAGTAAAAGTCAAGGTTTTCTTCTTGGTAGAAGTACTTATGTGCTATGTGTCACTAAGTTTTAAAATAACTTAAGATGAAAGGCCTACTGAGGAAAGGAAGGAAGGAAAAGTGCTTTGGCAAAAACAAGGCAAGTCCAAAAGCATTTCTTTCACTGTTATTCAGAGGTATACCAGATCCAAAGGGAAGATGGCAGAGCCCTGGCTCCTGTACATTTCTGTAAAGCTGAAGCCCCCCAATTCCTTTAATGCTGGGCTTGAGTTTTGAATTCTGTCACGTGGGCCTCTCTTATGCAGGCATCACCAACTGTGGATTCCACACTGGTCAAGCAGAGAATATTTTGCCACAGTTACTAAAGTCAAAGGAAGATGGGCAGTTCATTGTTGCTGTGGTGAACCCAGCCCAAGTGGGACTGTGTAAGGATGGATAGCTTTCCTGTTACAGAACTAGTTGGGTATTCTCATGATGTCCACCACCTTTAGTCCCTTATTCCCATACTATGCTAAGGGTGCTCCCAGCAGGCTGGCTCCGATCCTATTTCTCTATTCCCAAGAAATCCTAGGTGCTGGCCAGTTGGTAGTTTCTGATAACCCAGACCATGATAGGTTAATCATATTAATAGCAATGTGTTTCTTCCTTCATATTACTACGTGGTTCAAGGCATTCAAAACTGCAGGGCTATCTGCATACTGATTTTTGTTTCCTGTAAGCCCCATGGTGAAACCACAAGGAACATCACTGAGTGAGTCTTGACTTCCCTTTTTCTTTTCTCCCAATGATAAAAGTAATTCATACTTGCTATACAGATTTAGAAAACATAGAGTAATATAATATGTAACATATATAAAGTAATATATAAAGTAATTCATACTATACAGACTTATAAAACACAGAGTAATATAATATAATATAAAGAAACAGAAAAAAGTCATTATACTATCATCAACAGTCAGTTTATAGGGCCAGGTCTTGGGTAAGGCAAGTAAAGCAACTCGCTTAGGGTGAGTTTAGTAACACAAAATTTAGTAAGATGGTGCACAAAATCTCAGTCATTAAGGTACATTTTTAATGCAGTATTTTCAGAAATCAAAATTAGTCCAAGTAATCTATGATGAAAAACATATTAAGTTTTTTTTTTTAAAAAACAAGATCTACTCCTGTGCTTGCTAAACCCTGCCTCAGTGACCTTACTCTAATCCTAGTCCTGGTTCCAATGAAACCTTATTTATCAAAGCAGGCATCCAGGCTGAGGGTTGTTTCCAATTTGATTTTCCAAAATATTGCATTAACATATTTTTGTCTTGATTACTGAGTTTTTTGGCACCCTCTTAAATTTTTCACCCAGAGTAAATGCCTCTTGCTTCACTCCAATCCTGGCACTGGTCAATTATTTTGATTTTTCAAATGTTTTCTTCCTTCTCTCTCTCTCCCTCTCCTTTTTACATAAGGAAAACAATTTCTAATATTCAAACAACATAGGTGGGTATGAAGTATAGATGATATACCTGGATGGAACAAGTGAGAGTTAAAAATAAATGAATAGAGCTTTCAAGTCAACGAGCTGGAAAAAGAGTAATAAACCTAAAGGAAACTGAAGGGAAAAATCAATAATGCTGAATAGAATCCAGAAATTAATGAACCTATAGACCTGACAAATAAACAAGAAAGTGTTATTGGAAGAAGAAAATAAAACAGATAAATCTAATCAAGAATATGAAAGAATAAAACATAAAAATATAAAGTCTTAGAAAAAGAGCATAACTACAGATATGAAGAATTTTTTTAGGTTTATTCATTTATTTTGAGAGAGACAAAGTGCGAGTGGGGGAGGGGCAGAGAGAGAGGGAGAATCCCAAAGAGACTGAACGTGATCAGTGCATAGAGCCTAATGTGGGGCTCAAACTCACAAAACTGTGAGATCATGACCTGAGCCAAAATCAAGAGTCAGACCCTTAACTGACTGAGCCACCCAGGTGCCCCAGATTTTTTAAAATTATAAGAAAATACTTTGTACAACTCACAATATATTTGAAAACCTAGATGGGCAATTTTCTGGGGAAATGCAAATGGATAATACTAATTTTAAGTAAACCTAAACAGACCAGTAACCATGGAAAAGAATCAAGAAAGTTGTCAAAGAGCTTCTTCTCCCCAAAATAAAAGCATGAGACCGATATATTTTCACAATCTTATTTCCTTGTCTATTCTTGCACATTTACCTCTTCCAATTGTCCTTTATTTTAATTTATTATACTGTTTAAAAATGTTTTTGAGGGGCACTTGGGTGTCTCAGTGGGGAAAAGATGGGCTGTTCAGTAAATGATGGTAGACAACTGGGTAGCCAGGGTGAAAAACACAGTTGGATCCATATCTCACACTTTATACCAGGATAAATTACAAAGCAGTCAGAGATTTAAATGTAAAAAGGGGACACCATAAATGTACCCCAGGAAATCATAAAATTTCTTTATAATCTTGGAATGCAGAAACCCTTTCTAACTATGAAAATTTAGAAGCCATATAATAAAAGGTTAAGTTTGCCTACATAAAAAGTAACTTCTCCCTTTGTTACACCATACACAGAAATAAATTCAAAATGGGTCATAGAACTAAATATATTAGTTAAAACATAGGAGTAAATTTTTGTGACCTTCAGTTAGGCAAAACTTTCTTAGATATGACATTAAAAACCCAAGCAACAACAACAAAATATATACATATACACACACACACATATATATCAAATATGTGTGTGTATATAACTGGACATCATCAAAGTTAAAAATATTTTGTGCTGTAAATGATACCATCAAGAAAATGAAAAGACAACCCATAGAATGAGGGTAAATATTTGCAAATAATTTATCTGATAAGGGACTGATACCCAAACACCAGACATAAAAGGCCACATCTTGTATGATTCCATTTATAGGCAATGTCCAGAGTAGGCAGATCTCAAGAGACAGAAAGTAGATTTGTGGTTGCCTAGGGCTGAAGGTCGGAGGATTGTAGAGAAGTAGAGACTGAGGGCCAAAGAGTGCGTGGTACCTTCTTGGGTTAATGAAAATATTCCAAAATTGATTGTTGTGATAGATGCACAACTTTGTGAATATACTAAAAACCACTGAACCTGGGGCACCCAGTCGGTTAAGCATCCTATTCTTGATTTTGGCTCAGTTAATGATGTCATGTTGATGAGTCATGCAGTCAGCCTGTCATGGCTCCCTTGGTTGTCGTTTGGTCTTCTCTCCTCTGTTTGTGGTGTGGTGATAACTGAGCTTTTCACTACAGCTGGTAATAATATCAAATTGACTTGGGTCTCTATTTTTGCAGAGATTTTGTTAGATAATGTTCTGCATTTATGAACTATTCAAGGATTAGAACTAGAAATAAATCTAGCTTTTTTAAAAAGCATCGGAAGCTATAATGTCATTGCAGGGTAACTTCATGATCTCAGGGCTTTATTCCTTTGGATTTTCTAGGCTGTGAAGTTCTAGAATACCATTTAAAAATGTGGTTACCCCTGGGAGCAATAGCACCAATGATCTCTCATCTATGGAGAGAGAATTTGTTATAGTAGACACCTTATGGGAAAGAAGATCTTCAAAGAAGAGACGAAATACCTGTAATTGTGCTATGTAGTATGGACACAGAAAGTTCTAGAATCCCCTAATGATCCAATACATACTATAATAAACTGGATATTGAAACTGGCTTTTCTAGTCCATGATTTATTCAACTCTGGAGTTGTTCTTGGTTACTTGTCCAACAATTTAGATTGTGTTTTGAATCTTTTTAACAGCCTAAGTATGTGTACAAAAATCTGATTTACAAAATGATATTGGGCCAACTACTATTTTTAATTCTCAATCCTAAGTAACTTCTAGAGAAGCCTCCTCAGAAAAGTGTGGCTATTAAAGTTACTATATACATATCCATTTTAAAAAATACTAGAAGGAAATAATGTAAAGTGATTGAAAACAGTGTTGACTTACGGCAGTTAGATAAGTTTTATTTTCATTTCCCTATTTTTCATTTTATGTAATGGGAAAATGACTTTTATTTCTCCTCTTTTGTTCCCCATAATGTAAATGGCAATACTATCTGTTAGTTACCTAAGCCAGAAACCAGAGTTATCTTTCTCATTCTCATACCCAACTGCCTGCAAGGGGGATTCCACCTGGATATCTTCTTGATACACCAAACTCAACATATCTAATGCTGCATGCTTCACATCTTTCCCCCAAACTTGTTCTTGCTCCTATATTCCCAATTTTGATGAATATACCAATCTACTCACTCAATCCAAAAGCTTTAGAATTCTGAGTCCTTCTTCTCCTGTACCTCCTGTTCCCATCTAACATAGCACCAAGTCTCCATCTCTGTAGGTTACCACATTATTGCTCAAAAGGCCATCTTCTTAACTGATGCTGCTGTATCCACTCTTGACCCCATCCATTCCATTCTCTACAGCCATAGTGAATTTTCCAAAATGTCAATCTCATTGTGTTTTCCCAGTGCTTAAAATCTGTCATTGACTTCTTACTGCTTTTAAAAAATCCAAAATTCTTGGGGCACCTGGGTGGTGGCTCAGGTGGTTAAGCGTCTGACTTTGGCTCAGGTCATGATCTCACTGTCTGTGAGTTCAAGCCCTGCGTTAGGCTCTGTGCTGACAGCTCAGAGCCTGAAGCCTACATCAGATTCTGTGTCTCTCTCTCTCTGCCCCTCCCCCTGCTCATGCTCTATGTCTCTCTTTCTCTAAAATAAACATTAAATTTTTTTTAAAAGTTTAAAATTCTTGATGTAGCTTCAAAGCCCCTTCATAATCTGGGCAGCTCATTTCTCTATACATATTGAATTCCTTCCCCTGAAAAAGAAAAATGTCTTCCATTCTGGTCCTTTTATACTGTTTCCTCAGTTTGTAAGGTGCTTTTTATTACCTCTCCTGGCTAATTCTACTTCTCTTTCTGTTTCTTAGGTATTCCACAAGGAATATCTAATGAATATCTAATTAATAAATACAGAATTGGCCAGGGATAATCAGCTTCCTGATAATTTTGTTGGTGTTATTATCTTGTGAGGTGATCTTAGAATCATGCTTCTGTCATTTTTATTATGAAAACTTTCGAATATACAAGAAATTTGAAAGAATAGTACAACGAACACTTATTTACCAAGATTCAACAAAGTTAACATTTTGCCATATTTGCTTTATCTCTGTGTATATTTGTTCTTTGATTAACTATTTGAAAGTAAGTTGTAGACATCATGGCACTTCACTTTAAGCATAAAGATGTTTTTCTACATAAGTATATGATACATAATACCATAAGTACTGCTAAAAGAAATTAACAGCTCCTCACTGATCTTCACTAATATTTTTTAATATCTAATCCAGTGCTTCCTGAAGTATGGTTTTCAGACTGCTTGATGGTTTACAGGGAGATAAGGAACTTGCACCACAGTGGATCAGTGCACAACATACTTCACTGAGAAAGTTTTGTCACAGAACAATGTCAGCTGAATAAAACAATGTGCTTAGTGACATAGTTCATTTACATCTATTGGATGGCTGAGTAGCAGTGTTCTGTATTCACATTTCCCCAGCTGTCTCCTAAGTGTCTTTTATGTCCAGTTCATATGTTGCATTTGGATGTGGTGTTTCTTTGAATCTAGAACAGTCTCTCCATTTTTTTTAATGGCCCTACCTTTTAGAGACCCACATTAGGAATCTGGCTGGTTGTAGTGTCACCAACCATCCTGGATTGCCTGAGACTCTCCTGGTTTTAGCAGTGATCCTGTATCCTGGGATAGGATGTTCTCTGTTTCCTTATGGTGGTGTTTGGGTCCTCTTTCCAGCCCTGAATTTCCTGTAAATGAGAAGTTCTTGGGTCAAAAGTCTTGGTTAGATTGAAATTAAACCATTTTTGACAAGAATGCTTCATAAGTAATGTCATGTACTGTATGTATGTCACATCTTATTTGGAGGCATGCAGTGTCAGTTGTCCACTCTTAGTAAAGGTGATCAGTTAGGTTGTGGCCCTCAGAATGCTCCATGTAATTTTCTCTTTATAATTAACTAGAAATCTGTGGGGTGTTTCTTTGGTACCATATGATTGTCCTGTTCCCCAGTAACATCTCAACCAAAGATTTTAACATCTATTGATTACTGTTTCCTGACTCAGTAATTCATTTTTCTAATTTTTAAAATGTATTCTCTGACTTGGTGATTTAATTGGGGGCTGGAAGATGTTGAGAAACTCTGGGTGTGGGGACCAGCAACGTGTTTTAACATGTTGCCCAGGTGATTCTGATGCTCACTCAAGTTTGTGAGCCAGTGGTTTCGAGCCACTGTTCCTCAGCCTTGGTTGCGCATTGGAATCACCTGGGGACCATTTATTTATTTATTTATTTATTTATTTATTTATTTATTTATTTATTTAATGTGTTTATCAAATTTGGAGAGAGAGGGAGAGACAGACAGACAAGAATACGAGCAGGGGAGGGGCAGATAGAGAGGGAGACACAGAATCCAAGGCAGGCTCCAGGCTCTGAGCTTTCAGCACAGAGCCTGATAAGGGGCTCAAACTTGCGACCTACAAGATATGACTCGAGCCACCCAGGCACCCACCTGGGGACCTTTAAAAACAAAGGTTCCTGTGTGTCACTCCCTCAGAGATTCAGATTTAATTCATTTTGGGTGTGGCCCTAACATCATTATTTTAAAAACTCCCTAGAGAGCTCTAATGTGCAAGTAAGGATGAAAACCCGGTCTAGGGTTTTTATCTCCAAGCCCAGTGTTTGGCTTGATGAGTGAATGTGCACATTAAATTGCAGATAAAAAACTAGCTGTGTAATACATAGGCCAAATAGCTTGCTTTTTTGCTTCCTCCTTGTCTAGACCCACCCAGGGTCTCTAAGCACTGGTTTGCAGTCCTTTGAAAAGATTTTCATCCCTTGAAAGCATTCTCCTTCCCATGGTTTCAACAGTTATTCTGGTGGGTGTGGTAGAGAGTGGGGCTGAGATACCATCAGTTGCTAGTAATCCTAGCCAAGCCATAAAATTAACCTTCATACAGGGCAAGAAAAAAGTGAGCTCATTTTATTATTAATGTATGACAGTTGTTTTAAGGGTTTATTCTCAGCCTGCCTCTTACCTGTCTTCCAGAACTGGCTTCTGTTTTTAATGTTTTTATTTATTTTTGAGAGAGAGGGAAAGAGAGAGAGAGAAAGTACAAGCAGGGGAGGGGCAGAGAGAGAGGGAGACACAATCCAAGGCAGACTCTAGGCTCTGAGCCGTCAGCACAGAGCCTGATGTGGGGTTGAACTCACAAACCATGAGACCATGCCCTGAGCCAAGGTTTGATGCTTAACTGACTGAGCCACCCAGGTGCCCCCAGAACTGGCTTCTTCTTGTTAGGCTTGTCTTAGAGTTGCTGAACCTATGAATGAAATTTTGACATTGCCCTTATTGCAGGTGTGGAGTTTTATCTACTGCAGTGGTTCCCAGTCTTAGCTGCACGATGGACCTCCTGGTTCCTGGGGCTTGGGCCCTACCCCCAGATATTCTAATTTACTTGATCCGGGGTGTGGCTCAAGCATCTGGAGTTTTAAAAGATCCTTCAAAGTGATTCTAATGTGCAGTCAGGGTTATGATCCTCCAATTAGGGCTGTGGTTCCCAAACTTGTCTGCATAATAAAATTCCCCAGGGATCTTTTAAAGGTTCCAAAATCCATGCCACACCCCAGACTAATTAAATCATCACAGCCTCTGGGATGGGACGCACACATTGGTAATTTTGAAGTTTCCCCCAGTGATTCCAATGTGCAGCCAGTTTTGAGAGCCACAGGGTTAGGGTATTTGATGGTTTGGGGGTTGGAAGGGAGAAAAGAATGATTGTCATTTGCTGAGATGTAAGTCTTCCAACCCTTCACCTTCAAAATCACATTGCCAATTTATAATTTACAGGATCATCATTGTTATTTTTCTGAGAGATGTATTTCAAAGTGGCATGGCCATAAAATGCAGTCATGAACCAATTGAAGCTCCCTTAGAACTTACCAATTAATTCAAGTCCAAAAGGACAATTGAAATGGAATATAATTATGTCCCAGACTTAAAAATTTTCCATCAGCTGATTTGATTCTGTCATTGTATGTATTTCCACATTATGTTTCCCATTGTTTCTTCTCAAAGGAGACTAAGTGGGGTGGCAATGCTGACATCTAGACCAGATCCATACAGTAGAGGAGCATGTCAATATCAAGTCCATTCCTAATTGTTTGGGATCCTCAGAGGACATGGAGGGTGAGAGGTGTTTGCTCTGAGGACCTAAAAAAGGAATTTATTTTTAAATAAATGTATTTATTTTATTTTTAAAATAAAAACATATTTTTAAAATATAAAAGGAATTTATATTTAAAAGTGTTGGCATTGACTACTTGTATTTTACTGAGCACCTTTATTTGTAACCAATACAAGGAATACCTGCAAAGAGAGGGTTGTATATCTATACTCAGCTGTTTAATAGTTTTTCTCCTCCACCTAGACTGTGAGCCTTGAGGGCATAAGAGCTATAGTGTGTTCACTGTTGTATCTCTGTTTACCACCCAGTCCAGTGTCTGAAATTTACAGGTGCTCAGAGAGGCGATATAGTATACTAGCCAAGAGGACAGCTTTGGAATCAGTCTGACCTGGGCTTGAATCCTGACTCCCATCACTTTCATGCTGTGTGACCTTGGGTGAGTTGCTTATCCTCTCCAACCTTCTGTTTCCTGCCCCTCTCCCTGTAAAATAAGGGTAATAATAGCATAATAACTTACTTCATGGGATTGTTGTGACCCATTCAGCAAAACAGTATTTGTATAGCACCTTGCACATTGAGTGGCACATTCTTAGTAATACCAGTGAGAGTATTCTTAATAATCCCATTATTTTTTGAAGGAATAAATGGATGGCATAGTCTGCTTTCCCTTCCCTCTCTTGAGATTAACAAGCAAAAATAACCTAATCAGTTTGGTTTCTGTAAGATTTCAATACTTAATTTCAGGCAAATAAAACCAAGCATACATTGGAAAGAGTGTCTTCCCTGTTGGTGTTGGTGTTTCTCAGCATTTATGTTATAGTCAAATATTACAACTTCTAGTAAAAAGTTTAAATACAGTTTGGAGAGAAAAATGAAGCAAAGAAAACAGATAAGGCCACCCCTTTCATTTTGTCACCCTCAAAATATTGTTTGCTGAAATAATCCACTTGTCAAATCCCTTTGTACTGCTGTGAGAAGTGCTAACATAAGACATGTTTTCTGAAAATAGCTGTGATGAGGTGTCATGAATTAAGGGCTTTGGTGCAGAACTGATTAAGTTCCTTTATGGGTAGAATAGCTCAGGATCATAAATTGCCCAGAACCTCTACTGGCCCACCCTTTCCACCTCCTAAAAGGAAACTTGTTTCTAGGAATATATTTTTTTTCTTAAACTAAATGTACTATAAATGCTGTGTAGTATCCTAAATTGGATCCTGAACAGAAAAAGGACATTAGTGGAAAAACTGGAAGAATCTGAATAAAGTCTGTAGTTTAGTAAATTGTACCATTGTTAGTGTCATAGTTTTGATCAATGAATTAGAGTTATGTGAGGTGTTAATGTTAGAGGAGCCTGGATAAAGTGTATATGGGAACTCTGTTTGCAACACTTCCACACATCTAAAATTACTTCAAAACAATTTTTTAAAAACTCTAAATGTAGTCTTTTAAAGACAAAACATACTCATTGAAAACTAATTCTAGAAAAACCAGGTCTGGGCAGGTGTTGAGGCCAGGACTCCAGGGATAGAATAGCGCTCACCTAGATACCCAGATATGTGCTCAAGCACTACCTGTGATAAGGTAACAAAGGGCAGGAGTAGCATGTAGCAATTCTTTTATAATAAGGAATTTTTGGCAGCCTATCAAAAAGCAGTTCCTTTCTTTCAGTATAAGCTAGCCTAGTTTAAAACACAGCAGCCTGGCCTAAAAGAGGTCCAAATATAAATGCTGCAATCAAAAGACATAGGATGTCATAATGGATACAAAACAGATCCATCTACATGCTGCCTACATGAGATTCATTTTAGACCTAAAGGTACCTGCAGATTGAAAGTGAGAGGATGGAGAAATATTTACAATGCAAATGGGTGTCAAAGAGTAGCGATACTTATATTGGAAAATCTAGACTTTGAAACAAAGACTGTAACGAGATAAAGAAGGGCACTATATTGTAATAAAGGGGACAATCCAGTAAGAAGACATAACAGTTGCAAATATTTATGCATCCAACATGAAAGCACCCAAATATGTAAAACTGTCATTGATGGACATAAAAGAACTAATTGATTGTAATACAACAACAGTAGGGGACTTTAACACCCCACTTACATCAATGTACAGATCATCTTAACAGAAAATCAACAAGGAAACAAGGGCTTTGAATGACACACTGGCCCAGATGGACTTAGCAGATATATTCAGAACATTGCATCTTAAAAGAGCAGAATACATATTCTTTTCAGGTGCACATGGGACATTCTCTAGAATACATTAAATATTAGGTCACAAATCAGGCCTCAGCAAATAAAAAAAGATTGAAGTCATACCACACAACTTTTCTGACCACAACACTGTGAAACTAGAAGTCAACTACAAGAAAACATTTTGAAAGACCACAAACATGGAGGTTAAATAACATGCTACTAAACAATGAATGGGTCAACCAAGAAATCAAAGAAGAAATTTAAAAAATACATGGAACCAAATGAAGATGAAAACACAATGGTTCAAAACCTTTGGGATACAGCAAAAATGGTCCTAAGAGGAAGTATATAGCAATACATGCCTACTCAAAAATCAAGAAAAATTGGGGTGCCTGGGTGGCTCAGTCGGTTAAGCGGCCAACTTCAGCTCAGGTCATGATCTCGCGGTCCGTGAGTGTGAGCCCCGAGTCGGGCTCTGTGCTGACAGCTCAGAGCCTGGAGCCTCTTTAAGATTCTGTGTCTCCCTCTCTCTGACCCTCCCCAGTTCATGCTCTGTCTCTCCCTGTCTCAAAAATAAATAAACGTTAAAAAAAAATTTTTTTTAAATCAAGAAAAATCTCAAACAACCTAACATTATACCTAAAGGGGCTAGAAAAAGAACAACAGATGAAGCCTAAAGCTAGCAGAAGGAAGGAAGTAATAAAAATTAGAGTAGAAATAAATGACATAAAACTAAAAAAAAAAAAAAATCCAGTAGAACAGATCAAGAAACCAGGAGCTGGTTCTTTGAAAAAATTGATAAACCCCTAGCCAGACTTACCAAAGAGGAAAGTGAAAGGACCCAAATGGAATCACAAATGAGAGAGGAGAAATAACAACCAACACCACAAAAACATAAGAGAATATTATGAAAAACTGTACGTCAACAAATTAGACAACCTGGAAGAAATGGATAAATTCCTAGAAACATGAACTACCAAAACTGAAACAGGAGGAAATAGAAAATTTGAACAGATTGATGACCTGCAGAGAAATTGAATCAGTTACTTAAAAAACTCCCAACAAACAAAATTCCAGGGCCAATGGCTTCACAGGTGAATTCTATCAAACATTTAAAGAAGAGTTATTACCTATTCCTCTCAAACTATTCCAAAAGGTAGAGATGGAAGGAAAGCTTCCCAATTTATTCTGAGATCAGTATTACCCTGATACCAAAACCAGATAAAGACTCCCCCAAAAAAGAGAACTACAGGCCAATATCCCTGATGAACATGGATGCAGAAATTCTCAATAACATACCAGTAAACCAAATCCAACAATACATTTAAAAAATCATTCACCATTATCAAGTGAGATTTATTCCTTGGTTGCAAGGTGGTTTAGTATTCACAAATCAATCCACGTGATATACCACATTAATAAAGGATAAGAACTATATGATCATTTCAATAGCTGCAGAAAAAACATTTGACAAGGTACAGTTTCCATTCATGATGAAAACCATGAAAAAAATAGGTTTAGAGGGAACATACCTCAGCATAATAAAGGCCATATATGAAAAACCCACAGCTAATATCCTTCTTAATGGGGAAAAACTGAGAGCTTTTCCTCTACAGTCAGGAAGAAGACAGAGATGTCCACCCTCACTACTGTTATTTAACATAGTACTGGAGGTCCTAGCCACAGCAATCAGACAACAAGAAGAAAAGGCATCCAAATCACCAAGGAAGTAGCAAAACTTCCATTATTTGCAGATGATATTCTGTATAGAAAACCCTAAAGAAACCTCGCAAAAAATTTGGCTAGAACTGATCAACAAATTCAGCAGTCACAGGATACAAAATCAATGTACAGAAATTTGTTGCCTTTCTAAACACCAATAATGAAGCAGCAAAAAGAAAAATTAAGGAATCAATCCCATTTATAGTTGCAACAAATACAATAAGATACCTAGCCAAAGAAGCGAAAGACCTATACTCTGTGAAATGTAAAACACCGATGAAAGAAATTGAAGATGACACAAACAAATGGAAACACATTCCATGTATTGAATAGCATGGTAATTCTTAGGACTGGGCTCATTTTTCCAAGCAGATATAAAAGGCTTGCTGTCTCTTAGCACCAGAGTTCTATTTTAGTTCCTGGAAGTGGCGACTAGCATGAGCGTGGGATTGCGTGGGATTCTTGAGTCATCATCACACAGCACAGTTTGAGTGCTTTGTTAACATCACTCTGCCCACCACCTGACAGCAGAGCCTCCTGGGCTCCCTGGACCTGAGCCAGGCACTTCATAGGCATAGGGATGGAAGTACAAGCCCCCTGACTCCCACAACCCCCAGCTGATACTATTTCTGTGCCAACAGCAGGAAGTTCTTGCTGCTTTTTCACTCACCTGGGATAACACCACCTGTGTTTTGCACAGAGATTGATATGAGAGAAAAGGCAAGGAGAGTAGGAGGATGGATTGTTATAGCTAAAGAAATAAGGCATAGGCCAAGGGTGCCATGGCTACAGTTGTTTTAGCAATACCTATGAAAATGAAGTAGGATGCAGAGAGGATTTCCATTCCTGGAAAGCTGGCAATAACTCTCATTCTCCACACCCCTTCCTGTCAGAAATCCCAGTTTTGGTCATTGACCCAGTTACTGGGTCAACCCAGTAAAGGGTTTACAGGGGTTAGTGACAAAGCAGTGAGTCCAGGTGACCCCTGCTCCACTCATGGTCAATGGCATTTTATGGTTAAGAATGCTAGTTGTCAGGATTCTCCTGGGAAGAGTGGTGTTGTATTCATTGAACTTGGTTAAATCTCACTAGTAGAAACTGCCTTGAAAATGAGTGATTCTAATTGGTTACTGGGAGGGAAGAATGATATTCAAAACACAACAGGTATGGCCCAAACACCAAACACTCAAATATTCAGGGGATTTATTGCTATGTTAGCTACTACTGTTTTGCATGCTCTAACCCTAAATGATCGCTGTCCTTTCTTGACTCTTTTTGTGTCCTCACTTTATGACCTGTGTTCTGCAGATCACACTGGATACCAGTACTGCTGGCAGGGTACTTTTGGCAGGTAGAAACAACATATAAATGAAGAGTGGTAACTAGATGTCAGGGGTTGAAATCCATTCCAAGCAAAGGGACACCCCCTCCACCTCTGCATATTGAATTCTCTAGTCAGAAAACCAAGGCCTATCTTGCAAGACAAAATGAAGAAGTACTCAGAGCCACATGGGGCTTGTTGAATGATGGACCAGGGTCTTTTTGCTCACAAAGTGCTATGGCAGGAGCTAAGCTTTAAAAGTCCTGGAGGAGGGAGGCTAAGACCTTGACAATGAAAGAAGAGAAACTCCAAGGCAACCATTTGCCTGAAAGTAAATTTGCCCCACCTAGGGTCAAGAAAGTATCCTTAATCTAGATCTCCGGGCTGCTATGCTGAGATATGGATTTGTAAGACCTTTTTGGCAGATTTAGGATTTTCAAAGACAAGAGTATGGGAGGCAGTGGTTGGCAGTGGTTAGCGTTACCTTAAACTCTCCATGCTCTTTTTACATTAGAATCCAAGACCTCTCTCTTTGGGTTGTTCTTTACAGAAAAGAGGATACCTCTCCCAGAAGGAGGGCATAGCTGTCTAATGATCTAAGCCCCTCCCCTAATCATAATAAAGCAGCTTGGATTTAATGAGGTACTTATTATATGTCAGGCACTATGCTAAGCATTTTTATATGGACTTTCCCCTTTGATCCTGACAACAACCCTGTGAGGTAGGTGTCCTTATTACTGTCTTCACTGGGGGAAATTGCCAGGGTTACCCAGCTTGATATGGGATTTGGGAAGTACAGTAACAGCCTGCTGCAACAAAATTAAGGTTCACTTGACAAGTAAATAGAGGTATGCTGGCTGTATTGGGGGGATATTCTTTAAATAACTTTGTGATTGATAGACTGTGTATAGGAAAATTTAGTTGACACCCAGGAACACGTACGTTATACAAGGGGAAGTGTGCCAATATACTGAAACTGAGATTTATCGCGTTGTTTCAACCTAAATTCTCCAACTTGCCCACATTTATAGGTAGCACTCCCACCCCCTTTTAACCACACTTCCCTTTTGGCTGAGAAATTATTCCTGTCTCATAAATATACATGCCAGAAAGGCAAATGTGGATGATTCACTTTTCTTAAGAACACTGGTTTGTTGAATTACATTTTCTGTCTGATAAAACCCTTCTTCAGTAGAAATAGTTGAAGAATCCCTGAGTGAGAATGATTGTCAACATAATTCTTCAGTGACATTTATTAGGCAAATTGGAGGAAAGTAGGTGGGTCAGGAGTGGCCAGAGAAGACCCAAGGAGGAAGCAGTATTTTTGGACAGGAAAGATAGAGTACTGGCTTGGGCACACAGGATATTTGGATTTTAAGAGTATCTCTGTCAGTAATCAGCTGTACAATCTTTGCACTTAACCTCTCTGTACCCCAAACTCCTTCATCTGTTTAACAACTGAGGTTGGATTAGAGGCTCTGTCTCAGAACCCTGTCAAAAACCCACAAGGTGCCTGGGGTAGTTCTTTTGGAAATAAGGCCATGTGTAGTGCATAATAGCAAATGATGCAATCTTAGTGTCATACCCTCTAGATGGGGTTGTAAGACCGATTATTCTGTGCAAGGTTTCTATCCTTCAGAAACAAGTATGAACTAGTTGGCTTAGAAGTTAAGAGCTTGAGTTATGGAGTTGGACCATAGTTTGAAAACCAGTTATGCCACTTCCTAATGGGTGCCCTGGGACAAATGATTTCACCTCCCTGAACATCAGTTTCTCCTTCTGTAAGATGATGTAATAAATAGTACCAACCTCATAGGCTTGTGAAGATGAAAGGCAATAGTATGTAAAGCTTTTAGCCCAGCACCTGGCAAAATAGAAGTACTCAGTCATCCATGTCTGCTACAACTATTGTCATACTTATTTCTATCAATGTAATTCTCTTGACTTGGGCATGGCTACATTTCTGCACTTTTCTGGATATAGCTTTCTCTTTCTGCATGGAATTTGAGAAAAGCATAAGTAGATCTTTCTGGCCTAATGCCAGCTCTAGAGTCAGACCTGGATTCAAATCCCTGCTCTGCTTCTTACAGAGTGTGGGACCTTGGGCAAATTGTTTAACTTTTCTGCTCCTTAGTTCGCTAATATGTAAAATGCAGGCAGGTGTACTGCCTACCCCTAAGGGTTGTTGTGAATAAGATCATGAATGTGAAGAACTTAGGCCTGTGCCGAAGGCCTGACACCCAGAAGGCTCTCAATAAATGTTGGCTGTGATACTGATGGTGAAAGTAATAGTTGTAGTAATAGTAAATACTACCACTACCCTCCACGGGATGGAAGACTGATTGTGTTCAAGTTTGTACAGCTTTTGCATACCTAACCAAAGTGTTGGGAGAGGCAGTAATTGTTCTTCCTGGCGAGATAGCAAGGGAATTGCTGCCAGGCTTCACAGACCATGGCAGGGAACTTAAAACTGACTTGTTTTCAGATGCATGACTGAAAATGATTCAGTAGAGCATAATTCTCAGCAGAAAAGTTCTATTTATTTCTGCCAGTCCTCTTACACCCAAGAACCTTAGGGGAAAAAAGGTAATCACAAAATGACCCTCCACTTCTAAGACTCTATTTCAGTTGGTCACCCATAACATGTTGTTCATAGGCTTCATGAGGAACATTTGGGTGCAAAGACCTAAAAAGCCTCTGTTCTTCTTTGCCAAGGTCATCTTCATTCTCAAACGGATGCCACCTAACTTTTCTTAAGCCTCTCTGCAGGTATAAGCTTCATTTGACGGCTAGAACATAGATGTACAGGAACAATGGGAATCCTCAGGGATATGATGTTAGATAGGTGGATTTGTAGGGGGACTTTAGAGGTATTTGTAAGTAGAAGTGAAAAAACTGAGCAGTACTAACGATTCTAGAGATGAGCCCATTTGCTGAAGGAGGGATATGAGATGGTTTTTTTGGATTTCTCTCCAGTTTTCTCTTTAATACCCTGCTAAAAGTCTAATAAGAGAAAGAAAACAGCCAGTCAGTGCAAGTGAAACTAAACACCAGGTTTCCTGTCATTCCCAGATCACTCCTGGTTGGGAGGGTGTTGGCCCTTATGCACAAGAGGGTGTAAGACTGCTCCCCTCCAGGCACCTGCCCTCTGCCCCTGGCCCCATACTTTCTCTCAGTCTTGCTGTCTCCCCTCTCCCCTTCATATAATGAATACTAACCACAGGATCCAGAGGAAGCTTCACAGGGATTTTCCAGTAACATCTCCTCTGTGTCCCAGGTATCCAGTTTTTTTTCCCCCTGGGTTCTGAGGTTATAGAAATGAAAAATGGATTTCAACTTTAGACCGAGATTTAGGGGTAGTTTCTGACATCTCAAAAAACACTTCCTCTGCTCTTCTACAAGATTTCTCCCACTCAACTCTCATCCTCGCCCCTCATCCCCAGAGCAGTGCCTCTCTTCTCCTTAATGGGTCTGGCCAAGTCTAGGCCCCTCCATATAGGTATAACAACCCAAGGCTCTGGGGTGGCTTGAAGAGCTAGATACTTTGGAGAGCAGAGGCGACATAATATTGACATTTGACCATCATTGAAAATGGGGTCCGAAGGAACATTGAGAAGGAGTGGCCATTAACAACAATGGGCCTAACAGACACATGAAAAGATGCTCAACGTCACTCCTCATCAGGGAAATACAAATCAAAACCACACTGAGATACCACCTCACGCCAGTCAGAGTGGCTGAAATGAACAATTCAGGAGACTATAGATGCTGGAGAGGATGTGGAGAAATGGGAACCCTCTTGCACTGTTGGTGGGAATGCAAACTGGTGCAGCCACTCTGGAAAACAGTGTGGAGGTTCCTCAAACAATTAAAAATAGATTTACCCTATGACCCAGCAATAGCACTGCTAGGAATTTACCCAAGGGATACAGGAGTGCTGATGCATAGGGGCACTTGTACCCCAGTGTTTATAGCAGCACTTTCAACAATAGCCAAGTTATGGAAAGAGCCTAAATGTCCATCAACTGACGAATGGATAAAGAAGATGTGGTTTATATACACAATGGAATACTACTTGGCAATGAGAAAGAATGAAATCTGGCCATTTGTAGCAACATGGATGGAACTGGAGGGTATTATGCTAAGTGAAATAAGTCAGGCAGAGGAAGACAGATACCATATGTTTTCACTCATATATGGATCCTGAGAGACTTAACAGAAGACCATGGGGGAGGGGAAGGGGGAAGAAAAGTTACAGAGAGGGAGAGAGGCAAACCATAAGAGACTCTTAAATACTGAGAACAAACTGAGGGTGGATGGGGGGTGGGGGAGAGGGGAAAGTGGGTGATGGGCATTGAGGAGGGCACCTGTTGGGATGAGCACTGGGTGTTGTATGGAAACCAATTTGACAATAAATTATATTTAATATAAAAAAAACCTCTTGTGATTCAGGCAACAACATGGATGACTCTTAAGTACATTGTTCTGAATAAAATAAGCAGACCCCTCCCCCCCAAAAAAACAACAATGGGCCTTCAAGGCCTCATAGCTTTTTTTTAATGCCTTTATTGTATTGGGAGACATTGTAAATGCTTATTATAAAACCTGGAACTTCCAAAAAAGCAAAAATCCAAAGAAAGTCACCTAGGCCTTTTACTTCTCAAAACCACCTAGTATTTTACCCCTAGAGAAAACCACTGCTGATGTTTTGGTGATTTCCCTCCAGATATTCTGTGCATGTATACACATCATTCTAAACATGCTAGACTCTGATTTACCATATTCTCTAACAAAATTTCAGGTTGTGGAAAACTTTCCATGTCAGTAAATATAAGTCAACATTATCCCTTTTAATGTCTACATCATATTCCATTGTATGAATGCACCATACTTTATTTAGCCATTCCCTATTGTTAGCCCTTTGCTTGTTTTCAACTTTTAGCTATTGTACACACTGTTGGGTTTCCACATTTTTAAAGTTCTTAATATGTATATATACATACTGAGAGAGGGAGAGCAGAAGAGAGACAGACAACCAAACTACTCACCATAAAGTAGTGAGTAGTACATAAAGGTTGTACTAATTTGTACTTACACCACTGGAAATCATAACCTTTAAGATAACCTGATAGCTGTGCAAACAAAAATCTTGTGTCAGCCAGTGCTGGAGTGCTGGGGCATCATACTGGGCTACCAGATGATGGTCTCCAAGCACTCTCCCTGTACTTCATTAACTTCTTCTAACTACTAACCATAGTATGAGAAAAGAGCTTCAGACTCAAAATAGGAATATTCTTGTATAAATCATGAGAGAAGGCCTATATATCTTTCCTGACTAACCACTGGTCCAGCATTACCTTTAAAAGGATCATCTTCAATGCGTGAAGCTGGGGCTGCAAGTCATCACTTTGATTGTCACAAAGCTCAGTAGTGTTCCAAGTTCTGTTTCCCCCAGAACATTCACCTTCCTCCATAGGTTCATCTAAAGCAAATGTTACTGATATGTTCTTTTTAGGCCTTAATCTTAAACCTTCTTTCTGTACAACAAGAAAATGGAGAAAAAAGTCAGTTGGTTCTCTGATAGTTCAGAGTGATTGGTCCCTTGGACAGTAACATTTAAAGAGCCATTTACCTGTAGGATTGGCTTTAGGGGCCTAGCTTCCATTGAGCATTGTCCTAGATGCTGTCTTTTTTCTTTTGACGTTCCCATCCTGGTAGTGTGGCCGGGGAAGACAGGAGAGAAAAAGCAATAGTGCAGACACACTTCAAGCTCCTTAATTGAATGCAGCTATTTCCCCATCCCTGCCATATGCCTTTGGACATTGAAAGGAGGAAAGGACAGAGCAAGAGGACATTTAGATCTTTTATTCCTCAAAACCTTAATCAACTCCTGTTTTCTTTTTTTCCTTTGTGTTCTTCTTTTCCATATTCCTGTTCTCTCTCATCTTTTCTTATTATCAGGAGGATCAGAGAACTGAAAGCAAAGAATGTGGGGTGGCTCCAAGACTTTCAGCCATAGAAGGTTTCCAATAAATTTCTTAAGTGGTTCCTGCTCCTTTTCTCCTCTGTGTGGCCCAACCAAACAACAGAAACCCTGTTTTGGAGAAGCTCTAATCCTAATAGGCTGGCTTTACCTTTATACAACTCATCCCACTAACATGACCACTCAAGTTGTGCTGAAGGGAGGGTATACCTCACAGTGTTGGAATGTTTGTGGTCATTGCCCTAGCCACATTTGGGCCAGTGGATCTTGAGACATTGCTCAGCACTGCACAGAATCCAAACACTACCCAGAAGTTCCTGCATATGTTGAATATGGACTCCTGCATCTGTTCTTATCAGTACACCTAATAGAGGCAGCTCAGTACCTGTCTGATGAGGGTCTTTCCCCAGAGCTTCTGGTACCCTTGGAGGTTGGGATGCTTGAGGGGAGTGGCTGTCGGCGAGTACACAGCTCTTCATATTTATCCCCAATGGCAGCTAATAGCCAGCGCAGCCCTTCAATTATGGGCTGATGGTTCCTTCTTTGGAGGTTTTTGATGATTTAACAGGGTTCCTATGATAAAAAAGAGAAGAGAAGGCTGTAACCCAGGAACCTGGGACCCCGGAGGCCCAAAGTCCTAATTATTATCAACCAAGAACAGAGGTACACTTAAGCTCTGCTCTGTCTAGAGAGGCTCTAAGACTTCCTAGGAGAGACTTAGCACTCACTCCTGAGAAAGTAAATGAAAGACAAATGTTAAGGTCTTTAAATAAGTTGTGGTGTAATGTCCTGGATGTCTGACCTTGGGCAAGTCCCTCATAATCTCTGAACCTTAGCCTCTTTATACATAAAATGAGAATACTGAAACTTCTAACTGTAAAGAGCTATTTTGAAGTCCTAATGAGAAAACAGATGTGAAGGTGTTATAAGAATGTGTTATTTACTGTCAGTGTCAAGTCAAAAATCATCACTGTAGATGTTGCCTGTGGGGGAGGCTTTGCCTGAGACCTGGCATATGTGGCTGATTATGGAATGGGCCCAGGGATGCATCAACTGGGCTCAAGAGGGTAAGGGAGGGGATTAAGGGGGTGGGTAGATACTTACCACTCGGCACAGGGACTTGTTATCATTCACTAGCCTTTCTAGGAATAGATATGCAATAATATCACAGGGTAGGAGGGCATCCTTCTTGTCCTGTTTGTTTGCCATGCTAGAGCAGGGCATAGGAGAGAAGGAGGAAACAGAAGAGGAAGAGTGTAACAGAAATAGAGTCCAAAGGCAAGCAAAGAAGGGAAAGAGGAGGAGAACCACTTCTAGTACAACTACTACATATCCAGGAACTAGCTTCAAAGACATAACCAATGAGATGAGTCAGAAATTTTTCCAGCCAACTCTCAGTGGAGGAAAGAAGAGCACAAATAATTTTAATTCAAGAGAATTCCCAGGCTTCATCTCTCACTTCCTCTACACTATGCCACAAAACTTTAATTAGAATTGCTAACCAGGATATGAACAGATTTGGAGTTTTTACACACTCTCCCAACCTTTGTTCATGCTTGAGTTGGGGGTGCTAATGAGGAATGAAAAAGGCAAAAATAGAGTGGGAGAGGAGTGAGGATTGATGGGCCACCTGAATTATCACCTTAGAATGAGTGCTAGTTACATAACTCTTGGGTAGTTAGCCAAAGGAGGAGTCCATTGGCATCAATTATACAAAATAAGGATTGTTTTCTGCTATCTTCTCAGGGCTAGAAACTGAAGCCAGAAAAGAAAAAATCAGGAAGGCAGTCTTCCAGAAGAGTTGAGGGAAGGGGGTGGAAGATCCAGATATTACTCTCCATTTCACTTTGATGCTTGCCTTCAGAATTACCTTTCTTTTTAATTTTTTTAATTTTTTTTAACGCTTATTCATTTTTTGAGACAGAGAGAGACAGAGCATGAATGGGGGAGGGTCAGAGAGAGGGAGACACAGAATCTGAAACAGGCTTCAGGCTCTGAGCTGTCAGCACGGAGCCCGACGCGGGGCTCGAACTCACGGACTGTGAGATCATGACCTGAGCTGAAGTCGGCCGCTCAACCGACTGAGCCACCCAGGCGCCCCCAGAATTACCTTTCTATAGGTAGGTAACATGTTCCCCCATGGCAATATGTGATAGAAAGTGGCTCTTAAAAACAGCCCCCAGAGGACTGGCTCACTTCCCTTCACTGAGCCCAAGGGAGGAGAAGGTCAAGCTGGGTATGACAAAGGGACCACCCTTCCTCCATCTACTCTTCTGGAGGTACAAAATAGGAAGGGGAAATTGGTCACAAAAGCAGAGTCTTACAGTAGGGTAGGTTTCCCTGCCACTCTTTTATCAGACAGCAGACGCGTTAAGATGATCTTCACTTCCTGCATGCATCCCAAGTCACTGGAATCCAGGACAAAAACAAGTCCGTGTGCCTGTGCATAGTAGTTCGGCCAGGTTTCTTGGCCCTTCATGTCTCCACTCAAGTCATAGATGGAAACTTCATACTCATGCAGTAGGAGTGTAGTCAATTCAGATTTCATGCAATTGTTCATCCTACGTGGAAGTACTATGCATAGGGGAAGAGAGGAGAAGCAACCACAAAGCAGGGGAATAGAGTTAGATGTGAGAATTTGTTAAGCAGTGATTTGAAGCTTGACCAGAGCCTTCCCTGAGGAATCCCACTGAGGCATCCTGCCATCCTGCTCACACTCACGGATTCATCTTCCTAAACCAGCACTTGGTCATGCTACCCTTTCCTGGCTCAGTAACCTTTGGTGAGTGCCCACTGCTCCCAGGATAGAATACACACTCCTTTGCCACCTAACCTCCCAGACCTGACTGGTGTCCACAGTGCTCCTGGTACACACCCAGTTTCTTCCTCTTTCTTCTCCTTGGCTCATGTTCTAGCCGCCCCGGCCATTCCACAAGAATGTCATGCTTTGTCTTGTTCTGGGCCTTCAGAAGATGCTATCCCACTGCTTAGAACACTCTTCCATTACTCTTTATTTGGTTAATGCCTTTAAAAAAATATATCAATTTAGGGGCACCTGGGTGGCTCAGTTAATTAAGCCTCCGACATTGGCTCAGGTCATGATCTCACAGTTCATGGGTTCGAGCCCTGCATCAGGCTCTGTGCTGACAGCTCAGAGCCTGGAGCCTGCTTCATATTCTGTGTCTCCCTCTCTCTCTGCCCTTCCCCCACTCATGCTGTGTCTCTCTGTCAAAAAATAAACATTAAATAACTTTTTATAAATAAATAAATAAATAAATAAATAAATAAATAAATAAATAATAAAATATCAGTTGAGGGACACCTAAGTGGTTCAGTTGGTTATGCATCTGACTTGAGCTCAGGTCATCATCTGACAGTTTATGAGTTCAAGCCCCACATCGAGCTCTCTGCTGTCAGCAGGGATCCTGCTTTGGATCCCCTGTCTCCCTCTCTCTCTCTGCCCCTGCCCTGCTTGCACTCTGTCTCTCTCAAAATAAATAAATAAACCTAGTTTTTTTTTCTTTTTATATCAATTTAGATCTTGTTTTCTCTAGAAAGTTTTCCCTAACTCACACCACCATCTCCTAGTCTAGACAGGTGTCTTTCTTCTGGGCTTAACCACTCTCACAGCACATATTAGTGTTAGAAATGTTATGATTTTGTTATATGAGTTATAAACTACAACAGGACAGGAACGCTTTCAGTTTCATTCACTATTATACTCATGATGCTGAGCACAGAAGGTGGCATACAGCTAGCACCAATGAATATTTGTTCAATGGATTTTGATGAATGAATGAATGAGTGAGTGAGTGAGTGAATGAACAAGTGGCCCTTCTCTCCCACCCATTCTTCAAGGCCCAGCTCAAGTAGCACTTTCTTTAGGAAGCCTCTCTGACCTATCCAGCTCTCACTTCTCTCTTGTTGAGCACGTGGTATATTAAACTTGTTCTTAACCTCATTCTGTGCATGTCCTATGTTCCCAACTAAAATATGAGCTCTGTCATGGCGGGGCTCTGCATTACCTTACATACAGTAGGTGTTCAACAAATGTTTATGGTGCCTGTTACTGTGGATACAAGTATGAAGTTCTCTTCCTCATATCTCCTCCAAGAAACCATTCCTAACTCAGATACATTTACCATTTCAAGGCTATTGCCAGAGCATAGTATCCCATAGGGCATTCCATACCTCTTACAGTTCTCATAGAAATGCAGTTCAAAATGACAATCTTTATACACATTTCAGTCTTTTGAACTGACAGTCCTGGCCTAGCTCTCTCCCCACATTAGTACTAAAGTGATTTTATAGATTCTATACACTCATACCTGGAAGTTCTAACACCAACATTGGTAGCTTATTTATATATAGCCTTAGACCTACCTGTGACATTTTTCCACGGGATTGCAAGAATGAGTCATTTAGCTGAGAAGTTAGTAAGATGCTTTCAGATCTTTGGAAATGTATGATTACACACACATTTACATGTATGTGTGTATGTGTGTGTGTGTATTATTATCATTACATTTTAATGTGATCTTATAATTCCTGTTTTCATGTCAGTCAATCATCTTTTTTTTTAAAGTTTATTTTTGACACAGAGAGAGAGAGAGCAAGCACGAGTGGGGGAGGGGCAGAGAGAGGGAGACACAGAATCTGAAGCAGGTTCCAGGCTCTGAGCTGTCAGCACAGAGCCCAACGTGGGGCTCAAACTCATGGACCTCAAGATCATGACCTGAGCCAAAGTCGGATGCTCAACCAACTGAGCCACCCAAGTGCCCCTCACCTTTTTAATTATAGTTTTCAGATAACATAGTTTTCAGTTACAACTTTGGTGTGATATTTTCTATGTCTGTATTAGACTACTTAAAAATAATGAGTGAAACTAAAGGTAATTTTCAAATCTTGTTTCCTGCATCCAAGCAAGCTTTATATTATTTTTTCTCTGTCAGAGCAAATCATTTCCCCTAGATTTTTTTTTACTTTTACTTGAAAACTTACCAATTCCTTCAGTAATGCAATGTATTGTTGGTGAACCTTAGAAGCCATGAGAAGTTGTTCCCTGATAATTTACATTTCTCTTATTTTCTCTATTAATTTATAAACTCCCTGAATACAAGTACTGAGTGTAATTCATCTCTGTATCCCTAGAATAGTATTTCATAAAGGATTGTCTTGGGACTGTCTGCTTCAGAGTTACATGGGGGTGATTGTTAAGTTCTACTTTATACCAAATGAATCAGAACCTCTGTGTTTGGGACACTGGCATTTGTATGTTTAACAAACTCCTTTAGTTAAGAAAATCCCCAGGTGATTTTTCTGCACTTCAAAGCTTGAGACCCACTGCCCTAGAAAGCAGTGAAACTCATGCCTGTTGTGTTTCAGCATCATCTGGTGCACTTGTTAAGATTTTGAATCTGTGGGTCCACCCAGACCAAAATAACTGAACCTCCAGGCACCTGGATCAGTAGGTATGAAATCTCTCCAGGTACTTCTGAATTTTGGCTCTCAGTACTCACTATGCTCCATGATCATCTGTGGAGCTTTTAAAACCTAAGACGCTAGGCCTCATTCTTTGAAGGTTTGATGCCATAGATCTGGGGTGGGGCTTAAGCATCCTTTTTTTTTTTTTTTTAAAGCTCCCCAGGTGACTGAATGTATAGCCGATTTGAGAGGCACTGCTCTAAATGCCCTCATCTAGGGCATCTGCTTGTGCTCATGTTGGGGGTTTCTTGCCCCACGTGACTATGCCAGACAAAAAAGTTATAGTGAATGGTATCCTTGATAATAATGGCTTATGTCCCAAAATATTTTATAGCTGGAATCATCAAATGTTCACACAAGTTATGACTTGTAGAATGGAATTTCTTTCCTAGGCTGTTGTCTGTTCTTAACAATCATAAACATTTGCAGGAGCAGGTGACGTGATCTATTGCAATTTGGGTACAGAGCAACCTACTAGATTGACTCTCGTTGTCCTGCATGGACAGAGATGGCCTGAGCCATTCTTCACAATGTGAAATCAGTAGCACTTTGCTTCTTGACCATTAAAAACTATTCTTTGAATGAAGTTACAACCATAAGCCTATTGGTTTATGAATCAGCCCCTAAGTTAGTCACCAGCCACAAGGCAAGTTATACAGTAACGCATTAAATAGACTACAGGCTTTTTCCTCTAGGAATTAGAATGAAAAGCAGGTACTATTCTCACAGACAAAATAGTACATGGCTAATTGCAGATGAATGCTTCCCAAAGCTGGCTGGCCATCAGAAACACCTGGGGAGTTTTTAAAAAATAGATTCCCAGGCCTCACCCAGAGTGGATGGGAATCTAGGGGTGGGGCTGAGTTGGGGCTCTGAAAATTATCCCCACTTTTATCAGTAATCTTGTGATTTATCTTGGCTCCTTGATTTTCCTGCTACTGTTTACCTTTTTTTTTTTTTTCATTTTTCTGCCTATCAGAAAGTTGGGAGAGACAGGGAATCCATTTTGCTGCCTACTAGGGGAAAGGATGGGGAATGGAGAAGTTGTAAAGAGGCAATATGTTGCCTGAGGAGAATGGTGGAATGGGGGAGAACATTCATTCCACAAATACTTTTTGAGTGCCTGCCTGACGGTACTAAAAGTACAGACTAAAGATACAGAGCTGAAAAGATCCATTACTTCTCAAGGGGCTCACAGTCTAGGGGATGGACTTGCTGTTGTACAGTGATGTGTCTTAAGTGCATGATAGAGGGAGGCACAGAATAGGGTGGGATCTAGGAAGGAGGTGCTGAGCATTAGGGGTAGCCCAGGTCACACTGGGGTCAAGCTTAAGCTTGTGACTCAGGGCATTTGATTAAGCAGTTAGGTATTGGAGCGAATGAAATGCTAGGTAATGAGATAGCATGTACAGAGTGTGTGCATGTGAACTAGAATGGTATGATCACAGAAGAATAGCAAATAATTTGTTTTGGCTCTGTCAGGGAGCATATGCAGAGAGCATGGGAAATGAAATTGGAGGAGAAGTCAGGGGCCAAATCGTGGAGGACCTTGTATACTGCTAATGAATTTAAGTTTTGTTTTGATAACATTGGAGAGGAATTGAATGGTTTTGAATAAGGAAGCTCCATGATCAGGGTTTTGCATTAGGTCTTTCAGGCAACCATGTGGATTGAATACTGGGGGTGGAGGACAACTAGAGATAGCAAAATCAGCTAGCAGGCAGTTACTGTGGTTCAAGGAAATTGATGCAGACTTCAAGTAGACAAGTAGTAGAGGAGTCAAGTTAGCCCTTTCCTGTATCTTGCTGAGAGCCCAGGTTATATAAAGTTCAGCCACATCATCATGCCCCTTCTTTTATTTAATAAACATTAATGGAGGGCATCCTATGCTGGGATCCCTGATTGACTGGTTATCAGTTAGATGGGTCTTCACAACTAGAATAGTAGCTTCCTGAAATTCTGTGTAACTTCTTCTTGAAGTGTCAAGGGTATTAAACTGGAGATCTGGTGTTAAAGTTGCATGTCTCTGAACTGACAACATTTCTCAAGCTCCAACCCTCTATATTAACTGTCACAAAGAGTTTCATGTTTTTAAACTTCTTCATCGTCCCACACTTGTCTCTCTTATCTAGACCAAATTCTACTTTAATTGAGTTCTGAAACTAGACACTGTTTCAAACATGCTATCCTTCATAATTGACTGTAGTACTTAACATAGTTTGAGCTCATTCACACTACACTATGAGAGGACCTTCAATTAGGATATCTTATTTTTTTTTCATTATTCTTATTCTTTTTTTTAATTTTATTTTTTATTTTTATTTTTTTCATGAAATTTATTGTCAAATTGGTTTCCATACAACACCCAGTGCTCATCCCAAAAGGTGCCCTCCTCAATACCCATCACTCACCCTCCCCTCCCTCCCACCCCCCATCAACCCTCAGTTTGTTCTCAGTTTTTAACAGTCTCTTATGCTTTGGCGCTCTCCCACTCTAACCTCTTTTTTTTTCCTTCCCCTCCCCCATGGTCTTCTGTTAAGTTTCTCAGGATCCACATAAGAGTGAAAACATACGGTATCTGTCTTTCTCTGTATGGCTTATTTCACTTAGTATCACACTCTCCAGTTCCATCCACGTTGCTACAAAAGGCCATATTTCATTCTTTCTCATTGCCACGTAGTATTCCATTGTGTATATAAACCACAATTTCTTTATCCATTCATCAGTTGATGGACATTTAGGCTCTTTCCATAATTTGGCTATTGTTGAGAGTGCTGCTATAAACATTGGGGTACAAGTGCCCCTATGCACCAGTACTCCTGTATCCCTTGGATAAATTCCTAGCAGTGCTATTGCTGGGTCATAGGGTAGGTCTATTTTTAATTTTCTGAGGAACGTCCACACTGTTTTCCAGAGTGGCTGCACCAATTTGCATTCCCACCAACAGTGCAAGAGGGTTCCCGTTTCTCCACATCCTCTCCAGCATCTATAGTCTCCTGATTTGTTCATTTTGGCCACTCTGACTGGCGTGAGGTGATATCTGAGTGTGGTTTTGATTTGTATTTCCCTGATGAGGAGCGACGTTGAACATCTTTTCATGTGCCTGTTGGCCATCCGGATGTCTTCTTTAGAGAACTGTCTATTCATGTTTTCTGCCCATTTCTTCACTGGGTTATTTGTTTTTCGGGTGTGGAGTTTGGTGAGCTCTTTATAGATTTTGGATACTAGCCCTTTGTCCGATATGTCATTTGCAAATATCTTTTTCCATTCCGTTGGTTGCCTTTTGTTTTGTTGGTTGTTTCCTTTGCTGTGCAGAAGCTTTTTATCTTCATAAGGTCCCAGTAATTCACTTTTGCTTTTAATTCCCTTGCCTTTGGGGATGTGTCGAGTAAGAGATTGCTACGGCTGAGGTCAGAGAGGTCTTTTCCTGCTTTCTCCTCTAGGGTTTTGATGGTTTCCTGTCTCACATTCAGGTCCTTTATCCATTTTGAGTTTATTTTTGTGAATGGTGTGAGAAAGTGGTCTAGTTTCATCCTTCTGCATGTTGCTGTCCAGTTCTCCCAGCACCATTTGTTAAAGAGACTGTCTTTTTTCCATTGGATGTTCTTTCCTGCTTTGTCAAAGATGAGTTGGCCATACGTTTGTGGGTCTAGTTCTGGGGTTTCTATTCTATTCCATTGGTCTATGTGTCTGTTTTTGTGCCAATCCCATGCTGTCCTGATGATGACAGCTTTGTAGTAGAGGCTAAACTCTGGGATTGTGATGCCTCCTGCTTTGGTCTTCTTCTTCAAAATTACTTTGGCTATTCGGGGCCTTTTGTGGTTCCATATGAATTTTAGAATTGCTTGCTCTAGTTTTGAGAAGAATGCTGGTGCAATTTTGATTGGGATTGCATTGAATGTGTAGATAGCTTTGGGTAGTATTGACATTTTGACAATATTTATTCTTCCCATCCATGAGCAGGGAATGTCTTTCCATTTCTTTATATCTTCTTCAATTACCTGCATAAGCTTTCTATAGTTGTCAGCATACAGATCTTTTACATCTTTGGTTAGATTTATTCCTAGGTATTTTATGCTTCTTGGTGCAATTGTGAATGGGATCAGTTTCTTTATTTGTCTTTCTGTTGCTTCATTGTTAGTGTATAAGAATGCAACTGATTTCTGTACATTGATTTTGTATCCTGCAACTTTGCTGAATTCATGTATCAGTTCTAGCAGACTTTTGGTGGAGTCTATCGGATTTTCCATGTATAATATCATGTCATCTGCAAAAAGCAAAAGCTTGACTTCATCTTTGCCAATTTGGATGCCTTTGATTTCCTTTTGTTGTCTGATTGCTGATGCTAGCACTTCCAGCACTATGTTAAACAACAGCAGTGAGAGTGGGCATCCCTGTCTTGTTCCTGATCTCAGGGAAAAAGCTCTCAGTTTTTCCCCGTTGAGGATGATGTTAGCTGTGGGCTTTTCATAAATGGCTTTTATGATCTTTAAGTATGTTCCTTCTATCCCGACTTTCTCAAGGGTTTTTATTAAGAAAGGGTGCTGGATTTTGTCAAAGGCCTTTTCTGTATCGATTGACAGGATCATATGGTTCTTCTCTTTTTTTTTTGTTAATGTGATGTATCACGTTGATTGATTTGTGAATGTTGAACCAGCCCTGCATCCCAGGAATGAATCCCACTTGATCATGGTGAATAATTCTTTTTATATGCCGTTGAATTCGATTTGCTAGTATCTTATTGAGAATTTTTGCATCCATATTCATCAGGGATATTGGCCTGTAGTTCTCTTTTTTACTGGGTCTCTGTCTGGTTTAGGAATCAAAGTAATACTGGCTTCATAGAATGAGTCTGGAAGTTTTCCTTCCCTTTCTATTTCTTGGAATAGCTTGAGAAGGATAGGTATTATCTCTGCTTTAAACGTCTGGTAGAACTCCCCTGGGAAGCCATCTGGTCCTGGACTCTTATTTGTTGGGAGATTTTTGATAACCGATTCAATTTCTTCGCTAGTTATGGGTCTGTTCAAGCTTTCTATTTCCTCCTGATTGAGTTTTGGAAGAGTGTGGGTGTTTAGGAATTTATCCATTTCTTCCAGGTTGTCCAATTTGTGGGCATATAATTTTTCATAGTATTCCCTGATAATTGTTTGTATCTCTGAGGGATTGGTTGTAATAATTCCATTTTCATTCATGATTTTATCTATTTGGGTCATCTCCCTAGGATATCTTATAAAGGGAGAGGTGACAGACATTACATAAACAGGCTGATAATACCCAATGAGAGGAGTGTGTGTATGGGAAGTGTTTATCTTCAAAAGAGCAAAAGAAGGAACCTGAGGGCCATGGAATACAGCTGGGAAGGAATGGTTATTTCATTGGTCTCTGGGGCCCATGGGAGACCTAAACTAGTATCTAATGCTCTTAATTCCTTACGTCTTTGGAAAGCCTCCACAAGAACGGTTTTGCCTGAGTTGTCTAATCCAACGATAGTGATGGTCACATTCCTGGAAATGGAAAAGAAAAATGAGCCAAGGCCTTAAAAAGCACTGTTCGTTCTCAGGAGAAACAAAAAATTCTACTCTTCCTTGATTGACTGAGGCTCTGCCTGTCGTAGTCCCAATGCATGTACCATAAAAAGCACACCCAAGATGGTATAAAGTGGTATGGGAACCCCTTCCCAAAACCTCTAAGGATACTTTTCTTCCCTGATTTACTTTCCTTGTAGAATTGGCCATCCTCCCCCAAATTTGTCTCCAGTCTTGCAGATGTTGCTTAATCACATTCCTTCATAATATATATCATGAAGATTTGTCCCCTGAGGGACTGTGGGCAGATATGTTGGAGGAAATGGTGGAATAGGTCTAGAGAAATAACTGCAAAATTACCTTTGTGTCTCTTCAGCTGTCTTTAGCTGAGACCAGCAGGATGTCAATAGCCGGAACATGATTCAGCTTGGTTCTTTAATATTAAGTGAAACAAGTAAATGAAAAATAAGCCCCATTATTAGCACTGAACCTAAGTCAGCTTATGAGTACACAGGTGCTGATAAACGACAGAAGTCCATAACTTCATTCTATCCAATCTTGTCTATAAATGTCATAGAGGGAGAAACTGGTTATTCTCAACTCCACTGATAGGTACCTGCAAAGTGGGGGATTTCTTATTAAAGCAACCCACCATGGGCATGATAACATCAGGTGTGGCCTATTTCTTCAGTCACAGTTCATGTCTGTTAGGAATATCTTCATTCAATCCTGGATGGGGACAGGGTATGCGCTAATGCCTTGGAAAAGAATCACATTAGATTTCAAGTAGGACCTATTGGGAGACCTAGTCTAAGTAACAACAGTACATTGGGCTTGGTTCTCTTATTGTTTCTGCTTCAAAAATGTGGGTGTTGGTGACCCAGTCTCATAGATTTCATACAATTTCTAGTGCTTTAAGAGACCTTGGAGATCGGGACACCTGGATGGCTCAGTCGGTTAAGTGACCAGCACTTGATCCGGCTCAGGACATGATCTCATAGTCGTAGGGTCAAGCCCCACATCAGGCTCTGTACTGAGGGTAGAGCCTGCTTGGGATTCCCTCTTTCCCCCTCTCTCTGCCCCTCCCCTGCTCATGCTCTCTCTCTCAAAATAAATGAATAAGCTGAAAAAAAAAGAGAGACTTTAGAGATTACCTAGTCTAATAGATTTCAAACATCAGTCCATGTGCCTCACTCTCAAAGATTCCAGAGAGCTGCATAAGCTCCCCAGGTGATTTCAAAGTGCATCCATATTTGGAAGTCATCGCCTAAGTAAAAAGGGCAATTTAGACA
Organism: Neofelis nebulosa; assembly: GCF_028018385.1. Classification (NCBI taxonomy): domain Eukaryota; kingdom Metazoa; phylum Chordata; class Mammalia; order Carnivora; family Felidae; genus Neofelis; species Neofelis nebulosa. Next base: position 81,549,932 of record NC_080800.1, on the reverse strand, counting down.
ATCACTTCAAGGTTTATCCATGTTGTAGCATATATTAGTATTTTGTTCCTTTTTGTGGTTGAATAATATTCCATTGTGTGGATATACTACATTTTGTTTATCCATTAATCAGTTGATATTACTTCTACTTTTTGGCTCATAGGAATAATGCTGCTGTAAACATTTGTGTACAAGCTTCTGTATGGGCATATATTTTCAGCTCTCTTGGGTATATACCTAGGAGTGTAATTACTGAATCATATGATAACTTTATGTTTAACCTTTTGAGGCAGTGCCAGACTGTTTTCCAAAGTGGCTGCCGTATTTTACACTCCCACCAGCACTACGGGAGGGTTCCAATTTCTCCACATCTTCACCAACACTTGTTGTCTTTTTGTTTATAGCTATCCTAGAGGGTGTGAAGTGGTATCTAATTGTGGTTTTGATTTACATTTTCATAATCACTAATTACATTGGAGCCTGGAGCTGGGGGAAGTGCTGCTTGGGTTAGCAAATACTTCAGATGGGATTTGCTTAGCTATCTAATGAGCACAGTGCATGTCCAACTTATCAATGGGTAATTCAGCAGGGTTCTGCAGAGTCACTCACTATTTTGGAGAATTGCTATTCCCAAATAGAGACTCACACTTCATGGTATTACTGAGAGTAAAATTTATTCCCTAGGAAAATCACTTGCCTCCCCATAAGGACCCCCTGGAGAATGGCTATGGCTTATGCCAAATGAAAGGGAAACCTTATATATGGCCTATGATCAAATCCAGCCTTACTCCTGCTTTGCTTATGAAGCTGATAAGACCTAGAGCCTGAAACACCAGAGCCTGATTGCCTGGGTTCCATGATAGCTATCTCCCTTTGAGATGAGGCCAGTAGCAGCTTCATGTCTAGTTCCTGATAATTGGCAGAGCTTCCTAGCTTGATCTCAGGCTCTGTGTATTTGCTAGTGCCACCAAGAAAGGTCAAACTGACATCACACAAGTTTTTCCTCAAGGACTCATTCTAAAGAAGGATAAATAAATAGGATAACTGAGGAAGAAAACAATTAGACTAAGGGTTCCCAATCCTTTCTTTCATTTCCAGTATCTCTCCTATGTATCCTGGGATTAAATCACCTAAATTAAACGTTCAGATCTCTTATCTGTAGAATGGAGATAATGATATATTTTGCTTACCTTGAGGTGGTTAATTATTTATCTGATTACAAGTTGGTTCTTTTTGGATGAAAGACATAAGATGTGTAGAGTAATAGGAAGGTGTATTTAGCTTTATAGCTTTCTTGCCAGATTAATACAGCTCAGTTGCCTGCTTATGAGGGGTAAGGCAATGGCCTAACAATGGCTGTCAAGGTTCTGACATATCTATGGCAACCACTGCCTGGTTCATAGCAACCAAACCCACATCTTCCTATCTTGTATGATTACAGCTTATTACTAAATTAACTTTTAGTCATCATGGGTTTTTTTTAGTTTACAAAGTATTTATATATAGTATACAAAGTATGTATTTATTTATATGGAAGTTAGTATGTGCCAGCACTCATTTAAGCACATTATACATATTAACTCATTTAATCCTCATTACAACATTGACAAAAAGTAGGGGCTATTGTTCCTACTTTTTGGAGATGAGGTTCACAAAGAATTTATTTTCCCAAGGTTACCCAGATAGTAAGTGGTAAAGCCAGAATTCACACCCAGATGTTCTGGCTTCAGGGTCTGTATCTTAGGTTAAAGGTCTCCACAGGCTGTGTGAGTGAGATGATCTCAGGTACCAGAGAAACTGCCTCTGCTCTGGGCCTATCTCTTCTGGTCAAACTATATCTTACTCGTTTTTTTAGTGACGTTTTTAAAAATAAAACTTCAGGAGAGGGAGTTAAGATGGTGGAAAAGTAGGGGGACCGGGATTTTCCTCGTCCCCCAAACACAGCTGTATTGAGGTCAGATCACTTGAAACACTCAGGAAATTGATCTGATGAGTGGCAGAAGGAGCTCCACAGGTGGGGGGAGGCAGCTTGTCAGGATTGAGGTGCGTGTATGTGAGTTGGGAGAGATAAAACGGCATAGGAATGGAGGAGAGGGAACACTTTCTGTGGAGAGACAAAAGGGAGAGAAAGAGGGGTTGTGAAAGGGTGGCATTGAGTTAGCACAAGAGGAAAACCTCTCTGGACCATGGACTGAGAAGCAAGAAATATAGAGAGTGCCAGTTTCTTTTTTGCAAACAGCCTTAGGAGCTGAAACTCAGAGGTTTGGAAGTATGTGACTTTCTCCTGAGCAAAGCTGGGAGCTTGGCTCATGCTTCTGGGGAGTAGGGAGCTAGCCTGGAGTGCATAGCATGGTGTATAGTGATCTCAGGGGTGCACAGGGAGAGAACAGTCCCCTTCCTGAAGTATGCTTAGGAAAGTGTTAATTGCCTCCCCAAGGACAAAAGATCCTGCAGGTGCCAGCCAAAGGCCTTTTATCAGCAGGAAACAGTGGCTCTACTCTGGAAAAGGGGAAAGGAGCCCCACTGAGCTGGGTCCTTTAAGACTTTGGGTTTTGAATCCCAGCTGAGTGCCTAGAAGGCACGGGAGAACTGTGGAGTGGGGTAAACTGACCGCTCTTGCGGCTCTGTGAGGCCTGCCTGAACAGTGTGGTTTGAGACGCTGTAGTCTCCTCCAGTCCAGGGAGGAGAGATTGGGGTGTTGCCATTTTTCTCAGCAACAACAACATAGTGGGACTTCAGAGAGCAGCACAGTGGCCCCAAGTGGATGCTGGACCCACTTACACAAAACTCCTCCCCTCCATGCCTGGCAACAGCTTATCTACTAGAGCAAGACTGACCCAACACAGCCTGCCTTTCCTCCAGACCAGCACAGCCATGGGTCCCAGGTACCAACAGACAACTGTTTTTTTGTTTGTCTTGTGTTTTCTTTTTTTTCTTTTCTTTTCTTTTCTTTTTTCTTTTCTTTTCTTTTCTTTCCTTATTATTTCTACCCTCTTCTTTTTTTATATTTGGAATCAGGCTCATAGTTTCTGATTTGTTTTTGGTCAATTCTTATTATATATATAAATTTTGTTTGTTTGATCAGGCATTTTTATTCTATTCTTTTCCAACCTCTCTCTTTCTTCATATTCTTTATTTTCCACTACCTTTCTGTGGATTTAGCTGTATAGTTGTTTTTTTTTTTTTTAATTCTGTTTGGTCTTCTTTTCTCCCCTTTCAGTTTTCTCTTATTATGGGATCAGGCTTCCCCCTACGCTTTTCCTTTTTTCCCCAGGGTTACTTCAATAAACAAATCAAAGCACACCTGGTGGAGGGTCTAAAAACTCCACCACTATAAGCAAGGAGAAGCTCTGCACAGGACTGACCAGTAGGATAACATAGCCAAAATACAACAACAGAGTGTGCACAACATACACCAAAAACACTTCCTGAAGTTCCAGGCCCTGGATAGTGTATGACCCCTTTTAAATATAGTAGTATTCTTAGATGCAGGATACATAACAAGATTTTAAAATGCACAAAAGACAGAAATTGAGCCAAAATGACAAAATGGAGGAATTCTCCCCAAAAGAAAGTTCAAAGAAGAAATCACAGCCAGAGAATTGCTCAAAACAGATATAAACAACATATCTGAACAAGAATTTAGAATAGCAGTCATAAGACTAATAGCTAGGCTTGAAAAAAGCCAAGACACCAAAGAAACACTTGCTGCAGAGATTAAAGACCTAAGAACTAGTCATAATGAATTTAAAAAATGCTATAACTGAGATACAAAATAAACTAAATATAGTAACAGTGAGGATGAAAGAAGCAGAGAAGAGAATAGGTGAAATAGAAGATAAAATTATGGAAAATAATGAAGCTGAAAAAAAGAGGGAAATTACTAGATCATGAGGAGAGAATTAGAGAACTAATTGATTCTGTGAAATGAAACAATATCTGTATCATAGGAGTCCCAGAAGAAGAAGAGGGAGAGAAAGGGGCAGAAGGTATATTTGACCAAATTATAGCTGAGAACGTCCCTAATCTGGGAAAAGAAACAGGCATCCAAGTCCAAGAGAGACAGAGAACTCCATTCAAAATCAACAAAAACAGGTCAACACCACAACATATCATAGTGAAACTGGCAAAATACAAAGATAAAGAGATAGTTCTGAAAGCAGCTAGGGACAAATGGGCCTTAGTCTACAAGGGTAGACACATAAGGGTAGTAGCAGACCTGTCCACTGAAAGTTGGCAGGCCAGAAGGGGGTGACAGGAAATATTCCATGTGCTGAACAGGACAAATATGCAGCCAAGAATCCTTTACCCAGCAAGGCTGTCATTCAGAATAGAAGGAGAGATAAAGGCTTCCCCAGACAAACAAAAGCTAAGAGAGTTCGTGATCACTAAACCAGCCTTGAAAGAGATTCTAAGGGGAGCTCTGTGAGTGGAAAGCTGCAAAGACTACAAAGGACGAGAGAATATCATTACAAGCATGAAATCTATAGACAACACAATGGCACTAAATTCTTATCTTTCAATAATCACTCTGAATGTAAATGGACTAAATGCCCCAATCAAAAGACATAGGGTATCAAAGTGGATAAAAAAACATGATCCATCTATATGCTGCCTACAAGAGACTCATTTTAGACCGGAAGACACCTGTAGATTGAAAGCGAGGAGATAGACAACCATCTTTGATGCTACTGGACATCAAAAGAAAACCAAAGTAGCCATACTTATATCAGACAAACTAGATTTGAAACCAAAGACTGTAACAAGAGATGAAGAAGGGCATTATATCATAATTAAGGGGTCTCTCCATCAAGAAGAGCTAATAATTATAAATATTTATGCCCCCAACATGAAAGAACCCAAATATATAAATCAGTCACAAACATAAGCAAGCTTTGGGATAATAATACCATAATTGTAGGAGACTTTAATACTCCACTTACAACAATGGACAGATAATCTGGGCAGAAAATCAATAAGGAAATAACAGTTCTGAATGACACATTGGACCAGATGGAACTAACAGATATATTCAGAACATTTCCTCCTAAAGCAGCAGAATACACATTCTTCTCAAGTGTACATGGAACATTCTCCAAAATAGATAACATGTTGGGTCACAAAACAGCCCTCAACAGGTATAAAAAGATTGAGAGATCACACCATATATATTTTCAGATCACAATGCTATGAAACTTGAAATCAACCACAAGAAAAAATTTTGAAAGTCCCCAAATACATGGAGGTTAAAGTACATCCTACTAAGGAATGAATGAGTTAAGCATGAAATTAAAGAAGAAGAAATAAAAAATACATGGAAGCAAATGAAAATGAATGCAGCAAAGGCAGTTCTAAGAGGAAAATACATTGCAATTCATCAGGCCCATCCCAAGAAGCAAGAAAGGTCCCAAATACACAACCCAACCTTACACCTAAAGGAGCTAGAAAAGGAGCAGCAAATAAAGCCCAAAGCCAGCAGAAAAAGGGAAATAATATAGAGCAGAAATAAATGATATGGAATCCAGAAAAACAGTAGAACATACCAATAAAATCAAGAGCTGTTTTTTTTGGAAGTATGAACAAAATTGATAAACCCCTAGTTAGATTTCTCAAAAAGAAAAGAGAGAGGGAGGCGCCTGGGTGGCTCAATTGGTTAAGTGGCCAACTCTTGACTTCAGCCCAGGTCATGATCTTGCGGTTCCTGAATTTGAGCCCCACATTGGTCTCTGTGCTGACAGTGTGGAGCCTGCTTCGGATTATCTCTCCCTTTCTTTCTGCCTCTCCCCCACTTACTCTCTAGCTCTGTCTCAAAATAAATAAAAATAAACTTAAAAAAATTCCTTCTTAAAAAAAAAGAAAGAAAAGAGAGAGGACCCACATAGATAAAAGCATGAATGAAAGAGGAGAGATCAAAACCAACACCACAGAAATAAAAACAATTATAATCTCTTATAATGATGAAAAATTATATGCCAAAAAACTGGGCAATCTGGAAGAAGTGGAAAAATTCCTAAACACTCACACAGTACCAAAACTCAAATGGGAAGAAACAGAAAATTTGAACAGACACATAACCAGCAAAGAAATTGAATCAGTTATCAAAATTCTCCCTAAAAATAAGAGTCCTGGGCCAGATGGCTTCCCAGGGGAATTCTACCAAGCATTTACAAAAGAGTTAATACCTATTCTTCTCAAACTGTTCCAAAAAATAGAAATGGAAGGAAAGCTTCAAAACTCACTTTATGAAGCCATCATTACCTTGATTTCCAAACCAAAGACCCCACTAAAAAGGAGAATTATAGGCTAATATCCCTGATTAACATGGATGCAAAAATTCTTAAAAAGATACTAGCAAATAAAATTCAACAGTACATTAAAAGAATTATTCACCATGATCAAGTGAGATTCATTCCTGGACTGCAGGACTGGTTCAATATTCACAAATCAATCAACGTGGTACATCACATTAACAGAAGAAAGGATAAGAACCATATGATCCTGTCAATAGATGCAGAAAAAGCACTTGACAAAATACAGCATCCTTTCTTTATAAAAACCCTCAAGAAAGCTGGGATAGAATGAACATACCTTAAAAATATAAAAGCAATATATGAAATGCCCACAGCGAATATCATCCTCAATGCAGAAAAGCTGAGAGCTTTCCCCCTGAGGTCAGGAACACGACAGGGATGTCCACTCTCATCACTGTTGTTCAACATAGTGTTGGAATCCTATCCTCAGGAATCAGACAACAAAATGAAATAAAAGGCATCTAAATTGGGAAAGAAGAAGTCAAAATTTCACTCTTTGCAGATGACATGATACTCTACATGGAAAACCTGAAAGACTCCACCAAAAACTGGTAGAGCTGATACATGACTTTAGCAAAGTTGCAGGATATGAAATCAATGTACAGAAGTTGGTTGCATTTCTTTACACCAGTGATGAAGCAACAGAAAGAGAGATTAAGGAATTTATCCCATTTATAATTGCACCCAAACCCATAAAATACCTAGGAATAAACCTAACCAAAGAGGTAAAAATCTGTACACTGATAACTATAGAATTCTTATGAAAGAAATTGAAGAAGACACAAAGAAATCTCAAGGATTGGAAGAACAAATCTTACAATGTAGATACTACCCAAAGCAATCCCTATCAAAATAACGCCAGCATTCTTCACAGAGATAGAACAGCCCTAAAATTTGTATGGAACCAAAAAGACCTCGAATAGCCAAAGTAAGTAATGTTGAAAAAGAAAACCAAAACTGGAGGCATCACAATCCTGGACTTTAACCCGTATTACAAAGCTGTAATCAAAGAGTATGGTATTGGCACAAAAGCAGACACATAGACCAATGGAGGAGAATAGAGAACCCAGAAATGGACCCACAAATATATGGCTAACTAATCTTCAACAAAGCAGGAAAGAGTATCCAATGGAAAAAAGACAGTCTCTTTAGCAAATGGTGCTGGGAGAACAGGACAGCAACATGCTGAATAATGAAACTGGACCACTTTCTTACACCATACCAAAAAATAAATTCAAAATGGATGAAAGGCCTAAATGTGAGACAGAAAACCATCAAAATCCTATAGGAGGAAAGAGGCAGAAATCTCTTTGACCTCTGCTACAGCAATTTCTCACTTGACATGTTTCTAGCGGCAAGGGAAATAAAAGCAAAATGAACTATTGGGATCCCATCAAGATAAAAAGCTTCTGCACAGCAAAGGAAACAATCAACAAAACCAAAAGGCAGCCTAGGAGTGGGAGAAGATATTTGCAAATGACTTATCAGAAAAAGGGTTAGTATCCAAAATCTGTAAAGAACTTGCCAAACTCAACACTCAAAAAACAAACAATCCAGTGAAGAAATTGGCAGAAGACATGAATAGCTACTCTTCCAAAGGAGACATCCAGGTAGTAAACAGACATATGAAAAGATGCTCAACATCACTTATCATCAGGGAAATACAAATCAAAACCACAATGAGATACCACCTCATACCTGTCAGAATGGCTAACATTAACAACTCAAGCAACAACAGATGTTGGTGAGGATGTGGAGAAAGGAGAACACTTTTGCACTACTGGTGGGAATGCAGACTGGTGCAGCCACTCTGGAAAATGGTATGAAGGTTCCTAAAAAAATTAAAAATAGCACTACCTTATAGCCCAGCATTTCCACTACTAGGAATTTATCCAAAGGATATAAAAATGCTGATATGAAGGGGCACACGCACCTCTATGTTTATAGCAGCATTATCAACAATAGCCAAATTATCGAAAGTGCCCAAATGTCCATCGATGGATGAATGGATAAAGCAGTGGTGTATATATATAATGGAATCCTACTTGGTAACAAAAAAAGAATTAAATCTTGCCATTTGCAACAAAGTGGATGGAACTGGAGGGTATTATGCTAAGGAAAATAAGTCAGAGAATGACAGATATCATATAGTTTCACTCATATGTGGAATTTGAGAAACTCAGTAGATGATCATGGGGGAAGGGATGGAAAAATAAGATAAAAATGGAGAGGGATGCAAACCATAAGAGACTCTTAAATACAGAGAACAAACTGAGGGTTGCTGGAGGTGGGGTAAGTTGGGGGGTTGGGTTAAATGGGTGATGGGCATTAAGGAAGGCACTTTTTGGGATGAGCACTGGGTGTCATTTGTAAGAGATGAATCTCTGGGTTCTACTCCAGAAGCCAAATAACACTGTATGTTAACTAGAAAATAAATTTTAAAAATAATAAAATAAATACAGTCCTAAAAAACATAAAATAAAACATAAGCTTCATTTTTAGGATGATTTTAGATAAACAGAAAAATCACAAAATTACTACACCTGTTTCCCATATACCCTGCACCCAGTTTCCCCTATTTTTAGTATCTTACTTTAGTATGGTGCATTTTTTGCAGTTAATGAACCAGTATTCTTTATTGTTCTTTTTCTGTTTCAAGATCCCATCTAGAATACCACAGTACATTTAGCTGTCAATTCTCCTTAAGCTCCTCTTGGCTGTGACAGTTGCTCATATTTTGTTTTTGATGACCTAGACAAGATCTAGGGCAGGTTATTTTGTAGAATGTTCTTCATTTGGTGTTTGATATTTTTCTCATGAGTAGATGGAGTTATGTGTTCTTGGCAGGAAAACCACACAGGCAAAGGCTGTTCTTATCATAATATCATGACTACATGCTATCAACATGACTTATTAATGATGATGTTGACTTCGAGGTGGTGGTTGTCAGGTCTCTCCACTGTAAAGTTACTCTATTCTTCCCTTTCCGTAAATGACTCTTTGGAAGAAAGTCACTATGTGTAGGCCACACTTAAGGAATGGGGAGTTATGCTCCACCTCCTTGAAAGTGGAGTATCTACATAAATTACATAGGTTCTTTGGGATTCTTCTGTATAGGATGTTTGTCTATTTCCACCCATTTATTAAATCATTTATTAATACAATATGGACTCATGGGTATTCATTTTACACTTTGAGTTATGATCCAATACTACTTTATTTTCTTGCTCATATTGTTCCAACTTTGGCACTGGGATTTCTTTCAATAGATTCCTCTATCCCTTTGAAATATCTCCATCATTGTGTTTTTGTTTGTTTGCTTGTTTGTTTGTTTTGAGCACTTTCTTACTTTCTGGCACTATAAGATGCTTTTGGCTCATCTTCTGTATACCCTGCCCTCATTATAGAATTAGCCATTTCTTCAAAGAGCCCTGGATATTTCATTAGAGAATGGTCTTAGAAACTAAGATCTAGGTAGTAGATGTGCTCATTGCTATTTAAGTGTCATTGCTTCTAGGCCCTCTCAGATGACAGAGCAAGGAAATATATGTGTGTATACTAACTTGTGTATATATCTATAAATATTTATGTGACAATGTTTATGTATATTGAACTAAACATGAGATCATACTGATGTCTTCAACTCTAACCCATCACCAGGTGGATCATTCCAGCCTTCTTCCTTTGCTCATCTGTAACCTCCCACTCCAACAAGGAGAAACCCAGCTTCCACCATCTATGGTCTATTTACTTGATTTTTCAAATCCCGTATAAATATATAGCAGTATTAGAATTAGAATTGTTAGAACTTGATTAGCTAGAATGTAGTGTTGTGTGCACTTTCCTTTTGCCTTTGCACTTATCTCAAAAGTTACTTGGGTCAGTACTTATCCTACTTTAGTGAAGTTGTTTCATATGTTTGTAATACACATATCATGATAAGTTAATTTTATGTGTAAACTTGAGTGAGCCACAGGGTGCCCAGATATTTGGTCAGACATTATTTTCAGTGTTTCTGTGAGAGTGTTTTTGGATGAGATTAGCATTTAACTGAGTAAGGTAAATTGTGCTCCCTAATATGTAGGCCTCATCCAATCAATTGCAGGCCTGAATAGAACAAAAAGGCTGGGGACTCTTATAGGAAGATGGCGGCATAGGAGGACGCTGGGCTCACCGCGTCCAGATGATCACTTAGATTCTACCTACACCTGCCTAAATAACCCAGAAAACTGCCAGAAGACTAGCAGAGCAGATTCTGTGGAGCCAAGCACAGACGAGAGGCACATGGAAGAGGGTAGGAAGGGCGGAGAGGCGGTGTGTGCTACACAGACTGGCGGGAGGGAGCCGGGGCAGAGGGGCAGCCCGCCGGCCAAGCAGAGGCCCCAAGTCGGGCTTGCAAAAGCAGAGGGACCGGACGGAGTGTGTTCTGACAGCAAGTGGGACTTAACATCTGTAAGGTTATAAGTTAACAGCTCTGCTCGGAGAGTGGGAGGCTAGAGGACAATGGGAGGGAGAGTTGTTGAGCCCCAGACGACAGAGCTCAGCTTGGCAGGGAACAAAGGCACTTGCCAGTTCCATCTCCCTCACCCATACCCCAGCCAAAATCCCAAAGGGAACCAGTTCCTGCCAGGGAACTTCCTCCCACCATGCAAACACCCAACGCTGCGCTTCTGCGGATCCATCCCTCTGGTGGCAGGTCTGACTCCCTCCCAGTACCGCAGAGCCCCTCCTGAAGTGGATCACCAAAAGAAAAGCAAGCTGAGCCTGCCCCTCCCGGCCCTGTGCACCTTGCTGATCCACCCCAGCTAATATGCCGGATCCCCAGCACCACAAGCCTGGCAGTGTGCAAGTAGCCCAGATGGGCCATGCCACCCCACAGTGAATCCCGCCCCAAGGAGAGGGGAAGAGAAGGTACACACCAGTCTGACTGTGGCCCCAGCGGTGGGCTGGGGGCAGACATCAGGTCTGACTGCGGCCCTGCCCACCAATGCAAGTTATTCAAGACAGCACAGGGGAAGTGCTCTGCAGTTCCATACCACTCCAGGGACTATCCAAAATGATGAAATGGAAGAATTCCCCTCAAAAGAATCTCCAGGAAATAGCGAAAGCTAACAAACTGATCAAAAACGATTTAAACAATATAGCAGAAAGTGAATTTAGAATAATAGTCATAAAATTAATCGCTGGGCTTGAAAACAGTATAAAGGACAGAAGAGAATCTATTGCTACAGAGATCAAGGGACTAAGGAACAGCCAGGAGGAGCTAAAAAAAATGCTATTAATGAACTGCAAAATGAAATGGAGACGACCACAGCTTGGATTGAAGAGGCAGAGGAGAGAATAGGTGAACTAGAAGGTAAAATTATGGAAAAAGAAGAAGCTGAGAAAAAGAGAGGTGAAAAAATCCAGGAGTATGAGGGGAAAATTAGAGAACTAAGTGATGCACTAAGGAGAAATAATCTATGCATAATTGGTATTCCAGAGGAGGAAGAGAGAGGGAAAGGTGCTGAAGGTGTACTTGAAGAAATCATAGCTGAGAACTTCCCTGATCTGGGGAAGGAAAAAGGCATTGAAATCCAAGAGGCACAGAGAACTCCCTTCAGATGTAACTTGAATCAATCTTCTGCACGACATATAGTGAAACTGGTAAAATACAAGGATAAAGAGAAAATTCTGAAAGCGCTAGGGATAAACGTGCTCTAACATATAAAGGGAGACTGATAAGACTAGTGACGGATCTCTCTACTGAAACTTGATAGGCCAGAAAGGAATGGCAGGAAATCTTCAATGTGATGAACAGAAAAATATGCAGCTGAGAATCCTTTAACCAGCAAATCTGTCATTTAGAATATAAGGAGAGATAAAGGTCTTCCCAAATAAACAAAAACTGAAGGAATTTGTCACCACTAAACCAGCCCTACAAGAGATCCAAAGGGGGATCCTGTGAGACAAAGTACCAGAGACATCACTACAAGCATGAAAACTACAGACATCACAATGACTCTAAACCCATATCTTTTTATAAAAACACTGAACATAAATGGACTAAATTCGCCAACCAAAAGACATAGGGTGTCAGAATGGATAAAAAAACAAGACCCATCTGTTTGCTCTCTACAAGAGACTGATTTTAGACCTGAGGACACCTTCAGATTGAAAGTGAGGGGATGGAGAACTATTTACTATGCCACTGTAAGTCAAAAGAAAGCTGGAGTAGCCATACTTATATCAGACAAACTAGACTTTAAATTGAAGGCTGTAACAAGAGAAGAAGAAGGGCATTATATACTAATTACAGGGTTTATCCATCAGGAAGAGCTAACAATTATAAATGTCTATGCGCCGAATACGGGAGCTCCCAAATATATAAAACAAGTAATCACAAACATAAGCAACCTTATTGATAAGAATGTGGTAATTGTAGGGGACTTTAATACCCCACTTACAGCAATGGGTAGATCATCTAGACACATAGTCAATAAAGAAACAAGGGCCCTGAATGATACATTGGATCAGATGGACTTGACAGATATATTTAGAACTCTGCATCCCAAAGCAACAGAATATACTTTCTTCTCAAGTGCACATGAAACATTCTCCAAGATAGATTACATACTGGGTCATAAAACAGCCCTTCATAAGTATACAAGAATTGATCTCCTACCATGCATACTTTCAGACCACAATGCTCTAAAGCTTGAAATAAAAACTGAGAATAAATTGAGGGTTGATGGGGGGTTGAGGGGGGAGGGGAGGGTGGGTGATGGGTATTGAGGAGGGCACCTGTTGGGATGAGCACTGGGTGTTGTATGGAAACCAATTTGACAATAAATTTCATATTAAAAAAAATAAAAAAAAATAAAAAAAAAAAAAAGAAATCAATGACAGGAAAAAGTCTGGAAAACCTCCAAAAGCTTGGAGGTTAAAGAACACCCTACTGAAGAATGAATGGGTCAACCAGGCAATTAGAGAAGAAATTAAAAAATATATGGAAACAAACGAAAATGAAAACACAACAATCCAGACGCTTTGGGACAGCGAAGGCAGTCCTGAGAGGAAAATACATTGCAATCCAAGCCTATCTCAAGAAACAAGAAAAATCCCAAATACAAAATCTAACAGCACACCTAAAGGAAATAGAAGCAGAACAGCAAAGGCAGCCTAAACCCAGCAGAAGAAGAGAAATAATAAAGATCAGAGCAGAAATAAACAATATAGAATCTAAAAAAACTGTAGAGCAGATCAATGAAACCAAGAGTTGGTTTTTTGAAAAAATAAACAAAATTGATAAACCTCTAGCCAGGCTTCTCAAAAAGAAAAGGGAGATGACCCAAATAGGTAAAATCATGAATGAAAATGGAATTATTACAACCAATCCCTCAGAAAGACAAGCAATTATCAGGGAATACTATGAAAAATTATATGCCAACAAACTGGACAACCAGGAAGAAATGGACAAATTCCTAAACACCCACACGCTTCTAAAACTCAATCAGGAGGAAGTAGAAAGCTAGAACAGACCCATAATCAGTGAAGAAATTGAATCAGTTATCAAAAATCTCCCAGCAAATAAGTCCAGGACTAGATGGCTTCCCAGGGGAGTTCTACCAGACGTTTAAAGCAGAGATAATACCTATCCTTCTCAAGCTATTCCAAAAAATAGAAAGGGAAGGAAAACTTCCAGACTCATTCTAGGAAGCCAGCATTAATTTGATTCCTAAACCAGACAGAGACCTAGTAAAAAATGAGAACTACAGGCCAATATCCCTGATGAATATGGATGCAAAAATTCTCAATAAGATACTAGCAAATCGAATTCAACAGCATATAAAAGAATTATTCACCATGATCAAGTGGGATTCATTCCTGGGATGCAGGGCTGGTTCAACATTCACAAATCAATCAATGTGATACATCACATTAATAAAAGAAAAGATAAGAACCATATGATCCTGTCAATCGATGCAGAAAAACCATTTGACAAAATTCAGCAACGTTTCTTAATAAAAACCCTCAAGAAAGTCGGGATAGAAGGAACATACTTAAAGATCATCAAAGCCATTTATGAAAAGCCCACAGCTAACATCATCCTCAATGGGGAAAAACTGAGAGCTTTTTCCCTGAGATCAGGAACACGACAGGGATGTCCACTCTCACCGCTGTTGTTTAACATAGTGTTGGAAGTTCTAGCATCAACAATCAGACAACAAAAGGAAATCAAAGGCATCAAAATTGGGAAGGATGAAGTCAAGCTTTCACTTTTTGCAGATGACATGATATTATACATGGAAAATCTGATAGACTCCACCAAAAGTCTGCTAGAACTGATACATGAATTCAGCAAAGTTGCAGGATACAAAATCAATGTACAGAAATCAGTTGCATTCTTACACACTAATAATGAAGCAACAGAAAGACAAATAAAGAAACTGATCCCATTCACAATTGCACCAAGAAGCATAAAATACCTAGGAATAAATCTAACCAAAGATGTAAAAGATCTGTATGCTGAAAACTATAGAAAGCTTATGAAGGTAATTGAAGTAGATGTAAAGAAAAGGAAAAACATTCCGTGCTCATGGGTTGGAAGAATAAATATTATCAAAATGTCAATACTGGGGCGCCTGGGTGGCTCAGTCGGTTAAGCGGCCGACTTCAGCTCAGGTCACGATCTCGCGGTCCATGAGTTCGAGCCCCGCGTCAGGCTCTCGGCTGATGGCTCAGAGCCTGGAGCCTGCTTCCGATTCTGTGTCTTCCTCTCTCTCTGCCCCTCCCCCGTTCATGCTCTGTCTCTGTCTCAAAAATAATAAATAAAAAAAAGTTAAAAAAAAATTCAAAATGTCAATACTACCCAAAGCTATCTACACATTCTATGCAATCCCAGTCAAAATTGCACCAGCATTCTTCTCGAAGCTAGAACAAGCCATCCTAAAATTCATATGGAACCACAAAAGGCCCCGAATAGCCAAAGTAATTTTGAAGAAGAAGACCAAAGCAGGAGGCATCACAATCCCAGACTTTAGCCTCTACTACAAAGCTGTAATCATCAAGACAGCATGGTATTGGCACAAAAACAGACACAGAGACCAATGGAATAGAATAGAAACCCCAGAACTAGACCCACAAATGTATGGCCAACTTATCTTTTTTTTTTTTAATTCTTTTTTTTTCAACGTTTTTTATTTATTTTTGGGACAGAGAGAGACAGAGCATGAACGGGGGAGGGGCAGAGAGAGAGGGAGACACAGACAAGGCCAACTTATCTTTGACAAAGCAGCAAAGAATACCCAATGGAAAAAAGACAGTCTCTTTAACAAATGGTGCTGGGAGAACTGGACAGCAACATGCAGAAGGTTGAAACTAGACCACTTTCTCACACCATTCACAAAAATAAACTCAAAATGGATAAAGGACCTGAATGTGAGACAAGAAAACATCAAAACCCTAGAGGATAAAGCAGGAAAAGACCTATCTGGACTCAGCCGTAGCAAATTCTTACTTGACACATCCCCAAAGGCAAGGGAATTAAAAGCAAAAATTAACTATTGGGACCTCATGAAGATAAAAATCTTCTGCACAGCAAAGGAAACAAGCAACAAAACTAAAAGGCAACCAACGGAATGGGAAAAGATATTTTCAAATGACATATCGGACAAAGGGCTAATGTCCAAAATCTATAAAAAGCTCACCAAACTCCACACCCAAAAAACAAATAATCCAGTGAAGAAATGGGCAGAAAACATGAGTAGACACTTCTCTAAAGAAGATATCCAAATGGCCAACAGGCACATGAAAGGATGCTCAACGTCGCTCCTCATCAGGGAAATACAAATCAAAAGCACACTCAGATACCACCTCATGCCAGTCAGAGTGGCCAAAATGAACAAATCAGGAGACTATAGATGCTGGCGAGGATGTGGAGAAACAGGAACCCTCTTGCACTGTTGGTGGGAATGCAAACTGGTGCAGCCACTCCGGAAAACAGTGTGAAGGTTCCTCAAAAAGTTAAAAATAGACCTACCCTATGACCCAGCAATAGCACTGCTAGGAATTTATCCAAGGAATACAGGAGTACTGATGCATAGGGGCACTTGTACCCCAGTGTTTATAGCAGCACTCTCAACAATAGCCAAATTATGGAAAGAGCCTAAATGTCCATCAACTGATGAATGGGTAAAGATATTGTGGTTTATATACACAATGGAGTACTACGTGGCAATGAGAAAGAATGAAATATGGCCTTTTGTAGCAACGTGGATGGAACTGGAGAGTGTGATGCTAAGTGAAATAAGCCATACAGAGAAAGACAGATACCATATGGTTTCACTCTTATGTGGATCCTGAGAAAGTTAACAGAAACCCATGGGGGAGGGGAAGGAAAAAAAAAAAAGGTTAGAGTGGGAGAGAGCCAAAGCATGAGAGACTCTTTAAAACTGAGAACAAACTGAGAGTTGATGAGAGGTGGGAAGTAGGGGAGGGTGGGTGATGCGTATTGAAGAGGGCATCTTTTGTTATGAGCACTGGGTGTTGTATGGAAACCAATATGACAATAAATTTCATATATTGAAAAAAAAAGAACAGAAAGTCTGACCCTCCCCCAAGTAAGAGAGGATTCTTTCTACTTGACAGCATTGAGTTTTTTTAGTAATTGCCATGAATATCCTAAATTTATGACAATGTAGTTTATTTATTTATTTTTAAAGCTTTGCCCGTAATAGATACAAATTTTCTTTTTTAAAAGAATTTATAATGTTTATTTATTATTTTTTTAAAAAATTAATGTTTACTTATTTTTGAGAAAGAAAATGAGTGGGGGAGGGTCAGAGAGAGAGGGAGACCCAGAATCTGAAGCAGGCTCCAGGCTCTGAGCTGTCAGCACAGAGCCTGACTCAGGGCTCCAACTCACGAACTGCGAGATCATGACCTGAGCCGAAGTCAGATGCTTTACCGACTGAGCCACCCAGGTACCCCTAATGTTTATTTATTTTTGAGGGAGAGAGAGAGAGAGAACACAAGCGGGGTAGAGGCAGAGAGAGAGGGAGACGCAGAATCTGAAGCAGGCTCCAGGCTCTGAGCTGTCAGTACAGAGCCCTACACGGCCTGAACCCATGAACTGTTAGATCATGACCTGAGCCGAAGTCATGTCCTGAGCTGAAGTCGGACTCTTAACCAGCTGAGCCACCCAGGCGTCCCATGACAATCTAGTTTAAATTGATAACCAACTTAGCTTCAATAGCATGCAAAAATTCTGCTTCTTTATAACTCAACCCTAACTTTGTTGTCAGAACTTAGTTTGTATATCATGTGCCCAATAATAATTTAAAATTATTCTATGCATTTCTTTTTTTTTTAATTTATTTTTGAGAGGGAGGGGGGTGCAAGTGAGCGAGGGGCAGAGAGAGAGAATCCCACACAGGTTCCACACTTGTCAGCGCGGAGCCCAAAGCAGGGCTCCAACTCACACACCATGAGATCATGACCTGAGCTAAAGTTGGATGCTTAACTGACTGAGCCACCCAGGTGCCCCTATTCATTTATCTTTTCAATCATATAGGAAATAAAAGTGAAGTTACAAGCCAAACATGCAATAATACTAGCTTTTATGTTTGTTTATGTATTATTTTTATGTTATTTACCTGGAGATCTTTATTTCTTTTTGTTGTTGTTGTTGATCTTTATTTCTGTGTATGGTTTTGAGTTACTATCTAGCGTCCTTTTGTTTCAATTTGAAGGATGCCCTTTAGCACCTCCTGTAGGGCAGGTGTACTGGTAATGAACTTCCTCAACTTTGTTTATCTGGGAATGTCTTAATTACTCCATTTTTGAAGGACAGTTATGCCAGTTACAAGATTCCTGGTTAACAGATTTTTATTTTAGCACTTTAAATACATCATTTCACTGACTTTCAGCCTTCAAGGTTTCCAATGAGAAATTAGCTAATAATCTTACTGGGGAATCCCTTGTATGTGTTGTGTCACTTCTTTCTTGCTGCTTTTAAGAGTCTCTCTTTGACTTCGACTTTCAATAGTTTGACACATTATGGGACTCATTATGTCTCAGTGTGGATCTCTTTGAATATCATATTTGGAGCTCACTGGGCTTCTTGAGTGTGTAGGTTCATGTCTTTTCATCAAATGTTGGAAATTTTTAGCAATTATTTCTGCAAATATTCTCTCTGTACCTATCTCTCTCTCTTCTCCTTCTGGGACTTCTGTAATGCTCATATTAGTCCATTTGATGGTGTCCCATGGATCTCCTAGGCTCTGTTCACCATTCTTCATTCTTTTTTCTTTCTACTCCTCACACTTGATAACTTTGATGGTCCTATTTTCAAGTTAGTTAATTCTTTCTTCTGCCTCCTCAAATTTGCTATTGAACCCCTCAAGTAATTTTTTTATTTCAGCTATTGTACTTTTCAGCTCTAGAATTTCTACTTGATTCTATTTATTATTTCTGTATCTTTATTAATATTCTCATCTTTTTCATTCATTGTTTTCCAGGTTTTCTTTAGTTCTTTGTCCATAGTTTCCTTTCTGTCTTTGAGCATATTCAAGATAGTTAATTTAAAATATTTGTCTAATGAGTCTCATGTCTGGGCTTTCTCAGGGATGGTGTCTATCAGTTTATTTTTTTTCCTGTGAATGAACTATACCTTCCTGTTTCTTTGTATGCCTCGTCTTTTTTTCACTGAAAACTAAATATTTAAATATAATGTGGTAAGTCTGGAAATCATATTCCCTCTTTCGCAGAGTTCTCTTTTTTTATTGTTGAGGGCTGTGGTCATCTGTTTGTTTAGTGATGTTTTCAAACTATTTTTACAAAAACTATATTCAGTGTTATAAGTTGTCACTGAAGTCCTGGTTTTTTAGCTTGTATTCAACTAGTTTTGAAGAGATTTCTTTGAACACAAGGAACTAAAAGAAACAAAAGAAAAATAACTCGCTTCTTCCAGTCTTTGCACACTGGTTCTGTATTGGGGGACTACTTCAATTCTTATCTGGGCTGTTTACACCTCTGCCTTAGCCTTCCCTTCCTGCTTGTACTGAACCTAGAGTTGAGCCAGACGACCAAGCCTGGGGTCTTCTCAGGTCTTTTCTGAGCATACATTTTACCCTGGATATGCATGTAGCTTTCTAAATCCCCCAGAATACACAGAGACTTTTGAATGCTTGAATTTCCCAAAGGAACTTTCTTCCTGGCTTTTTCTCGCAGGCTTTAGGAGGTATATTGGTGGTATGGCTCAATGATAATCTTCGCCTCAGGCAGCTGCAGGATTTTGTTTACCTTACAATATTCTTGAGAAATGCCCATCACTTTTCTGCCCTGAAGGAATTCTGATTTAGGGGAAACAAAGACTAGAACCTGTATCAGTGTTTCAGGTAGCCCCCAGATGGGTTAGAACAGATACACACAATCATTTGTGAGTAAGGTCTGCTCTGCCATCTCTGGAATTAGGGACCAGAGTCCCACACTGGGAATGCAGGCTGCCATCTTCAAGACCACCACTGAACTGGGAAAGGGGTGAGGCAAGGGTGGGTAAATATACCACAAAGCTTTATTGACATTTTTAAATTTCCTTTTTTTTTTTTAAGTCAGTGTTCACTTTGTTACTTGTAAACCTTTGATTTTTTTTCCAGTGTTTTGACAAAATTGATTCTGACAGTTAATGCTTGTTTTTCAGTGTTTCTGTGGTCGGATGGGAGTTTGGAGCTCCCTATTCTGCCATTAGCTGATGTCATTCCCTTACATACTGTAGTATTGCCCATTTGAGAAAACTTCATATTTTAGCATCTCATTTAATTTACGAGTTGATCCTTCATTCCTTTCTTTTGTCATTTGTTTTCTTTTTAAAAATTTTTCATATTTTAAAATAGACTTTTTATTTTTTATTAAAAAAATTTTTAATGTTTATTTAATTTTTGAGGGAGAGACAGAGCATGAGTGGTGGAGAGGCAGAGAGAGAGCGAGACACAGAATCCGAAGCAGGCTCCAGGCTCTGAGCTGTCAGCACAGAGCCTGACTCGGGGCTCGAACTCACAGACCATGAGATCATGACCTGAGCTGAAGTTGGACACTTAACTGACTGAGCCACCCAGGCACCCCTAAAATAGGCTTTTCAAAACACATCTATCCATACAATTTTGACACAAATAGATTCATGTATCCACCACCATAATCTATATATAAAACAGTTGCATCATCCCCCAAAAAACTCCCTCTTGCTATTTCTTTATAGTTAACACCTCTCCCTCAACCCTCCCCCCATTCACTCTTAACTTCTGGCAGCTTATCATTATAATTTCATCATTTTGAGAATGTTATATAAATTGAATCATACAGTATATAACCTTTTGTAAAGTTGTGGTTGTTTGTTTTGTTTTTTAGGTAGTAAGAGAAAATGAATATGGGAGAGGGACAGGAGGAGAGAAAGAGAAAGAGAGAGAGAGAGAGAGAGAGAGAGATAATATCCCAAGGAGGCTCTATATTCAG
Source organism: Neofelis nebulosa (assembly GCF_028018385.1). Lineage (NCBI taxonomy): Eukaryota > Metazoa > Chordata > Mammalia > Carnivora > Felidae > Neofelis > Neofelis nebulosa. The sequence goes on along the minus strand of NC_080800.1, from coordinate 81,529,152 downwards.
TGCTGAGCCCAATACAGGGCTTGATACCATGACTCTAAGATCATGGTGTGGGCCAAAATCAAAAGTTGGACACCCAACCAACTGAGCCACCAGGTGCCCCAGTATATAACCTTTTGAAACTGGCTTTTTAGCCTCAGTCTAATGGCTTTGAAATTCATCCAAGTTGTTGTGTGTATAAATAGTTGGTTTCTTTTTACTGCTGAGTAACATTCCATTGTATGGATGTACTACAGTGTATTTCTTTGGTCCTTGGAAGGACATTTGGATTCTTTCCAATTTTTGACAGTTATGAATGGAACTAGAATAAGCATCCATATTCAGGATTTTTTGTTTTTGTCTTTTCTACTTTTTATTTTGAAATAATTATAGATTTACAGAAAGTTGTAAAAATAGTACAAGGAAGTTCTATGTACTTTTCACCTGGTGTTCCCTATTTTTTTTTTTTTTTAAATTTTTTTTTTTTTCATCATTTTTTTTTTATTTATTTTTGGGACAGAGAGAGACAGAGCATGAACGGGGGAGGGGCAGAGAGAGAGGGAGACACGGAATCGGAAACAGGCTCCAGGCTCCGAGCCATCAGCCCAGAGCCTGACTCGGGGCTCGAACTCACGGACCGCGAGATCGTGACCTGGCTGAAGTCGGACGCTTAACCGACTGTGCCACCCAGGCGCCCCTGGTGTTCCCTATTAATGGTAATACCTTATATAGCTATAGTACAATATTAGAACCATGAAACCAACATTAATAAAATGTACAAACTGTACTCAGGTTTCACCAGTTTTACATGCACTCATTTGTATGTGTACAGGTCTATGCATTTTTTTCAAATAACAGCTTTATTGAGACATGATGCACAAACCAGACAATTATCCCACTTAAAATCTGCAATTCAGTGGTTATTATGTTCAAAGAGTTGTGCATCCATTACTGCAATCAATTTTAGAACATTTTTGCTTCAGCCTGTAAGTTTTGGCATGTTGTATTTCCATTTTCATTTGTCTCAAGGTATCTTTTGATTTCTTCTTTGGCCCACTTATTGTTCAGTAGTATGATGTTTAATCTCCACCTATTTGTGAATTTTCCAGTTTTTTTCTTTCTGGTAGTTGATTTCTAGTTTTATACCATTGTGTTTGGAAAAGATGGTTGATATGATCTCAGTTTTCTTAAATTTTTTTTTTAATTTTTTTTAACGTTTATTTATTTTTGAGACAGGGAGAGACAGAACATGAAGGGGGGAGGGTCAGAGAGAGAGGGAGACACAGAATCCGAAACAGGCTCCCGGCTCTGAGCTGTCAGCGCAGAGCCCGACGCGGGGCTCGAACTCACGGACTGGGAGATCATGACCCGAGCCGAAGCCGGCCGCCCAACCGACTGAGCCACCCAGGTGCCCCAAGTTTTCTTAAATTTATTAAGACTTGTTTTGTAGCCTAACATAAGATACATCCTGGAGAATGTTCCATGTGCACTTGAGAAGAATGTGTATTCTGTTGCTTTTGGATGGAATGTTCCCTATGTCTGTTGAGTCCATCCGGTTTAACATGTCCTTTAAAGCCAGTGTTTCCTTATTGATTTTCTGTATGGATGATCTATCCATTAGTGAAACTGAGATACTAAAGTCCCCTACTATTATTGTGTTGCTGTTTCTCACTTCAGGTCTGTTAATATTTGCTTTATATATTTAGATGTTCTTATGTTGGTTGCATAAGTAATTTTACAAATGTTATACCCTCTTGTTGGACTGATGCCTTTATCATTATGTAATGACCTTCTTTGTCTCTTATTACAGTGTCTGTCTTAAAGTCTATATTTTCTGATATAAGTATATCTACCCCAGCTTTCTTTTGATTGCCATTTGTATGGAACATCTTTTTCAATCCCTTTACTTTCAGTCTCTGCATGTCCTCACATCTAAAGTGAGTCTCTTGTAGCCAGCATATAGACTTTTTTTCCCCATTCAGTCTCTCTGTCTTTTGAGCATTTTGTCTTTTTACATTTAAAGAAATTATTGATAGATATGTACTTATTGCCATTGTGTTCATTGTTTTCTGGTTCATTTGTAGTTCCTCTGTTCCTTTCTTCTCTTGCTCTCTTCCTTTGTGATTTAGATGGCTCTCTGTAGTGGTATGCTTAAATTTCCTTCACTTTATCTTTTGTGTATCTTCTATAGGTTTTTACTTTGTGGTTATCATGAAGCTTACAGAAAACAACATATTATCATAACAGTCTGTTTCAAGTTGATAACAACTTAAGTTTGAACACATTTTAAAGCCCTACATTTTTACTCCCCTTCAATATGTTTTTGATATCACAATTTACATATTTTTATCTTGTGTATCCATTAACAAATTATTGTAGTTATTTTTACTACTTCTGTCTTTTAACCTTCATATTAGCTTTATAAGTGATTAACCCACCAATTTTACATTAGATTACTCTACATTTCACTATGTATTTACCATTACCAGTGAGATTTATACTTCCTTTTTTAAAAAAAATATTTATTTTTGAGAGAGAGAGCAAGAGAGGGGCAGAGAGAAAGGGGGACAGAGGATCTGATGTGGGCTCTGTGCTGACAGCAGACAGCCCAGTGTGGGGCCCAAACTCACAAACCATGAGGTCATAACTCGAGCCAAAATGGGATGCTTAACCAACTGAGCCACCCAGGTACCCCAAGATTTGTACTTTCATATGTTTTCCTATTACAAATTAGCACTCTTTCGTTTCAGCTTGAAGAAATCCCTTTAATATTTCTTGCAAGACTCATCTAGTGGTGATGAACTCCTTTAGCTCTTGCTTCACTGGAAATCTCTCCTTTAATTCTGAATAATAACTTTGCTGGGTAGGGTATTCTTGGATGAAAGTCACTTGCCTTTTCTTCCCACCCCCAGCCTTAGGTAACCACTAGTTTACTCTAGTAATTTCCTAATCTAGACATTTCATATAAGTGGAATCATCTAATACACAGTCTTTTGTGTTAGGCTTCTTTAACTTAGCATAATATTTTGAAGATTCATTCATGTTGTAAAATGTATCAGTACTTTATTATATTTTTGTATGTAATTTATTGTCAAATTGGTTTCCATGCAACACCCAGTGCTCATTCCAACAGGTGCCCTCCTCAATGCCTACCACCCACTTTCCCCTTTCCATACTTTATTTTTTAGTGCTAAATAGTATTCCAATTTATTGGATACACCACATTTTGTTTATCCTTTCACCAGTTGATGGACATTTGGATGGTTTTTATTTTTTGGATATTAGGAATAATGCTGTGATGGACATTATGTACAAATTTGTGGGGGGGGCATATCTTTTTATTTCTCTTGATTATGTACCCAGGTTTGGATCATATGGTAACTCCTGTGGTAACTGGGTCATATGGCAACTCCATGCTCAACTTTTTGAGGAACTTCCAGATTGTTTTTTAAGCAGCCACACCACTTTCCAATCATACCATCAGTGGAGGGAGATTCCAATTTTGCCACATCCTTGCCAACCGTTTTTTATGTCCTTCTGATTATAGCCATTCTAGTGGGTGTGAAAAGGTATCTCATTGTGATTTTGATTTGCATTTCCCTGATGTCTAATGATGTCGGGGATCTTTTCATGTGCTTTTTGGCAATTTGTGTATCTTCTTTGGAGAGTATCTATTCACATCTTTTGTCCATTAAAGAAAATTGGTTATTGGTCTTTTTATTATTTGGTTGTAAGAGTTATTTATATATTCTGGATTCAAGTCTTTTATTAGATATATGATTTACAAAAAGTTTCTCCTGTCATATGGGTTACATTTTCACTTTTTAAAAGTCTTTATTTAAATTCCAGTTAGTTAACATGCATGTAATATTAGTTTGAGGTGTACAACACAGCAACCCAAAACTTCCATATATCACCCAGTGCTCATCACAGCAAATGCACTACTTAATCCCCATCACATTTTTAACCTATTTTTCCACCCACCTTGCCTCTGGTAACCATCAGTTTATTATTCTATAGCTAAGAGTCAGTTTCTTGGTTTGTCTCTCTGTCTCTCTCTTTTTCCACTATTCATTTGTTTTGTTTCTTAAATTCCACATATGAGTGAAGTCATATGGTATCTGTCTTTCTCTGCCTGATTTATTTCGCTTAGCAGAATACTCTCTAGTTCCATCCATGTCCTTGCAAATGGCAAGATTTCATTATTATGGCTGAGTAATAACCTTTTCACTTTCTTAATGGCGTTCTTTGTAGCACAAATTTTAAATGTGATGAAGTCACACGGATCCTGAGAAACTTAGCAGAAGACCATGAGGGAGGGGAAGGGGAAAAAAAAGTTACAGAGAGTGAGGGAGGCAAACCATAAGAGACTCTTAAATACTGAGAACAAACTGAGGGTGGATGGGGGGTGGGGGAGAGGGGAAAGTGGGTGATGGGCATTGAGGAGGGCACCTGTTGGGATGAGCACTGGGTGTTGTATGGAAACTAATTTGACAATAAATTATATTTAATAAAAAAATGAAAAAAAAATGTAATGAAGTCCAATTTATCTGTTTTTCCTTTTGTTGCTTGGGCTTTTGGTATCACATCTAAGAAACCACTGCCTAATCTAAGTTCATAAAGATTTATGCCTGTTTTCTTCTAAGAATTTTAAACTTTTTCCCTTATACTTAGGTCTTTCATCCATTTTAAATTATTTTTTGTTTTGTTTTTATTTAAGTAAACTCTATACCCAACATGGGGCTTGAACTTACGACCCCAAGATCAAGAGTTGCATGCTCTACCAACTGGGCCAGCCAGACACCCCTAAATTAATTTTTACATTATGGTATGAGATAGGGTTCCAACTGTATTTGTTTGCAGGTAGATATGCAGTTGTCCCAAAATTCTGTGCAATTTTAACATATTCATAGATTCACATAACTACCATCATAATAAAGACTTAGAACTGTTCTGTAACCAAGGTGCCTGGTTGGCTCAAGCATCCAACTCTTGACCCCTATCCTTGATGGTTTTCTAATAGTTCTAGCAATTGTTGAGAAAGAGATTTTGAAGTTTCTAAGTATAATTGTGGATTTGTTTGTCTTTTCATTTATATTAATTTTAGCTTAATGTATTTTGCAGCTGTGTTGTTTGGTGCCTACACATTTAGATTTGCTATGTCTTCTTGTGGAATTGACTCTTTAATCGTCATGTCATGTCTTCCTCTGTCTCTGATAATTTTCTTTAGATAAGTCTACCTTATCCTTTCACTCTTTTTATATGATACATCTTTTTACATTCTCTTATTTTCAATCTATCTATATCATTATGTTTCAAGTGGATATCTCATAGACAGTATATTTGGGTCATGTTTTTTAAAGCATTCTGCCAGTCAGGGCACCTGGGTGGCTCATTTGGTTAAGCATCCGACTCTTGGTTTCTGCTTGGGTCATGATCTCGTGGTTCATGAGTTTGAACCCCACATTGAGATCTGTGTTGGCAGTATGGAGCCTGTTTGGTATTCTGTCTCTCCCTCTCTCTGCCCCTTCCCCACTCACACTGTGTCAGTCTCTCTCAAAATAAAGAAATAAACTTAAAAAAAGCATTCTGCCAATCTTGTTTTTTAACTGGTTTGCTTAGGCCATTTATATTTCATGTAATTGTTGATACGTTAAAGCTTAAGTTTGCTGTTTTATTTTTTGTTTTCTGTTTGTTCTCTCTGTTTTGTGTTCCCTCTCTTCATTTTTCCTGCCTTGCTTTGTGGTACTTGAACCTTTTTTAAGAATTCCATTTTGGTTAATCTATATATTTTTGTGTAGATTATTTTAGTGGTTGTTCTAATTATTACATTATATATAAGTAATTTATCACAGTCCACTAATGCCAACATTGTAGCCTTTGGAAAGCTTTCAGCCATTATTTCTTCAAATACTTTTTCAGCCCCATAGTCTTTCTTCTCTTTTTCTAAGACTCCCATAATATGAATGTTCTGTCCTTTTTTTCATTTTCTCACAAGTCCTCATGCTTGGTTCATTTCTTTCTAGTTACTGCTGGGAGGGGTTAGGAGTTCAGCACCCTGCTAGGTCCCTCCCACATCAGGTGGGAAAATGGGCGATGGAGGTTCAACTCTTATCAACTCATTGCTGCCAGGTGGGGGTGACTCTATTTGCTACCATGGACACTACAGGAAAGGGGCAGTTTCTCCTTTGGTGTTTGGCTAGAGTAGGGTGGTTATTATCAAAAAGGTTTTCTGTTCTGCTAGGTCTCCCTTTCCCTGATTATTTAACTGAGGGAAACAAGCTTGTCTTAGGGCCTTTTTATTGGCCCCCAATAAAAAGGTTTATCGGCAGTTTCAGGTTGAAGGCTTCTCTAGTGCCCCATCTGCAATATATAGGAGGCAAAAAGAGCCCCCCAGACAACTTACCATTGTAGTGTTCCTTACATCCTAAATTCCCTAGAAAGTCCACTTTCTCCTTTCTACTTTTCAGGTTCTTCCTATGCTTGATTGTTATTTTATCCAGGGTTTGTTGTTGTTGTTGTTGTTGTTGTAGGAGGGAGGACTGTTGAAAAATGGACCATTAATTTTGAAAAAAAATATTTATTTTTTCCTTCTGCCCTCCTTGGGTATATTTAGTTGTTATTTATCTGTATTCTTGAGTTGACTATTTAGTTCATTTATTGTCAGCTGAAATAGTTCATATTATCAGTTGAAATATATTTGACTATATTGGAATAAAAAATGAATTTAATGCTACCACTTTCTTATAAGTACCACTTTAGCTGCATATCATGGGTTATGATGGGTGCTGATTTTCCTGTAATCATTTATGAACAGTTTAAATTTATGTTTTGGTTCTCTGTTTAACCCAAGGGTTACTTAGAAGAGTGTTTTTATTTTATCTTACCTTTTATTATTTAAAAACATTTTTATGTTTATTTATTTTTGAGAGAGAGAGAGACAGAGTGTGAATAGGGAGGGGCAGAGAGAGAGGGAGGCACAGAATCTGAAGCAGGCTTCAGGCTCTGAGCTGTCAGCACAGAGCCCAAGGCAAGGCTGGAACTCACAGACCATGAGATCATGACCTGAGCCGAAGTCAGACCCTTAACCGACTGAGCCACCCAGGCGCCCCTAGTAGTAGAGTGGTTTTAAAATGCCAAGTGGAGGGGCGCCTGGGTGGCTCAGTCTGTTGAGCGTCCGACTTCGGCTCAGGTCACAATCTCGCGGTCCGTGAGTTCAAGCTCCGTGTTGGGCTCTGGGCTGATGGCTCAGAGCCTGGAGACTGCTTCTGATTCTGTGTCTCTCTCTCTGCCCCTCCCCCGTTCATGCTCTGTCTCTCTCTGTCTCAAAAATAAAAAAATGTTAAAAAAAGAATTTAAATGCCAAGTGGATAGATGGGAGGCAGAGCTGTCTTTTATGCCTGCGTATGTCTACACAAGGCCAGGCAAGTCCTCAGAGAGTCAGACTTTTTCTGAGACACTCTAATGGAAAAATGAGATTTGAAATTTTGTCCCCCGCTGTTCTTTCCTAGTTCTTCATTCTTTACGTGTTTATTCTGTACTTATATTCAATAAATCTCAAGATGCTTGGTCTTGACAAATAGAAGAAAATAAAGTTAAGACGTAGTTCCTGACTTCAAGAAGTATAGTATCTACTGGGGGTGTTGGTATGTATACCCAGATCAGTTAAATACAGTGCCTCACAGTAGTGATTAATTTACTGGTAATGGGGGTTCAGAGGAAAGGGAAATCAGTGTAGGCTAAAGTAGTTGAGGGAAGACCTTTTAGAGGAGGGGGTATTTGAGTTAGACCTTAAAGGAGAGAGACAATTTAAATATGCAGAGAGGAAATGGAAACATGTTTCATGCTGAGAGATTGACATATTACAGGCTACAATTCATGGAAATGGGAAAGTTGAGTTGTGGTGGTAGAGGAAGATGAATTCACTTTTAGGTGTGTTGACTTTTGGATGATTATAGGATATCCAAGAGGGAAATATCCTGGAAGTTATTGATCCTCATTCAGTGATAAACTAATTGAGTTTAGCTTTGTCTAAAACAGTAGTCTATTCTCTTGGCTTGGTCAGAGGAATACAGTGTTCTGGTTTGGATAGTATTTTGGTTGAGTATATGTGTTATAGATAGTATACCAGTTATGTTCTGCTTATCCCTCCAGATCCACTCTGCACCTGCTCTTTGCCCTGCAAGACTAACCTATATGGATTATATTAGTGAGTTTCCATCCCTGCTTGGCTTCTGGTAGGGTTTAGGCAGTGGAGATCCCTGGCCTGACATCAAAGGGAGGGAAGAAACTAAGGTTAGGGTGTTTATTTCTGGCTTCTGCCTTGTAGGATTGCTGTAGGCTGGCTGCTGTCTCTTAACTAAAGCTCACAGCTTCTCTAAAGGGGACCCTTTCTGTGCAACATTCTCCTTTTTTTCTGGTATCTGTTCCCTCCCCTAATCCTATTGGGCATATGGGTGGTAACAGCCCCAAGGTACTGTACTCTGTATCCCTCTTGGTTTTTCTATACCCTGCCCATACCTTTGTAGATAGTCCTTTTGTTAAAATTTCCATAATTATGCTAATTTAGAGTGTGCCATCTGTTTCCTGCTGGGACCCTGACTGATACAGATGAAGTCTCAATTTTCAAAGACTTAGAATACAATAAAATAAGCCTAACATAAAATATGACTAAATATGATTCAATCTGTCTTTCTGTGATTAATCTAGGCTCTTGCAGTGCTTCCAGATAATCATTCTAAACCCACAGTCTGCAGAGTATCATTGGTGTGTAAAAATACCAGTTCATGGAATATTAACAATAGCTAGCATTTTTTAATTCTTTCCATTCTTTCTTATTCTTTCCATACATTGTGGCTAAACATGTTTTACATGCATTATTTCATTTAACCTCCTCAGCAACCCTGTGAAGTAGGTAATGCTTTTTAAAAAATGTTTTCATAGGCGAAGAAACAAAAGCACAGAGAGATTGAATAGCTTGTCAGAGATTTCACAGCTACGAAAGCAGATCTGGGCTATAACATCAGGTCTGTGTGACTTCATAGTTCATGTTCTAAACTCAAAGTGTGGTCCTCACATCAGCAGCATCTGAGAGCTTGTTAGAAATGCAGAATCTCAGGCTTCACCTCATGACTCTTGAATCATAATTTGCATTTTAACAAAACCCCCAGAGGATTCACATGCACATGAAAGTTTGAGAAATGGCCTTCTAAACCATGTCACTCTGCAGTCTGACTACTGTAGAAAGCTGTATCTGACTGGTGCCAGGTAAAAAGAACATTTACCCCAAAAAAGTAACTATATGCAGTGATAGATATGTTAATTATCTTAGTTGTAGTGATCATTTCACAATGTATATGTATATCAAAACATCTGGATATATACCTTAAATACATATAATTTAATTTTGTCAAACATGCTTCAATAAAGCTGGAGAAAAAAGAATGTTTACCATTCTGTGTTCTTTAACATTGGCATCATATGACCTTCTGGTTGGAATCTGCAAAGCCAGTGCTATCATTTCTGAGACAAGAGAATTGAGAGTCAATTAGGAACCTAACCTACTGAGAGATGCCAGGAAGCCACTGGAACTGTTGCTGTTATAGAAAGGAGAGCTTGGACACAGGTTGCTGCCAGGATTCTTTTTTAATGTTTATTTATTTTTTTATTTTTTTTATTTTATTTTTTTTTAAATTTTTTTAAACGTTTATTTATTTTTGAGACAGAGAGAGACAGAGCATGAACGGGGGAGGGTCAGAGAGAGGGAGACACAGAATCCGAAACAGGCTCCAGGCTCTGAGCCGTCAGCACAGAGCCCGACGTGGGGCTCGAACTCACTGACTGCGAGATCGTGACCTGAGCCGAAGTCGGACGCCCAACCGACTGAGCCACCCAGGCGCCCAATGTTTATTTATTTTTGAAAGAGAGAGGAAAAAGAGACAGCACAAGCAGGGGAGGGCCAGAGAGAGAGGGAGGCACAGAATCCAAAGCAGGCTCCAGGCTCTGAGCTGTCAGCACAGAGCCCAACTCAGGGCTCAAAGTCACGAACCGTGAGATCATAACCTGAGCTAAAGTCAGTCACTTAACCAACTGAGCCACCCAGGCATCTCTGCCAGGATTTTTTAAATATTTATTTATTTATTTTGAGAGAGGGTGGGGGGAGAGACAGAGAGAGAGAGAGAGAGAGAGAGAGAGAGAGAGAGAGAGAGAGAATCCCAAGCAGGCATTGAGATGTCAGCACAAAGCCTGACTTGGGGCTCAATCTCATGACTGTGAGATCGGGACCTGAGCCGAAATCAAGAGTTGGACACTTAACTGAGCCACTCAGGTGCCCACTGCCAGGATTTTTTAATGGTTAGATTTCAAACATGTTGTATGTACATTTTTACGTGCACCTTTACAGCACCTGTAGCTGCTGCTCTTAAGACACTCTCAAATTTGTGTATACCGGCTAGTCCTCAGAAAAACAGGTCCGCTCAGAAAGTTTGATTTAATGCCCTTAGGGCCTCCTTTCCACAGTGTTTGCTTCCCACCCCCATTCCTTAGGTACTACCCTCTATGTCCTTCTTCTTACCCCTTTCTTGTCCCTGTCAATATCTGCTTTAAGAAAGTATATCAGGGGGTGCCTTGGTGGCTCAGTCAGTTAAGCATCCAACTCTTGGTTTCGTCCAGGGTCATGATTTCATGGTTCATGGGTTTGAACCCTGCGTTGGGCTCTGTGCTGGCAGTGCGGAGCCTGTTTAGGATTCTCTCTCTTTCCCACTCTGTCTGCCCCTTCCCTGCTTTCTCTTTCTCTCAAAATAAATAAGTAAATTTATGAAAGATTATTAAATGTTTTTCAAATATTTTATTTTAAAAATCTTTACCATCATTTAAAAAAATCTAGATACATTTCAAAACATTTTCTAATGTTTATTTATTTGGAGAGAGAGAAAAAAAGAACATGCACCTGAGTTGGGGAGGGGCAGGGAGAGATGGAGAAAGAGAATCCCAAGCAGTCTCCATGCTCAGCATGGAGCCCAAAGTGGGGCTTAATCCCATGACCCTGGGATTATGACTTGAGCCAAAATCAAGAGTCTGATGCTCAACCAACTGAGCCACCCAGACACCCTTCAAAACTTTTTTAATTGCAGTAACTAAAGAAAGGATTTTACCATTTTGCCTTAGTACTGATACAGACTGTCAGCAACAAAAGTCCTGTGGTTCACACATGGATTTTTAATCACAAGAAACTCTCCCATGTGTGCACATGCATATGCAGATGTCCCTTGAAGAATTTTATTTGTGATAGTAAAAAATGGAAAACTAAGTGACCATCAACATAATGAATATATAAATTATGGTGCATTCATCTAATGGAATTCCATAAAGCAGTTAAAATGAATTATAAATATAGGTAGCAACATAGAACTTGAGCAAAATGTATTGAAAACATACTGTTGAGGAAAATTTTGCATAAAATTCTGCATAATTATATTTATATACAATATAAGAACACAAAAAAATATCCTATAGTGTTTATGGTACATACAGAGATAATAAAAGGAAAAAAGTTTTCACTGAATATTTGCATGTGTAACCCCCCCCCCCCCCCCACACACACACACACTCACATAAAGCCAGTTAGTTGTAGAAGTCAGGACCAGAAGCCAGTATTCCTTCTTGTTTTTTTTTTTTTTTATTATTAAGACTTTATTTTTTAGAGTAGTTTAAAGTTCACAGTAAAATAAAGGGAAGATACAGAGATACACCATATTCCTTATTCTTTCTTAACCTAAGTAATGGAGGCCTCAAACTCCAAAGGATCTGTACAATCATTAACCAAGCTCCCTGTCTCCAGTAGCTAAGCTTTGTGTACCTGAGAATACCTTATGCAGTCAGGTGGCTAGATTTCTATAAGCTTTTTCTTCTACATCTTCACCCTCTGTCTACTGGCTGGGAATGTTGCTTAAGTGTATCAGTAAACAACGTAATGTGAAACACTAATAAGCAGGTGACTGTTCCAACCTCAAGCTGAACTCCTCCAAGCACTTCACTGTCTTATTTGACTAGTTCTGGCAGCAGCTACTGTACACAAAGCCCAGTCTAGAGAACAGAAAAGCTATAAATGCTCTCCAGTATAATTAAAATGGACTATTGGCAGAATACTCAGAACAAAATTGTAAGTCCTGAACAACACAGATTTTAATGTTAAGGGCCTACAGGGTATTTAGGAGAAAACAGAATTCTTGAAAGCAAAAGGCAGTACCTGGTCCCTGCTCTCCCTGACCTACTATGGTTACTTTTTTCTCGATTACTTAGTAATTGGCTTTAAATTCCCCAGGCTGTTAAGACCTCGACAATCTACCAGAGTGGCATGTGACACAGAATAAGATAAAGCTTTAGAAAGGCAGGCAAAAAAGAAAAGAGGAGACTCTTGAATGGGTTACTTCTGTTTTTCGATGTTGGAATTGATGGTCTTCCTCTTTGATCTTTGATTCAATAATGACTTTTTAAAAAAATATTTATTTATTTTGAGAGAGAGAGAGAAAGAGAGAGAGAGAGACAGAGAGAGAGCGAGCAGGGAAGGGGCAGAGAGAGGGAGAGAGAATCCCAAGCAGGGATCCATCTCACAAATTGTGAGATCATTACCTGAGCCAAAATCAAGAGGTGGACTCTTAATCGACTGAGCCACCCAGGGACCCCTACTGATGGTTCTTAAGAAGAGCCTTAAAAGAGATGTTTGGGTTCTGTTCCGAGCACCACCACTTACTAGCTTTGTGTCCTTGAGCAAATTAATATTCTTCAAACTTCAGATACCTCATCTATAAAATGGCAATTATAATACTATTTACTTAATGTGGTTGTTGAAGTATATAAAGTACTTAGCATGGAAAATGGTAAGAGCTCAATAAATTAATGATGATCATTCCTGTTATTACAATGTCATGGAAGCAAAGGAGGAGAGCATTTCTAGTAGGAGAGGGAAATCTGCTCTATGTAATGCCAAATGTAGCAGAGAGGTCAAGGAGAAAGAGAATTGAGAAAAGCCAAGAATTTTGAAACTCGATTAGAAATACAGAATGATATTTACATTTGAGACTTAACTCCTGAGTTCCATTTACTGGAAATGGGAATCAATTTAAAGGGAACAATCTATCACTTTTTGTGGTCAGGATACATATTTACTTTAGCTTTAGCGTATGTAAAAAGGCAGCCGTGACAGCAATAAGCTGACTCTTGCCATGCTGTCCATTAGAACTTTCTGTGATGTGGAAATGTTTTCTGTGGCTATTGAGCACTTGAAATGTGGCAAGTATGACTGAAGAACCAAAATTTTAATTTTATTTAATCTTAATTAGTTTAAATAGGCACATGTAGGTAGTGGCAGCCATCAGTCTAGTTGAGGAAGCAAGGCATATACTCTTGAAACCAGTTAAATGCCAAAAGGATTGGGGTCAGACAGTAGAGACTTAATTGTTCAGAAAAAGAATGATACCTTTATGGGATGGATAATTTAAGGAGAGACCTGTAGAGCAGGTGAAACTTGGGCTTCACCTTGAAGGATATAGAGTGTTTGAATAGTAGGATAGAAGGCAGAAGGTCATTGCAGATAGGTTGGAGGGGGTAGGAAAATATTTAGAATTAGAAATACCTCCTATATGAGAAGTTTGAGGACAATAGGCATTCTAGAATAGAGCATTTATATTAGCATTTAGGTGGTTTTGGGTCCGGTCATGGACAGCCTTGAATGCTAGAACAAAATATTTGGGCTTTGTCCACATAGGCCAGTGTTTTTGCGAGGCTTGCTTAAAACACAGATTCCCAGGACCCACCCTGACCTAATAAATCAAATTTTGGGGGTTGCAACTTAGGAAATCAGTATTTTAAGCAAACTCCTCAGGTGTGTATGATGCACATTCAGGTCTGAGATATATTAGATAGGCAGAAGGGAGCCCTTGGAAGCTTTAGGTCAAAGGAGTGACATAATGATAGAGGTATCACAGGAAGCTAGATAATGTGGGAAAGTGTAGCATATAGAAACTAGGTAAAGAAACCAGCCAGGTGACTGTTAAAACAGTCCAGATATGAATTTCACAAATGCAGATCTTATTTCTGGCTGGTGTCCTTCAAATTGTCAAATTGATTCCTAATATTTCCTATATTTCAATTTATCACACAATTTTTCTGCTGTTTGAAATGACTAGGGCCCAGGCACTAGAGCCTGCTTCCTGGGTTCAAACCCTAGCCCAACGATCTAAACTGTTTTAGCTTAGAGAAGCCACTTAGCTTTTCTGTGCTCCAGTGTCCTTATTCATAAGCTGGAGATGATCCTAGCTCCTATCTCCTAAGGACATTGTGAGTATTAAATGAGATCATAAACAGCTTACAACTGTACTTGGCATATAGTAGACACTCAGTGTTGTTGTTAATATTATTTAAACTAAAAAGCTCTTTTAGTTTATTCTAACTTGTATAATAAAGTTGAGCAGTTGCATTTCAAAAAAAAAAATGTTAAATTTTCCCACTTACAATATTAAAACCAGGCTCTAGACTTTTTGCTTATTGAGTTATATTTCAAAGCTTAATTCTTCACTTAATTTAACGTATGGGTATCCTTCATAAATTAAATCTTGATAGAGGACAGATTGTTCTCACTGAATGTATTAACCTATGGTTAAGTTACTGGCTATGAATTTCATCTTTTTAAACTTTGTATTTTTTATACTGTTACTAACTTTCAGTGAATGCTGTTTATGATATTTATTTGAGAAACAAGAATGACTTCTTTTTGTTCTTCTAGGGGACTGATAATTAAAATAGAATTCAGTTTCTCGTCTGGGTATTGGTATGGTATATGTCCTGGTATTAGTGACCCCATGATATACCATGGCATCAGCCACAGCTTTTTCAAGGAATGAGAAACTCCTATGTGCCTCACTTGGGAGTTTGTGAACTCCTGGTCACTATGAACTTCTGTCTTCACTCTTCTTTCCAGGCCTCACACAAACAGAAGCTTCTCCTAGCCTCTCCAGTTTCCTTTGTCAGTTAGCTGCCTGAAGCAACTCTCAAGATACACCTTCAAGCCTTGAGGGCAGAGAACGAGGGAAATAGCTAGAGACCTGGGATGGCCACATACATACTTCTGAGATAGGCTGAGCAAGAACATTGCCTTAGACTCTTCTTTCAGCTTCCAAAAACAAAATCACTCCTAACTTTGTTCACTTAAATTCTATTAGATAGTTGAAAAAGATGGGTCTGTTACATGGTTGGTTAAAGTTCTTCTTAAATTTTCTTTTAATGTTTACTTATTTTTGAGAGAGAGAGAGAGAGAGAGAGAGAGAGAGAGAGAGAGAGAGCATGAGCGGGGGGAGGGGTGTGGGGGTCAAAGAGAGGGAGATACAGAATCTGAAGCAGGCTCCAGGCTCTGAGCTGTCAGCACAGAGCCCGACATAGGTCTCCAACTCACGAACTGTGAGATCATGACCTGAGGCCAAAGTCAGATGCTTAACCAGCAGAACCACCCAGGCACCCCAGGTTAAGATTCTGTTTTGAACAGATGAATACCTATTTTCCCTGCTGTCTCCCTAGTTGTCCATTTCCCTTCCCTGGAGTCAGTCACTGTTAACCAGTTTTTGTGCGTGTGTGTATCCACCCAGAGATACTGTATGTATATTTGTATATATACACCCTTAATTTTTATACAAATTGTGGCATACCATAAATACTATTCTGCACCTTGCTTTTTTTCACTTAATCTATAGACTACTGTTTCATATCAGTACTTAAAGATACTTGCGTATCTTTATGGCTGCATGGCTGCACAGTATTGCATCCTTCTTGTAGATGAGCAGAATGTATTTAAGCAGTCCTTTGTTGGTGGATATTTAGCTTTCATCCAGTCTTTGGCTATTATAAACATGTTTATATATATTATATTTCACATGTGACAATATATCTCTAGGACTCTAGGAGAAATTGGTAAGGGCTCTTTGGTCATTGGCTTGTTTTTGGTTGCTTGATTCTATAAAACCACAGTATTATGCATGAAATCAGAGATTCTAGGATGTCTAGCCATACCTAACTACACAGATGTCACAGGATATTAGGCTAGAAGGCATCTTAGAGATTCCAGAGAGGGCCAAGGACACACAGAGTTTTAGAAGCAGATCCAGATTTAAAACCTCCACTTTTTTACTCCAGTCCATAATGCGACTCTTTTTTACTACACACTGCTACTGTCAGAGAGATTTGGCACAGCCTGATTTCTGTCCTGATAGGCATGACTGTGTATTATCTGGCCCACTGTGATCTCACTAGCCTGTGTTTACCTGATTTCTCTTTCCAGGGTCTGACGTTTCCAACCTAATTTACCCTACTTTTCCTGCTGCTCTGACTTCTCCCAGTAATAAAAACTCCATATTTAAATTTTTTTTAATTAGAGCTGAAGTTTTTTTTATGGGTTGGGGACCCTTTAGTAGTAAAGACAAGTAGGAGAGGCAGGAGTACCAGTCGGGTAATTTGGTAATGGCACAAGATTCATGATCTTAACTGTTGCTTTCTACTCTTAACTCATTCATTGACTCATCATGTACTCTAGGGAGAGTCTCTTTCTCCTCTTGGCCCTGCTGGAATATCTCCTTTCCTTGGCCATAAGGTTGAATACCTCAAGGTCCAATGAGTGCATAATGTGCCCAATAAGAAATAATATGAAAGTGTATGCAGACAGTTTAATTCTTACTGAATTATACTAGGGAGCAAACTACAGGTGACTTTTTGTTTACATGTAGTTATCATATGATCCAGCATTTTATCTGTAGATATGTACCTATGTGAATTGAAAACATGTTTATGCAATATGAATATTCCTAAGTGTACTATTCATACTAGCCAAAAAAGTGAAAATGACCCTATGATGGTTAATTTTATGTGTCAACTTGGCTAGGCCTTGGTGTCCAGTTGTTTGGTCAAACAGCAGTCTAGATGTACTGTGAAAGTATTTTTTTTGGATGTGATCAACATCTAAATCAGTAGACCTTGAGTAAAATCTCTTACCCTCCATAATTTGCCTGGACCTCATCCAATCAGTTGAAGACCTTAGGAGTCTGTCTTCAGACTGCAACACAGAAATTCTGCCTGTTTCTTTGAATGACACACTGGACCACATGTATTTAAGAGATATATTCAGAAAATTCTATCTTAATACAGCAGAATACATATTCTTTTCAAATGCACATGGAACATTTTCCAGAACATACCACGTTAGCCATAAAACAAGCCTCAACAAATATTGTATATATGTATTATATGTACAATGGAATATTATACAGCCATAAAAAATAATGGAATCTTACCATTTGCAACAACATGGATGGAGCTAGAGAGTATAATGCTAAGCGAAATAAATTAGAGAAAGACAAATACCATATGATTTCACTTATATGTGGAATTTAAGAAACAAAACAAATGAACATAGGGAGAAAAAAAAAGAGAGGCAAACCAAGAAACAGACCCTTTTTTATCTAAATTTTAGTTAGTGTACAGTGCAATATTGATTTCAGGAGTAGAATTCAGTGATTCATCACTTAACATACAATACCCAGTGCCCATCACACGTGCTCTTCTTAATACCCATCACCCATCTAGCCCATCTTCCACCCACCTCCTTCCATCAACCCTCACTTTGTTCTCTATCTTTAAGAGTCTCTGTGGTTTGTTTCCCTATCTTCTTATTTTCCTCCCCTTCCCATATGTTCACATCTGTTTACGAAACAGACTCTTAACAATAGAGAACAAACTGATAGTTACCAGAGGGCAGGTGGGTGGGGCAGAATGGGTGAAATAGGTGAAGGGAATTAAGGAGTGTACATTTGTCCTGATGAGTGCTGAGTAATGTATGGAATTGTTGAATCACTATATCATACACCTGAGACTAATATAACACTGTATGTTAATAATACTGGAATTTAAATTAAAAGCTTAATTAAAAAGAGTTCTGTTTGCAGCCTTTGTACTCAAGACTGCAACATCAACTCTTTCCTGAATTTGCATCCTGCTTGCCTGCCCTGCAAAGCAGCCCTCATAATGGTGTGAGCCAATTCTTTAAACTATCTCCCTGCCCTGCCCTACCCTCCTGTTCTGTTTCTCTGGAAAACCCTAATACAAACCCTGATGTCCGTAAACTTATAAATGGATAAACAAAATGTGATATATTCATACAATGGAATATTATTCACCATAAAAAGAAATGAAATGCTAATACATTCTACAACGTGGATGAATTTTGATAACATTATGCTAAGTGAAAGAAGCCAGACACACAAAAGGCCATATATTGTATGATTCAATTTATTTGAAATGTCCAGAATAGATAAATCCATAGAGATGGAAAGTAGATTACTGGTTGTCTAGGGCTGGGTGGGGGAGCGGAATGGGTAGCAAGGGCTTAATGGGTATGGGGTTTCTTTTGGGGGTAATGAAAATGTTCTGGAATTAGGTAATGGTAATGGCTGCACAACTTCGTACTAAATCCATTGAATATTACCCTTTAAATGGGTGAATTGTATGGTATGTGAATCAGATCTCAGTATAGCCATTATTTAAAAAAAAACAAAAAACAAGACTTAAAAAATAAATACTAACTATCACACTCCTCTGTCCTGTCCCTCCCGTCTACTAGGCAATGTATGTAGAGCTTGCCATCTGCCTGGCAACACCCATTGTCCCCAAATTCCATGCCGCATTTTGCAATAGCACTTCTTCCCTGACAATGCTAATTTAGATGGTAATTTTAACCAGATTTTTATTAAAAATTTTAAAGTTTATTTATTTATTTTGTGAAAGAGCAAGCGGGGTATGGGCAGAGAGAGAAGGGAGAGAGAGAATCTCCCTCAGGCTCCGCACTAACAGTGTGGAGCCTGGTGCAGGCCTCGAACCCACAAACTGCGAGATCATGACCTGAGATGAAATCAAGAGTCATGCTTAACTGAGCCACCCAGATGCCCTTTTTTTTAAAAAAATTTTTTTAACGTTTATTTATTCTTTGAGAGACAGAGACAGAGCATGAGCTGGGAAGGGTACAGAGAGAGTGGGGGAATCACAGATTCTGAAGCAGGCTCCAGGCTCCAGGCTCCAAGCTGTCAGCACAGAGCCTGATGCAGGGCTCAAACCCATGAACCGTGAGATCATGACCTGAGCCGAAGTTGGCCGACTAACCAACTGAGCCACCCAGGCACCCCCACCCAGATGCCCTTTAACCAGATTTTAAAAAACAAAAATGCTAGGGAGAAGGGCTCCAGGGAACTCCCTTGTGTTTTAACTCCAGGCCCAGATCTCACCTATGGATGATACTGATGAAGGAGTGGCTCTGAAAAGGATAGGAAAATTCTCTGTCCTTAGGGAGCGTACAGTGAAAAGAGAAGGTCCAGAGGCTATGTAACTGATTTTGCATTAGATATCTTTTAAATATTCTAACAGTTCTGGGCGCCTGGGTGGCTCAGTCAGTTAAGTGTCCAACTTCAGCTCAGGTCATGATCTCACAGTCTGTGTGTTTGAGCCCCGTGTCTGGCTCTGTGCTGACAGCTCAGAGCCTGGAGCCTGCTTCAGATTGTGTATCCCTCTCTCTGCTCCTCCCCTGCTCGCACTCTGTCTCTCTCTCTCAGAAAAAAATAAACATTAAAAAATTATTATGATTCTAACAGTTCAAACTGAGCTTTCTATAGAAGGAAACCATTGTTCCATCCTAGCTACCAGATTCTCTGGGCCTTGCACATCACCTCCCACCAGCTAGTATTCTATGATGACTATCAGCCACTTGCACATTTCACTCCTTCCTCTCCTCTTTAAATTTTTTGCAGTGTTTATTTACTTTTGAGAGAGAGTGAGAGAGACAGAGTGTGAACGGGGAAGGGGCAGAGAGAGAGGGAGACACAGAATCTGAATCAGGCTCCAGGCTTTGAACTGTCAGCACAGAGCCTGATGCAGGGCTCGAACTCACGAACCAGGAGATTATGACCTGAGCTGAAGTCAGACGCTTAACTGACTGAGCCACCTGGGCACCTGTCCTTTCCTCTTCTTTCCTGCATGCCAGCTACCTCTTACAAGTCAGCCCTGCCCTCAGTGGCTTTGAAAGCTAAAACCTATCCCAGAGGCTTGTGTGGTTCAGAGGTGTTCTGAATGCTAATAAAGATGCCAAGAGCTTTTAGACTCTTCCTGCTGAGTTGGAATTGGAAGTGTTGCAAGAAAGTAAAATCTTGGGTCTCCCTTGCCTGCAGAACTTTGGTTCTGCAAGAAGAGGAAATTGACCATGAACACTAGCAAGTATTCAGGGGGCTGCCTAGGGATATCACCTCAGATGACCAGTTTTTGGGAGATGAGTGGTCTTAATTTTGAAGGTGTTCCCAGGGCCTCAGTAGTCTCATGACTGTCAACATTTCCAGTGTCTCTACTCCTAAGAAGAATAAAGGACTGGAGAGATTGCCTATAAGGAAAGAGAGTTGGACAGAAACAGGGCAAATTCTCAGTTTCTCCCAGCAAGGCAAAAGGAACAAAGAAATAAGAGACCAGAGGATTTAGTGACCTAAAGAGAGTCCTAGAGCTGAAAATAGAGTAGCTGGTGGGTGAGGAGGATCAGATGGCAGGAAACTTACAGGTCTATATCAGCCATGGGGGAATCCAAAAAAAAGTTTAACAGTAGAGGCTCTGCCTTTAAGGAGCTTATGACAAAATGTAGTTGTGGAATAAAAATTAATATACTTGAAATAATTTGTAATTTGGTAGTAAACCATGGTGTTGACAAAAAAAAAGTGCTGTAGGAACTCGAAGAAGGGACATATCATGTGGGCTGGCATGCTCTTGTGAGCTGAATGGCTAACTGAGGCAGTAGGTGTCCCAAAGGACTTTATGCCCCAGCTACAGTGGCTACAGCTTTTAGAAAGGAGTGTGCCTGAGTCTTGCATGGTTTCCTGGAGGAAGTGTGGGAGAGGAAGATTCATCATCATCACCATTTTTTTTAATTCTTTAAAAAAATTTTTTAAACAATTTTTTAAAAAATTGTTTATTTTTGAGAGAGAGAGAGAGGGAGGATGAGCAGGGGAGGGACAGAGAGAGAGGGAGACACAGAATCTGAAGCAGGCTTCAGGTTCTGAGCTGTCAGCACAGAGCACGATGCAGGGCTCGAGCACACAAACCAGGAGATCATGACCTGAGCAGAAGTCAGACACTTAACTGACTGAGCCACCCAGGCCCCCCTCATCATCACCATTTTTAAAGTATTGTTGTCATCAACAAGAACCATAATAAACATTAATTGAGCATCCCTCCCTCAGTCTAAACTTCTGTTGGGTAGGCAGGGCAAACACAGAAACAGTTGAAGGGCTAGTGCAAGAAAGCTTGTGCCAGGAGCACAAAAAGAGAGAAAAGTGAGGGTTGGGGAGGAGAAAGGTTTCCTGGAGGAGGTAGTCGTTGAGCTGACCCTTGAAAGAAGTTTAGGGTTTGGATAAATGGAGAAAAGAGTGAAGGAGCCTGTAAATGACCTCAAGACACAGAGGTGGGAGTGAGCAAGGCAAGTATAATTAAATGAGAAAATTTGCTGGACTGGAGCAAAGAATGTGTGGTAGGGTAATGTGGACAATGAAGTTGGAGAGGGAAGCAGCGTGGTGATAACAGAAAGCCTTTAATAGCATCCAAAAGAGTTGTTTAGGAACAAAGTAGGAAGGCCTTTTCAATTTGTGTATTTGTGGGGTGGTGAGGGCACAGGGAAGGAAGAAAGGCTAAAAGAAAAACTTTGGTCTCCCGTGCTAGCGTAACCAACTTATCCCATCTCAGCAAATTGAGATGAGATTGTCACCCTACTTGAGATCCATCTGAGGAACAGGTTCCTAAGAAGCCCCCAGAAGTTCTTCCCCCTGTACTGTTGGTGGAGAACCCAGTTGGAAAGGCCAAGCCAATTAACACCCTATGTGAAGCGTTCTGCATGTTGGCCTGACTTGTGCAAAGGAAGGGAGGAAGGATCGGCCTGTTAACCCAGCTGCTAGCACAGGTGCAGACCAAAATAGTGTGCCTGCTTCAAAGGCAACAACATTTAGACATTGATTTGTCCCCGAATCAGCCCTGGGGAAAGGGAACAGCAATTGCAGAAATCTTCAAATTCAACACCACGCCAAGAATAAATCTTTCTTGAGACCATCATTTTGGTGGGTGCTAGTTGGCCACTCCTCACATAGATTCTTTTTAATGACTTCCTGCAGCAAAAGGAGATTGGCACAGGAGGCTATATTTATATTATTACCAGGAGGCAGGTGCTTTCTCTTTTTCTCTGGGATTTAGAATTATGCAAATGAAGGCATGAAAACAAAAGCTCAGTGAGGTGGGGGAGGGGTGATCTTAAGAATCCTGGCAATATTCTGAGCTCTGTAAGACATCCCTCTCAGTTTTTACTAGCAGTTCCTTTGGCTCGTCTCCAGTCTATTTAGAATTTGGCACCTCTTCAGAACCTTCCAGCCAAAGACCTGAAAGTTCATTTTAAAGTTCCTATCCTGGCCTCATCTTGCAAATGGGGAAATCAAGGCATATGAGTTTTCAGGTGTCTGTAGGCTGACCTTGAGTCCTGACACCCCACTATCCGTTTCTATCTTACCTTTGCTGCACACAGTCTTGCCCAGAAAGGAAACTATGGCCCAATTGCCTCTCAGGTCTCCTCCGCCCCACCCCATCATGATATTATCTGGAGGGCAATAGGACCTAGGGAAGTTCAACCCTGAGGCAGACAGAGACGCACCTGCCTAACAGCGTGAGTTGAGCAAGTGTGCAAGCGAGCTAGTTCGGGAGGGCGGGGTAGAAGTGGGCGTCTGCTGCTTTTGGGGAAGAGGAAAGCTGTGGCTCCCTCTGGGATCCGGGGTTCGTGGTGGAAAGCAATTCCGAAGACTGGCCCAAGCCCTTTTTTGCCACGCCTCTCCGCCCGGCGCATCCTTGGGCTGCCTGCCCTGGAACTCGCAGGCTGGTTTTTTGCTCGGCCCCAGCTGTCCCTCCCACTTCGCCCGCCCCCGCCATAATTGCCTGAGTTCCAGAAGCTGCCGACCTCCCGCAGCTAGAACTGCAGACCAGGGAGGACCCCAGCGGCAGGCGGAACCCAAGAGTTTGGTGACATCTGCCTTTGCCCTCCGGGGCTGGCGTCCCGCACGTCGTGCTTCTAGCTAGCAAAGTTTCTCTGTAGAAAAGAAGTACGTTTAGCCTTGTGTTGATCCTACCGCGCGCGCGCGCACCCTGCTTCTCTCCTGGGAGATTGGAGATTGCGCTCGGGGCCCCGGCCTGCTAGCTGCCTTGGGGGCGGGGCTTGGGGAATCCCTGGAGTCCGCCCGAGTACCCTCGACTCTTCGCAGGTCCTGGAGAGAGCGCCGGCGAGCAGGCAAGCTAATAACCAGAGCCTAGCGATGGTTAGGATACCTGGGCACTGAAATAAACCCCCGAAGGGACGCTCAGGCTGCACCCGCTCTTCCGCCCTGGTTCAGTTCTCGGCCGGTTTGAGAGGGCATACTGGTCAGGATTCGTCCGGAGTAGCTGCCGAGTGTTGGTGCCCGGACAGAGTGGCTACCCCCCTCCCTGGGGGGGCTGCGCCAAGAAGCGGCACAGGAAACAGCAGTCCCCATGGCCTTTCACGTGCCTGGAATTGGACTTCGGACTGGGCGCTAAAATGCTTGCTTTTGCCTTGTCCAGGTTTCACAGCACGTATGTGGACGATTGGAATCCTGGGCCAATGAAGAGTCAAGTTCAAAGTGGTACTTCTGGACTCACCATCCCAGACTCCAACAAGTGTAACTTGAGACTAGGAAGAGGGGTCTCTTGCTCTAACAGATCTCCGTTCTGGAATTGTACTTGACAGCTCTCTTCACCGATACTTGGACTGCAGTGGCTACAGGGTTCCCTTGGGTGGGGTGGGGATTGCTCTGAAGACCAGACTGCAACACTCAGAACCTCGACAATGGACCGAGTTTATGAAATTCCTGAGGAGCCTAACATGGATCCAATTTCATCTCTGGAGGAAGATGTCATCCGTGGGGCCAACCCCCGATTTACCTTTCCATTTGGCATCCTCTTCTCTACCTTTTTGTACTGTGGGGAGGCTGCATCTGCCGTGTACATGGTTAGAATCTATCGTAAGAATAGTGAAACCTACTGGATGACATACACCTTATCCTTCTTTATGTTTTCATCCATTATGGTCCAGTTGACCCTCATTTTTGTCCACAGAGATCTGGCCAAAGACAAGCCGCTATCATTGTTTATGCATCTAATCCTCTTGGGACCTATTGTCAGGTGAGCAACTTTTTACTTTTAAAAAAAAATTTTAATTGTTTATTTTTGAGAGAGAGAGCGTGCACGAGTGGGGGAGGGGCAGAAAGAGAGGGAGACACAGAATCTGAAGCAGGCTCCAAGCTCTGGGCTGTCAGCACAGAGCTGGATGCAGGGCTCAAACTCACGAACTGGGAGATCATGACCTGAACCAAAGTGGGACACTTAACCGACTGAATTATCCAGGCACCCCGGTGAGCAACTTTTGAATTTCTCCCCCACTCGATTTATGCAGAGAAAGATGAAGCTAATATTCACAAGACTGAAACTGTGTCTCTGATCTAATCATTTCTCCCATTCCGTTCCACTCTTGGCTTCCCTGCCTACCATCTAAAAAAACTTTATCTGAAACCTTAAATGCCACCGCAGTGAACATGTGCCATGTACCTATGTTGTAAAACCAGGTACAGTACCGCTGATAAGACTTCATTAGTGTTTGCTATTTGGATTTGAATTGTGAAAATTGGTATCGGGAGGACCAGCTGATGAGGTCAACCTGTGCACATGGGCCGTAACTTCAGAGTGTGTTAGTTTGACTCTGCCTTTTAAAACACTCTATAAATTGGATCTCACGTTCAATTTCTTTACCCTGAGCTGCTTGGGCTCGTGCTGCTGCCATTTCCAAATTTTCCAGAGTTATTTGACATCCAGAAAATATTTTAAGCTATTTGTGGTCATCTAGTACCCCAACCCATTGTAGTTCATTTTTTTAAATGTTTATTTTTGAAAGAGAGCATGAGTGGGGAGGGGCAGAGAGAGAGAGGGAGACACAGAATCCAAAGCAGGCTCCAGGCTCGGAGCTTTCAGCACAGAGCCTGATGTGGGGCTTGAATTCATGAACCACGAGATCATGACCTGAGCCTGAGCCAAAGGAAGTTGGAAACTTAACCAACTGAGCCACCCAGGCACCCTGTAGTTCATTTTCTGTATTGGTTCATCAGTCTCCTGTTTCTCACTTTGTATATTTCTGCAATAAAGGTACATGGTTAGAGGGGGCAAAGAAAGATAGTCCATCTCTCCATCTGGATACTGTAGCGCAATATAATAGTATCAAGTCTTTCCATTTAAGATTGCCTTGAAGGGATGAGAATGTGCCTTATCTTAAGAAGACAGGCATCTGTGTCAGCAGTCTCATCTGGATGCTATGAGATTTTCAAGGTAGGGAGACATTGCAAAACTTATGAAGTCAGGAGGAAGGAATGGACCAGGTTTGTCTTGATTGCAAGAGAGGCAGAAACCTGCAATCAGCTGAAGAATGTGTCAGAGTGTTGATGTAATTGCAGTGGGAAGATATTTCATCATTACAGAACTAAACACAGTGTGAAACTGTTTAAGGATGGAACTCCCCTACTTAAAAAAAAATTTAAATCAATTTATGTTCAAGGAGGGATTGATCAGGCTCCATTAGAGAAAATATTGGATATCAGCAGAAATAGTAGTCTGGAATTCCAGTGGCTTGGAGTCTAGTCCTGTGTCATTGACCAGTTGCATGGCTTTGGTGAAGTTTCTGAAAATGCCTTAGGCCCCAGTTTATTCATCTGTACAATAAATGGGTTGGGCTAGATCATGGGTCTCAAAGACAAATGCTTACAGGGGCCAGGCAGGTCTCATAAATGAGTGAAGTAGACCAAGTATGGGAAAACCAGTAGCTTCAATGTGTGATGATAAAGGAAAACAAAATCTCAGTGTTAGAGAAATAGTATAGAGCGGTGACTAGCAGTGGCAAGCTGGAGTCTGCATGATTTGCCTAAAGGAGGCAGCTGCACTACATTTCCAACCCATTGTTACACTGTTAGAATTTAGACACAATGTTTCCAGATTCCCCAACTTTTCAGGAGGAGATTCCAAGACAGGATATTATATGAAACATCATTTTAAATTTTGATAATTTGACTCATTACATAAAAATGTATGTATGGGCCAAACCATAGCTGTTGGTGAGATGTGACTCAGCTGGCCTATATGCAACCTTCGGACTAAGGAATCCAAAGGTCCTTTCCAATTCTAAATCTTTGAAGGTAAGCTGCAACAGACCTCATCTTGAACTTAGCAAAGAAATTTATAGATGTCACTAGAGGTGCAAGGAAACCATTCTTCTCTCCCCTTTCAAATGCAATATATTGAATTAACAGATCAAGCACTGTCAAGATACAAATTTCAGCAAGTCCTGCCCCAGTCCATAGTTTAGACTTCCCTCCTTTGCTTTGTGGGCTCCCAAGCCATCTTTGATGTGGACGCTCCATTTGGAGTGTTGTGTACTGTATTTCACTTTTGTTATTTAGCTTTCACTAGAAATGATTGGAAAGCATTTATAATCTCAGCTAACCTGACAGCAGGGAAGAAATATTAAAAGCTCGTAAATTGTATCCTTGATATGCTTATTTTCAAGGCAAATTACTTTTTGGTAGAGAGGAACTTGATTAGTGCTATTAGGCACACGGAGGGAGGTATTTAGAGGGCCTGGCTCCCTTATCTGAAAAGCAAAACTACTTCTGAAAATGAAAATGTACTCTAATTTACTGAAGCTTAGAAGCAAGGTGAACACCCTTACTTAAACTAGTAAATAGCCTTTAGAAGCATAAACAGAATGCTTTGTGTCACTACCTCCCCCAATATTTTATTAAGGAATAGCACTGATGAGCCTTGGTTAAAAATCTAAAATCTTTTGTTGGAAACGCATTTAGCTTTTTTCTCCTCTGTTCTCTCTTCCTTCCATCTTTTCCTCTCCCAGATTTTAGAGTTTGAAACATCATGCTTCAGAATAACACATATGCCCCAGTCTCAAAGGATCCTGTGGAGAATGGCAGCCAGCACATATTCCAAACCTTCCTATTGGGAGCCAAAGGCCTAGAAAGCATATAAGTCTCTGAGCTCATCTTTAGCCTATTTTTTTCCATTAAATTACATTGCCATTATGATCATCCTCTCCTCCCATCATTTCTCACCCTGCTTACTTCTTACTTTTTCTTCCTTCTTACTCTTTCATTTGCTCAGAAAATATTGATCAAATACTCACCATGTGGTAAGTGTGGTAGGTAAGATAAATACAACCCATGCCCTCAATCAGGAAAGATGGCTTAATTTTCACCATAGCTGTTCTTATCATAATGGTCCACAGTTTCCATTCCTGTCAGGGTGAGTGGAGGAAGTGATAACTAAGGTGTTCTGGAACAAAATGTTCTAGTTGCTTTTCTTCTACTCACCACATCAGAATTGCTTAAAGATTTCTGATTTACATGGGGGAGATGGGAGGGATACAGCAGGAAATATGGTCTTATCACTATCACACTTATCACTAAGGTTGGTAGGCTCTCATAAGGATGTTTTCCTCTTGTAAAGAAAGAAGTTTAAAAGGCTTTTGGCACCAGATAGGTCAAGAGGCCCCCCTGAAGCAACTTTTAGATGCTTTTGATGTTCCCTAGGTATGTGGCACATTCAGTTCTGAGTTGTCAAGTCTTTTAAGTACCTTTGTTATTGAGTGGCATCACTGTATAGCTGATGTGTTTTCTAGATGTAAGAAGTTTTGGCAAGACAGTTATAGTTGTCAGCTTTGTCTTGAAAAAAGCAGAACTCAAAAGCCCCAAGTATGGAGGTAAATGCTTTGCATAAAGAAAACTTTACCTCAGGAACTTGAGGTGTTATGAAAACCAGGGCCTTTAAGAACCTTCATCATTGTGCTCACTTTGGCAGCACATATACTAAAATTGGAATGATACAACGAAGATTAGCATGGTCTCTGCACAAGGATGACCTGCAAATTCATGAAGCGTTCCATATTTTTTGTATGTAATTGATGAATTACTTAATTGTACTCCTGAAATCAATATTGCACTGTATGTTAACTGACTAGAATTTAAAAGTTTGGGAGGAAAAAAAATCACCCACAGAGTCTTAAAAAAAAAAAACTTTACTATTTTCTCTCACCACATTATTTACATAATATCTTTGTGTTCAAGGCACTTTTCTACCATAGTCCTATTTTTTTTATTTAAAAATTTTTAATGTTTATTTTTGATAGAGACAGAGCACGAGTGGGGGAAGGGGCAGAGAGAGAGGGAGACACAGAATCTGAAGCAGACTTCAGGCTCTGGGCTGTCAGTACAGAGCCCGCTGTGGGGCTCAAACCCACAAACCGTGAGATCAGAACCTGAGCTGAAGTCATTTGCTTAACCAACTGAGCCACCCAGGTTCCCCTACCATATACCTGTTCTTGAGACAAAGCAATTCCTTAAATCTTCAAAAAAAAAAAACCCACTCTGAAATGGTGTTCTTAAGTCAGTAGATGACCAACTGGACAAAAAAAAAAAAAAGATTTAGACTCAAGTAACTTGTAGAAGGCATGACCAACTCTTTGACTCATGACAAATGGGTAGAATGGGAAAAAAGGAATGGTAAAAAGTAGCACAAACTCCCCGAGTTTATGTATTATTCACCTCTCACCCCTACTACAGCCTTCCTTCCCAGGACAGCTTTAGTTAAGTGCCTGTGATGCTTTACTTCCACAGATGTTTGGAGGCCATGATTAAGTACCTCACACTGTGGAAGAAAAAGGGGCAGGAGGAGCCCTATGTCAGCCTCACCCGAAAGAAGATGCTAATAAATGACGAGGAGGTGCTGATAGAATGGGAGGTGGGCCACTCCATCCGGACCCTGGCTATGCACCGCAATGCCTACAAACGTATGTCACAGATCCAAGCCTTCCTGGGCTCAGTGCCCCAGCTGACCTATCAGCTCTATGTGACTCTGATCTCTGCAGAGGTCCCCCTGGGTAGAGGTGAGTAGGGTCAGGAGAGGGGAGGGCTCCATTTAAATCAGGGGTCTTAGAACTTTAGACCTGACATGATCTCACGGTCTGTGAGTTTGAGCCCCATATAGGGCTCTGTGCTGACAGCTCAGAGCCTGGATCCTGTTTCAGATTCTGTGTCTCCCTCTTTCTCTCTCCTCCCCTGCTCATGCTGTCTCTCTCTTCTCAAAAATAAATAAACGTTAAAAATTTTTAATAAAAAAAGGAACTTCAGACCTGAGCTATCTAATATACTGGCCTCATGTGGTTATTTAAATTAAAATGAAAAATAAAAAAATTACTTCCTCAGTCATACTAGCCACATTTTAAGTGTTCACTAGCTGTCTGTGATTAGTGGTTATTGTATTGGACAGCACAGGTATTACACAACATTTCCACCATTGCACAAAGTTCTGGTGGACAGCACTGTTAGAGAACTTCAGGAGCCAGACATTTAGGCCTCCCACATTCTTAAACTGGGGTAATCCATTTAGACTAACAATGCCACAGATAAACTCTCTCTGGGCCCAGAAGAAGCTGATAATACCAGAACTCAGTAGGACATTTTCCCTAGCCCAGGGTGTTTAAATTATACTAAGGTTTTTTTTGTTTGATTTGCTTTAGGGATGGTCATCTTTTAATAAGAGTTTCCCAAATATTACTGATCGTGAGAAAACATATTGCTGAATGAAAGCCCCTTTTAAAAAAAATTATATCTCCTACTCAGACCTGATTCACTCTCTGTGGGGAGGCCAGGAATCTGTATCTTTTTTAAATACCCCAGTTGATTCTGAGCAGCTGCATTTGGGAACCACTGATGTCATCACTCCAGTGGGGAGAAGGAAAAGGGGTGTGGAATGAATCCTGATGAGAATGAGGCTTGCTCCCAGTTCTGACCTTCTGTGTGATTTGGGGAGGAAGTTACCCAAGAGGTCACAGTCTTAATTTTCCACTTGTAAAAGAGGGCTCCTGAGATGAGTAAGACCTCTAGGAGAGGAGGAAATGTGAGTCAGTGTTTTCAAAGTCAAGATAAAGTACTGTTAATGAGTTTTAACAGCCCAAGATTAGCTTCATCTGCTTGGGTTGGAGCTTGTACAGCTGTGGGTACAGCTTTGAACCATTTCCTCATTATTAGATACTGATCCTGTGTGGCAAAGCCCCATGTCGCAAATAAATGTAAAGAGGGATTTGTTCCCTTTTCTCTTTTTCTCCACTACAAATTGTTCATGATGTTCTATTGGTCTTGATGCTTTTTACATACCTAGAATTGACAGTAGTGTGAAGAGAAAAGGATATGATGATGTTTTTCCTCCTGAGAATTTTGAAGGTTATCAAATCATCTAATTAAAATATGTATACATTACAAAAGTAATACATGCACAAACCAATTGACCTACAAGTAATCCTATATGCATAGAAAATTTCTGGAAAGATATGCAAGAAACCATTTACCTCTGGGCAGTGAAAATGAGAAGTCCGTTGACTTTTACCTTTTACTTTATATCCTTCTATATGGTTTGAAATGTATATGGTTTAAAATTTTTACTATGACCATGTGTTACTGTTTTTAGTCATTATTTTTTAATTATAAAAATCAGACATGATTATAGTAAAAATTCAAAACCACACAGAATATATATATGAAATAAGAGATGTAATTTTGCTCCCCAAAGGTAATCTCTGTTAACTATTCAGTATACATCCTTCCAGACTTATTTTTTTACTATATAAACATACATACAATATATACATCTATGTACTTTTGTCAAAAAGGACTGTATTAATCATTTTTGTTTAGCAACATGTCTTTTTCAAAAGTATGCCAATCTATTTTTCTTTATTGGTTATTTATATATGCATATATAATGTACATTTTCCTTATATGAATTGGACCATTCTTTCTTGTTCCCTAATCTATTGGTAGGATTAAAGTTTGTTTCTAATTTTTCCATTCAAAAAAGTTTTTTCTAATTCTAAACTGCTCCAGTGAAGATCTTTCTAAGTATCTGTGTACTGGAATGAGACATCATAGGCTAAATTCTTAGCAATAGAAGTACTGGGTGAAAGGATATGCATGTTTGGAATTTTATCAGAGAGCCCTCCCAAAAGGTTGTATGAATTTATATTCCCACATGTAGTGTATGAATGTGCTTTTTCTTTATATGTTAAACTTAATATTATTTAGTTGTATAATTATAAAATTAAAAAACTGACTACTTAAATCACTTGCTTTAAATTGTGAGGGAAGCTGAATAACTTTTCATGGTTGGTTCTTGTGTTCTTTAAATTGTTTATGTTCTTACTGACACTTTTTAGTGGGTTGTCTTTTTCTTATTAATTTGTAGGAGTTATTTTCTTATTCTGGTATTAATCCTTTCTCTGCTGTAGATAAATGTGTATGTATACATTTGTGTAATGTTTTATATGTGTGTACATATATACATTTTAAAAGTGCATTGGGGTGTCTGGGTGGCTCAGTCCATTAAGTGTTGGACTTTGGCTCAGGTCATGATCTCACAGTTCATGGGTTCGAGTCCCACATCGGGGTCTGTGCTGACAGCTCAGAGCCTGGAGCCTGCTTCAGATTCTATGTCTCCCTCTTTCTCTCTCTGCTCCTCCCTCACTCCCATTCTTTCTCTCTCTCTCAAAAATAAATATTAAATTAATTTTTGTATTACAAATTTTTTTCATTAATGTTTTTTTATTTATTTTTGAAGGAGAGAGAGAGACAGAGCATGAGTAGGGGAGGAACAGAGAGAGAGGGAGACACAGAATTCGAAGTAGGCTTCAGGCTCTAAGCTGGAGCTTGTCAGCACAGAGCCCGATGTGGGGCTCGAACCCACAAACTGTGAGATCATGACCTGAACCGAAGTTAGACGCTTAATCAACTGAGCCACCCAGGGGCCCCAACATTAAAAAAATGATTTAAAAGTACATGTACATGTTATACATGTAAAAGATGTGACATACATGTGCAACACACCATATAAGATACACAATATAATTATATATTCTGGCTTTCTGAAGTATTAAATTTTTATGTATTTAAGTTCCTTGTTTTAGATTGTGTGTACTTCTTACAAAGGCCTTTAACAGCTCCTGTTAGGTCAATTTAGCCTAATCTTCCAAATAGATGAATTTCCACAATCAATTTGTCACTTCTCCCACCAAAACGCAAAACAATAACACCAACAAAAGAAAAAAACAACATTTCATTGAGACTGTATATTGGGATTGCATTTAATTATTTAGGTTATTTTGGAGGGAATTTACATCTTTGCAGGATCAATTGGTTTCATATTAGAAGATGATATATCTCTCCATTTTGTTAAATATTTTTAAGTCACTGTATTGAGGTATTATTGACAAAAGTCTCTACCTATTTAAACTTATCCACTTTGATGAATCTGGAGATAAGTATACATCCGTGAAATATCACCACAATCTATACCATAAGTGTGCAAGGCCTATAGCAAGAAAACTATACAAGTTTACTGAAGTACATTAAAAAATATGTAATGAAATGTACTTTAGTGAAGTTGTATAATTTTCTTCCTGTAGGTTTTGCACATTTTTGTAAGGCTTATTTCTAGGTATTCCATTAATTTTTAAATTACCTGACTTCCTAAGTGTCAGGTAGTGCCTAAGTAGGGGAAATGCATGTATTACACATTTTGGAAACAGGGAATGATGATAATGATAGAAGCTAGCAGATAGCATTTACTATGTTCTGAACATTGCTCTAAACCCTTTATAAGTGATTATTTTAATTTTTACAACAGCCCTGTGATATAATTATTGTCATCCCCATTTTAACAAATGAGGAAAGAGAGTCCCTGAGAGGTTAAGCAAATTCCCCATGGTTTCATAAGTAATAGTTGGAAAAGATTGGACTGGACTCCAGGATGTCTGCCTGCAGAACCCATGTTTCTAGTCATATATCACTATACAAAGAATATAAGGGAAACTTTCTCCAAGGCCTTGTTTTTGATTCTTTGGTGATTTCTCCTATTAAAAAATTTCTGACAGTACCATCTCTTAAGGTTTTGCAACCAGTTTTTTGGTTTCGTTTTCTTCATTTTCATCCACTCTTCTGTCTTCTCCTTGCTATCCCTTTTCTAATCTGTTTTTCTGTTGGAGGCCATCTGGATCAGTGTAGATGAGCAAATTCACTAACAGCATTTTGATATCTTACGGCATGAGTCTATTTGTAGGGAGACAGATGGAAGGTGTTTTTACATTTATGGGAAGCATCAGGCTTTCTTCCTTGTATTACATTACTATCAATAAATGAGTTTTAATTTAAGGGAAAGAATCACTACACTTAGCTAGATGTATATACACTCTGATGTTCCCAAGTCCACAAGGAGCATCAATTCTTAAGGCTGGGACTAAGAGTGGTTTATAATGCTGAATATATCAAATCATTATGTTGTACACCTTAAACTAATACAATATTATATGTCAATTATATCTCAATAAACATGGAAAATAATAAAAATAAGGCTAAGGGTAGACACTTCAAGAGAGTCTCTCATTCCAATCTTTGAGATTCCAACACTCTACTTAGAGCTGAAAAGGATCTTGGAAACAAAGCTGTGCTGCTTTTGGGGTTTCCATGGGGAAGTCTTCACTTTTCTTGCAGATTAAGTTGACATCTCCATGCCTCCAGTTCCCTGGATCCAGTATTATTTTTTTTTAATTTTTTTTAACGTTTATTTATTTTTGAGACAGAGACAGAGCATGAACGGGGGAGGGTCAGAGAGAGGGAGACACAGAATCTGAAACAGGCTCCAGGCTCTGAGCTGTCAGCACAGAGCCCGACGCGGGGCTCGAACTCACGGACCGTGAGATCATGACCTGAGCCGAAGTCAGCCGCTTAACTGACTGAGCCACCCAGGCGCCCCTTGGATCCAGTATTTTTATGGGAACAGAAAGTTCCAGCTTTTTTTTTTTTTTTGGATGAGTTACCCCTCAGGCCTCTCACTCTCCTTGAGAGCACTAGATTTTTCTTAGTGATTGGTATTCTTTGATAGAAAGGAGTAAAAAGAAAGGGCCATTGTGTGACTTATAGTTGAGACTTCATGTAGCAAGTTATGGAGCACCCTGACCCTTGAGGGCCAACTCTATATAGTCGTATGGATGTTATGGGCTATGATTTTTTTCTTTTTTAATTTTTAAACCACTCTGGTAGAATTTTGGAGATTCCTAAAATATACCAAAGCACCTGGGTGATAAATTGATATTGCTGATGATTAATGCAAGCAATTCTAGAGTAACTCAGTAAATTGGGGAATTAAGGCACATAGATATTCAGTGACTTTCACACAGCTTTCACAGAGCTGAACCAAAGGCTTCTAATTGTAGATATGTTATGCTGCCTTTCTAAACTCAGAATTCCTCATTAATTCCACAAACAGTGAGCACCTACTATGTTCCAGGCAGTATGTTAGACTCTGGGGATATAAGCAGTGAACAAAATAGACATGATCTTTTCTGCCTTCATGGAATTTCCAGTATACATTCTGACACATTCTACAAGCACATACAAAATTAGTTCCTTAAAGAGGATGTATGCCAAAGAAGGGACATCTATAATCAAAGGCACTCCCATGAATTTCCTAGGACTGGATTTTTTCAGAACTCCTTCTGCCTTCACTGTTTGCTCAAAAGCCTGTTTCATCAAGTGGATGCTGCCCTATCCCCTTTATATATGCTCTTCTTTTGTTAGTGACCTCTCAATGCTAGTTTTGGGATCCACTGTTTTTAAAAAGTTCATTTTGTGGGGTGCCACAGTCAAACCTCTGACTCTTGATTTCCACTCAGGTTATGATCTCACAGTTTCGTGAGTTTGAGCCCCATGTTGGGCTCTGTGCTGACAGCACAGAGCCTGCTTGGGATTCTCTCTCCCTCTTTCTCTGCCCCTTCCCCACTCAGGCTCTCTTTGTCTCTCTGAAATAAATAAACTTTACAAAGTTCATTTTGTATGTTTAGATGATTATTAAAGTATTACAGTGTGTGTTCATTGTGGGAAATTTAGAAAATAGAAAAACAAAAGATTTTTAAAAGTGGTATAATACCTATCACAAAAAAATATATTTCAGTTTATTCCCATTTTTTTCTGTACATGCTGTTTTCTTTTTAAAAAAAAATTTGTTAATATTTGAGAGAGAGAGAGCTTGCACACCTGAGCAGAGGAAGGACCAGAGGGAGAGGAGAGAGAGACTCCCAAGCAGGCTCTAAACTGTCAGCATGAAGCCTAATGCAGGGCTCTATCTCACGAACTGTGAGATGACCTGAGCCAAAACCAAGAGTCAGACACTTAACTGACTGAGCCACCCAGGCACCCCTGTGCATGCTGTTTTCTGTGCTAACATAGCTGTGTTCATACGTGAGTTTGCTCTTAACTGGGCCCTCAAGTCTCACCTATGACCTCTCCGGACCTCTGGGTCAGAGTCTACGCTTCACCAACATAGTCTGATTGTCAATTTTTTGTTTTTTTCTTTGTTTGTTTTTTACAGCTGTGCTAATGGTCTTTTCCCTGATATCTGTCACCTATGGGGCTACCCTCTGCAATATGTTGGCTATCCAGATCAAGTATGATGAATACAAGATTCGCCTTGGGCCATTAGAAGTCCTCTGCATCACCATCTGGCGGACATTGGAGATCACTTCCCGCCTCGTGATTCTGGTGCTCTTCTCAGCCACATTGAAATTGAAAGCTGTGCCCTTCTTATTGCTTAACTTCCTGATCATCCTCTTTGAGCCTTGGGTGAAGTTCTGGAGGAGTGGTGCCCAGATGCCCAATAACATTGAGAAAAATTTCAGCCGGGTCGGCACCCTGGTGGTGCTGATTTCTATTACCGTCCTCTATGCTGGCATCAACTTCTCTTGCTGGTCAGCTTTGCAGTTGAAATTGGCAGATAGGGACCTTGTTGACAAAGGTCAGAACTGGGGACATATGGGCCTGCACTATATTGTGAGATTGGTAGAAAATGTGATCATGGTTTTGGTTTTCAAGTTCTTTGGAGTGAAAGTGTTGCTGAATTACTGTCATTCCTTGATTGCTTTGCAGCTCATCATTGCTTATCTGATTTCCATTGGCTTCATGCTCCTTTTCTTCCAGTACTTGCACCCATTGCGATCACTCTTTACCCACAATGTAGTAGACTACCTCCATTGTGTCTGCTGCCACCAGCACCCCCGGGGCAGGGTTGAGAACTCAGAACAATCCTGTGATGCTGAAGCAAGGCAAAGCATTGTCTGATTCTGTCTTCTGGGTATTTGGGGATAGGTTGGGTTTTGCCAAGAGCAACTGTGAAATTGAAGGAGAGGATGAGGCTCATAGGTGAGTACCCACCGGGACATTTTCTTAAATTTTCTGGTAAACCTATAAGAAGAAAGAGCAGCTCCCAGATAGGTTTTATTTCCTTAAGATTGACTGCTATGTTTGGAAACCAGGGTAGCTGTTATATACCTAGAAGGGCCGAGGATACGTTAACACCCCTCCCACCCAGGTCAGTTGTCTGGCTGCCCTTGGGGATAATTTATCTCCAAGCACTTTAGGCTTTCTGTGTGTGATATTGTAGCTCTGTTCATTTGCTTGAGGCATTACTGAGCTTTCCTATGGTTGAAAACCCAGAATCCCATTAGAATATATCCTGACTGATAAGAGGTTGTGACAACTTGCTAGCTATCAGTACCTCCCAGGAAACTGGCTGATTAATGTGGAACCTGTAACTGTAAGCATGGCTGGCTTTTTAAAATCCAAGGAGAAACTCTGGTTTAAAAAGAAAACCCCCACTATTAAAAGAGCCGCTCCTCAAACAAGTTATTTCTCCATCAGGATTTTACTAGTGATCATTCATCAAAAACTTCTCTTTTCTAGCGGCTCTTCATAGGCACACTCTGAGGAGGGAGTGCCTAGTAGGATCCTTCAGGGCATAAGCCAGAATGACTCTTTTTCATGGATCTGCATAGGCCTCCTTCCAGCTTATGGAATGGAGTGGTTGAGTAAAATCTCTCACTTGGAGCCTCATTTTCAGGGATTCCCTCCAAACTGGCCTTTCTGTGCGCTTGGTGTTTTACTAGTTGATGTGGATTTCAGAAAAGGTGAACTGTAATTGAAAATGTTTCTAATGTATGGGAGAAACGAAGATTGCTTTGTGTCTCCTACTGTTCTGAGTATTTTGTTGTTATTTTATTTTTAGGAGAGAGAGAAGGGGACATTACCTTCATGTTGTTTGGGGTTTGGATGGTGGCTAATACTCCAAGGTAGAGTAAAGGCAGAGGAGGGAAACGAGATCACATTAAATCATCATTGGTACTGGTTTTTGCCCACAGGATTTTATTTTCTAATAAGTAAATGTTTATCAACCCTCTGCTCATTCCCACATCCCTGGTGGATGAATGCATCCACCTTTCTTGGGTGTCTCGGTGTTTACATCTCCTATCAGTTGGGCATGTTGATGGGAATGCCAGCCAGATGCCTCTAAAGTAACCAAGGAATTGAGGTTAGTATGACCACTGCCTATTGGGACATGGTATCCCAGCATTTACCTAACTAATGCTTACCCCTCACAGACCAGGAAAGTGAGAATTCCTAGTAGCACGTCCCAATTATTGCTACCAGTGCTGTGAGAAACCGCAAACAATCTGACCTAAAGCTTCTCATCCCCATCCAGTTTTACTCTTGGGATCATGTTAAGAATTTATCTTTAGCCATTTCCCTTCCTTTTACCAAATGTCAGGACATGATGGTGGAGGAGCTCCCTCTTTTAAGTAACAGGGCTATTAGCCAGAATTGTCCTATTTCCTGGCATGTCTAGTGTGGTTTTCCTATCTTCAACCATTGTTTGGGGCTAAAAGGATTGGATAATTAATGTGGGGAAGAGTAAAGTGACTTGCTTTGGAGCAGTGAATATTTTCTTTTTCAATCCAATTTCTCATTTTATCTCTGATGAAGGGACTTAGCAGTGTCAGCTTTTTATGACAACGACCTATTTCTGACTTTGTTGTTTAAGGTGATTTTGAAAGACTCTATTAGGCCTCCAGACAAACCCACTGTCTCTTTGGAATTCAAGCAAAAATTTCTTCCCAGTGGTTAATATACCCTTACATTAAAATCAGAAGTGGTATAGAACTATAATTTTGCCCATAAAAGTCATGTGAATCAGTTTCTTAAGGTACAGGTGCTATGGGAACACAGCGACACACACTGAGCCAGGCAGGCCAATTAGAGCTAGAGTAGAGATACATGGGGCAGAAAAATGTGCCTTTCTACTAGACCAGACATATTTTTTCCCAGGTATCCTCCCCAGCCTCAGTAACCTAATATCTCTGGAATGCTGGGAGTTCAGGGTGAGGGGTGTGAATCAGCTTCCAACCTGAAAAACCTGCTGTCCTTACCCAAAGAGAAGAGATTGTAATAATACATTATGCAAATGAACTCTCAGAACCTCCTATAGGTGCTGGCCTTTCTGTTTCATAGCAATCTTCTAGATACACAGGAAAAGGAGGAGTTTTAGAATATGGTGTTGGGGCAAGGGAAATGCTTACATCTGCAAACACCTCTTTTTTAAGTTTATTTATTTATTTTGAGGGAGAGAACATGCACATGTGGAAGGGACAGAGAGAAAGAGAATCTCAAGCAGGTTCCACACTGTCAGTGCAGAGCCTGATGTGGGGCTTGATCCCACAAACCATGAGATGACCTGAGGCAAAATCAAGAGTTGGACGCTTAACCGACTGAGCCACCAAGGCAGCCCCCCCCCATCTGCAAATACCTCTTTAATTGACTACTCTCTTTTTACCCTTTGAAATCTTAAAGTAATACAGGGTATTTGTGTAGGGGCAAGTCTTCCTGAGTGGGAGAAAAGGCAGAGATGGGACCAGCAAAAGGGTCTTGGAAGAGGAAGGCAAAACCATGAAGTTTAGGGGAAAAAAGAGTCTATTGTAGCAACAGCTTTTTCATATTATTGGAAATTCGGTAGGCTAAGTATGGGCAAATGAACATGTTAAGGAAATGTATTAAACTAATAGTTGTCTATTTGCTCCACAAATTCTTTAAAGACTATGGGCATAGAATTGTGGGCACTGTAGGTGAATTAAATAATAGCTAATACTTTATAAGCATTTACTATATGTCTGGCATGGTGCTTTATTGCATTCAATCCTCAAAACAACCCTTATGAGGTAAGTACTATTTCCCCCCATTTTATAGATGAAGATTCCAAGGCATACAAAAGTGAAGTTACTTGCAAAAGTCACAGCTAGTATAAGAGCCAGGTTTCAGTCTTAAGCACTCAGTCTCCAGAGCTTATACGCTTTTTTTTCCCTAAATATAATTTATTGTCATGTTAGCTAACACACAGTGTATAGACTGTGCTCTTGGTTTTGGAAGTAGATTCCCTATCACTTAGATACAACACCCAGTGCTCCTCCCAACAAATGCCCTCCTCAATTCCCATCACCCATTTTGAGAGAGAAAAAGAGAGTGCATGTGAGCTGTGGGGAGGAGCAGAGAGAGGAGGAGAGAGAGAGAATCCCAAGCAGGCTCTGCACTGATAGCACAGGGCTTGAACTCAGAAAACTGTAAGATCATGACCTGAGCCAAAATCAAGTCAGGCCCTCAACTGACTGAGCTACCTGGGTGCCCCCAGAGCTTATACTCTTAATCATGACACAAGCCTCTAAATTGTTAGGTCGTTTGTAGAGTTATTTTAATATGTTAGTGGTTTGAGGAATATTTTCTGGGATATGGCTGGGTTCATATCAAGCATTCTTTCTTACAAATACTCCTGATCAAGGGGAGCTACTCAATTTACTCTAGAGAGAAAAAGGTCAAGTCCTAAAAAGCCTGAAATGAAAATTGAGTATGTGTTCATATGTACTTGTAGGTTGGTATTGGGAGTGGGGGGATAGCACTGGGGAGAGTGGTAGATGGACCCATTTCCTTTCTAGTTTCAGGATTTTGTCTCTTGTATATTCTTAAACACACACCTTCCGTATCCAGGTTGTGGGAATAAAGCTGGAGGGAGCAATTACTACTCAGTTTCATATGAATTCTTCCCCTCAAAACAACCAGTCATAGCAGGGGAATGCTAAAGCCTATTCTCTTATACTTCTTATCAACACTGCCCTTACTTCTACTGAGAAGCTGAGTCCTAGTTCTAAAGCAGGCCGTGGGATATGGATGTTGAATAATAATGTCCCTCCCCCAGCTGTCACAGTCCTGAGAGCCTAGGTCAACATTTGGTGCTCTTTCAGCCAGCCTCCTCACACCTGCACCTCACAAGGTCATGATTCTTGGCATTACAGAGTTGATGGCTCCTTCCAGGGAAAGAGTGGTGTGTGCAGCTGAAGAAGAATGTTCACCAGGACATTCCATCTAAACCTATGGAGTTCTGTTTCTGAAAAGTCCCTTAGTATAAAAGCAGATGACTCTGGACCCTCCAAAATATTTACCTACCCAAGAGTGGGGATCTTCATTCTCTGAAAGTTTTGTCATTGGGCTTTATTACTGTCATCAGGGGACACACATGCCCATAACCTTAGGCCTTTCCTCTTGAAGGACCAGCACACACTTTAGACCTTAGAGGCTCTGGGATGCACAGTAAAAGTATATGAGCCTTGGCAACAAAGCACACACCATGTGAAACTGGGAAGTAGCAAGGCCAACCTGTGTGAGATATGGGAACCAAGTGTGAAAAGAATACATTTTCATGTATAGAGATAACATCTGAATAACACTATATTATATTCAAGGCACATTTACACATATTAGCTCTGTTACCATTGTATTGTTGCTAGGACAAGCTCTCTGAGTTGTGCATGTGAATTTGTGTTGTTCTGACCTTTAATGTATCGAACAATTACTAAACTCATTTTGTGCCAGGAAAACGTATGTGGATATTTCAAAGTGCTTTATAGATGCTGAAAGACTCAAAAGTGAATACAAAATACTGAGTTTAAGTGATGTTGGAGGTAACAGTCACTGGTTCTCATCACTGGTATCAGACTAAAGTATTGGTGCAAATTTTTGGAAGGCAATTTGTCAGAATTAAATGGGCATACTTTTGTCTCAGAATTTTAATCTCTAGGAATGTTTTCCTATGGCAATATAGCCACAGTTGTGCAAAGAGATATGTGCAGGAAAGTTCATGACAGCACTGTTTGTAACAGTGAAAAATTGGTAACAATTTAAATTTACATCTATAAGTAAATGGTTAAATTCTAGCAGTTTTATAGTTGGAATGCTTTCCAGTCATTAAGAAGATATGTGCACCCCTATGTTTATTGCAGCATTATTTACAAAAGCCAAGATATGGAAGCAACCTAAGTGTCTATCAATAGATGAATAGGTAAGGAAGTTATCTATTCGCGCGCGCGCGCACGCACACACACACACACACACACACACACACACACACAGGAATATCATGCAGCCATAAAAGGATGAGATTGTGCCATTTGAGACAACGTGGATGGACATAGAGTGTATTCTGCTAAGTGAAATAAGTCAGATTAAGAAAAACAAATACCATATGGTTTCATTCATAAGT
This sequence comes from Neofelis nebulosa, assembly GCF_028018385.1. NCBI lineage: Eukaryota > Metazoa > Chordata > Mammalia > Carnivora > Felidae > Neofelis > Neofelis nebulosa. Next base: position 81,487,503 of record NC_080800.1, on the reverse strand, counting down.
GGAATCTTAAAAAAATTAATAAACAAAAAGAATCAGACCTATAAATATGTAGAACAAACTGATGGTTGTCAGAGGGAAGGGAGTGGGGGATTGGGCCAAATGGGTGAAGGAGAGAGGGAGAGACAGGCTTCCAGTTATGGAATGAATACGTCATGGGAATAAAAGGCACAGTATAAGGAATAAGTCAATAATATTGTAATAGCCTTATATGGTGACAGATGGTAGCTACACTGGTGGTGGTGAACAAAGCATAATGTATAAACTTGTCAAATCACTAAGTCGTGTACCTGAAACTAGCATTATGTGTCTACTAAAAAAATGAGGTAGGTGTATACAGTATGTGCTATGTGAAAAGATTGGTGAAAAAAATTGAAAAACAAACTGTACAGGCTGAGATTATGAAAAATTATTCAAAATGTGGAAACAAGAGTATAATAGGAAGATTAGTGCCCCTCCCACTCCAAGATCTCCATGTCCTAATCACAACTTTTGAATATGTTCTGTTACATGGTAAGGGGGATTTAAGTGTGGAACTGAGTTTGCTAATCTTGACCTTGAAATGGAGAGATTACCCTGAATTATGTGGGTGTGCTAGATGTAATCATAAAGGTCCTCATAAGAGAGAAGGTGATGTGAAAATGGAGGCAGGGTTATTGAGGATGTTACACTGTTGGCTTTGTTTTTCAGAAAGAGAGGGTGCAAGTGAGCAAGGGGCAGAGAGAGTGAAATGGGGCTCGAGCTCACCTGAAGTGGGACTTGAGACCATGAACCATGAGATCATGACCTAAGCCAAAGTCGGATGCTTAAATGACTGAACAACCAAGGCACCTACACTGTTGACTTTAAAGATGGAGGAAGGAGGCCACATACTGAGAATGCATCTCTAGAAGTTGTAAAACACAAGGAAACAGATTTCTTCTATAGAGTCTCCAGAAGGAGCAGGGCCTGCCAACACCTTGATTTCAGCCCAGTGAAACGGATATTGGACTTCTGACCATAAGAAAGAACTGTAAGAAAATAAATGCATTTTTTAAGCCAGGACAATTTGTGGTCATTTATTATAACAGCACTAGGAAACTAATACAAAGGGAAAAGATGATTATTTGATGCTTTAATGTCATGTTAAGAGCATTTTCTAACAGGCCTGAGGGTCATCTGACTCTCTAGGTCTAGAAAATTACAATTTAGCACAAAATTAGTCATTTTACAAATCTGTAAAATCAATAAAATGCAACAATATATTTCCACCTAAAGAAGACAGCATGATTTTGGTTTGTACTGCCCTGTAGGATATTAATCAGCTTTAATTCTAACTTAGCAATATTATTTTAGCATTTTTTTAAATTTTTTAACTGACTATAAAATACCAGTTCTCAAATTCTCCTTTGAGTCAACTTTGCCATCCTGCTGGTTTCCTCCTTTGTGAGTTAAAATTAAACTTTGACACATGCTCACTCTCTATTTGTATGAAACGTTAAAAAATTTTTGAAAATCATATTTTAACAGTGATCCTGTTTTTGTAAGAACAAAACAAACAATATGGTAGTTGGGGAAACTGGAAAAAATGCTCCAGCAGGTCTCTGGTTGGGGAGTGGGGTTAGGGGGATTTCTTTTGTGTAAAATAGTTTGTAAAATTTAAGTTTTGTATAAGTATATGCAAAAAATGACTCACACACACCATCTGCCTTCAAGTTTAAGATCTGATTGGAGAGAGAGACGTATTGTATACAACTAACTAGAAATATGAGGCAAAATATGGCAGGTGCCCTTGAAGAAAGTGGGCTATCATGTTGAGTGCTTATTAGATACCAAGGTACATGTTGGGTCATTTACATAATTTCATTTCATCATCATAATGATCCTCTGAGGTAGATGCTATCTGTCTCCATTTTTTAGATGAAAAAGCTGAAGTTGAGTGATGAACCAAAGTCACATGACTAATAAGGGGAAGAGCCAGAATTTGAACTCTGGTCTTTCTGATTTCAAAGCTTATATTCTTTCCAGTCTACCACACTGCATCCCATAGATGTTGGGTCACATGGTCTGGACTGGGTAGGACTGAAGAAGGTGAATATTTTATACTTATCTTTGGCTCTTTGAATGGGGCAGGTGCATTTACATATAACACACAAGGGAACAGGCAAAGGTCCCCTATCTGTACTACACAAACTAGCCTATGGCTTAGCCTGCTCTATATGGTTCCTGGCCATCCATACGTGCTCATGTTCTTGGCTTTGGGCTCCGGTCATTCCTTGCTTTCTTGATGTAGTTTGGCTCTGCTTTTCTGGTTTGCCAACCTCTGCTTGCCTCACTTGACTCTCCAGTTTGCTCTTCCTCATTGGATTGGCTCACTTGCCAATGAGACATTCCTCCCACCGGCTTCAGCCCCAGGTACCCACACCTGCTAGGCAAGCTCCCTTGTCTTCAAACCAGGAGAGGAGGATTGAACAGGCATAGGTCAGAAATCTAGACCATCCCTGGGAGTGGCATGAAAGAATCATGTGCTTAGGGGACCAAGCCAGGAATTCAGCACCAGGGCAGTAAAGCAGGAATGTGTTTGAGAATGAAGTTTAAGTTAAGCTTTGAAGGATGGGGAGGTAAATAACAGGGTAAATCTAAATCCTATGGGTGTAACCTGGCCTGGAAACCAGTTGGGCATTGGGCACTGAGGAAAGAAGGAATGCAAATGCTTGATGTTAAGTGAATACTTCTGAGGTTTGGAGTTTTATTGCCTAATTATTGGAGCCTGCTTCTGCTTGGGCTTTCCCTGTAATATGTGGTGGTGTCAGGCAATGAGATCTAAGCAAAGTCCTGTGGGAACCTTGAGGAAAGATTCAGTTCTGACTGAGGAGCTGAGGAAAGGTCCACAGAGGATGTGGGATTTGAAGTAGGCGTTGAAGGATAAGTATGGTTGCCAGTGGTGGTGGGTGGGGGTGCATTTTAGCAGAGGAAACATTATAAGCAAAGACATAGAGGTATCAAGGTTCATATATGACACGTATTTTCACTGAACACCAAGCAGTTGTAGTGTGGCTGGAATATAGTGTGTATTGGGGGGGTGAGGCTCAGTAAAAGATGAGGTTAGAGAGGCAGAGGTGGGAGAACCACAGAGGGCCTTACATATGTGGGCTTAGAATGTTGAACTTGAATCTAAGCAATGGAGAATCATTGAAGGCTTTAAAAAATATACAGAAATATTGACATCCTGGAGTAATGTACATACAGCTCGATGAATGTTAACACATGTAGAAATGTATGTAACCACCACTACAAGCAGGACACAGAACAATTTCAGTATCTCTGAAAAATTCCCTCATACTGCCCCTTTGTAGTCACACTCTCCCCAGCACCCCTAACCCCTGGCAACCACTGATCTGTTCTCTGTCCCTATACTTTGTCTTTCTGAGAATGTCATATGAATGGAATCATTCAGTACATAACCTCTTGAAGGTTTTTGAGCAGAGTTGTGACATAGGGGTATTTCAGGAAGATCATTTTGGTGTTTGTGTGAAGGATGGATTAGAGTAGGGCAAAACTAGAAGCCAGGAGACCAGCTGCAGGAGTTCAAACCAGAGATGACCATTCCTTTGGCACATGTGGTACATATTCATTAAAAGGCTGATTGAAGTTAATGAAATCGCTGTGGGAAGAAAGGGCACTAAACTAGGTCATGTTTGTATATCTATAATGTTTTGATATACTTTAGTATGATTACCCAGAGGATATAATAGTACACACACACAAACAAGAGAAAATCAGGCCATGAAAGAACACATACAATATAGTCCAAATGTCTTTTTTTTTTTAAGACATGCATATGTATTCATAGAAAAATGTCTGGAAGAAAAAAAATGTCTGAAAGGTGTAAAATGTACACTAAGACCTTAATTTGTTATTTCTCCATGGTGGAATTAGAGGTGAGAATTTTATTTATAATATTCATTTATATATATTTATATACAGTTTATATATTATAAAGTTTAAAACATAACATTTCCAAAAGCCATGTCCTCCTGCTCCTCCACCCCCCTGATGACTTGAGAATAGGTAGAAGAATAGGTAGGGTTAAACTTTCTATTATGAAAATGTTCAAACATACATAAGAGGAAATAATATAATGTATTACTATGTACCATCACCCAGCTTCAACAATTATCATTTTACCATTATTATTTCATCTAGCCTCCAATCATTTTTTCAACTGGCTGGAGGATTTTATTTTGTTATTATTTTATTGAAGTATAATTAATATACAGTGTTCTATTAGTTTCAACATTTCTATACATTACTCAGTGCTCATCACAATAAGTGAGCTCTAAATCACCTTTATTTCACCCCTTCCCCCACCAAGCTCCCTTCCGGCAATCACCAGTTTGTTCTCTGTATTTAAGTCTGGGTTTTTTTTTTGTTTTGTTTTGTTTTTGTCTTTTTGTTTTCTTAAATTTCACATATGAGTGAAACCATATGGTATTTGTCTTTCTCTAATATTTCACTTAGCATTATAGCCTTTAGATCTATCCATGTTGTTAACAAATGACAAGATGTCATCTTTTTTTGTAGCCGAGTAATATTCCATTGCATATATATACCACATCTTCTTTATCCATTCATCTGTGGATGGACACTTGGGTTACTTCCATATCTTGGCTATTGTAAATAACACTGCAATAAACATAGGAATGAATATATCTTTTCAAATTACTTTTTTGTTTTCTTTGGGTAAATACCTGTAGTGGGATTACTGGATCATATGGTAATTCTATTTTTTATTTTTTCAGGAACCTTCATACTCTTTTTCACAGTGGATACACCAATTTGGCTGGAGGATTTTAAAGAAAATTTTACAGTAATTACTTTGGCATGCAATCTAAAACAGATAAGGACATCAAAAAATACACATAATCACTATGCCATCATCATATTCAACAAACTTAACAATAATTCGTTAATTCTCAGTTCATATTCAAATTTTCTCAATTGTTTTCAAGATATCTTTCTGCCTTTGATTTGTTCAGCTCAGGATCCAAACAAGATCCACTTGGTTAATAGATTTCTTAAGCCTCTCTTATTTTATAATAGTCTATCTTCCCTTCTTTTATGTCACTGAGTTTTTGAAGAAACTGGGTCTTTTTTCTGTAGACTCTCCTTCACTCTGCATTTGGCCAGTTGCTCCTGTATGATATTGTATAACTTGCTCTTCTGCCCCCTGTATTTCCTATGACCCAATAGTTAGATCTAGAGGTTTGAATAGATTCAGTGTCAATTTTTAGGCAAGAATACCTGATGGATGGTGTTATTTACTTCCTACTGCCTTACATGGCATTATGTCTACATAATCTCATTTTGATTGATGCTAAAAATTGGTGGGTAGGGTTCAGACAATACCAGCTTATCTCCCCATTCTAAAGATCTCCATCAACCCTTTACCTAATAGTCATTACCTAGATCCATTATTTTATTATGGAATTGCAAAATGGTGATTTTTCTAATGCTAACATTTCTTCTGCATTTATTAGCTGGAATTTTTCTATAAATAAGAGTTTCCTGTCATCAGCTATTGCTTACTTTGAGACACAATTTATACAGGAAAGATAGGATAAATGCTGCATTTCCCCCTCTTTATCAGCTTTCTGAGTAATGAGTTGATGCCTTAATAACCTCCAATAGTGACCAACAATGGTTTTTTGCTTTTAGCATCATTATGATTTCATATATTTTATATTTTGATGTGCTTCAATCCAATGCAGTCATTTTTTGTTTAAGAAATTTTTTATTTTATGTTTACAGAAAATTGCAAAGATAATACAGTGTTCTCATATACTCCTGACTCATTTTCCCCTATTGTTAACATCTTACATTGCTGTCGTTACGGAACCAGGCTGGAACACTGGCGGAAAAACCAAGTGGCACTCGGAGATCTTGGTGGATTGGAGATTTATTTTACACCGGCAGGCTCAGAGGAGACAGCTCTGAGGTTTTTCAAAGGTCTGAGACCGGAATGCAAGTGGGGAGGGTAATTTATAGCCGACAGCCTCCATATCTGTGGGGGTTTTCGCGCACAGCAAACAAAGGAAGAAGAAACTGGAGGAGGGGTCTCTAAGCTAGAGACCAGTGTTTGTTTTAGTCCAATCAGCCATCTTTGGTGTACTTTATCCACTTCTCCAACACTATAATATATTTGTCACAACTGGGAAACCAATATTGGTACATTGTTATTCATTAAACTCCATAGTTTATTCAGATTTCACTAGCTTTTCCCTAATGCCCTTTTTCTGTCCCAGGATCCTATCCAGGATACCACATCATATTTAACTGTCCCACCTCCTTAGCCTTCCTGGGTTTATGATAGTTTAGCCCTGGGCTTTTCTTTGTTGGGAGGATTTAGATTACTGACTCAATAACTTTACTTGTTATAGGTATGTTCATATTTCTTATAGCATTTTGAGTCAGTTTTGGTAGTTTGTGTATTTCTAGGACCTTGTCAATTTCAAATATGTTATCTAATTTTTTGCATACAATTGCTCGTTGAATTCTCTTATAATTCAATTTTCTGCACAGTTGGTTATAATGTCCCCACTTTAATTTGTGATTTTAGTGATTTGAATCCTCTTTCTTTGTTTTTTGTCAGTCTAGCCTGAGGGTTTGGCAATTTTGTTGTTGTTTTCAAGGAACAAAGTTTTCATCTTGTTGATCCCCTTCATTGTTTTTCTGTTCTCTATTTTGCTTGTTTTCACTCTAATCATTTCCTTCCTTCTACTAACTTGGGTTTAGCTTGCTCTTATTTTTCTAGTTCATAAAGGGATAAAGTTAGGGTATTGATTTAGGGTTTTCTTTTTTATGTAATTATTTACAGCTATAATTCTACCTCTTGGCATTGCTTTTGATGCATTGCATAAGTTTTGGTATATTACATTTTTATTTTCATTTGTCTCAAAGTATTTTATAATTTCACTTGTAATTTCTCTTTGACCCACTGGTTGTTTAAGAGTGTGTTGTTTAGTGGTACCTGGGTGGCTCAGTTAAGCATCTGACTCTTGATTTCAGCTCAGGTCATGATCTTACAGTTGCCCTGCATTCTGTAAGATTCTCTCTCTCTCTTTCTCTCTGCCCCTACCCAGCTCTCACGCTCTCTCTCTGTTTCTTTCAAAATAAATAAACAAACTTAAAAAAAAGAGTGTGTTGTTAAATAAGATGTTTTGTATGATTTCAGTCATTTTAAATTTATTAAGACTTGTTTTGTGGCCTACCATGGTCTACTCTGATAAATGTGTACTTGAGAAGAATGTGTATTCTGCTATCATTGAGTAGATGTTCTATATATTTCTCATAGATTTAGTTGGTTTATAATATTGTTCTAGTCCTCTATTTCCTTATTTATCTCCTGTCTAGTTGTTGTAGCCATTATTAAGAATATTGCAATTTCCAACTATTATTGTGGAACTGTTTATTTTTTCTTTCTCCATCATGATAGTTTTTGCTTCACATATTTTGGGGGATCTGTTGTTAGTGCATATAAGTTTATAATTTTTATATCTTCTATATGGGTTAACCATTTTGTTAATATGTAATGTTGTTCTTTGTGTCTTGTAGAAATTGTTGTCTTAAAGTCTTTTTTGTCTAATATTCGTATAGCCTTCCCAGCTCTCATTTTGTAATTATTGGGGTGGAATACCTTTTTCCACCCATTTTATTTCAACCTATTTGTGTCTTCTAGTTTAAAGTGAGTCTCTTGTAAACAACATATAGTTGGAACACGTTTTTTTATCCACTCTGCCAATCCCTACATTTTCATTGGTGAGTGTATTCCGTTTACTTCATGGATATTGTCTTTGATATTTTGTAGTGTACCAATATGATTTTCTTCTCATTTCTTTTTCTGTATTTTGTTTTTAGGTTTTTTTATTAGTGGTTATCCTGGAATTACAATTACCTTAACTTTATAACAAACAAGTTTGCATTAATACTGTTAGTTTCAATAGTACACAAAAACTCTGCCCCTATACAGCTCCATCATGCCCTCTTTATGTTGTTGTTGTCACAATTATATCTCTATACATTATTTTTTACTTAACATAGATTTATAATTATTGTCTTATGCATTTGCATTTTAAGTAACATAGGAAAAAAGAAGTCCAATATCTGAATAGTAGGTGTTCTAGTCAGGGGCGCTTGGGTGGCTCAGTCAGTTAAGTGTTCAACTCTTCATATCAGCTCAGTTCGTGATCTCGCAATTGTGAGATCGAGCCCGATGTCAGGCTCCACACTGAGCATGGAACCTGCTTAGGAGTCTTTCTCTCCCTCTCTGTCTGCTCCTCCCCTGCTCTGTCTCTCAAAATAAATAAATAAACTTAAAAAAATAGGTGTTCTTGGGGCGCCTGGGTGGCTCAGTCGGTTAAGCGGCCGACTTCGGCTCAGGTCATGATCTCACGGTCTGTGAGTTCGAGCCCCGCGTCGGGCTCTGTGCTGACGGCTCAGAGCCTGGAGCCTGTTTCAGATTCTGTGTCTCCCTCTCTCTGACCCTCCCCTGTTCATGCTGTCTCTCCCTGTCTCAAAAATAAATTTAAAAAAATGTTAAAAAAATAGGTGTTCTAATCATAGAAGAAGGGAACATGAAAGGAATGAAGTTTTTAATATATTAATTCAAGAAATTTCCTCAAAACTGAAGGCATAAGTTTTCAGGATGAAAGATCCCATGAGCAATGAAAATGGACCCACACCAAGACACATCTTCATAAAATTTGTGCATACTGGGTTAAAAAGAAGATCCTACAAGCTCCCAGAGGTAAAAACAGGTCATATATAATGGATCACGAATCAGAATGCCTTTGGATTTCTCAATATTAAAAATGTAAACTAGGAGATAATTAGAAGTGCCTTCAAAATTTTGAAGAATAATTATTTTCAACCGAGAGTTCTGTACCAGCCAAGCTGTCAATCAAGTGTGAGGACAGAATAAAGACATTTTCAAACAAGCAAAGTGTCAAAAATGTAATCCTCAAACACCTCTTGGTAAAAACAAGAGTTATTTTTTTTTAATGTTTACTTATTTTTGAGAGAGAGACAGAGTGTGAGTGGGAGAGGGGCAGAGACAGAGGGAGACACAGAATCTGAAGCAGGCTCCAGGCTTTGAGCTGTCAGCACAGACCCCAATGTGGGGCTCAAACCCATGAACCGCAAGATCATGACCTGAGCCAAAGTCGAATGCTTAACCAACTAAGCCACTCAGGTGCCCCTAAAACAAGAGTTTAAAACCAAGGAAGAGGAAAGTTTTGGTTTACTGTGGAAAGGATCCACTATAAGAAAGAGGCAAAAGGGAAGATGCAGAATGATGGTTCCAGGATGACAGCTGCACACCAGGAAGAAATAGAGGGCAGCATGCTCACACAGGTTAGAAAGTATCAGAAGAGATATCTTCAAGATACCTGATACACCTAAACACATGGAGAGGAGATGGAAGCAACTGATGAAGAATTTAAAATTGAACTTCTGCTAAGTAAATAGAAAATTATTTAAAGAAAAAAACACAAAGTATATATTAGCTCCAGGAAAAACAATAAGTTGTGTAAGGAAAGTTACTTGTGATATTTCGTAGCTCAGCTGTGAATAGTGTTTACTTTGTTTATTTGGCCACTATACTATAATGACTGAATAGTGGTCCAACCGAAATTATGATACGCCTATCTATATTGGAAGAATGTAGGAATAGGAAGGGTCTTTGGGTGAGATGGGGGGCAGGGTGTGGGTAGGTATGTCAATAGACAATGTCAAAAACTTAAAAGAAGTAGCAATAAAATAATGTTATTTAGAGAACCAAGATAAGTACCAAAAGAGTCAGCTAAAACAGTTGAGAGTTCTTGCCCCCCTTAGAAGTGGGAAATTATGGGGATTTGTTTCAATAACAAATTGTTATTCATAAATTGTTTTCATAACAAAACTTATAGAAATATTTAACTCTGTAAATTATGATAATGTATCACTTTGATAAAAATAAAAATATGAGAGCAATGCATGCTCATAAAATTTTAGAAAACTCGGAAGTGTAAAAATAAAGTCACAAAGAAACTTATCTTTTTTTTTAATATTAAGGGTTTGGTAGAATCTTGTTTTTTAATGTTTATTTTTGAGAGAGGGAGACAGAGCATGTTGGGGGGGGAGGGGCAGAGAGAGGGAGAGACACAGAATTCCAAGCAGGCTCCGGGCTCTGAGCTATCAGCACAGAGCCCGACGCGGGGCTCAAACTCACAAACTGTGAGATCATGACCTGAGCCACCCAGCTGCCCCAGAAACTCATTTATAAATAGCCACACTTAATATGTTGCTATATTTCCTTTCAGGTGTTTTGCATGCCAAATTTTACATAATTGTGATTATATTGTATCTTGTTTTTTTTTTCTCCTCTAACTTCAAAGCATATACATTCTCCTGTTACATTCTTTTAAATAGCTCTGTAATGTTCCACTGTGTATATATACTATCATTCATTTGACTATTTTCTACTATTGAGCATTTATACCGTTCCCTTTGGTGAGGGGCAGTATAGCTAATGCTTCAATAAACAATGAACATCTCGATTCATAAATTTTTTTCTGTACTTCGGGGCGCCTGGGTGGCTCAGTTGGTTGGGCGTCTGACTTCAGCTCAGGTCATGATCTCACAGTCTGTGAGTTCGAGCCCTGTGTCGGGCTCTGTGCTGACAGCTCAGAGCCTGGAGCCTGCTTCAGATTCTGTGTCTCCCTCTCTGCCCCTCCCCTGTTCATGCTCTGTCTCTGTCTCAAAAATAAATAAAAACATTAAAAAAAAACTTAAAAAATTTTCTTTCTGTACCTCAAATTGTTTCCCTAGAATATATACTCTGAAAAATGATTACTGTTATTAACTGAATCATGTGCCCCCAAAATTCATATGTTGAAGCTCTAACATCCCCCCCCAAGCAACTGTATTTCAGATAGGGCATATAAGTATGTAATAAAAGTTAAGTGAGATTATAAGGATGGGATCTCAATCTCGTAGGGCTCTTGTCCTTATAAAAGTAAGAAGAGACACCAGAGTTATCTCCTTCTCCCTCTCTCCTCTTCTCTTTCTCACTCCCTGTTTCTGTGCACAAAGAGGAAAGTCCCTGTGAATATATAGCAAGAAGGCAGCTCTCTGCAAGCCAGGAAAAGAGTTCTCACCAGAAACCAATCCTGAGAGCACCTTAATCTTGACTTCTAGCTTCCAGAACTGTGAGAAAAGAAATTTCTGTTGTTTAAGCCAGACGGTCTGTGCTATTTTGTTAAGGCAGCACATGCAGACTGATACACATACTTACTTTGTATTTTAAAGCACCCATGTCGGATTAAGGAGTGAATTTGTGATGAGCACCAAGTGTTGTATGGAAGTGATGAATCACTATATTGCACACCTGAAACTAATATTACAATGTGTTAAATAATTGGAATTTAAATAAGAAACTAAAAATAAAAACAAAGCAGCCATGTCAAAATGTCAATGTTCCTGAGGAAGACTAACATAAGGGGCTGATGTTGTCAGACATACATGCCCTAGTATTACTTAATTTAATATGCTGCTTTCTCATTTACAATGAAGTGAAATACTGGCACCTGGAGGTAGAACTAGCTGCAGCTAATTAGGGATTGGCAGAGCTTCTGGAAGTCACAGATACTTGGTAGCACTCAGTTAATAAATGCCAAAACAACCATTAATAATGCTGGGAATTATTTAGATATTGTAGCAATGTTTTGTTTTTGCTTAGTGAGTTGTATAAATTTGTTATCAATATGAATAAATATTGCTGGTTCCTTCTCCTGTTCAAAATATACCCTGAATCTAACCTTTCTTCCTACCTCCATTGCCCTGACCCTGAACCAAGCCACTCTGGTCACAGCCCCCTCTCTCATAATTTGTTCTTTGCCTCACTACCACATTATAGTTATAAAAAAATGGAAAACACATCCCATCCCTTCCCTGCTCAAAACTGCTTTCTATTACATTTAAATTAAAATCTAAACTCCTTGCTGTGTTATATTGTATATGTGCAATGTTTTATATTGTCTATAATTTACTTCAAAACACTTCAGTATCAGCTATGCAATATACCTTATTTAATCTGTTTTAAGATGCATTTTTTCACTTTTTATAACCTCTAAAATTGGGATGAATGTTACCATTAATGGCATGGCATAGTTTAAATGAGAGCAGTGTTTCTTTCTTGGTACACAAAAGAATGATGGGTCTTACAATCTATGATCTCTTGGATTCATAGAATCAATGATTTAATGAAGTATTACATCCATCTACAAAATGATCTTTTGAAATACTAGTCTAATATGGGGTCAGTGGAGGTAGGAAGAAGGGGTGGATTTAATATATATTTTGGTTTTTTCTTTACACACTATTATAGTCAGCATAACTATATTTGTTACAATAATTAAGAGCATTACAGTTTATGACAAAAGTATTACAAAATTCAGATCACAGCAATACTTCTATAAACAGTTAAAAGCTAATTTTAATTAAAAGAACGGTCATTTTTAAATTGAATGATTGATATAACCAATATTTCTAGGTCAGCACAACCAAATGATGGAAAATAACTGGATCACACTACATATGTCGTCCCACAAAAAAAGCACAATGTACAAAATGTGTATGTTTTAGTTTACTCTATATAAAAATAGTTAAAATACATTCCAGGTAAACATGTTAATACATATTTTCAAGTGGAGAAGAAACAGGCAATGTTTATTCATATTGATAAACAATTTATACAACTCATTGTAAATTAGTTTTAATCCACACTCTGGGGGATGGTTAATTAACATTTGAATTATCCTAGTTGAGGATATACACTCAGGAGTGGTTAGCACTTGAAAGATCCTACTCAGGTGTCCTTGACCCAAGGTAGCTACACCCCAGATGTTCACATTTTGCTATCTGAACCTGTACTAAAGCAGCACTTAGTGCCATGGACCCCTTTGGCCAACTGGTGAACCCTTCTCAGAGTCATGTTTTTAATACACAAAACACAAAAGATTATAATTAAAACTAAAAAGAAAACCAACGCTGGAGGTATCACAATTCTGGACTTCAAGCTGTATTCCAAAGCTGTAGTCATTAAGACAGTACGGTATTGGCAAAAAAACAGACACATAGACCAATGGAAGAGAATAGAGAACCCATAAATTGACCCACAAATGTATGGCCAACTAATCTTCAACAAAGCAGGAAAGTGTATCAGTGGAAAAAAGACAGTCTCTTAAAAAATGGTGCTGGGAAAACTGCACATGCAACATGCAGAAGAATGAACCTAGACCACTTTATTACACCATACACAAAAATAAATTCAAAATGGATTACATACCTAAATGTAAGATAGGAAACCATCAAAAATTTTAGAGGAGAAAACAGGCAGCAACCTCTTTGACCTCAGCCACAGCAACTTCTTACTGGACATGTCTCCAGAGGCAAAGGAAATAAAAGCAAAAATGAACTTTTGGGACCTCATCAAGATGAAAAGCTTCTGCACAGCAAAGGAAACAATAAAAAATAAAAAATAAAAAATAAAAAACCTAAAAGGTAACCTAAGGAATGGGAGAAGATAATTGCAAATGACATATCTGATAAAGGGTTAGTATCCAAAATCTATAAGAACATCAAACTCAAAACCCAAAAAACAATCCAGTGAAGAAATGGTCAGAAGATATGAATAGACACTTTTCCAAAGAAGACATCCAGATGGCTAACAGACGCATGAAAAGATGCTCAAGATCACTCATCAGCAGGGAAATACAAATCAAGACCACAATGGGATACCACCTCACACCTGTCAGAATGGCTAACATTAACAACTCAGGCAACAACAGATGTTGGGGAGGATGTGGAGAAAGGGGAACACTTTTGCACTGTTGGTAAGAATGCAGACTGGTGCAGCCACTCAGGAAAAGAGTATTGAGGTTCCTCGAAAAATTAAAAATATAACCCAGCAATTGCACTATTAGGTATTTATCCAAAGGATACAAAAATGCTGAGTCAAAGGGGGCACATGCACCCCAATTTTTATAGCAGTGTTATCAACAATGGCCAAATTATGGAAAGAGCCCAGATGTCCATTGATTGATGAATTGATAAAGAAGTAGTATATATATACAATGGAATATTAGTCGACCAAAAAGAATGAAATCTTGCCATTTGCAACTATTGTAGATGGCACTAGAATGTATTATGCTAAAAGAAATAAGTCAGTCAGAGAAAAACTAATATCATATGATTTCACTCATATGTGGAATTTAGGAAACAAAACAGGCGAACATAGGGAAGGGAAGGAAAAATAAGATAAAACCAGAGACGGAGGCAAACCATAAGAGACTCTTAAATACAGAGAACAAACTTAAAGTTGCTGGAAGGGAGTTAAGTGAGAGGATGGGCTAAATGGGTGATGGGCATTAGGGAGGGCACTTGTTGGGATGAGCACTGGGTGTTATATGTAAGTGATGAATCACTAACTTCTCCTGAAACCAACACTATACTATATGTTAACTAACTTGAATTTAAATTAAAAGAAAAAAACCAATTGTGTTGAAAAGCAATTACCAAAATATTAAAGATACAATTTTGACATATTATTATGTATGCTTCTTTATTAACCCAGAAATAATAAGAGCTAGCAGTAGGTCTAATAATCACCATAATTTTGAAATAGTGATGAGCATAAATGATCTTTTGAGATATGGCAACAGCTGTAATGTGAAAATATTTTTGATATGTATTGGTGACAAAGTCTCAGATACTGCTAATAAGACCGTGGTTTGTTGAGTATATTCAGTTATATATTGATAAAAATAAAGGTATAATTTTTTTCCCATCTAAGTCCACAGGCCATCTGCATTCTATCCACAGGATCCAAGGAAATCTTGCACTACAGACTCAATTAATAAGCATAAGAGATGTAAAAAATATTTCATTGGTGAAATGAATTGTGTTCATGATACATGGCATTGCTAGAAATATTGTCTAGGTGCTACCACCCTTGCATGAATATAGTGTAAAAATCTGGCAAGCCCACTCCACAGCTCCACACTCTTTGGAGTGGCATTCTACACCTCAGACTCTGTGTAGTCCTACATCCCACTATGTAGTAGCCAGCCTGCCAAATGGTCCCCAGTGATTCTTCCTTGTGGAGTTCCTTCACACATTGAGTAGGGATGACTGTGTGAGCAGTAGGATATTATGGAAATGCCAGAGTGTGACTCCTAAGGCTAGGTCAGAAAAGATACTGTAGCTTTGGTCTTGCCCGTTCTTGGCTCATGGCTCTGAGGTGAGGAACTAAGATCTCCTACTAACACCTAACACTGACTTGTTAGGTATATGAGTGAACCACCTTGTAAGCAGATACCCCAGCCCATTCAAGCTTTCAGAGGACTACAGCCCTGGCCATTATCTTGACTGCAAAACTCATGAAAGACTCTCAGACAGAATCACCCAAGATACTTCCAGATTCATGATACACAGAGACTATGTAGGATAATAAATGTTGATTTAAGGCACTAAATTTTGGGGGTGATTTGTAGCACAGCAATAGATAACTAATATATACCACTTAATAGAAGATTTTCCTGATTCACCCAGAAGGTAGGCAGATCCTGTTACCTTATGATTAGGCTCTGTGTTTCAGGTAAATCTTTCACTCAAGGAACTTGCTGGAATTCCTAAAAGTCAGAAAGTACTGACTGTTTTGGTCCCTAATTGGTAATAACTATAAGTGTCATAGAATTCAATCTGACAGTTACCTTCATTGTAATATTATACTGTAGTAAGGAGGTTGTAGGAGATGTGATTTATAGCCCTCACCTATCTCTAATCTTCAGAGGCTACTTAAATCTACCAAAATCAATAGGTTTAGGTCCATTTACAACACATTTGCAAAGGCCTGCAATGCCCTAGATAATCTTTTATTTACTTCTCTGAACTCAACTCTTACCACCTATTCCCATTTTTTTTCAGCAGCACTGGCTGTATTATTTTGCTAGGGCTGCCACAGCCAAGTGCATGAGTGACTTACACAACAGAAATTTGTTGTCTTATACTTCTATAGGCTACAAGTCTGGGATCAAGATGTTGGCAAGGTTTGTTCCTTCTGAGATCTGTGGAAAATAATCTGTCCCATGCCTGTTCCCTAGCTTCTGATGCTTTGGGGACAATCTTGGGTATTCCTTGGCTTATAGAAACATTGCCCTGACCTCTGCTTTCATCTTCACATGGTGTTCTCCATGCGTGGATGTCTGTTCGAATTTCCCCTTTTTTTATGAGGAGACTAGTCATACTGGATTAAAAGCCCAATCTAGTCCAGGATGACCTCCTCTTAACCACATTAGATAAGGTCACATTCTGGGGGTACTGGGAGTTATGCCTTTGACATATGAATTTGTGAGACAAAATTCAACTCATAACATCTATCATACCAAGCTGACTTCCACCTCGGGTGCTTTATACATACTAGTCATTCTGTCTAGAACCCCACAGAAGCATGACTGTTCCCTTCTCAGCATGCAAGTGTCATCTCATATCTCATCACCTCAAAGAGGCCTTCCCTGATCGTTCTATCTAAAATAGCCCCTCTACCACACACACATAATTCTCTATTCCCTTACCTGTTTCAATTTTTGTCATAGCACCCATCACCACCTGAAATAGATTTCTTTTTGTTTTTATCTGTCCTTCCCACCAGAATATAAGTTCCATGAGGACAAGGAGTTTGTTCATCTCATTTTCTGCTGTATCATCAATACCAAACACAATATCTGTTAGAAAATATTTAATAAATGTTTTTTGAATGAGCATTGAATAAGCAAATGCTCACTTTGAGGTTCTCTGATTAAGTCCAATAGAATTAAATTTACCCTGAGAAAATGGAACTTATCCCAAGATAATCCTCAAGATATTCACATACTACACACCTCCCCCCCACTTTTAAATGAATTAATCCTAGGAGACCAATTATAAAACAATAAAATAATATTACTCTCTCCCAGACCTAGTACCTGTTTTCCCTCTGCTTGTACTACCAGGAAACCAGCTGAGGGCAGCAAAAAATCAGACTGAAGAGAGGTCAGTTCCAAGGCAGAGGCATATTTTCAATCTTTCCTCAAATATTATCCACCACCTGCTCTCTCTCCAGCCTGGCTAGTTCTTTTCAGGTCCAGTAGGCACACATTTATGGGCCTGGCTGGACTACTTATTAGGAGAAAAAGTGGATCCCTTTCATTGGATCAACTTGCTCAGAAAAGGCCAAGGAACTAAGCTGACTTCTAATTGAGATACCCAAACTTAAGAGTCTTAAGTCAGAGCAATGGCTATACTTTGTTCCTCAAAGTTTTAAAAAATTGTACATTTTGAGTTCTGACCTGAGAAGGGTGAAACTAAAGACCTCCTACCTGCCTCCCAGCTCTGGGCTGTATGACCTGTGACAGGTGCTATGATAAAGTGATATTTAAACAAAGTCTCTGGAGGGGGTTTTGACTATTGCTTGCTTTCATATTTCCTCAACGGTCAAAAGAGGACTCTAACCGGAATCTTTGATGTTTATACTTTTCCTGTAATAAAAAAGGAGTTGTTTGTGGTTTGTGATCTGGGAAGATTAAAACAAGAGGGGAAGGATGTTTAGTTTCAAAACTATTTCTTCAAAGACAAATTTCGTTAAATAAAGGGAGAAGGAATTTAAACCATTTTGCAACATCAATTCCCAGATTTTTTTCCATTTAACCTTTCCTTAAATCTGCTTAAGCCAGTAGTTTTTTGAGCCCTTGTGGATTGCAGACACCTTAGAGCAATACTTCTCAAATCTAATGTGCACATGAATCACCTGGTGATGCTGTTAAAATGAAAATTCTGATTCAGTAGATCTGGAGAGAGAATTATAAGGTAGATCAAGTGGGTCTTAAAGCTTCCCCTGTTAGGCACTTACTTGTGCCTCAGCCCCCTCCAAACACCCAAGGCACCTGTTTTCTTTTTTCTTTTTTCTTTTTTTTTTTTAATTTTTAAAAAAAATTTTTTTTTTCCAACGTTCTTTATTTTTGGGACAGAGAGAGACAGACAGAGCATGAACGGGGGAGGGGCAGAGAGAGGGAGACACAGAATCGGAAACAGGCTCCAGGCTCCGAGCCATCAGCCCAGAGCCCGACGTGGGGCTCGAACTCACGGACCGTGAGATCGTGACCTGGCTGAAGTCGGACGCTTAACCGACTGCGCCACCCAGGCGCCCCAAGGCACCTGTTTTCTAAAGCCTTCTGCTACAGTACCCCATTTTAACTACCCCTTCTTACCAGATGCCCAGATTACAGATCTTTCTGTTTTTACCTTGTCTTCAAATGTACGTGTCTTAGGTCTGTTTCTCTCTGGACACTGCCCTCTGTGAAAATATAATGAGTGGCAGGTGATAGTGGATTTATCACTTTTTTCTCTCTCCCTTAAGACCAACCCTACCCACTCCTCTACCATTACAAGGTAACAATGGAGTTTAACCAATGGTAAGAATGTCCTGCCCTATAACAGACTAATTAAAATGCTATTTTTATGGTGGGTTAGGGAGGAGGAATATTTGAATTTCTCAAAAAATTATACATGATAGGAGACTGCTTACCTGACCTACTTGTACTTTCTGCTCTACCTCTCATCTTCTCTGGTCTCATTAAGAACAACATTGTCTTATTTTAGAAGTGGAACCATTAAACTGTCAAATGACCAGCTATTTCATGTTTATGTACAATGGAGTTTCAATTTCAAAGCAAGAGAAGCAACAGAGATCTAAGTAAAGGTTTCCCTACAGATGATAGTACATTGCTTTTTATTTACTGAAGCTTAAAGAATCCTGATATTGGTGTGGGGACTGCAGTGAGAATACGTGCTAACATGCTGACTCTGACGTGGTTGGAGCCTTTCATTCACATTGGAGGCCACTTCTTCAGAGGCGACTGGAGGCAGTGGAGTCCATTGAGCCCTGGTATAGACAGTTTCCCCCACTGACCAGGTCCAGGTGACCAGGCTGAGTTCTTCAGTGCAACTATGTGGCTCTGGATTCTCTGGCGTTTTGGGCATGACTTGGATGGTGTGCTGGAGTCACTTTCCATATCCAGATCCTTCCCAGTGGACAGATGAAGAACTAAGTATCCTTTCTGATGATGGAGACTGAAAGTGCCGACTGAAATCTTTACTAGAGCCAGGTGGGAATTTCAAGCAATTACGGACTTCATATTGTACATGAAAATTGTAAATTAAAGAAAGTGTTTTGTGTTTTGGTCAACAGTGAGGAAAACAAAAAAAAGAATCCTGATATTGTTTGACCAATACTTCACTCAATAATTTTTCTTTAATTTCTTCACCTTGGTAGAATTGAAACTACTTATTTAAAACTATTTAGACCTTCAACTCACAGCACAAAGTATTTTATATGGCTTATTCTCATGACCATTTATAGGAGCAAAAATGGGCTCCTCAAGAGATAAATTTGCATACTAGAGATGTACATGATTGTCTGCTCTACCTATGCCATACCTTTTCATATCCTCCTCCTGCCTCAGTGGCCATGTCCTGCACTAATAGTGACATTAACAGATTGGATGATAACATAACCCAAGGTTAGGCAACCCCACCCAATAGAATGGTCAGAGACCACATCTGGCTCATAGCATAAGAAAGAGTAAGCTAATCAAATTCTTTTTTAATTTTTTAAAATGTTTATTTATTTTTGAGACAGAGAAAAGCATGAGCAAGGGAGGTGCAGAGATAGAGGGAGACACAGAATCCAAAGCAGGCTCCAGGCTCTGAGCCATCAGCACAGAGCCTGACATGGCGCTTGAACTCACAAACCATGAGATAATGACCTCAGCCGAAGTTGGATGCTTACCAGACTGAGCCACCCAAGCACACCTTATGCCAATTAAATTCTATTCTCAGGGATATTGGTGAAAGAACAGAGAAGGTATAGAGATGAGAGAGAAAGTAATCCACAAAAATAAGAGAAAAAATACACCTGAAAATAGGCCCTCTTTATTCTTGAAGTTACATTGAGTTGGCTTTGTTCTTTGATTCACAAGGGTAATGGGGGTGCCTGGGTGGCTCAGTTTGTTAAGCATCTGACTTCAGCTCAGGTCATGATCTTGAATCACAAGGGTAAGAAAATAAGCAATAATGAAGGAAAAAACACTGGAGCCTGGAGGGATAAATGAATGGTAGATTATGAAGTCAGTGGCTTCCACATAAGTGGAACATTGAAGACACTCCTTCCATCCCTCCTGCTACACTGTTACCTCCTTGAAGGAAAGGACTATGTCTGATTCATCTCTGACTTTCTCACACCTTGTATAAAACAAGTATTCAATAAGTATCAAATATAAAATTCAATTTTCTATGATGAATGGAAGTCACCAAGATTGGATAGCATAGTTTGATTTCAATGTTTTCATCACTTAGAACTTCTTTCCTTATATTTCCCTCTGTAGACTTTATGGTTTGAAAAATATTGTCTAACCTGCATTAAGTAATATTTTTATAAGGTGGCCACAAACTTCATTAACTTTCAAATTGTAACATCCAAAAAATGTCCAAATTAGTTATTAGAATTAAAAACAATTGACCTAGGTTCTTGGGTGCAAAATAAATATATTAATTGAATCCTATATAGATGACAGATAAAAATGAAATCTAAAATATCATTCATATTGTCAGGCAATAATAAATATAAATTATTAGGTATAAATATACAGAAAAATATACGAGACTTTTATGGTTAAATAATAATACTTCATGGAGAGACATTTTAAAATACCAAAATTCTGTGTCCCAGCCCTAGGTTTTAAATTTGCTCAATTCACATTCCCTCCCAGAACAGATGTGTAAGCTCATCTGCACTACCCTAATAGACATCTAAGGCTTATAGGTGTCAAGAATTGAAGGGTCCGAGATTTTACCTTACTTATAGGCTAATAAGTGAGACTGAATGTGTCATGGATGCTGGCAAAGACATGACACTCCTGGGTCAGAGACATAGGATTTTATTACCCACAGCACAGCAAGTAGCATGAGCTTCCTTTTGGTTTCTGTGGGTTCCCCATGCCCTCAAGTTCCACGGGGGAGGTATAAAGAGGTTATGGTAGGGCCAGGCAGATACTATGCATGGAATGGGTTTGCTTTGCAGGCAAGGAACACTCAGCTTGGGAATTTACTCATTTATAGCAAGCAGAAGAAAGCCCACCTTTTGTTTGTAGGGAGAGATTAACTCATCTTTCAAGGCTGCTTGATGTAAATATAACTCTGAGAAATGGCTTGGGTAAAAAGCAGGTCAGGACCTTGCATCCTTGGCGTATCCAGCAAGATTTGTAGGAGCATAAGAGACTCTTGGAGGAGTAGCTCTCCCAACAAATGGTGTTTATAAGTATTGTGGAGAGATATCTGCAAGGGATAGGTGGTTGGTGACAGAAAAAAATTTTTTTAATTGAGGCATAATTGCCATATAACATATTAGTTTCATGTTAGTTTCATTAGTTTCACATAATAATTTTATGCTTGTATACATTGTGGAATGATGATATATACTGGTAATAGTTGTATATAGTGTTTTGAATGTACTAAATGCCACTAAGTTGTACATTTTTAAATGACTAAAATGGTGAACTTTATATTATGTGTATTTTACCACAATTAGAAAAAAATCTTACTGAAGTCCAGACATAGCTCCCTCCTCTAGGATGTTCGGCTGGTAAAGTACTGGGCAGAATGGAATCATGTTCCTGCCCATGTGCATACTGGAATACCAATGGGCACAGGTTCTGGGTACAGGTTTTGCCTTTTGGTGTGGCTATTCTCTTAGTGTACTTGACTAGCTATAGTCATTCTAGGATTGAACCCCAGAGCACTGAGGCCACTTTCCCGAACACATTCAACCAATTCTCTTCCTTGTCTCCCCCACTTCAAATTCTTGGGTTTCAAGATGCCTCCTTTCTATCCATTGCCCAATTCTATTTTCTTACCAAGAGACTTTGCTAACCCATGGTAAAGAGCCTGAAACCATAGTCCAAACTTGTAACAATCAAAAACCTTTTTCCGAGCTGCAAGAAAACCTCAGTTTTCAAAATTTAGATAATCTCATTTCATGCTGTCTGAAAGGAAGGGCAAATATTTTGCATCCTGTTTTGGGAGAGTTCCCTTACCCCTAGAATGAGCCAAATGTTTCTAATACAACAAAGGAAAAAGTTAAAATTTTTTTTAACGTTTATTTATTACTGAGAGACAGAGACAGAGCATGAACATGGGAGGGACAGAGAGGAGGAGACACAGAACCCAAAGCAGGCTCCAGGCTCTAAGCTGTTAGCACAGAGCCCGACACGGGGCTTGAACTCACAAACTGTGAGATCATAACCTGAGCCGAAGTCCAATGCTTAACCAACTGAGCCACACAGGCACCCTGAAGGAAAAAGTTTTTTAAAAAGCAGTACCTTTCCTTATTGAAAAGACCAATCATTTATATCCTGCTTTGTTTGCAAACAAAAGAGTTCTAATTCATTTACCCCAGAGTGCGTGTTATGTTGATGATAGGGATTATAGATTCTCAACCTTTAGCTCTGAAAACAAGCTTTGTCTTTTTCTCAGGCTGAGTTGGAAGTTCAGAGCCAGTGAATACAGTCATAGAAAAGTCAGTTTTTGCCATCTGTTTTAGTTTCCTATTGCTGCTGTAACAAATTACTACATACCTGGCAGTTTACAGTTTTGGATGTTAGCAATCTGCAGTGGGTCTCACTAAGCTAAAATCAAGGTCTTGTCAGGACTGCACTCCTTTCTGTAAGTTCTAGGGAGTAACCCATTTCCTTGCTCTTTCCAGCTTCTAGAGGTTGCTTACATTCCTTGGCCCTTGGTCCCTTTCCTCCATCTTTAAAGGCAGCATCAGAGGATCAGGTCTCACATTATATCACTCTGACCTATTTTTCTGCCTCCTTCCAGTTTTAAGGGTCCTTGTGATTACATCAGGCTTATCTGCCTAATCCAGAATAACTTCTCTGTTTTGAGGTCAGCTGATTAGCACCCTTAACTCCATCTGCAACCTTAATTTTACTTTGATATATAAGGTGACATATTCAAAGGTTCCAGGGATTAGGATGTGGACACCTTTGGGGGATCATTACACCACATACCTCCTATCACTTGATAAGTATTTTTTGAGCACCTACTAAGAATAGAGAGCTTTGTGCTCTGCCTGAGGGAGCCATCTGGGTGAGACAGGATTTATTCAGAGAAGGGTAAATAACAATAGAGGGTTTCACAGGCTGTGGGAGTGGTAAGAAGAGGAACTCCTATGAAAATTAGAAGAGGGTGTGGGGAGATTGTTGATATGTTCAGAGAAGGCTTCCTGGAAGAGGCAGAACTTGCTCAATCAGTCTTAAAGAAAATTTGAATATTGTTCAGACAATACTGAAACATTGAACTGAATTCAGTAAGTCTTACTGTTTTAATTAAAAACAAGGACACCATTAGATTGAGATGGCTCTAGTGCTTTGTGGCCTATGTAAACAAACTAAAACCTATGCTTGTAAATGCCTGAAGGTTAAGAAATAGAAACCAAAGGACAACCAATCACAAGCAGCCAACTAGGCTTGAAGCTATAGTCAATCAAATAATTTCCTTCCTTTGCTTCTGTACCTTCCCTATGTAAATTATTCCCCTAACTCCAGCCAGGGAGTTAACCACTTCGTTTTGGTGCTGCCTGATTAGAATTGATCTTTGCTCAAACTGTCAGTATTTTTTAATATGCCTCAGTTTATGTTTTAATATACAGTTTTGAGTGCAGCTTTCCAATGTAACAGTTGTAAAATGAAATAACTCACTGCTATTTAAAGTGATGTCTCTGTAACACTTATCAGCTTGAAAAGCACTGTCATAAGTTCATTTGATGCTCACCATAGCCCCATGAGGGACATAGGGAGGGCAGGGAACCACATGAACCTTGCCATCATTAAGTCCCCAGGCCCCTCTCCAGGTTTAGGTCTGCTTCCCATGTTCCTTCTTCCTTGCAGCCACAGGGACATCCCTGTTTTCTCTCCTTTTGGTAGTTGTCCTTTTAAGCCTAAATGCAGAATGAGACATAGTCTCTCTACCTCCCCCACTTCCTTGCTGCCATTGAAGCCAAGCATACAGGCTCATGTAATTTTAAGGCTTATCTGCTAACTACTCTGGAGAAACAGCAGATAAAGCTAATACATATAAGGAAGTGACAAATGTTCCATAATCTTACAAAGTTTATATAATGTTGGCCTCTAATCGTTTCTGCTTTCTTTTTTTTAATCTTATTTTTTATTTTTTAAAATTTACATCCAAATTAGTTAGCATATAGTGCAACAATGATGTCAGGAGTAGATTCCTTAATGCCCCTTACCCATTTAGCCCATCCCCCCTCCCATAACCCCTTTCATAACCCTCAGTTTGTTCTCCATATTTATGAGTCTCTTCTGTTTTGTCCCCCTCCCTGTTTTTATTTTAGTTTTGTTTCCCTTCCCTTATGTTCATCTGTTTTGTGTCTTAAAGTCCTCATATGAGTGAAGTCATATGATTTTTGTCTTTCTTTGACTAATTTCACTTAGCATAATACCCTCCAGTTCCATCCACGTAGTTGCAAATGGCAAGATTTCATTCTTTCTGATTGCCGAGTAATACTCCATTGTATATATATACCACATCTTCTTTATCCATTCATCCATCGATGGACGTTTGGGCTCTTTCCATACTTTGGTTATTGTTGATAGCGCTGCTATAAACATGAGGGTGCATGTGTCCCTTCGAAATAGCACACCTATATCCCGTGGATAAATGCCTAGTAGTGCAATTGCTGGGTCATAGGGTAGTTCTATTTTTAGCTTTTTTAGGAACCTCCATACTGTTTTCCAGAGTGGCTGCACAAGCTTACATTCTTACCAACAATGCAAAAGAGATCCTCTTTCTCCACATTGTCACCAACATCTATTGCCTGAGTTGTTAATGTTAGCCATTCTGACAGGTGTAAGGTGGAATCTCATTGTGGTTTTGATTTGTATTTCCCTGATGATGAGTGATGTTGAGCATTTTTTCATGTGTCGGTTGGCCATCTGGATGTCTTCCTTGGAGAAATGTCTATTCATGTCTTTGCCCATTTCTTCACTGGATTATTTGTTTTTTAGGTGTTGAGTTTGATATGTTCTTTATAGATTTTGGATACTAATCCTTTATCTGATATGTCATTTGTAAATATCTTCTCCCATTCTGTCAGTTGCCTTTTAGTTTTGCTGATTGTTTCCTTTGCTGTGCAGAAGTTTTTTTTTTATTTTGATGAGGTCCCAGTAGTTCATTTTTGCTTTTGTTTCCCTTGCCTCTGGAGACGTGTTGAGTAAGAAGTTGCTGCGGCCAAGATCAAAGAGGTTTTTGCCTGCTTTCTCCTTGAGGATTTTGATGGCTTCCTATCTTAACATTGAGGTCTTTCATCCATGTTGAGTTTATTTTGGTGTATGATGTAAGAAAGTGGCCCAGGTTCATTCTTCTGCATGTCGCTGTCCAGTTTTCCCAGCACCACTTGCTGAAGAGACTGTTTTTTTTTTTCCATTGGATATTCTTTCCTGCTTTGTCAAAGATTAGTTGCCCATATGTTTGTGGGTCCATTTCTGGGTTCTCTATTCTGTTCCACTGATCTGTCTGTTCTTGTGCCAGTACCATACTGTCTTGATGATTACAGCTTTGTAGTATAGCTTGAAGTCTGGGATTGTGATGCTTCCTGCTTTGGTTTTCTGTTTCAAGATTGTTTTGGCTATTCGGAGTCTTTCCTGATTCCATACAAATTTTAGGATTATTTGTTCTAGCTCTGTGAAGAATGCTGGTGTTACTTTGATAAGGATTGCACTGAATATGTTGATTGCTTTGGGTAGTATCAACATTTTAACAATATTTGTTCTTCCTGTCTAGGAGCATGGAATCTTTTTCCATTTTTTTGTGTCTTCTTTAATTTCTTTCATAAGCTTTCTATAGTTTTCAGCATATGGATTTTTCACCTCTTTGGTTAGGTTTATTCCTAGGGATTTTATGGTTTTTTGTGCAACTGTAAATGGGATCAATTCCTTGATTTCTCTTTCTGTCGTTTCATTGTTTGTGTATAGGAATGCAACCGATTTCTGTGCATTGATTTTATATCCTTCTGCTTTCTTTTTTAATGGTATAAGAAAGTACCATTGGGTTCAGGCTCTCTGCTTATATTTTCTTAGGGATCATCATCATCATCTCAGCAAGCAACTATGGAGTGCATTGATATAATTGCTTTACATATTTTAACTCATTTAATTCTTACAACAACCCATTATAGGGAGAAGTAAAATGAGGCAGACTTCAAACCCAGGTAGACTGCTTCTGAAACCTGTGTTTCTATGCTGGATCACTGCCTCTTCCCTTACACCACCTCATCTTCTGCCAATTAATATAGACTACTACTTGGACATTTTTGCCATGAGAAACCAGCACACTGAGTTACAGATGAAGAAACTGAGGCCTAGAAAATTTAGGCTTTTCCAAGGCAACACTGGTAGTAAGTGGGGAGCTAGGAGTTAAATCCAGCTTCATCACACCATGTTGTCTTTTTTTTGTTTTAATCGAGGCCACTTTGTGAGGTCTGGTTCTGATCCAACATTCTGAAAAGAATTTATTTCAAACAATACCACATGCTTTAATCCCTTTATCATTATGAGATACTTTATTTTTAGACATTGTGATCAAAGCCAGATTAACACCTTTAGGGGCTCTAAATTCTTTATTTATTTTTATTTTTCTTAAACGTTTATTTATTTTTGAGACAGGGAGAGACAGAGCATGAACAGGGGAGGGTCAAAGAGAGGGAGACACAGAATCTGAAGCAGGCTCCAGGCTCTGAGCTGTCAGCACAGAGCCCGACACGGGGCTAGAACTCATGGACTGTGAGATCATGACCTGAGCCGAAGTCGGCCGCCCAACTGACTGAGCCACCCAGGCACCCCAGGGGCTCTAAATTCTTAAAAAGAAAAGGCTGTCTTCCCCAAACTATCCACTATGGATTCAAATTAAAAACAGTAAAGTAAATACAAATACCAGTTTTTTCCATCATGGTTTCTTACATTTATCTTTTTGAAAACCAAGGATCATATTGTTAAAAGAATTCTTAAAAGCATTTTTCTGGGTGTCTTAAGCACATATTTCAACTGTTAGGTAATTCAGTACTTACTGTTACTGTTATATATTAATTCCTGGAAAAGGTGTACAAAAGTTATAATTGTAAAAGTAAGTTTGGGTAAATGACAGAGGCAAGTGATCAGGAAGAAGACAGAGCAAGCAAATCAGGGAGGGGCTATGTGTTTGCAGTTTACAAAAATCTACCCACAATGGGTGGGATCAACCGTCTACAGGAAATATTTACAAAAGCCTACAGTATAACTGTGGATAGGTTATTGATGACATTTAAGTACTCCCTAGAGGTTTTTGGGAAGCAGCCAACCTCAAACTTGTCAATCTATAAACCTGGGAAATGCAAACATTAAGACAGCCTGGTAAAACAAAAGGGAGGAAAGTATAATGTCTACAGCCAAAAGAAGGAAAGCAATTCTTGGAGAAGTTACAAAAAAGGAAGGTTGACAGTAAGGATTTTTTAGTGTGTCCCACATTGTCCAAGAAAGAGGAGCCTCAGATTTGGGGCATGAATATTTTATTTGGATTAATATAATCTTATTTTGAAAGGGCCCAACTGATCCTGCTGCTGCAGTTTAATAATAATATTCCATTAAGATCATCTGACCTTCTTTGCCCAGATTCTATGCTCACCAATTTATCAACTGACTTCCTAGTACTCTAATATTGGGAATCGGGGCCCCTCCCAACAGACACAAGGCTCCATTCAGTGTGGCATGTATAATCGTTTAGACAATGCATAAATTGTCATCTAGATTATAAGTCATTCTCTTATGAATCACAGGATCTCAGCATTGGAGGGTACTTCAAAGACATTTAATTAACCATCCATCTGGTGCTGAAATTCCCCGTATAAAATAGCTGGCAAGGAGTCATTCATTTTTCCTTAAGCATCTCAGATAACAGGAAACTCATTACCTCATCACTTCTCTAAACACCTG
This sequence comes from Neofelis nebulosa, assembly GCF_028018385.1. Lineage (NCBI taxonomy): Eukaryota > Metazoa > Chordata > Mammalia > Carnivora > Felidae > Neofelis > Neofelis nebulosa. The sequence goes on along the minus strand of NC_080800.1, from coordinate 81,459,352 downwards.
TGTTAGAAAATTCTGCTTTATATTGAACAAAAATATGTTACTACTTTATGAGACTGACGCTCTGCCCACTGCACCAAGAGGGCCGCTTAAAAATGTGTTACTACTTTAATGCCTTCATTCTTAGGTAGACCTCTTGGGATCCCATACGAAACAAACTAAACCTTCTCCAAAAAGACAAAAAACAAAACCCAAGCAACCAATAAGCTCATGTTCCTGACAAGCCTCTTTTCCAGGACAAATTCCCTAAATCCATTAACACCTCCTAATATAAAATGGTTTCAAATCATTACATCATCCTGGTTAACCTCCTGTGAACGGGCTTCAGTTTCTATTTTAAGGTGTGGTCTTGGGCATGGTCAAGTGCTTTCATAAAATTTGCAAAAGTAAGATATTTTTATCACACATGGTTAAGATAATGGTCTCTTTCAGCTCCTCCTTCCCCTGTCATACTTCCCCTCAAGTCAAGGCACACTGGGGTGGCGATGAGCAGTTCTGGTAGAGCTAAGGTGAGCTTGTGTTGGTGGTATATTTAGTTTGGGTTTAGGAGAATATATATTATGTGGTTCACTGACACTTCCATGTATAGTTAACTGGTTGCTAGCTGTCTTAGTGTAGGAATGGCTTCTAAGAATACGCTTACCACCCACTGTGCTAATTTCACTTAGCATTGTGATGCTGAGTTCCAGGTGTGTTAGATAGCTAATGAAAGTGTTATTTTTTTAAATTTCTTAATGTTTTTATTTATTTTTGAGAGACAGAGAGAGAGACAGAATGTGAGCAGGGGAGGGGCAGAGAGAGAGAAAGACACAGAATCTGAAGAGACTCCAGGCTCTGAGCTGTCAGCACAGAGCCCTACGCGGGGCTTGAACTCACAAGCTGTGAGATCATGAGCCGAAGTTGGACACTTAACCGACTGAGCCACCCAGGCGCCCCTGAAAGTGTTATTTTTATGAGTTTTGTGATATTGAAGAGATATTCAGCTTTTTTAAATGTAAAATGTGCTTTGCATTGAGGAAATTTTAGGGTATGTACATTATACCTCAATAAAGCTGTTAAAAATGTGCTATCACTTCTTTTATTATTTTACATATTTACTTTTGTGCCTAAAGTAAAATAGGAACATATAGCCAGGTACTTATAAAAAGTTACGCCAAATATCATATTTAAGGGTGAAATGTTGAAAAAAACCCTTTGAGGCACATGCACCCCAATCTTTATATGTTTATAGCAGTGCTATTGACACTAGCCAAAGTACAGAAAGAGCCCAAATGTCCATCTACAGACACACACACACACATACACAATGGAGTATTATTTGGCAATTAAAAAGAATGAAATCTTTCCTTTTGCAACTACATGGATGGAACTAGAGGGTATTATGCTAAGCAAAATTAGTCAAAGACAAATATCATATGACTTTACTCATATGTGGAATTTAAGATACAAAATGGATGAATATAAGGGAAGGGAAGCAAAAATAATATAAAAGCAAGGAGGTGGTGGGGCGCCTGGGTGGCTTTGTTGGTTGAGCGTCTGACTTCCGCTCGGGTCATGATCTCATTGTTCATGAGTTTGAGCTCTGTATCTGGCTTTGTGCTGACAGCTTAAAGCCTGGAGCCTGCTTTGGATTCTGTGTCTCTGTCTCTCTCTGCCCCTTCCCTGCTTGTGCTCTGTCTCCTTCTCCTTCAAAAGTAAATAAACATTAAAATTTTTTTTTAAATAAAAAAAATAAAACAAGGAGGGGGGACAAAACATAAGAGACTCTTAAATACAGAGAACATACTGAGAGTTGCTGGAGGGGTTGTGGGTGGGGGATGGGCTAAATGGGTAAGGGGCATTAAGGAAGACACTTTTTGGGATGAGCACTGGGTGTTATGCATAGGGGATGAGTCACTGGAATCTACTCCTGAAATCATTATTTCACTCTGTGCTAATTAACTTGGATGTAAATTAAAAAATAAATGAATAAAAAAAAAGAAAAAATCCCCTTTGAGACTGGGAATTAGATAAGGAGATCGCTATTACTAGCTTTGCTCAATATTGTATTGGAAGTTCTAGTGAGTGCAGCAAGCCAAAAAAAAAAAAAAAAAAAAAGAAATAAAAGATATAAGAATCAGGAAGGTAGAAATAAAATTGTCATTATAACAGAAGTATGACTTAGTTTATAAAAATCCAAAGACTGAATACTAACATATTAGAATTAATCAGCTTGGTATTGCTGGATATAAAATTAATAAGCTTTGTATTGCTGGATATAAAAATCAATATGTAAAAATAAGTTGCCCTTTTATGCAATAGCCACAATTAAAAATTCAAATAAAACAGTATAGTTTACAATCCTATAAAAAATATAAAGTACTGAACAACAAATGTAACAAAAGATGTGCAAAAGGAAGTTGAATCCAAAATTTACATACAAGTACACAAGGTCAAGAATACCTTGAAACATTCTTCAAAAACAAGGTAGGGAAACTTGCCGTATCAAATGTCAAGACTTATTATAAAACCATAGGAATTAAGGCTGTGGTATGGGGTGAACTGAATAGAGTTTAAGAATAAACCCACCTGTATATAGAACTGACATTTTCGATCAGTGAAGAAAGTGTACTTTTCAAAAATGGTGCTGGCACAGTTTTCCATATGGAAGCTCACACTATACATAAAAACATCAACTGCAGATGAAGTCAAAACAATGTGAGAGGCAAAAACATAAAACTTGTAGAGGAAAATGTAAAAGAATATCTCAATGATCTTTGGGTATTAAAGAATTTCTAAAAGAAGACCAAAATGTATAAATTACAAAAGAAAAAACTGATAAATCAGAGTACATTAAAGTTAAGAACTTCTATTTATCAGAAAACACTCTTGAAAGAATAAGATAAGCCATAAATGTAACCAAAGACTAATATCATATTGTAAAGAGAACTCTAAAATCTATAAACTATAGAACAAAAAAACAATAGAAATACAGGCCAAAAACTAGAGTAGGCACTTCTCAAAAAGAAAATCCAAAGTGTCAATAGTTGAAATAAAAGATACTCAACCTCATTAGTAATTGGGGAAATGAAAATTAAAATTGCAACAAAGTAATGTTTTATGCTCACTGGAATCATAAAAATAAAAAAGTCTAATAGTAAAAGTCTAATAAAAATACCAAGTGTTGGAGAGCATGCAAAGGAAGTGGAATGTTCACCCATGCCTCGTTGGATTATACATTAATGTGAGCACTTTGGAAAAAGTTTTGGCATTATGTAGTAAAATTGTACATGTGCAAATCCCAGGATCCAGGAATTCCCCTCCAGGATATATACTCTAGAGTAACTGTACCATATATGTATCATTTCATTAACATTTTTCTATCATCATGCAACACAATATTCAGTAAAAGAAGCAAATCACAGGAACATACATACATACAAACAACTAGGTTCCGTTTATTGAAGAGTTCAAAAACAGGAAACATTAAACAATACAGTATGTTGTTTAGGGATGCATTCAGTTAGTATACCTGTAAAGAGAAATGAGGCAATAATTACCCCAAATTTCAAGGTAGTAGTTATATCTGTTGGGAGAGAGAGAGGAATAAGGGAATTGTAATCAGGGAAGGATACTCAGATGGTTTTAAGATTATGGAAATAAATATTCTATTATTTTAACCTGGGTAGTTAATAAATGAATAAATATTCATTCCTTAAAATTATTCTTTAAAGTACATATATATGTTTTATGCCTGCTTTTGTGTATGATATATTTTACCACTTTAGAAAAGGAAAAAAAATCAGTGTACAGAACTGAACACACAACTCTAGTTAATCCATCATACTAGAAGATCATCACCTCTCTCATTGTGAGTACTCTTTTTTATCTGAACCAAGGTGTACCTTTATATCTCCTAAATTTTCTTTTATTCATTTAGCCACTTGTCGTCCTAGCCAGTCAAGCTGTCCCTAGAGCCAGATTCATCCTCCCAGAGAACATATTAGTGACGTTTCTGAGCTAGCCAGGCTGAGGTCCAAATCGCAGTGGCAGATGTAGCAGCTCTTCTGATTGCCCACCTTAAAGCTTCACATGCTTGCTTCCTGCCCTGCTTCTCCTGAGGTCGTTTATAGCCCTAGCCTTTAGTGAGAAACTTAGCAAATTGTCTTATCAAGGAAAGCAATGCCTCACATTAGGTCATGTTGATAAGATGAGAGAGAATATTCTCACTCCAGAAGATTGCTATTTCCTGAAGGGGGTAAAACCCTGCCAGGGAAAACGCCTGTGGTTCTCATAGGTAGGGCTGGTCTACTGAAGCTGATAACATAGTTCCGTAGGAGGAAGGCAGAACGCATTTATTCATTCCTTGAATCTTTTTGGGTAATTGTGCATCTTTCATATCTTAAAGACTCACATACCCTGAGCTAGACAGAAGACCTAATCCTGAAGAACGTCTCCAGAATCCAAGTTGTTGAATCATCCCTGCTGCCTAGAGAGACTCCAAACCACCTCTTGACAATGGGCAACTGGGTGGTTAACTACTGGTTCTCAGTTTTGTTTCTGGTAAGTGACATTTCACTATTAATTACTCTTAACAGAGGAAGGAGACATTATATTTGTTAACATTTGTAAACTTATTTGAAATGGAAATATTTCATGTCAATATTAGGCCCACTAAGGCCAGGTATCTATTAAAAAGCTCAACTCTAAGAGAACAAATATATGTTTTGTAAAATCTTCTGTGTATGATATATTTCACCATTTTAGAAAAGGGAAAAATTCAACTCCAGAAATTGATTGGTAAAGAGACAAATGATATAGATCACAAGTATTTGAAATTTCAATTTGTTTTCATTTTCCATCTTCTCTTTTTCTCTTCCATCTCACTTCTAACTATTGCCATGCAGCATTCATATCTCTTCATCCTTTCTATACTGCTAACTAACATCAAGATTTCATAAAATCACTGAACGTTTGATATAGAAATATTCTTCAAGATCATGGCCTAGTGCTGTTGATTATAGAAATGTAATGGGAGCCATATATCTAATGTAAAAAATTTCTAGTACCTACATTGAAAGAGGTAAGAAGAAATAGGTGAAATTAATGTGTAGTAATATATTTAGTTTAACCCAATATATCAAAAATATTATCCTTTCAACATGTAATCAATATTGAAAATACTAATAAGATGTGGGTGGGTAGTGCTCTTTTTCTAAAATTAATATGCCTTATATGTTCAGATTATGCTTTCTGTAATAATTAACTGTGTATTTGGGTGTGATGTGGTTTACTTTTCTACCATATTTCTATTTTTATGTATTCCATCTCCTTTGTGTGAATTCATGTATTATAGAAAAATACAAAAGAAATGGGACTATTTACAATGTCATATGGAAAATCTTTTAATAAATATATATAATTAAAATAAAACATATTTGTCTCCACCTTTTCCCCCAAAGCAACAGCAAGACGTATTTTGTTGGATATTTAATTTTTTTAAGTTTATTTATTTTTGAGAGAGAGCACACTCATGAGTGCACAAGGTGGGGGAAGGGCAGAGAGAGAGGGAGAGAGAATCCCAAATAGGCTCCACGCTGTCAGTGCAGAGCCCCAATGCAGGGCTCAATCCCATGAACTGCGATATCATGACCTGAGCCAAGATCAAGAGTTGGATGCTTAATTGACTGAGCCACCACATGCCCCAGATATTTAATTTTTAATGTTTTTTTATAATTTAAAAATGTATAGCTTGCCATACTTGTTATTTTCTTAACCATGATACTACAACTAAATTAGCTTCATCTTTTTTTTTTAGACATTTAGAACTTTATTTTTTTTTTTTTAATATATGAAATTTACTGTCAAATTGGTTTCCATACAACACCCAGTGCTCATCCCAAAAGGTGCCCTCCTCAATACCCATTACCCACCCTGCCCTCCCTCCCACCCCCCCTCAACCCTCAGTTTGTTCTCAGTTTTTAACAGTCTCTTATGCTTTGGCTCTCTCCCACTCTAACCTCTTTTTTTTTTTTCCCTTCCCCTCCCCCATGGGTTTCTGTTACGTTTCTCAGGATCCACATAAGAGTGAAACCATATGGTATCTGTCTTTCTCTGTATGGCTTATTTCACTTAGCATCATACTCTCCAGTTCCATCCACGTTGCTACAAAAGGCCATATTTCATTTTTTCTCATTGCCACATAGTATTCCATTGTGTATATAAACCACAATTTCTTTATCCATTCATCAGTTGATGGACATTTAGGCTCTTTCCATAATTTGGCTATTGTTGAGAGTGCTGCTATAAACATTGGGGTACAAGTGCCCCTATGCATCAGTACTCCTGTATCCCTTGGGTAAATTCCTAGCAGTGCTATTGCTGGGTCATAGGGTAGGTCTATTTTTAATTTTCTGAGGAACCTCCACATGCTTTCCAGAGCGGCTGCACCAATTTGCATTCCCACCAACAGTGCAAGAGGGTTCCCGTTTCTCCACATCCTCTCCAGCATCTATAGTCTCCTGATTTGTTCATTTTGGCCACTCTGACTGGCGTGAGGTGGTATCTGAGTGTGGTTTTGATTTGTATTTCCCTGATAAGGAGCGACGTTGAACATCTTTTCATGTGCCTGTTGGCCATCCGGATGTCTTCTTTAGAGAACTGTCTATTCATGTTTTCTGCCCATTTCTTCACTGGGTTATTTGTTTTTCGGGTGTGGAGTTTGATGAGCTCTTTATAGATTTTGGATACTAGCCCTTTGTCCGATATGTCATTTGCAAATATCTTTTCCCATTTCGTGGGTTGCCTTTTAGTTTTGTTGGTTGTTTCCTTTGCTGTGCAGAAGCTTTTTATCTTCATAAGGTCCCAGTAATTCACTTTTGCTTTTAATTCCCTTGCCTTTGGGGATGTGCCGAGTAAGAGATTGCTACGGCTGAGGTCAGAGAGGTCTTTTCCTGCTTTGTCCTCTAAGGTTTTGATGGTTTCCTGTCTCACATTCAGGTCCTTTATCCATTTTGAGTTTATTTTTGTGAACGGTGTGAGAAAGTGGTCTAGTTTCAACCTTCTGCATGTTGCTGTCCAGTTCTCCCAGCACCATTTGTTAAAGAGACTGTCTTTTTTCCATTGGATGTTCTTTCCTGCTTTGTCAAAGATGAGTTGGCCATACGTTTGTGGGTCTAGTTCTGGGGTTTCTATTCTATTCCATTGGTCTATGTGTCTGTTTTTATTAAATTAGCTTCATCTTAAAATAAAGTTCTGACCTTTTGTAGATGTTTTTAATTTGTTTTAAATAATTTTATTTTTTAATGTTTATTTATTCTGAGAGAGTGCATGCACATGAGTTGGGGAGGGGCAGAGAAAGAGAGGAAGAGTGAGAATCCCAAGCAGACTCTATGCTGTCAGCACAGAGCCTGATGTGGGGCTGGATCTCACAAACCGTGAGATCATGACTTAAGCCGAAATCAAGAGTCAGAGGCTTAACTGATTGGGAACCCCAGGTGCCTCTATTTTAAATAATTTTAAATTATGCTTGACAAAGATGTTCCAATAAACTTTCCACTCAAAAATATTAAAAAAAAGAAAATAGTAATGAGAGCATGTAATGTCATTTGTTTTCACTAAGTTTTTGAAACACAATATGTATTTTATACTTATAGCATATCTAAGTTAGGACTAGCCACATTTCAAATGATCACATATGGGTAGTGTCTACGGCATTGCATTGTGCAGATATAAACCAACTCCATATATCACACAGTGAATTGATTGCAGAGCCATCATTCAAACTCAGCTTCCCAGTGTTTAGGCCAGATGTTCTTGACCACACCACATATGCACAATCCCCTTTTCCTTACACACACACACACATACACACCTATCCCCACCCTCATTTTTCCTTTTCTGAGCCACCCCTGAGCTTGGAACTCCCTGTTCTTTCTCAGTTTCCTAGATCTTCATGTTATCCATCCTTCTGGGGTTATCTCTTTTCTCCTCTTTGGGCCCCCAAGGACTGCCCAGGTGCTCAAGGAAAAAAGGTGTAAAGAGCAATCAGATTCTTTGTTTTGCATTTAACAAAAGGCCAAGTGCCTAAGTGGGCCGGTTACCCTATGCTTTATATTTTCAATGCTCAATGCAGTGTATGTAATTCCTTTTGCACTAGTTTAGGAGACAGGGAGCCCAGGAATTAGCTTCAGTTCTGCTATTAATTGAGTAACCTTGATCAAATTATTTATCCTCTCTAGACTTTAGGTCATCTGTGTGTGGGGGGAGATAAATGAAATGACTAGATACAAATATAAGTCTGTTTCTAGTTCTAAAATCCCCTGCATTTTATATCCCTCCCTTAGTTTTTGCTTAGAGAATTCCACACCCATTGTGGTGACTCACATTTAACTATCTAGCTTTGAATTTCCACCCCCTACCAATCTTGCTGGTAGGCTCAGACTTCTTGCTATCTCTGACATATACTCCTATGCACTATTTTTTTAAATTTTTTTAAATGTTTATTTATTTTTGAGAGAGAGAGAGAATGTGTGAGCAGGGGAGGGGAAGAGAGCAAGGGAGACACAAAATCTGAAGCAGGCTCCAGGCTCCTAGCTGTCAGCACAGAGCCTGATGTGGGGCTTGAACTCACGAACTGTGAAATCATGATGTGAGCCTAAGTTGGATGCTCAACTGACTGAGCCACCGAGGCTACCTTCCTATGAACTGTTTTTTAACATAAAAATTTAATTACTCAGAAAACATTCTTACTCCTCCTTTTGCCAGGTCTTCGACTTCATTATACATTCATAATGGAAGAAATGATAGTGAGGGTGGGAAATGGAATTCCTTACTCTCAAATGTCACTGTATTCTCCTTGTCTACAGTTGGTGATGGTCTGACACAGAGTTCTTTGTGTTTCTCTTGGATCCTGAAATATTTCTGCTCTCTCTAAATAAACTTCTCTCTTCTGTCTTTTGAACTATTGAGGTATCTGTGTCTTTCACCTCTCTTTTTCTATTAGGGTCAATGAATTTCTGAAAGATCCTCAGTTCTGGAAAGGATGTCTAAGCAAAGGATGCAGGTAGAAGTGGATTGGCGAAGCCAGCCTGGTAATGACACAAGTCTGTAGTTAGCATTTGTTGAGCTCCAACTATGCACTAACCATTGTATTAATCACTTCACATGCTTGATTTCACATAAGCCTCACAGCATTGCTGCGAGGTAGATATTGTTACTACCCTCACTTTATAGGAGAAGAAACTGGGGTTCAAAGAAGTTAAATCACATGTCTGTCTAAGATTACAGAACAAGAAAGTGGTGGAACTAGAATTTGAGCCCAAGGAGTTTGTCTCTGATATCACTTTAAATCACTATGCTATGCTGCTAAAGGTGTGTGAACAGTCCAGATCTAGGGACTCTGAATGGGCCATGTCCTAGGCTAACGGCCCTCTACTCATGGGACTGAGATGGTTCTGAGCCATCCCGAGGTCAACAATATATTTTAGGGGCATCCTAATGCCGTAGAGTCCTGCTTGGTTACAAACTAGCACCTCCAAGCTTGGGCTAGGGCCACAATGGTTGATTTCCAAGGCAATGAATGGGGCAGTGGGGTCCAAATTGCCCCTTTTCCCAGTGCAGAGACAGAGCTTGAGATAGACAAAAGCAGTCTTAAGAGCTCAAATGAGTCCAAAGTAATGGTAGGTTAATTTGAAAAGAGACTCACAATCTAAAAACAGGAAAATGTATGTCAGAGTATAATTAAAGAGGCAGGCCCATCTGGAATGGTTTAATCTCTTTCAGATGGGTATTATTATAGATGTTAAATTTATTCTTTGTTTCCTTAGAAATCCATTTATTCACTTATTGCCATCTTTTAGTTGCAATAGTTTGCTCCAGTCCAGAAGTTGGCAAATGTTTCCTGTAAAGGGCTAGGTTGTATATATTTTAGGATTTGCAAGCCATGTGGTCTCTGTCACAGCTACTGAATGCTCCCATTGAATCATGAAAGCAGCCATAAACAATATAAAAATAAGTAGGCATGGCTAAGTTCCAATTCCTCTTTATTTACAGACACTGAAATTAGAATTTCATGTGATTTTCACATCATGAAATATTCTTTTTCTTTTCATTTTCCCAACCATTTAAATGTGTGAAAACAAATAAAAAAGTAAAAACCATTCTTAATTTGTAAGCTTTACAAAGCAAATGGTGAGCTACATTTGGCTTATGGGCCTTGATTTGCTGACCATGGTCATTAGTGTCTAATGCATGTCTTGAAGTACTAACTCTCTCTGAAAGGCAGCTAGATACTAGAGGGATTGTACTCATTTAAAATGAAAACAAACACAAAATAGCCAAAATGGTGACACTATTTCCTATCACTTACCTATTCCTTCCCATACCCAAATTTTACTTTATTCTTTGCTTGTTTTTTTTTTTTTTCCTCTAGGCTACTTGGTTGGGGCTGAATGTTTTCCTGTTCATGCATGCCTTCCTGTCATATGAAAAAGCCGATAAGTATTTTTATACAAGAGAAATCCTGGGGGTGAGTATCATAGTTGTGATATGGGGAATCTCTGCGGGTTTTTTGTTGTTGTTATTTGTGGCCTCAGCTCTTTGAGACCCAATGCCCTGATTTCTTGTAGGTCTAGGGTTACCAGAAAAATACAGGATGCCCAGTTAAATTTGAATTCAAGAAAAATCATTTTTTGGTACAAGTATATACCAAATATTGCACAGGACATATGCATACGAAAAAAATCATTCGTTTTTTTAAAATCTGACATTCAAATTTAACTGGGCATCCTGTATTTTTGTTCACTGAAATCTCAGAGCCCTATTTAGGGCACACTCCCCTGATCCAATAATAAAAACACACAGTAAACAAAACTATTAAGCACTCATTTTCAAACTGGTTTCTACAGAAACTCAAGTGCTCTTATAGGTGTGAAGGGAAAGCTAATCGAGTAGTGCTCCTGCCCCTGCCTCTACTTCAACCAAAGCAACCTTTATCTGTCTTATGGACTCCTGTTTATGGTTTTGGTTTTTTTTTTTTTTTTTTAACATTTATTTATTTTTGAGACAGAGAGAGACAGAGCATGAACGGGGAAGGGTCAGAGAGAGGGAGACACAGAATCTGAAATGGGCTCCAGGCTCTGAGCAGTCAGCACAGAGCCCGATGCAGGGCTCGAACTCACGGACCGCGAGATCGTGACCTGAGCGGAAGTCGGACGCTTAACCGACTGAGCCACCCAGGCGCCCCTGTTTATGGTTTTAAGAAATAGTTTGGTTTAAAACAAGTAAACAGGAGCGCCTGGGTGGCTCAGTAGGTTAAGCATCTGACTTCAATTCAGGTAATGATCTCTCAGTTCCTGAACTCTAGCCACACATGGGGCTCCCTGCTGTCAGCTCAGAGCCCACTTCTGATCCTCCGTCCCACGCTCTCCCCCTCCCCCACTTTTGGCCTCTCAAAAATAAACAAACATTTAAAACATAATAAAATAAGACAAGCAAACAACTTGAAAGCTACCGCTGTGGACTGATCTCAGAGAAAAATACCTAACAAACAAGAGGGATGCTTAGGGAGTCTCTGGGGTGGGTGGTACTGCAGAACTCAAGGCCTGAAGAAAGGCAGGGGGCAGGTGAGAATAACGGGATGGAGAAGGCTATGGAAGTCACAGGTCAAGAATAGAAGAAGTAGGGCACATTGGTGTGGTGGTGACCAGGAAGAAGCAGGGAGGTGAGAATTATTCTTTCACAGGCTCATCAACCTGGCCTTTATCTGATTAGAAAAGCAAATTTGACTGCTAACACTAGTCCGTTTTTCAGTAGGTAAGGGATTTGGTTAAATCACTTTCATCTTGATTAGATCATTAGCTTTCCACAAAGACCCTTCCAATGTACATGCTTAAAGACAGATTGTCATTTTTTTAAAAATCCTTCTTTTCTCTTTCTAACCAAAGGATCCATGTTGAGATCACAACTAATTTGAATGTTTTGTTTGTGACGTATTTCACTCTGCTGTTTTCCATTTTAAATGTTGTTCCTTGATCCTTCTTTGGAAATTATAACTCCAAAGGAAGTGTTAATTTATTTTAAAAATAGCTTTTTGTTAAGAGGATGATGCAATAAATGTGACTAGTTATTAAGAGCTTAATTGCTTTATGACCAAGAAGTCAGCCACAGAAAAATGAATCATGTTGATATCCTGTGGACATTTCATTCACTTCATTTTAAAAAATCCTCTCTATTAAAAAAATTTAATTATAAACAATACTACTTTCAGTGAGATCAAATGATACTGAAGTGTATAAAGTAATATGTGAAAATTGCCCTCCCATCCCATTCCCCAGAGACAACCACTGTTAATAGTGCTGGTGTGCATGTGTGTGTAGACACATTGACATATGCTCACAGATACATCAGACATACATTTTATTTTTGTGGTAGGTACTATTCTTTAAAAAAAAATTTTTTTTAACATTTATATCTTTTTGAGAGACGGAGAGAGGCAGAGTATGAGCAGGGGAGGGGCAGAGAGAGAGGGAGACACAAAATTCAAAGCAGGCTGCAAGCTCCGAGCTGTCAGCACAGAGCCTGACACAGGGCCCGAACTCACAAACCGCGAGATCATGACCTGAGCTGAAGTCAGACGCTCAACCGACTGAGCCACCCAGGCACCCCAATAGGTATTATTCTTATACACTTCTTAATTCCCTGTATCCAGTAAAATTTTCTCTTTTTTGGTTCACCATTCTATGAGTTTTGATAAACACACACAGTAGCAAAGAGGTTTTTGTTTTAACCAGAGCAGGGATTACATTGTAGATATTGGCTGGAAATAGCTTCTTACACATAGTGTATCTCAGATATCTTTCCATGTGAGTATGTAACTAGTGGTGTGCTGGAACTAGCTCATACCAGCTTACAACAGCCAGTTATGTAGATCTCTTCTCAACCCTGTATTTAATTTTGTTCAGTGACATCAAGTTGGTATCATGAAATCTGCCATGGCAGGAGTATTCACATCATGTCAATTGGCAAATGCTGGAAATCAAGACCCCCCACACTTCACCTGAAAGTTAAACATATACCATTGCTACTCCAGTGCCTATAGCTGTCACCCTTTTAAGAACATAGCAGTCCATGGCATTGATGTGCCGTAATTTATTTAATCATTCTGTACTGCATTTCTTAAATTCATGCTTCCTCTAGGAAAATACAGTTATTTGATTCACTATTAAGCAGAGCAAATAAGTAACAGAAGAAGCAGTTTAAATTTATAGTCAATAAGGGGGAGCCTAGGTGGCTCAATCGGTTAAGCATCTGATTTCAGCTTAGGTCATGACCTCATGACCTAAGGCTCGTGAGTTTGAGCCCCGTGTCAGGCTCTGTGCTGACAGCTGGGAGCCTGGAGCCTGCTTCGGATTTGGTGTCTCCTTCTCTCTCTTACCTCCCCCGCTCATTCTCTCTCTCAAAAATAAACATTAAAAAAAATTTATAGTCAATAAGACATTAAGGACAGCAACAGTTGAATTAGAACATCAGGTAGTGCTGATACTGAAAACTGAACATAAATTGGGATATTTCAATGTGCTGTAATGGTAAAAAAAGATTTCCTCTAAAAATAATTTATCCCATACAGATAGCCCCTACAAAATATGGAACTGTGAAATTGTAGTCCTATATTTTCCATTTACTTGCCAATTTTAACTTTAAGAAACCTCTGTGACTCAAATAAGCAAGCTGTGTGAACCAATGTGGAAATGCAAGATCTTTGAGATGAGCAGAGAAAATTTACTCAGAAATGGAGCAGGATGTCTCTCTCAAAAACACTCGGAGTGTGACTCAGCAGAGGGAGAAAACACAGGTCCTATGGAAGAGCCAGAAACAGAAAACAGTGGGGCAGCCCTGTTCACTGCACTGCCTGACATTGTAAGCCATTGTGGACGTTAGGCAGATCTTGATCTGGCTTGATGTCATGTTTCCCTGGGTTTAGGTTGTATGGAAAAATAGTTTTTGTGCTGAAAAAGATTATTAGAAAAAGATAATTAGAAAAACAATTATTACAATTGTTAATTGTAACCCACATTCTGCCTTTCAGCCAGTTGCTGATAGCACACATGTAAGGCTGGCTAAAGTGCAACAAAAATTGCCTGGCTGCTGCTACCACCTCTGCTGCTATTAGGAGATTGTCACACTCCATAGCCTGCAATCCCAAGTATGTGGAGCTGACTCAGAGATGAGTTGCACAGAGTTAAGGAGAGAAGTTGGACTTAACTACCATGGAGTTCAGCATATTCTGTCCAGCTTATACCTAACCAAGCCTCTTTGGGGATAAATACTTCTTTGAAGCACTGATTTCTTATCTCCTTTTCTGGCAGCTCCTGCTGCTGGATCAGATTGAACTTGATGTATGCTTCCGGGCCACCCAAGGAAGTCAGTTTGAAATTCTGTTCTCAGAATTTCTCCCTTCTGAAATCTCTACCCAAGTTTACAATTTTTGCTCTGAGGGGTTCACTAGTTTTACTTAAGCTTTATTCAATGATTAAAGACATTTTAAATATAAATGGTTAAATTTTTTATTGTTTATTTACATGATTATTACATGCTTATAATTACATTAGAAAATACAGAAAAGAAAAAATAGGCACCATCTGTAATTATACCTGTAAATATATAAGCTTTATTTAAAGTGCAAATAAAAATATATACAATCTTCAGGGTGCCTGGGTGGCTTAGTTGGTAAAGCATCCAACTCTTTATCTCAGCTCAGGTCATGATCTCACGGATTTGTGAGATTGGGCCCTGCGATCAGCTCTGTGCTGACAGTGTGGAGCCTGCTTGGGATTCTTTCTCTCCCTGTCTCTCTCTCTGCCCCTCCCCCCGCAAAGAAATAAATATACATTTAAAAATAAATAAATAAATAAATAAATAAACAAACATTAAAAAATATATACACTCTTTGAGATTGTTTTCAAATAACAAACAATACAGTAATAATTGAGTGTATTAGGCAAAAATACTCATTGCAGAGTATTACATTTGTAGAGTGTATTTGTTTTTTTTGATAGACTGTATTTGTTAATGTGAAATAACTAAATCCTGTTCTCTTTTGTATTGTACAAATATTTCCAAACCACTGTCATGAGAATTTCTCAATTCACTATTAAGATCAGCAAATTTTCTGTCATTTGCAAACAGAGAGTCTACACTGATTGTGCTAACTACTGAATAGGAGGTGAGGAAGATGTAGCTCTGTCCATTCCCATGTCTCAGACAAGTGGACTGGGTGCGTGGTCACCTGCTAGATGATGAGATGGAAGCAACTGATGGTCTCTTCTCTCCTCTGCTCCAGTCGGCGTTGGCCTGGGCCCGAGCCTCTGCTCGCTGCCTGAATTTTAACAGCATGCTGATCCTGCTTCCTGTGTGTCGAAATCTGCTGTCCTTCCTGAGGGGCACCTGCTCAGTGAGTCCCAGGCACTCGTAGGTCAATGTTCACATTAAAGACAGGAGATCCTGAACTCCTCAGTAGGACGACCTAATATCAAACCCTTAGGAATGGAAGCCAAGAGTCTCCTTTGGTAGTCAAGGAGGGAGGTAAGGGTGGGTGGGTATAGGTATGCTTTGTTTAAGACATTTTGGTTATGGGTTACTGAATTTTATAAAGCTGCCTGCAGACATCAGACCTTGATCACTTCCCATTTGTAGTTTTGCAGGCATGCTCTGAGAAAGCAACTGGATCACAATCTCACCTTCCACAAACTGGTAGCATATATGATCTGCCTACACACAGGTAACTGAGACAAACCACAAAACTGCAAGGTCGCAGGCATTCAGAGTGTAGTTTCATTTATCTATGCATTTAGACATTCAAAAAGTGTTTATCGAAAACCTGGCACTACTTGCCACACACCATTGTAGGCCTATTTTCATGGAACTTACATTTGATTCTTTTGGTAACAGAATGAGTATAAAAAAATATTGGTTTTCTTTGCAATCAAGATTTATTGGACACCTTCTGTAGACTCGGCATTCTGCTAGACACTATATATAGGATTCTCCTTTTCTAGTAGGGCATGCCTGCCATGATGTTTCTGAGACACTTTTCAATTCCCTTTCATCTTTCCATTTAGCTATTCATATCATTGCACACCTGTTCAACTTTGAACACTACAGCAGAAGCCGATGGGCCACAGATGGATCCCTTGCTTCCATTCTCTCCACCCTATCTCAACAAGAGAGAGATGAAGATTCTTGGATAAATCCTATCCAGTCCCCAAACATGGTGAGCTGACTCAATGGCAAAGCATCTGGAATCTGGTCATGAGTAGGAAGGGGATGGTATGCTTGGTATACATTGTGTCAAGTTGAAATTTCTTCTTTCATAGACAGTGGAGTATGTGACATTTACCAGCATCGCTGGTGTCAGTGGAGTGATCATCACAATAGCTCTGGTTCTCATGGTGACTTCAGCTATGCAGTTTATCCGGAGGAGTTATTTTGAGGTCTTCTGGTATACTCACCATATTTTTATCATCTACTTCATTGGTTTAGGGATTCACGGCATTGGGTAAGGACTTCAAACCTTATGCCCCAGCCCCTGGCCTTGCATAATTCTTTGTTCCAAACTGTCCTTCTTTGTCTGTCTCAGTGGAATTGTCCGAGGTCAAACAGAAGAGAGCCTGAATGAGAGTCATCCACACAAGTGTGCAGAATTTTTAGAGCAGTGGGATGATCATGACTCCCACTGCAAGCATCCCCGATTTGAAGGGCTCCCTGCTGAGGTAAGAAGCCCACGGACAGGGACAGACTCCTGTCAGGAGCTGTTATTGTTATTGTTATTGTTGTTATTATTACTCTTATTATTGTTACCATTATTAGCTCAGCATTGTGCTGGGTCTTCTGGAGGATATATTTTCAAGGTTCCTACCACCAAGGAACTCCAATATCAATGACAACAGGCTAGGGAGTTATCATTAGCAGGGGATCCTAAAGAGAAAGAACTAATGGTTATTGCATGTTGTGAGACCCTCTCCAAAGGTAATAATGATAGCTCACATTATTATTGTTGTTGTTATTATTACTATTACTAAAATGTTTTTTTGTTTATTTATCTATTTATTTAGAGAGCACAGGTGGGGGAGGGGCATAGAGAGAGGGAGATACAGAATCAGAAGCAGGCTCCAGGCTCTGAGCTGTTAGCACAGAGCCTGATGCAGAGCTCAAACCCATGAACTGCGAGATCATGACCTGAGCCGAAGTCGGACCCTTAACCAACTGAACCACCCAGATGCCCTGATAGCTCTATTATTAATAGTGTTTGCCATATGACAGGTTTGCTGTGTAATATGGATTGTCTCATTTATACATAGCAATAATCTATGAGGTAGGTACGTTTTTTGTCTCCATTGTGAGATGATAGGTCTATGATTCAAAGAGATTAAACTGCTAAGCTCCTACAGTAAGTAACTAGTGGAACTGGAATTCAAGCCCAGGCCTTTTAGATTCCAAAGAATGTGCTCACGAACACTGTACTGTACCAAAGATTAGCTGTGAAATCAAGTCAATTTTCTTGAGTGGGGAGAAGCATTCTTTTTTCCAGATTTTTTGAAGTACAATTGGCAAATAAAATTGTATATATTTGAAGTGTACAATGTGATGAATGATACATGCATATTTTGTGAAATGATCACCCTAATGCGATTAATTAACACATCCATCACTTCACGTAGTTACCAATTTTTTGGTAGTGATAATGCTTAAAATCTACTCTTTTAGCACATTTCAAGTATGCTATGAACTATTATCAACTATAGTCACCATGCTTTACATTGGATCCCCAGAGCTGATTCATCTTACGACTGAAGGCACATACTCTTTTACCAACATCTTTCTAACACTCCCCGACCCCCTTCCCCAGACCCTGGTTAACTACCTTCCTAGTGTCTGTTTCTGTGAGTTTAACTTTTTTAAAAAGCATTCTTTTAAAAAAAAATTTAATGTTTATTTTTGAGAGACAGAGGGAGACACAGAGTGATCATGGGAGGTGCAGAGAGGAAGGGAGACACAGAATCTGAAACAAGCTCCAGGCTCTGAGCTGTCAGCACAAAGCCTGATGCAGGGCTAGAACCCACGAACTGTGAGATCATGACCCGAGCTGAAGTTGGACGCTTAACCAACTGAGTCACCCAGGTGCCTCAAGCAGCATTCTTAAAGTCAGCTTTCCTTGGTGTTATAAGTACCTGTTTGGAAATTATTATTAAATAGTGGGCATTCAAGAAACTGGGTTCCAGGGAACTCAAGGTGTGCCTCGGGATAATTATTGTGGATATCGTGGTTTATCTTTGCTTGCTCATAAAATATGTTAGATGGAGGAATAAATGGAAGGGAGAGGTTGACTTGTGGTACCTCAAAGTGCTCTGAGGGTGATTAAAGTCTTTAAATCTTTAAATCAGTTGCAGAAGTAAGAGCAATAGCTCATTCCTCATCTAAAATGGGAATAATGTCTTTAAAAAATCTCCGAAAATTTGCATTTCAAATTAGTAGGAAAAAAAGATATATCATTCAATAATGTTTTGGAGATAATAGGATATCCATCCAGGAAAAAAGCTGAATCTTTATTCCACACTCTACATTAAAATATGAATCACGAATGCATGGATCAAGGATTTAAATGTTAAAGAAAGGAAGGAAATCATAAAAGCATCCTAATACCACATGGGAAATTTTTATCTAATACCGGAGCCCTAAATATTTTAAAAGACCTTGAAGCCAGAAAAGAAAATATAATAAATTTGAATAAATATATATTAAAATTTATTGTGTGTATATATATATATATATATATGTTTCAGTTTTTATTTAAATTCCTCTATAGTTAACATACAGTGTAATATTACTTTCAGGTGTTCAATATAATGATTCAACACTTCCATACATCACCTGGTGATCATCACAAGTGCACTCCTGAATCCCCATCACCTATTTAACCCAGCCCCCACCCACCTCTCCTCTGGTAACCATCAGTTTGCTCTTTATAGTTAAAAGTCTCTTTCTTGGTTTGCCTCTCTCTCTCCTTTTCCCTATGCTCTTTTGTTTTGTTTCTTAAATTCCACATATGAGTGAGATCAAATAGTATTTGTCTTTCTCTGACTTATTTCACTTAGCATAATGCTGTCTATCTAGCTCCATCCATGTCGTTGCAAATGGCAAGATTTAATTCTTTTTTTATGGCTGAGTCACATTCTATTGTATATATACCACTTCTCTTTTATCCATTTATCAGTCGATAGACACTCGGGCTGTTGAAATAATTTGGCTATTGTAGATAATGCTGCTATAAACATCCAGATGCATGTATCCCTTCGAGTCAGTATTTTTGTATCTTTTGGGTAAATAACTAGTAGTGCAATTGCTGGATCGTAGTTCTATTTTTCACTTTTTGAGGCACCTCCACACTGTTTTCCAGAGTGGCTGCACCAATTTGCATTCCCACCAACAGTGCAAGAGGTTTCCCCTTTTTCTGCTTCCTTGCCAACACCTGTTGTGTTGTTAATTTTAGCCATTCTGACTGGTGTAAGGTGACATCTCATTGTAGTTTTGATTTACATTTCCCTGATGATAAGTGATGTTGAGTATCTTTTCATGTGTCTGTCGACCATCTGTGTGTCTTCTTTGGAATAATGTCTATTCATGTCTTCTGCCCATTTTTTTAACTGGATTGTTTTTTGGATGTTGAGTTTTATAAGTTCCTAATATATTTTGGATACTAACTCTTTATTGGATATGTCATTTGCAAATATCTTCTCACATTCTATCGGTTGCCTTTTAATTTTGATGATTGTTTACTTCAGTGTTGAGAAGCTTTTTATTCTGATGTGGTCCCAGCAGTTTATTTTTGCTTTTATTTCCCTTGCCTGAGAAGATAAATCTAGAGAATGTTGTGGGGTGCCTGGGTGACTGTCAGTTAAGCATCCAACTCTCGATTTCAGCTCAGGTCATGATCTCACTGTGAGTTCAAGCCTTGCTTCGGGCTCTGTGCTGACAGTGTGGAGTCTGCCTGGGCTTCTCCCTCTTCTCTCTTCCCCTCCCTCACTCATGCTCTTTCTCTGTCAAAAATAAATAAATAAACTTAAAAAAGAGAAATATTGCTACAGCCAATGTCATACAAATTACTGCCTGTGTTCTCTTCTAGGATTTTTATAGTTTCAGGTCTCACATTTAGGTCTTGAATCCATTTTGAGTTTATTTTTGTGTATGGTATGAGAAAGTGGTCCAGTATCATTCTTTGCATGTTGCTGTCCAATTTTCCCAACACCATTTGTTGAAGGGACTGTCTTTTTCCCATTAGATATTCTTTCCTGCTTTGTTGAAGATTAATTGATGATACAGTTGTGGGTTTATTTCTGGGTTTTTTATTCTCTTCCATTCATGTATGTGTCTATTTTTGTGCCAGTGCCATACTGTTTTGATCACTACAGATTTGTAATATAACTTGAAGTCTGGAATTGTGATACCTCCAGTTTTGTTTTTCTTTTTCCAGACTGCTTTGGCTATTCAGGGTCTTTTGTGGATCCAAACAAATTTTAGTATTGTTTGTTCTAGTTCTATGCAAAATGTTGTTGGTATTTTGGTAAGGATTGCATTAAATCTGTAGATTGCTTTGGGTAGTATGGACATCTTGACAGTATTTGTCTTCCAATCCATGGGCATGGAATTTCTTTCTATTTCTTTGTGTCATCTTCAATTTCTTTAATCAATGCTTTATTGTTTTCAGAGTACAGATCTGTCACATCTTTGGTTAACTTTATTCCTAGGTATTTTATTATTTGGGGGGCAATAGTAAATGGTATTGCTTTTTAAATTTCTCTTTCTGTTGCTTCACTGAAACATTTGTTTTTAAAAGGCTGTATGGTATACCATTTTTGTCAAATTTTTTACATGATCATTTTTAATGATCTTGAGGGCATTATGCAAAGTAAAATAAGTCAGACAGAAAAAGAAAAATACTGTATGATCTCACTTATATGTGGAATTGTACTTTAACAAACCTAGCTCATAAATACAGAGAACAGATTGGTGGGTGCCAGAGGCAGGAGGTGGGCGGTGGGCAAAATGGGTGAAGGTGGTCAAAAGGTACAAACTTCCAGTCATGGGTATGTCAGGTATAGCATGGTGACTATAGTTAATAATACTGTATCGCATATTTGAAAGTTGTTAGGAGAGTAGATGTTAAAACTTCCTAGCACAAGAAAAAATTATTTTGCAATGATGTATGGTGATGGATATTAACTAAACTTATTGTGATAATTTTGCAGTATGTATAAATATTGAATCATGGTGTACAATTGAAACTTATATAATGGCATGTCAATTATGTCTCAATACAAAAAAGTAAATAAAAACTTAAAAAAGTGAGTTTGGTATTGGCAAAAGAAATCTGTGTGATATACCATTTTTGTCATTTTTTTCTTAGTAAATATGGCCATTGCTATGCTCGTATACTTAGTATACACCTTAATTATATCTTTATGCTTCATTTCCCAGAAGTGAAATTTCTGGGTCAAAGAGAAGGAATGCTTTTAAGGCTGTTGGGATGTAGTGCCACTTTGCTTTCTGGGAAGATACTACTAATTTGTCCTCCATTACCTGCACATGTGAATGTGCCCATTTCCCTACATCCCAGTTAATGGTGGGCATTATGGTTTAAAGTTGTTTTTCCCAATCTTAGAGGCTAAAATACTATTTTTAAAATTTTATATATAGAGAGCACATGTGAGCAGGAAAGGGGGGTGGAGAGAGAGAGAGAGAGAGAGAGAGAGAGAGAACCTTAAGCAGGCTGCACACTCAGTGCTTATTACCACAACCCTGGGATCATGACCTGAGATGACATCAAGAGTCAAAGGCTCAACTGACTGAGCCACCCAGGCTCTCTAAAATGCTATTTTGGTTTAATTCGTTTCTCTGATTACTTCTGAGATCGATTTTTTCCATATTGTTATCAGCCATTTCTTAAATATATTTTTTTGTGTTTCCTTTGAAGACATGGGGAATCTTTTCCAAATAAGGAATAATATCAAATTGTATAATACCCACTTTCAAGTTCACCAGCCACATCTCTGCCCCTTTCCTTCCTAGAAATACCTAAGGAAGTTGTTTGCCTGAAACAGCGTAAGAAACCTCATTCCACATAGTTCTGATGTATTGTGCTGAAGATGTTGTGCAAGAAAGGACATGACTTAGCATTGCTAGGAAATATGTTTTTAGCAGCTCATGTACATATGGGGCAACCTGCTACTTTTGAGAGAATCTCAGGGATAGAAAGGCTACTTTAAAAAAATGTAGACAAGATAAAAAGTATATTACTATGTTAGGTGTTTTGAAAACCTGAAAAAAGAGGTGATGGATAAATACCAAGTTTTATATACTGTTACCAATAGTGTCAGTCACTCACTTTCCTTTTTTTGTTAGTTGTTTTGTTTATAATAATCTGCTTCCATGTTGCATCTACTTTCTCTGTTGTTTTTTTCAGATTGGACAAATTGTCCTGGAAGACTGTCTTGGAGTCTTAAAATTAAAATTTATATATAATTTAAGATATATATATATATATATATATATATATATTTATATGTATATGTATATATGTATATGTATAATTATAATGTATATGTATACATATGTGTATACATATATGTATACATATACATTATAATTATACATATAATATATTTTATTTCTGTGCTTTTCTATGCTTCCCAGTGAGACTTGTAAAACTTCAGGAAATGATCTGCTTTATGAGTAACAGATTAGCAAATGAAACCATTGCCAACTTATTCCTTTCCATTTCCATCCTCAAGATTTGATGAAATTAGTGGCTTAATAATGATACACATCAGAAAACTCAATAAATATTACTGAATGAAGTAATATTCAATATTACTGCTACACAAATCCTAAACAAGAGATTAATGTGTAACCTCAACTTTATTCTTTTTCTGTGCAGTCTTGGAAGTGGATACTTGCACCAGGCATTCTTTATATCTTTGAAAGGATTCTCCGATTTTATCGTTCAAAGCAGAAGGTTGTGATTACCAAGGTAATGAATATACACTTTCCCCTAGCTGTGATAAGAGTCTTATTCTTCCTGATTATAGGAGTAGATTGTCATGTTGTCACCCTGAAGGGAATAAAAAAAGAACTGGGGGGCAATATATTTCAGTTCCTCCAGTGTTGGACAAAACTATGGGAAAAAGAGTTTGGCAGAAATCATCAGCATGGGTCTATGTCAGAGGCTGCAAACAGGTGGCCTGAGCCACATCTAGCCCACAGACATATTTTGGCTGGCCCACACACTGATTGTTTAGAAAGTTGAATTGGTTGCTAACATTTAAAAACCTGGATAGAGGCTTTCACAGTAAAATAAAAATGGCATTTCTATCTTCTTCCAAAGAATCAGGCAACCTGGTATTTATTTGTGTGTTTGTTTGTTTGTTTGTTTGTTTATAAAATTTATTTAAATTCATGTTAGTTAACATACAGTGTAGGATTGTTTTCAGGAGTAGAACCCAGTGATTCATCACTTACATATGATACCCAGTGCTCATCACAAGTGCCCTCCTTAATGCCCATCACCCATTTAGCCCATCCCCTCCACCTGCAACCCCTCCAGTATCCCTCATTTGTTCTCTGTATTTAAGAGTCTCTTATAGTTTGCCTCCCTCTCTGCTTTTTAAAAAAAAAATTTAATGTTTATTCATTTTTGAGACAAAGAGAGACAGAGCATGAGCAAGGGAGGGGCAGAGAGAGAGGGAGACACAGAATCTGCAGCAGGCTGCAGGCTCTAAGCTGTCAGCACAGAGCCTGATGCAGAGGTTGAACTCATCAACTGTGAGATCATGACCTGAGCCGAACTCAGATGCTCAACCGGCTGAGCCACCCAGGCACCCACCTCTCTGCTTTTATCTTATTTTTCCTTCCCTTTCCCTACGTGCATCTGTTGTGTTTCTTAAATTCCACATATGAGTGAAATGATCTGATTTTTGTCTTTCTCTGACTGACTTATTTTGCTTAGCATAATACATTCTAGTTCCATTCACATTGTTGCAAATGAAAAAAATTCATTCTCTTTGATATCTGAGCAGTATTCCATTGTATGTGTGTGTGACCATTGTGTATATATACACACACACCACACCTTCTTTATCCATTCATCAGTCAATGTAAATTTGGGCTCTTTCCATAATTTGGCTATTGTTGATAATGCTGCTAGAATCATTGGGGTGCATGTGCCCCTTTGAATCAGCATTTTTGTATCCTTTGGATAAACAGCTAGTAGTGAAGAATCAGGAAACCTGAATATGCTGAGTTGCAGTTCCATAGTGCAACCACTGCCTGGACGAAGTAACTGCTGCCACCTTTAATTTTTTTAATGTTTATTTATTTTTGAGAGTGAGAGAGACAGAATGCAAGCAGGGGAGTGGCAGAGAGAGAAGGAGACACAGAATGTGAAGCAGGCTCCAGGCTTTGAGATGTAAGCACAGAGCCCAACTCAGAACTCAAACTCCTGAACCATGAGATCATGACTGAGCCGAAGTTGGACGCTCAACCGACTGAGCCACCCAGGCCCCCCAACTGCTGCCACCTTTCGAAAGGACTTTCGCTAGCCGTTCACCACTAAGACCTGCCCTCCAGCTTTATTCATTTATTTCATCTGCCTGTCCCTGTCACCATTTGTATTTACTTCCTCTGGCCTGTGTGCTCTATTCTTAGGTTGTCATGCACCCATCCAAAGTTTTAGAATTGCAGATGAGCAAGCATGGCTTCATCATGGAAGTGGGACAGTATATTTTTGTTAATTGTCCTTCAATCTCTTACTTGGAATGGCATCCCTTTACTCTGACCTCTGCTCCAGAGGAAGACTTCTTCTCCATTCATATCAGGGCAGTGGGAGACTGGACAGAAAATCTCATAAGGGCTTTTGAGCAACAGCATTCACCAATTCCCAGGTAGGTCCCCAAGAGCAGCGGAAACCCAGAGCAAGACACAGACAGGCGGAAAAGAGAAAGCAATTCCTTGTTGAACCTTAAGTCTGGTAAGATAGAATATAATTAAAATAAATAGGCACTAAATGAGCAATGGGAATAGCTATATCTCTGGGAGGATGTTTGAGGTTGGGGGTGGAAGTGAGATTTCGCTTGCCCATTGTCTTCTGTCTTCTGTCAGGATTGAGGTGGATGGTCCTTTTGGCACTGTCAGTGAAGATGTTTTCCAGTATGAAGTGGCTGTATTGGTTGGAGCAGGAATTGGGGTCACCCCCTTTGCTTCCATCTTAAAATCTATCTGGTACAAGTTTCGGCACGCAGATCACAACCTTAAAACACAAACGGTAACTCCCTCATACCACTTTGCATCTGGACTGGGCTGGACAGGTCCATTGCTTTCATGGGTTAAACTCTTTACAATTGGTAAGAGAGTAACCATCCCTGGAGCTATGAGAGTGAGTGATCACTTCTCTCTGCCAAGGCATCCACTTTTACAGATTCATCACAAGAATAGGGTTTTCATTTTCAATTTGGAATTTAAAATCACCTTGAAACAAAAATGATGTTGGAAGTCTTTTTCCTTAAAGGATGTTGTAAGAACTCTGAACATTCATGCTTTCTAAAGTGTGCTGCTCTGAAGAAGTGATTTTTCAGGTCACTCTTAGATTTGATCAACAAATACGGAGTATATGCTCATAATCGTGTCACTACAATGTACATCATGAAGGCACTTAGTAAGGCTATGTTCTCTCTTGCTAATTCCAGATCTATTTCTTCTGGATCTGCAGGGAGACAGGTGCCTTTGCCTGGTTCAGTGACCTATTGGCTTCTCTGGAACATGAGATGGAAGAATTAGGCAAAGTGGATTTTCTAAACTACCGTCTCTTTCTCACTGGATGGGACACCAACATTGTGAGTTCAAACAATACCCTAATTCCCAAGTTAGATGCAAGTTAAATGTTAGACAAGGTCATGAATGATGATTGGAAATAATGATTTCTTATAATTTCTTATCCGCCCTCACCCTCACCCCTGAGTTTAGAAGTGGCCCAAACAAAACAAAACAAAAACAAAAGAAAATAAAAGTGGCTAAAGGAAGAAACAGCTATCAGGGCCTGCTTTTTCTAACTTTTATTTCTTTGGCTCCAGGCTGGTCATGCCGCATTAAACTTTGACAAGGCCACTGACATCCTGACAGGTCTGAAACAGAAAACCTCATTTGGGAGACCCATGTGGGACAATGAGTTTTCTACAATAGCTAATGCCCACCCCAAGTAAGTGCATTTTCCTCTAGTTGAGTTTACAGAGTTAGAGTTTAGGAAAGATATTACAGCATGTTGAGCATTTTTGGGAAAAAGATCTCTGGGGCAGAAACTATGTGAATCATTCTCAGATTCTTGCTTAAAACTGAAAAAAATTTCATCTGGGGTTTTAGCCAAATAAGGGTTGTGACCTTGTAATTAGTAAGAAGACATTTGGTTCCCCTGCAAGTCCCCATTCAAACAAGGCAAGGAGACTCAGTTCCAATTAGTTTTATGGAATAAAATGGAAAACTGGGAAAATTCAAATGCATTATTTTTGGGCTTAATAATCCCTACATCAGGGGCGCCTGGGTGGCGCAGTCGGTTAAGCGTCCGACTTCAGCCAGGTCACGATCTCGCGGTCCGTGAGTTCGAGCCCCGCGTCAGGCTCTGGGCTGATGGCTCGGAGCCTGGAGCCTGTTTCCGATTCTGTGTCTCCCTCTCTCTCTGCCCCTCCCCCGTTCATGCTCTGTCTCTCTCTGTCCCAAAAATAAATAAATAAAAAAAATAAAGATACCAAATGCCATTAGTCGTTTAAAAAAAAAAAAAAAAATAATCCCTACATCAAGTAAGAAAAGCTTAGAGTGTATTATCTAGTTAATTGACGACCTGACATCGTCGGTCTTTCTGGAAGAGTTTTGAGACATGCTAGAGCATATAGGAAAACCTGGTGCCATGAAATCAGCCATTCCAATGGGAAAGAAATTAAGCTGATCATTTAGATAAATTCCTGGAACAAGCTGGCAACTAAGGATCAATTCAATTTCACAAACATTACTGGTTACCTTCTATAAGTTCAGCACTCATTATTCTAGAAGGTTTGGAGGTTGAAAGAGAAATAGGATATGGTTCTTGCCCTCAAGGAGCATACATTTTAATAGGAGATGCATACAATCAACCCAAAGCAGAATGATGCACTCCATGAAACAGGTACATAGATATCGAGGGAAGTAAAGTGTATGCCAACATAGGGTGATCACAGCAGGCTTCATGAAGGCAGTGGTGAGAATACTTAGTCACTCTGATTCAGATGATCCTGGGTCCTAATGTTAATTCTGATACTTTCCGTTCCTGGGACCTTGAGCTAGAAAATCCTCTAACCTTCAGACTTCTTATCTATAAAACGGGGGTTATATGAGTAACTCTTCTCACTTGCAGAATTGTTGTAAACATTAAACATATACCTATATGAAAAATGTTCTGTAAACAGGAAAGCAGCATTTAAACAAAAGAGATTATGTTAATTACTGTGTTGAGCTGACCATAGTTGAAGTTGTGAGAATGGATGACATTGCCAGGAGAGAGTGGTGGAGGACAATAGCATTAAGCAATGCTTACATCATGTGGGAATGGAGAAAGATAAGCCGAGAAGAAGTAGGAGAACGTGGAGAAGTGGTGTCACAAAAGCCAAGGGAGGAAATATTAAAGAATTGGAGGTGTGGCAGGGTCCAGGAAATGCTTATTTAACTTAAAGATGATCTAAGCATGTTTATAGACAGAACAGAAACCAGTACATAGAATAAAATAAATATACAAAAATGGGGATGGGACGTGTAGGTGGCTCAGTTGGTTAAGTGTCCAACTCTTGATTTCGGCTCAGGTCATGATCTCATGGTTTGTGGGATCGAATCCCGCATTGGGTTCTGTGCTGACAGCATGAAGCCTGCTTGGGATTCTCTCTCTCCCTCTCTCTGCCCCACCTGCTCATGCTCTCTTTCTCTTTAAAAACAAAGTAAAAAAAAATTTTTAATGTTTATTTATTTTTGAGAGAGAGAGAGAGAGAGAGAAAAGAAGGGAGGGGCAGAGAGAGAGAGAGAGAGAGAGAGAGGGAGAGAGAGAAAGAGAGGAAGACACAGAATCTGAAACAGGCTCCAGGCTCTGAGCTGTTGGCACAGAGCCTGACATGGGGATCGAACCCACAGACCACAAGATCATGACCTGAGCCAAATTTGGATGCTTAACTGACTGAGCCACCCAGGTGACCCTATGATGGTCATAATAAAACATGGGCAATAAGAGTTGATGAGGAAGTGGAAAAATTGTAGGAGAGTTCCTCTCACATTGTTTGTGGGAATGTGAAATGGTGCAGCACTTTGGGAAAACTCTGGCATTTCCTCAAAATATTTAACCTAGAGTTACCAAATGACCCAGCAATTTCACTCCTAAGTATATACCCAGGAGAATGGAAAATAGCTTTTGCTATCCACACAAAAACTTGTACATGAATATATATAGAATAGTGAAAAAGTGGAAATAACCCAAGTATCCATTGACAGATGAATGGATAAACAATATATGGTATATCCACACAATGGAATATTCAGCTATTTTTTAAAAAAAAGTGAAGTACTGGTACATGCTAGGACATGGATGACACTTGAAAACAGCATGTTAAGTGCAAAGAACCAGACCCAAAAGGCTACATATTGTTTGATTCCGTTTATATGAAATGTTCAGAACAGACAAATCTAGAGATAAAAAGTAGATTTGATGGTCGAGGGCTGGGAGGAGGTGGTTGGGAGGAAATGGGGAGTGACTGTTAATGTGTGTGGGCTTTTTTTGGTGGGGGATGATGAAAATGTTCTCGGATTAGATAGTGGTGATGGTTGCACAACTTTGTGGCTATACTAAAAAGCACTAACTGTACACTTTAAAAATGTGAATGTTATGACGTCAATTATATCTCGATGAAGTCAAAAGGAGGGGAGAGGAAGGGATGATAGAAGGAAGGAGAGGGTGAGACCCAGAGCATAATTAGATTATCCTTGGTGAGAAGCTGACCACCTCTTCAGTGTGAGAAATTTTGAAGTGGGGATAAGTGCACAATGGACGACTCTAATAGCAGCTAACACATATGCACTTGCTATGGGCCAGGCATTTTTATAATTGCTTTACAAATGTCTTTCATTTAAATAAACCCCAAAACAACCCTGTGAGATGGGTATTATTTTATACCCATTTTACGGGGGGGGGGGACTGAAACAGAGGTTAAAGAAACTTGCCTAAATTCACACAGCAGGAATAAGTGCCAGAGCTGTTATTTCTATTTATTTTTTTAAGTTTATTTTTTTTAATTTTTTTAAACGTTTTATTTTATTTTTGAGACAGAGACAGAGCATGAACAGGGGAGGAGCAGAGAGAGGGAAACACAGAATCTGAAACAGGCTCCAGGCTCTGAGCTGTCAGCACAGAGCCCGACGCGGGGCTCGAACTCACAGACCGTGAGATCATGACCTGAGCTGAAGTCAGACGCTTAACCGACCAAGCCACCCAGGCGCCCCAAGTTTATTTTGAGAGAGAGCACAAGTGGGGAAGGGGTAGAGAGAGGGAGAGAGAGAATCTCAAGCGGGCTCCGCACTGTCAGAATAGAGCCCGACATGGGGCTAGATCTCATGAACTACAAGATCATGACCTGAGCCAAAATCAAAAGTCGGATGCTGAACTGAGCCACCCAGGTCCCCCATCAGAGCTGTTACGTCAACCGAGAGCTGGGCTCCGGGGTCTAGCACTGAACCTCTACCCTGCATCAGATCTCCTATCTGTTCTCCATAGAATAGGTAAGGATGCATGCAGGCTGAGAGCAACAGAAGGCTGGGAGCACATTTGGGGCTTGCAAGCAGAAAACGTGAGAAAACTACAATGAAGAATGTGAGGGAGTCAACTGAATCCTTATGCAAGTTTGTTGGGAGCAGTAGAGGCCTAGCGGAGGCAGTTTCTCCATCCTCATGAACATAGCAGCTTTTGCTGTATTCTTGCCCTATTGTTCTATTCCTGCAGGTCCGTGGTGGGAGTCTTTTTATGTGGTCCTCAGACTTTGGCAAAGAGCCTGAGCAAATGCTGTCACCAATACTCCAGTCTAGATCCTAGGAAGGTTCAATTCTACTTCAACAAAGAAGATTTCTGAATTATAGGAATGGGGATGGTAATCTGCATTTAGTCTCTCCTCTGAATCTTCAATAACTTACTTGGTCTGGTCAGGTATGAGCAGCCACGTAAGGACAGTAACATGCATGTTAAACTCTCCCCAGCATTCATTTTTTTATTGGATTCAACTTTGATGTCACTGATCTTCATGAGGTCACAATAATTGCAAAGCCCATCCTTCCTTGGGAAAATAACTGAATCCTTCTGGAATGCCATGACTGCAAGGCCTGATAGCAGAGGTGGTTAACAGTTACACAACTTTACCCCAGTTGATATGGTTTACTCTGTTATTCTCTCCCAGGCTTTTGGTATTATTTTCCCCACCCTCTCACCTTCAAAGAAGATTTCTAAAGTAGGGTTTTTTAAATAAAAAATTTATTGAATAATGACAAAACAATAAGCATAAATAATAAAGCAATGAACATAAAATCACCAAGAACCCCATCTCTATATAACACTATGTACATTCTTACTGTTATTTTAAACACGGTCTTATCCAGTGTGACTAGCAATTTATGCTTTGTTTTTGCTTGTGAAATGATTTTCCTCTTAATCTTTCATTACTTTATCTCTTAATGAATGACTCTTTCATTACTTTAGGCTCTCCATTGGGGAAAGAAAATCTTCTAACTATGCTAATTGCAATTGAAATTATATTTTAATTTAAAGCTATATTGTCATTAGCTTGCATTGTTCTGTTGGAAATAACTGCAAAAACTTGAACTCCATTTTAGGGTGACTTAACCGGGGCTCTTTATTACCGTTTTTATTAAGGGGGGTGGTTTAGCAACATTTGGTTAAAAAAAAATAATTTAGAAGTTTGATACCATGTTTTGGCTCTTTCCTATTTATTAAGGAAGCATTCACCTAATGACATAAGCAAAATGTCTTTTCTCCTATCAGAATGCTTTTTATTTCTGCCATCCACCCAGCTCTGGGATGTTAGTAGTCACAGTGAATCAGTAGAAGCGAAGACTGGGGCCCTTACAAGAGGCCCACACTTCATTACCCTAAAAGACAATTCAACTCAGATTTGTAAGAATGTTCCTACTAAATCAGCATTATAGCACCTATTTCTCTACCATTAAGTGTCCAAAAATGAATAAATGGTCATTTCTAAGTACCCAGAAAATTTTATGACTTAAAGGATAAGATCCGTTTTCAGTAGTCTGAACAAAATAAAGGCTATCATGGGCTCATGATAGCTAATTGTGTTTCATTTATTAATTGGACATCAGGAAAAACTAGTAATGGGTATTTCCATACCCATTGAATTGAGTGGGATACCCCTACTATTGACTTCCTGGATTTCAGCTATCTAAATTAAACTTAGTAATGATTTAGGAAAATGCACAATGGAACCTTGGTGATGTGGTTCCTCTTAGACAACTGCTGACCATATGATAATTTGATCTCCATTGACTTTGATTTGGAATCTTAGTGTTCCTTGAAACTTATGAGTCCCTAATGAGAAAGGCTTCACTCTTGATTTCAATGTCTAAATATATTGACTCTTCAAGATATGATTGCTGCTAAAATCAACACAATAAGGCCTAGAATATTCATGGAAGTAGGCAGAAAAGGTAATGATAATAATCCTATGTATAATCAACATCCAAGCCCAAATTGGGGATGAGCAGGATACCTAGAAATCTCCTTAGCTGTTTTGAGCAAGTTTTTTCTTCCTAAGTTGTAATATGAAATATTTTATTCAGCAAACTTTTGTTGTAGTAAATGTTTACACATCAGAGTAGAAAATCCCTTAATTTCAGTGTCTTTCATAAAGTTGATTATCATTGCATTCTTTTGCTTGACGTGTAAGCAATATGCTATTACATTCTCTAAGCCTATGGCAGGCTTTTAATTCACTTAACCATAATCCTAACCCAGGGGGTAGGATTCTGAGAATATAAATAGGCTCAAAGAGTAGTTCCAGTGGAACTTTACTAATTATTAAGGCATCTCTTAACCTCTTGAGGTTGGCCTGATGGAGAGAAATCATGTTCCTCCTTAATGCCACTATGAGAGAGAGAATGCTAGGCTGGAAGAGCCATAGGTTAGAACTAGTGGCACTAATTATGGTCACGTCTATCTGCAAGGAAGCAGGCAGGGGCAGGCCTAATGGGCAATCTGACTACTTATGCTCTACATTTGGTCCTCTTAAAATAAATGAGAAGAATGTAAAAGTTTCAGGGTTTTCTATGTTTTAATTTCCCAGAATAAATTTGGTTATAGAGGAAGACTGTAGGTTAGTGATTATCTAGAAGGTAGAATGAATGTATCTTGTTCATTTGATTTCTATTTAGTTTTTATTTCATCTCGAACATGTGAAAAATTAGTGGCTTTTTTAACTTTCAAGGTTGACTACTGAGACTGAAGAGTTTTAGGACAGGTAAATGTCAACAGTCTCTTGTGTTGCTGACACACTTGAACCAGTGCCAATACAACATTTTATCTTAATTCTGAACTATGCATGTGAATAAACCTGCTATTAAACAAAAGTACATTCTGATAATTGGATTTTTCTACACTAAATACACTGCTCTGCTAGGCTCTTTGCTTTGTTGTCCTTCTGGCCATTTTACAGCTCTAAGCATGGGCTATTTTCTCCCAGTAAACTCAGAAGTTCTAGCAAGTTCTCAAAGGGCAAATTGCATTATTTCTGCTGGAAGCAAACAAAGCAAAAACTAAGTTCTAGAAAACACTGCTTCTGAGAAATTCTCGAATATCATCAAGAAGAATAAGTGGTTAACTTAAAGGAAAAACAGAGCTATGGCAATATAACATTAAAGTACAATACTGCGGTAAGGGTTGAAAACACATCTAAGGTTTCACCCTTGGTGTACAGCTTTTTAAAAGCAAAAAGGTCGTGTGTATCAATCTGCAGTATACTAAAATTGTGTTCAAAGTTTATTTCAAGTCACATAAAATATACAAACTAAGACAATAGAATGAACTGATTTTGTTCTGAGAGAAGGTGATGGGAATCCTCCACCTGGCACCAATTTGAGTCATTCAAGGGTTAGGATGCAGAAGTCATCTATTTGCAACATTTCAACAAAGTTATGGAATTAATTTCCAGATTTGTTGCCAGGTATTTTTGAAAACCTGTAAGAAAAAGTTGGGAGAAAGCCATTAGAAATGGAGAAAAAGTTCTCTTCCCCAAACATCAGGAAAAAAATTTTAAAGTAAGGAAGGGAGGGAGGCTATGCAAAAAGGCAAATCACCAGGGACAGATTCCTAAGGTGTCTACCTCCAGGATCCCCAAAGTAATCACCCGACAGCAGGGTTTCTCAACCTCAGCAATATTGACATTTGGAGACAGGTAAGTCTTTGTTATGGGGTGGGGGTAGATCCTGTGGTTATAGGATGTTCAGAAGCATCTCTGGTCTCTACCCACTGAATGCCAGTAGTACACTATCCCCTAAAGTTCTGACAACCAAGAATGTCTCCAGACATTTCCAAATTTCCTATATGGAGCAAAACTGCCTCTGGATGAGAACCACTGATCACACACAAATAATATGTCTAAAAAATAGTGAAAACTGAGTAAGGTCTGTACTCAACAGAAATGTACCAATGTCAATTTCTTAGTTTTGTATTACAAACCAAAAAGGCACTGCACAACAGCTTCTCAAGATGTTATCCTTGGGGGAAGTTTAAGGATGGGTACATGAGGCTCTTTGTACTATTCTTCCAACCTTCTGTGAATTTATATTAATTATTTCAAAATAGAAACAAACAAAAACCCTTGCCCTGTGGTTTGTGTGCACGGCCTGGGAATAGCTTATGAGCAAGAATACATAATGAAAGAACTTTCAGAAATATTTCTACCTCTATTATCCAAAAAGAGTAATTTCTCCATGTTGTGGGGCATGCCTTCTCTGACATAAATAAATTAGAAAAAGTAAAAGAGAGGAATAGTTTTTAATCTATTACTCTAAATATAATAGCCTATTCTTTTACTAAAAAATGCCTCAGGTATCTGGACTAAAAAGTTAAAGTCTAGCTAGCCATCCATCTAGGGCAGCTTCTCATTACACTTTAGTCATTTAAAGTCTAAATACAGGGGCGCCTGGGTGGCTCAGTTGGTTAAAGCGTCCGACTTCGGCTCAGGTCATGATCTCATGGTTTGCGAGTTCGAGCCCCACGTCAGGCTCTGTGCTGACAGCTCAGGGCCTGGAGACTGCTTCAGATTCTGTGTCTCCCTCTCTCTCTCCGCCTTTCCCCTGCTCACACTCTATCTCTCAAAACTAAATATTAAAAAAAAATTTAAAGTCTAAATACAGATATGACGCATATTTCTGGTTTGGATGTTTTAATGACATTACAAATATGGATTAAAACACAACATATTTAGTAAAGACTGCTAAATGGTGTAAATGAGTTCGCTATTATAATATTTTTTAACATTTATTTATTTTTGAGAGACAGAGCATGAGTGGGGGAGGGGCAGAGAGAGAGAAGGAGACACAGAATCTGAAGCAGGCTGTAGGCTCTGAGCAACCTGTCAGCACACAGCCTGAAGCGGGGCTCGAACCCACAAACTGTGAAATCATGACCTGAGCCCAAGTCAGATGCTCAACCGACTGACCCACCCAGGCACCCCTCACTATTATATTATAATATGTGGATGGGAATTATAATACAGATGGGGTAGAAAGTAGAAATTCACGATGTGATATTCCAGCCAATATTGGGACAATGTGAATTTTAAACTGTTTTTAGAAAACAATTATTTACAAAATACAAGGTGTTGGGGAAAAAGGTTTTTAAAAGTAACTCAAATACATAGAATCAGGTTAGGTCACGTGATTATGATCCCTTTTACATGACTGATAAGCAAGAAAAATAAAGGGCAGAGGTGTACCGCAGCCTCTAAAATGTAAAGGGACTGATGGTGATGGTGCTCTATCAGTTTAACCTCAACACAGTCAATATTAAATAAATACCGGAAACTAAAATATTTATACATCTTATTGAAATGCTTTGCATTTTCTCCATTTTGATGGAGAATATGTGGAATAAAATAACTGATTCTGGAAGGATACCCACCAAACTATATTTAGAGGTTGCTCGGGGAATGAGATTGAGGAAGCAGAGCTTCCTACCCTGACCTTTCTACGTTTCTGTGTTTGATTAACTTTGTAAAAGTGATCACATGTTACTTCTGCCATTAGGAAAGAAAGGTTAAAAAAAAAAGCTTACAACCAACTCAACAACTGAACAAATACCGTGCTGCCTTCTGCTATCTTCATAGGAGCTGATCTAATCTAATGAAGGGTAAAGAGTGTAGCCAAGAGGACTGCAGTCCTCGGACAGTCTTGAGATCAGGAGAGTGTTGTTGGTTAAGGTTGAAAGCATCTAATACCCCAAATGCACAAGGAGCTTGTCCAACTTAGGTTAAGTTGGCCCACCTTTCAAGGTGCTCCAGTGGATTTCTGTATTTGTTCCTTTAAGATCAGGATACTCTGCCTCTGCTCAGGAGGCAGCATGGCGATCTGGTCTGCAGTCAGTTGAAGAACCTGCATGATCAAAGCAGCCTGTGAAGAGGAAAAAAAAAAAGGGAGTGAGTTTTCATGATGGCAGTCATAAAAACAACACCAGCTTCTGTCTAAAAAGGAAGGATATTTCACGCCTAGAATACTGTACACAAAAAACACCCAAACCAAGTTAAAAACCCAGCTGGTGAGAAAAGGCACAATGAAAAGCTCAAGTACAATAATACCCAAGATTAGAAGACTCGAATCAGACACCTGCATGAACCCAAAGTTCTTGCAGACTAACACGTTATCTGTGAGCCTTGGGAAGTCTTTAGTTTTTGATCCCATTTTGAAAGTCTCTCTTTTTTACAAGTTTTAGTCTTTCCATCAGACATGAGCTCCCCACAATGGTCAAATATAGAAACAGAAAGACATACTCATGGGGGATTTGCTATTGTTTTTAGGGATAAAATACAAAGAGGTGGGGAAAAAAGAGACTTGGATTTTCAGGTCAAGCTGGCCTACAAAAAAAAAAAAAACCAAAAACAGTTATGGCAGATGAGTCTGATATGTAAGATAAGCTGCCATTTGAGTCTGAAATGTAAGATAAGCCACCATTTATATACATCCACTAAAGAATTTTAAGACCAGGCCCATAGGGGCACCTGGATGGCTCAGTCAGATGGGCGCCTGACTTTGGCTCAGGTCATGATCCTGCAGTTTGTGGGTTTGAGCCCTGTGTGGGGCTCTGTGCTGACAGCTCAGCCTGAAGCATGCTTCGGATTCTGCATCTTCCGCTCTCTTTGTCCCTCCCTGCTCATGCTCTCTCTCAGGAATAAAACAAAACATTAAAAAAGAAAAGATATTTAAGACCAGGCTGATAAATTTTCAGATAGCAAGATCATAAAAAAAGTTATAGGAGTAAACCATTGCTTCCAAAGGAACTCCGGAGACCTAGGGCATTCACATAGTAATTGAAAAGCAGAATCCTGGGGCACCTGCGTGGCTTAGTCAGTTGAGCGTCCAACTTCGGCTCAGGTAATGATCTCACAGTTTGTGGGTTTGAGCCCCGTGTCACGCTCTGTGCTGACAGCTCAGAGCCTGGAGCCTGCTTTGGATTCTGTGTTTCCCTCTTTCTCTGCCCCTCCCCTATTCATGCTCGCTTGCTCTCAAAACTAAATAAACATTAAAAAAATTTATGGGAATGCAAACTGGTGCAGCCACTCTGGTAAACAGTATGGAGGTTCCTCAAAAAATTAAAAATAGAACTACCCTACAACCCAGCAATTGCACTACTAGGTATATATCCAAGGGATGGATACAGGTATGCTGTTTCAAAGGGGCACATGCACCCCAATGTTTATAGCAGCACTATCAACAATAGCCAAAGTATGGAAAAAGCCCAAATGTCCATCGATGGATGAATGGATAAAGAAGATGTGGTATATATACACAATGGAGTATTACTTGGCATTCAAAAAGAATGAAATCTTGCCATTTGCAACTACGTGGATGGAACTAGAGGGTAGTATGCTAAACGAAATTAGTCAGAGAAAGACAAATATATGACTTCACTCATTTGAGGACTTTAAGATGCAAAACAGATGAACATTAGGGAAGGGAAGCAAAAATAATATGAAAAACAGGGAAGGGGACAAAACATAAGAGACTCTTAAATATGGAGAACAAACAAGGATTAAGGAACCTACTCCTGAAACCATTGTTGCACTATATGCTAACTAACTTGGATGTAAATTAAAAAAAAAAAATTTAGGGGCACCTGGGTGGCTCAGTTGGTTAAGTGTCCAACTTCGGCCCAGGTCATGATATCGCAGTTCTTCAGTGCAAGCCCCGCATTGGTCTCTGTGCTGACGGCTCAGAGCCTGCAGCCTGCTTTGGATTCTGTGTCTCCCTCTCTCTCTGTCCCTCCCCCGCTTGTTCTCTCTTGCTCTCCCCCTCTCTCTCTCCCAAAAATAAATAAAAATTAAAAAAGAAAAAAGAAAAGCAGAATCCAAGAGAAGTGTGCCGCTGGAGGCAGTGTTGCTTACCTTCTCATGGTCCTGTGGGGTGACCTGGTTCTGGCCAGGACTAAAGCCCCCAGGCTGACCTCCACCCTGAATGTTTGCTCCTTGCATGCCTGCTCCCTGCAAAACTGGGACCTATATGCATAAAGAGAGATGAGGAGAGATGTTTCAGAACTTCTCATATAGGTATTCAGGATCCAATAATAATGTGAAAAACATGATCTGATTATGGATATGAGTAAAAAAACAAAAAAAGCAAATTAATGATTCTGAAGATCATTTCCTACTGTTAGCAATGGCAGAAGGCAGGGTTTAGCCAGAGATCAACTAGCAACTTAGACACATTTGCTTACAACAGCTCAGCATCATCAACAAATATAACACTGAACAATCAGATACCATCAAATCAAGCAAAATCCAGCTGCATAAGCACAGAGAAAACTGACAGCATCCTAGAAACTAGTGCTCAGTGGAAACAGAAATGAAAGCCAGCAGATTCTAGAAATAATGTACGCTGGTTCACTGGGGAAGCTACATTCACAGGGATACCGCCTACCTCTAGTTCAATCAGACATAGGCAGTTTGTTCCAAAGGGCCCTATCCCACAAGTAAGGCAGAGACGATCATAATGGCAGAGGCAGAAAGGAGATGGGAAGGCCTCTGGGGAAAAGACTGTTATTAGCCCAACATTTGCTTTTTATAACTTCCCAGAGAGAATATGCAGCAGATACTTTCTGCTAAATTACAGACCAAGAAATATCACTGACCCAAGTTAAAAGAACAAAATGCAGTTATATCACTTATTTAAGATCTTCGGTGACTTCAATCTTTGGGAAGACTACCATACCCCAAGGAAAAGGCCTCAGAGCACCTAGAATCACTGTTTAAGTTCCCTCTGCTATTATGTTCACACTCAGGCATTCACCCAGAGTTGAGGTACTCTTATTAAACACAAATTGTTAACTTGTTACCTGCTTCTCCAGAAAATTAGAAGCATCAAAACTCAAAAAGAAATGTGATAAACCGTTAGGAGCAGATACAAGGACAGCAATGTGAAGAGCCAGGTGACAAACTGACAGCGGAGGAGACCAGAAACCAAACAGGAGGTAACTGTGTTTTCTGTTACAGCATATAAAGTAATGGGTACATGTAATGATGACCTTGAGTAATCAAAAAATGGTGAAAATTGTTTTTCCTATCTTGTTTAAGAAGGGAAGGAAGCATAATACACTTCATTATCACTTTCTGTTCTTCTTGAAAAACATTTTTTTTAATGCTTATTTATTTTTCGAGAGAGATTGACAGAGTGTGAGCAGGGGAGGGGCAGAGAGAGAGAGGCACAGAATCTGAAGCAGGCTTGAGGCTCGAGGCTCCGAGCCATCAGCACAGAGCCTGACATGGGGCTCGAACCCACGAACCGCGAGATCATGACCTGAGCCGAAGTCAGACGCTCAACCAACTGAGCCACCCAGGCGCCCCTATCACTTTCTGTTATCAATACTGAATCCAGAGACCAGTCTGAACTTTAATGTTGTGCTACAGATCTGAAATATCTGTGAGGATAACATTTTTTACATTTTAGTCAATACTAATTTGAAGTATTATAACATGACCTAACCATTCAATAATGGCCAGTTCAAGTTTCCAGGAGTGCCTGTTCGAGGCAGATAAGTCACAATATAGGTGACTACACAACCAGGTTTGCCTAAGATAGTCCTAGTTTATGCTTTTGCCCTAGGCACAAGGACAGTGAAAGAAAGGAAAAATATATACGTTTTTTTAACAATGCATATTTTCTAACAGTCTTCTTTGTTAGAAAGATGTAACAAAAATTGAACAAAAGCAGTTATCTGTAGGAGATGGGGGTCACAAGGGAGATGGATACAGTGGACAAAGCAAGGTTCTCACTGTATATCTTTTATGTATGAATAAACATACTACTTTAAACAATTTAAAAAAAGGTTTGAAGATAAAATTTGTTTGTTTTCCCCTCAGATCTAATAGGCTTTATACAATCTACTAATTAAAATTATATAAACCTAACACTACAGAGTAATGAGTTCAAGCGCTAGCAGAGATGAAAGAGCAAGACTTTCTCCAGAAACAGTCTTCCAACCATTATTTTCAATGAAAATATTGACAGAATTATCTAAGCACATCATGTAATTGTTGTCAGTTTTCCCAGCTAGGATGCAAGCTCCAAGGGGGCAGGGACTTTGTTTTGTTCACACTGCTATATCCCCAGTACCTAAAGCTGTCTCTGCTACACAGGAGGTGCTCAATAAATATTTGTTGAATGACTGAATAAATGCATAAAAACCATTTTTGTTATGAGGCTACTGACCATAGAGGGCAGAATAAACAACAAGGCCCACACACACACATTTTTTAAAAAGCATAACTTGAAAGAAAAAAAATAGAGAACGGTTTTATTTCACACATACCAGAAAATGACATATTCGTATTTCCTATTAAAGAGGGGGAGGCAGACATACAGACATGTATGTCTACACACATACATAACATGCAGATAACAGGACAGAGTGGTACAGTGGAAAAAAACAGTGGGTTCTATTCCTTACTCTGTTACTTTTTAGTTGTGTGAATTTGGACAAGTAACCTGAATTCTTGGATCTCAATTTCCAAATCTATAAAACAAGAGAAATGGATGGCTGACATGTTCAATTCCAGCTGACTCTCTCCCCCTACCTCTTTCTCTT
The DNA here is from genome assembly GCF_028018385.1 of Neofelis nebulosa. NCBI lineage: Eukaryota > Metazoa > Chordata > Mammalia > Carnivora > Felidae > Neofelis > Neofelis nebulosa. Next base: position 81,418,896 of record NC_080800.1, on the reverse strand, counting down.
TCTCTTTCTCTCTCTCTCTCTCTCTCTCTCTCTCTCTCTCTCTCTCACACACACACACACACACACACACACACACACACACACGAGAGCAAGACACATAAACATATGGAAGAGGGAAGAGAGCCAGAAGTACATAGAGGAAGGAGGAAGACAAATGGAGAAAGGAAGACGGAGGGGCTAGAGGGAGATGAAGGTGCTAGCACCTAAAAACTCAGGGAAGCCACATGTATACCACCATCTCCCCACAACCAACTGTGTTGAAAGGGAGGAGATGACAACACATAGACAATCATAGATCACTGCATACACAGAGCTGGAAAGAGCCAAACAAGAAGAGATAAGAATTCAGTTCCACAGGTTTTAAGGTAAGCATTAGTAAATTGCCTTTGATACTCCACTGTTCACTTAGGCTGTTTGATGAAAGTAAATTAAAATAGGTTTCTGCAAAACTAAGATTACCTGAATTGATTACCTATAGCTGTTCATATGCTCTAACGCAGTTCTTATGGTTGTACATTAGAATCATTTGGAGGAGGTTTTTCAAATTATCCATGCCTAGATTCTAGTGAGACACACTCTGTCTCCTAAATTTGCAGGGACTCTGGTCTGAATGGAAGAGCTCCTTAAATTGTGGGACAAGGTTGCCACAATCCTGGTGCCTAGCAAATAACCACCTTAAGGGACACAGAAACTAAAAGAAGGGAGATTCTAATCTTCCTGTTTTAACAAACTGAGAAATAGCCTAAATCAGAAAGCAGTAACAGGCTTAATTATCAATTCCTGAATAGATTAAGATTTCACATAGAAGTAAGAAGTGAGTGTTGCACATACCTGTCTGGATCCCTGGGGGCCAACTGCCCCCATGTTAATTGGACTGGGACCTTGGATTCCACTAGGTATAGGACCTCTAGGACCAGGGACTGGGCCCCTTGTATCCATACTTCTGGCTTCTATCCCTCTGACTTCCATTGCACGGGCCTCCATCGCACGGGCCTCCATCGCTCGGGCCTCCATCGCTCGGGCTTCCATAGCACGGGCCTCCAATCCTCTGGCATCTAATCCTCTAGCCTCCATGGCTCGTGCCTCCATTCCTCGTGCATCTATGCCTCGGGGATCTCTTCCGCCTATAAAGAAAGTTGTAAGAAAAACTACTGTGTAGCTACTTATCCTTACTGCAAAAAAACCCAACAATCAAAGAAGAAATCTATTGCTCTAGTCACATCTCCCCCACAACTATATCTGACCCTTGAACAGTGTGAGGACTGAAGCACTCCCCTAAAACTTAACTACTAATAGCTTACTGTTGACTGGAAGCCTTACCAAAAACATAAACTGTTGATTGACACATATTTTGTATATTATGTGTATTATGTTCTGCATTCTTGCAATAAAGTAAGCTAGAGAAAAGAAAATGTTATTAATTAAATCTTAAGGAAACTAGCACTGTACTATATTTACCAAAAAAAAAAAAATCATGTATAAGTGGACCTGTGCAGTTCAAACGTGTTGTTCAAGTGCACATGATACTACATTCTCCTTCCCAATTTCGTAGATTTGCAGATAAACCTTAAAAATGTTTTTCAACCCCATTGCCCTACCTTCTTTATACCAGCTTAGGGCCTAAGATAGCTGGGTTTATTATCAGCCCGCAACTACCAGTCAGCCTTGTGATGTGGTCTCCCCCTTACCTCTGCCATCCAACGGTGGACCCCTCTGATCTAGCATGGGTCCTCTTGGCTCCGCCATTAGAGGTCTGGGCTCAGCTAATGGCCCTCCCCTCATTTCATGTGGGGGTGGGCCACGGCTGTCATGACCAGGGACATGGTGCATGGGTGGACCCTGATGAGGTGGTCCCAGATAACCTCTAGAGATGGAGGAAAATGTTGTATTTTAAAACAGAACAAAACAACAACCAAAACTATTAACCAGAAGATCAGTAAGTAAAAAATCAAAGAACTGATGCAAACATCAGTCTACGAATTCTAAGAGAATTAACACCAAACAGGTCAAAAAAAGCGCTAGTGAGATGTAAATCCACGCATTCTAGAATTTCACATTTGGTCAGGGTGCTCATAATTGAGGAGGTAAGATATCCACTGTACAGAATGAGTATGTAGTACAGTGCTTAAAAACATGGGTTACTGTATGGGTTCAAATCCAGGCTTTATCACACATTAGTTGTGTGATCTTGGGCACATTTACTTAACTTCTCTATAGCTTCGTTTCTTCCTCTGTAAAATATGATTGGTATATTAGTATCAATCTCACAGGGTGGTTGTGTAGACTTAATGAGATGATCTAAGTAAAGTACTCACAGCAGAGTCAGAGGCATAATCCCCATTAGCATCAATCATCATTCTTATTATCATTACTGCTATTATTAATATCATTACTACCATTATGCAAAAAAAGTTTTTCCTGTTCAGATACATATGCCAGAATTTCTAATTTGTAAAGATGGAGTAGCCATGGTTCAATCAAAATGACATACTCAACTATATGGTTCTGTCCAAGGAGAAGTGCTTAGTCTTGGACAGTGGCTATGAATACTTATCTTCTGAGATAGACAAATAGGTACCACTGGTACAGAAAGACTATGTTCTCAAACCAAGGGAAAATTCTGATTCCTCGTCTTTTCCTTCTTTTTAAAAATGTTTTTAATGTTTATTTATTTTTGAGAGAGAGAGAGCTCAAGTGTGGGAGGGGCCTAGAGAGAGGGAGACACAGAATCCAAAGCAGGCTCCAGGCTCTGAGCTGTCAGCACAGAGCCAGACGAGGGGCTCGAACTCATGAGCCATGAAATCATTACCTGAGCCGAAGTCAGACACTTAACCGACTGAGCCACCCAGATGCCCCATCCAATCTTTTCCTTCTGTTAGTGCTTACCTAGGCTCTACCTCTCCAGTTACAGAAAGTAAAGTGCCTCCACGTGGATCATTTGGAGCATCTCCTAGTAGACCTCGAGGAGTTGGGACGTTGGCAGGCAAGGGACCACGCTGCATAGCTGCTCTGGGGTCCTGCATTGGCACTGACAGGAAAACAAACAGGGAGTTACTGTTGTGAAGGACACATAAGGAAAACAAGAAATGACTCTATATAACCACTGACAACATAATTCAGACACCTGAGAGTGGGTGAAACCTCACCACAGCAGACTCCTCTTGCAGCTCAAGAACAGAAGCAGGGTGTAGGCAGAATCTGTGCCATGTCAGAGGTATGGATGGAATTATATAAAGAGCAAAGTGGGAAGCAACCTGCCAAGGACTAGCACTGCAACCTGAAGAAATTTATGCTCCTGGTTCTCCTTATAATCAACCTTAGTTCAAGGACCAGAGTCACAAAAGAGAGGTAGGGTCTTGGCATTATGTGAACACTGCCATGGCTCTGCAAGAACCTGCTGTCTCCTTACAGACTGCTATTCCATCCAAGCCTCCTGACACCAGTAGGGAGGGAGTACAGCCTCGGACAGATGCCCATATCATCCATGTTCTCTGCCCTGTGTGAAGAGGTCAATCTTAGGCTTGTGGCCCCAACAGGAAAAAAATTTAAAAACAAAAACCCAAAACACTACCCTTTTGGGTTCCGAACGTGAGGATGACTGCCAAGCAGCCCTTGTCCTCTCAACGTCCCACCCTGAACACCACAAACAAAAGGAAACCCGCAGATACAATGGGTACCTTGAACTCGCTCAATTGATGCAGGCCCGGCGGGTCCCACGGGCGAGTGCTGTAGGGTTCCTAGGTGAGCAGTAAGTTCAAAAGGAGAAAGAGCAGACACTTGAAACAGTTTGCACATGTGCACACACACAGAGAAACATACACATACAGACACTGGAGATTTATACACGTAAGTTACAAAGCCAAGGAGCCTGCCCCAGGCTACAAAATGTTCCTGAACTATATTAGCTTCTTTGGGATCTGAAATTGTTCCGCTGTGATGAGACTGCCTCCTAAATTGAAACCTGTCAGCCAATGATTTTACTCAGCCACTTTCGATTTTCGCCTCTGCTACTACAAGTCCACCTAAATCTCCTTGCATCACTACAAAAAAAAAAGGAAACAAAATAAAAAAAAGGATGGTTCTGAACTTCTAGTTAGGCAAAGAACATAAACATATGTTCATAAGCAAAACATGAAAGAAACTGTACTGAACCTAGAAGGCAAGATTTAGTCTGAAGAGGCCCATAACACAAGTTGGACAGTACTATTTTTGCCATATTTTTAAGCACAAAAATTTCCATGGGAAATGCAGTGAGTGAGCTTTAGACAAAGAAAGACAATATCGCCCCTCAAGAAACACTCTGCCACTGCAAGTCTCTAGTAATAATGAAACATGACAACAGCAAACAAAGACTAATGAGATGACAAGGGTGCTAATACTACACAAAGGTGGCGGAAGGCAAGAAGTATCTTTTTAAACATGTCACTGTCTCCTTTTACCATTGCAAATGCGTATAAGAAGCATGGATTCCAGGAAAAGAAAAACTGGGTACAAACGGAAAGATTCTTGCTTCCTCTGCTAAGTACTGAAGACAAACTATAAAAGAAAACTCATCTCACTTTATCTCTTCAAGAAGACACACCTATCTACCTTCAAAATCCAAGTCATTTCCCTTTGCTAACTTTTGACCAGAAAGGTGAAGACAACTATAGCAGGAAAGAAGATGTCCTGTGGAAGTATGCATTAAACACCTAAAGCGTGACTGATTGATTGATGGCTTGGGAAGAGAATATGACTGCAACCCCAATTTCTCCCTAATGCAAAAATATTCTGGGATACACATACGATCTGCTGATAGTGGCCGAGAGGGAGGGGCACAAAGCACGAAAGCACAGGCTGCTTTAGGTGAGACATTTGGTCAAGAGCTTGGTCCCACTGTCAACTATCTGACAAGATTATTAGTTCTGTCACTTCAACAACCAACCCTAGTGGACAAACTATAGACAAGAAGTAAAGTACTTAGGCCTCTATGTTAATATTTTGCTTTTAAAAAATGAGTTTTTCTTATAGGCCATATGCTAGGAAGTAACTTAAACTTCTCTGTGCCGTCCAAAGCAGTTCTTTCTCATCAAATGACAAAATGAGTAAGAACAAAAAGCACTGAAGGCACTCTTCAGATAGAGTATAGATTTTTTTCAGAGACTTCAGAGTCTTGCTCTGCCACTTACTGGCTGGAAGAGATGAGTGGCCCGAGTCCTGTCCACATTACTCAGACAGCAGTATTTACTTACTTACTACCATGCCCCTTAAATAGGTAACTTTTAAAACTCTGAGCCTCCACCTGTTTACCTGAAAACTGAGGTGCTGCCACCTAACTCACACAGTTGTCTATGAAAATTAAGGTGCCTTGCCCACAGTATGCACTCAGTTTTATCATTCATTCCTTCTGTTTTCTCACTGTCTCCTCCTAATGTTTTCAACCAAACTACTACATTTTCTTTTTCTTCAAACTCCAGTAACAGAGGGAAATAACATGGAGATTTTGGAGTGGCTCTGCTGTGGTGTCTAGTGTTACTGCCACAGTACAACATGCTCTTCTTATCAAGTAAGCTTTAGACCTCTGATCTCCTCCCAGTTTTCTCTGCAGTTTAAATTTAGGCTTCTTCATGCCCAGTCACGTGTTACATACTTATTATTAAAATTCCTTACTCAGTCAACAGATAGCCACAGAGTGACAGAGAATATGTCAGTAGAATCGACTATTAGGAAAAAGTGATATAACTTAAATAGAAACAAAGGATCCATTTGATTTATCATCAATTCTTATACAGCTGGGCTCTGAGTCACTAGATGGAAAATCTAGACTGGTGCTGTATATTCTGCAATGATGGAAATATTCTATATCTGCACTATCCAGTATAGTATCCACTAGCAACATGTGGCCATTGAGTACTTGGAATGTGGCTAGTGTGAATGAGGAACTGAATTTTAAGTTTTACCTAATTTCAATTTAATTTTAATTAACTTAACATTCAAATAGCCACATATCATTAGTGCCTGCCATAGTAAGATAGTGCAGATGTAAAATATTTCCAAGTCCAATCCACATTAATCAGATATTAATATTTATTTACCTTGTCCCCGCTCAATGGATACTGGCCCACTTCCTGGCATTCCAACCTGGGCTTGCATTCCTCCTAGAAAATAAAGGGAAGCAAAGAAAAACACAAATTATGACAGTGGAGAAAAAATTAGGACAGTGGCTGAGTTAACAAATGTTCTCTTTTGGCCTCAGAGGCAGAAAACTACTCAGGAACATCGTAACTATCCTGAAACAATACAGGTATACAGAAGATAGAGTTTGTTAGTAAACTCTAGGCTTCAGTGACAGAAGAGTGAGTTAAATGACAATACTTAATCTCACTGGTTACCAAAACCTTGGCAGAAGTTGTTACATAGGAGAAAAACGGCACTTATCCACATAACTCCTCTCATAGGAGGCAATACTGTTCTCAGGGTATTTTGTAAATGTGTGGGTTTTAGTTGTGAAAAGATTTAGAGGGCATGGCTGGCATTTAATGAAAAGCCAACAGGGATACTAGATGCCCTGCAATGTCTGAGATAGTCCTCCAGAATCCAGAATCATCTTGTCTTGCAAAACTCTCAAATGCCTTGGTGAACATTAACATAAATGAAAACATGCTTATGGTCATCTGAATTAGAACCTAAGTCTGTTGTATTTGTAAACAAAAAGTTATTTTCCCTACTTATGTATGTACACAGATGTACTGAATTTTCCAGAAATACAATTACTGAGTTAATTATGGGTACTGCATTTTTTGTTTTGTTAAGAATTTTACCTAGAGTTTTCACCACTTGAGAAAAATCACATCACTAACATCAATAGTCTCTTTGGTATTTGTGTTGCCAAAACAACATACCTGTATTTGTCTACATTTGTAGCTTTTACTTCATGGTATAGGTCCAAGCATCTGACTGCTATCTTTTGGTTTCTTTTTTTTTTTTTTTTTCAACGTTTATTTATTTTTGGGACAGAGAGAGACAGAGCATGAACGGGGGAGGGACAGAGAGAGAGGGAGACACAGAATCGGAAACAGGCTCCAGGCTCCGAGCCATCAGCCCAGAGCCCGACGCGGGGCTCGAACTCACGGACCGCGAGATCGTGACCTGGCTGAAGTCGGACGCTTAACCGACTGCGCCACCCAGGCGCCCCTATCTTTTGGTTTCTTGTGTAGTCATGCCTGAACACTTGTGTATTAAAAATGTTTTTTATTATAGGTTAATTTCTTTTTGCTTCTCCTTTATATTGTAGTTAGGACATTATTTTCTTGGAAATCATGTTAAGTAGGTTATAAGTGCGCATTTCATTTCAGGATAGTAAAAAGTCACTGCAAAGTATCTGTTATGAAAAGAGGCCACAGGGTCTAACAGGATTGAGAACCACTTAGTTCTACCCTAACCAGTTGGGATATGAGAATTGCTACACAAAGAATAATTATGCATCACAAGTCCTTATCTTGCCCTTTCCATATAGCAGTAATTCTTTTTTTCCTTAAAGCAACAATATATTCTGTGAGCGGGGAGAAAAGACAAGCTTTACTGTTTGCAGTTCATTAATACTTAACTAAAATATCAAAAATACATAATATTCTCTTACTCCATTTAACATGCCAGGAACCAAAGAGCCATTAATTAAGAACCTGAACCTGGGATAGCCCTATCTCTACAGGAACAAAGTAACTGTGATTTTGAACAAGTGATTTAATACAATTAGCATATGCCCAGGCCTCCTCACCTGCAAAGTGAATGAGTTGGTCTAAACCAGTGGTTCTCAGAATGTGGTCCCCAGACCAGAAGTGTCAGTATCACCAAGGATTTATTAGAACTACAAATTCCAGGGCCCTAACTCAGACTTGCTGAATTAGAAAGTCTCAGGGTGGGAAGCAGCATCTAAGTTTTAATAAGCTAATTAGGTAATTCTAATGTACATTAAAGTTTGAGAACAGGTCTAAATGATTTCAAAGGTCTCTTCTAATCACTACATTCTAGGATTTATTCAGACCACTCAGTAAAACAATACAAAGATTTAGGATCTAAGAAAAGCAGTGGCAGAAGGACTTCTGGGCATAATTTTTCATATTATACACTATCACATGATGAAACTTTTATTTGTATGGGCTAGCTTCCCAGAAGTGGAATTGGTGGGTCAAAGTGTACATGAATTTTAAATGTGAGACTAGTTTCTTAAAAGGCTGAAAAACTTCACATTTCCGCTACCAATTAATTTATGATACCACTTTCCCCACCAATAGTGTCGTCTATCTTTGAAATCTTGTTATTTAATTTCCAATCCTATGACTATAAATGGATTTGTTTTTGTTGCCATTTGGATTTGCTCTTCTTTGAAGTGCATACTCATTTTCTTTGCCTACTTTTCTACTAGGTTGTTCCCTCTTCTCACCAATTGTCAAAGAGCTTTGTAGAGGGTATTTTAAAAGTCCTAGTGATGTTTTAAAAACTTCAGGAATATAAGTGCTACAAACTCACAAAACATACCATCGAAAATATTATTTTCCTAATTTTTTAAAACCAGCACTTAGAGCTCTTTTACTCTTTAATAACACAGGCATTTAAAGATACTCATTTTAAGTACTGCCTTCACTATTTCCCATACTTTTTTGTATAAAGTACACTATTTTTGTTGTCTTTTGGATAATTTATAAATTTCCTTTTTATGTTCTCTTTAATTCAAGGATACCTAATGTATATTCCTTAATTTCCCAAGTAAAGGTTATTTTTCAGTCACCTTTTAGTTATTTCTAATTTTATTGGCTTATTTTTTAAAAAAATTAATGTTTATTAATTTTTGAGCAAGTGAGCAAGCAAGAGAAAGAGACAGAGTGCCAGTGGAGAAGGAGGAGAGAGAGAGGGAGACACAGAATCTGAAGCAGGCTCCAGGCTCTGAGCTGTCAGCACAGAGCCTGACGTGGGGCCCGAACTCATGAACTGTGAGATCATGACCTGAGCTGAAGTCGGACACTTAACTAACTAAGCCATCCAGGTGCCCCTAATTTTATTGGCTTATAATAAGAGAATGTGGCCTGTAAAATCTCTACTTTTTAAACTTTTAATTTTATGGCCAACTACATAGTCACTTTTTTTTTTTTTTTTTTTTTTTTTTTTTTTTTTTTTTTTTTTTTTTTTTTTTTTTTTACTGTTCCATGGTCATTTGTGGGGAAAAGTATATTCTTTAGTCAAATCTCAATAATAAATTGTGCTTATTGGTTCTGCTACTTTATTCCTCAATGTCTTCACTTATTTTTGGTCCATTAGTGCAAAGGTACTCAAAATGTGGTCCACAGACAATGCTGATCCACACACTATATTAACAATTCATGATAATGTCAAATGCAGAAATGGAGGTCACAGAAACTTTTACAGCAACTTGACACTGTTGTGACATCCAAGTGCACTTGTCTCCCTGAACAGGCTATAGTCCACTTTGGGTGTTTTTCAACTTATATTATGAGCTGCATATATCATGGGTTGCATACTTGTCATGTGTAGTAGGACCACATCACAATTTGTAATATTTTTAAGTTAGGTACCCATAACTCAAAAATGTATAAAATACAGAATTCGTTTTTTTCACTGAAAGATATTTTAACTGCATAGATAAATGGAAATCATGAGTTTGCTGAAATTTCTTTTAAAATCCCTTCCTCTATTCCTTGTCAACTTAGCTCTGTAGACCAGGTTCTCTACAATACAGAACAATTTAGATTCAATTATCCTCTAGTAGTAATGCTGTAGTCAATCTAACCTAGATTAGATAAATTAACAAGAAGCAATTTCGTTGCATAAAAAACTTTAATATTGATACACGTCATGTGTTCATACAGGAGTTTCATATAGGGAATCACTATTTCACTCATAACTTTTTTAGTTATGAGTGTTGAATGAGAAAAAACTACAAGCATAATAGCAACACTCTTAATTTCTATATACACACTTTCAATGAAAAGATACAGCTTCAAAATGTTTTTTTCTTTTTGTAGTTTTGTCTGATTACATTTAATAAAGAGCAATTTTATACTTGTTAAATATAATAATAACAAGTACAATTATTTTGTGTCTTTTTATGTGCCATTTAACCCAAATTTCTGGCTTTCAGTGGGAAAATTGAGTCCCTTCACATTTAGTAGAATTAACCTCTATACAAGATTTTATTCCTTCCTCCTTACTCTATGTTTATTATTACTTACTTTACAATGTTGTTTCCCGTACCTTCTATTTGTTGGCTTGGTCTAGTTCCCATTCATTCCATTTGGAAGTTTGGAAGTTTTACTGGATTTTCCCATTTTGTAGTCCTTTTCCTTGTTCTCTTAATCAGACATAGAAGATCTATATATAAGATATCAACTATTTCCTACACCTAGGATATATTTCCTAGCTGCATATTAATTTTGTATCAAGATCTCTTTACCATGTAATAATGTGGCTACAACATACCAATTGCTACAACAAAACTTTAGCAAAATACCAAAATGGTGAAGACTCTAAATGAAACATACCTCCAGGAGCTAAGGAACCAGGGCCAGGTCCTGTTACAGTTGCTGGTATTTGCCCTGGTGCTGGAACTCCAGCCTGCATAGAAGCTTGCATCAGAGGAGGTGCACCGTTGACATGCATTCCACCCTGATCAAAAGAAAAAACAGAGTATGTACATGCCTCTGGACACACACATGATGAGCCTGGTTATACAGAACACAATTAAGATGGACCACACTCTAAAGGCAGAGACTGGGGTGTCTGGGTGGCTCAGTCAGTTAAGCTTCTAACTCTTGATTTCAACTTAGGTCATGATCTCATGATTCGTGAGCTCAAGCTCCATCTCAGGCTCCATGCTGACAGTGCAGAGCCTGCTTGGTGATAGTCTCTCTCTCTCCCCCTCCCCCACTCACATGCATACACTCTCTCTCCAAAAAAATAAATAAACTTTATTAAAAATATAAAAGTAGAGACTGACAAGTCTGATATGTGTTGTGAGGCCACATGTAGCACCCATGGTTGACTTCAAGTTGTTTATCTCCCCCAATGTGATAGGTAAAAAATGATAGATTATTGCAATTTCTGTTCACATTTGTCTTATTTTGAGGTTGAACATTTTTGTTACGAAAAAGTCCAGATATATAAATTATATACAAAATAAAATAAACGTACAGTTTAGGAAATAAATAATATATATGTTTGAAATCTGCTGTATGGTCTTTCCCAACTGCATATTGTATCCTTTTTTTTAAGCTTATTTATTTATCTTGAGAGAGTGTGGGGGGGGGGAGGGGGGAGAGAGAGAGAGAGAGAGAGGGAAAGAGAGAATCTCAAGCACAGTGAGCATGGAGAGAGATAATCCCAATCCACACTGAGCATGGAGCCCAATGCATGACTCAATCCCATGACCTCATATGAGATCATTACCTGAGCCAAAATCAAGAGTCGGAGGCTTAACTGACTGAGCCACCCAGGTGCCTCCCTATATCCCCTTCTTAAGACAACCACTTAAGAATTTTTACAGATGTTTTGAAATCATATATAAATCATTACAAACTAAACATACATACTAAACACGTTTTGGCATATTTTTGGGATATATGCAAACACATATATCCCATATTTTGAGAAGGCTTCTACATCCACTTATTTTCACTTTTAGAATGTTTGGGTTATCTGTATTGATAGCATTGTATCCTAGTTCATCTTACCTGCTTATATGGAATTATGCTTTTGAAAGTCATTCATGGGGACACAGTAGATAAATATACATTTTTCCCATTCTCCCCCTGATGTACATTTAGGATGTTTCAATTTTTCACTATTATATTGTGACAATAAACATTCTTGAACATGATTAAGTAATCAGCCTATTGTCCATCATGAGTGTGGCAAATACTTTCCCCAATTTGTCATTTGTCTTTGGTGTTTATTTCTTTTCAAAATTTTTTAATGTTTATTTATTCTTGAGAGAGAGAGAGAGAGAGAGAGAGAGAGAGCGAGCAGGGGAGGGGCAGAGAGAGGGAGACCCAGAATTCGAAGCAGGCTCCAGGTCCTGAGCTGTCAGCACAGAGCCTGACACGGGGCTCAAATTCACAAACCATGAGATCATGACTTGAGCAGAATTCAGATGCTTAGTCTACTGAGCCACCCAGGCGTCCCTATTTCTTTTTCTTTATACAGAAAATTTTCAGCTTTCCAATGTATTTATTTCTTATGGCTTCAAAGTTTTGTGTCATGGTTGGAAAGCAAGCATTACACTTTCATTGGTAAGGAGATAATAAGAGTGCCAACCTGATACAATTGCTATAAGTACTAAATGAGACCTATGTAGAATAACAAACTGTTAACCACAGTACCATGCATGCACGTAAACAAAAGATTAGCTTCTATAAAAGGGCACACAGAAAGGACCTTTTTGTTTTACAAACTTGGCACTGAATCTATATTCATTCAGAGGCCACATACCCTGCAAACTGAAAATTGCTATCATGTCTGGATACTGAAATTATCATCTTCAACTCCTGACTATTCTTCTTTCAATATATCTTCCTAAAATGAAAATGGCATTCTAAAACAGGTAAAAGTAATATTAAGAGGTAAAGCCCTACCAAAGACTGGGCCTGAGGGGCCTGAGGATTCTGCTGGCTCATTGACACAGAGGATCCTGAGCCAGGGCCGGCACTGTGGACTGGCTGAGGGTTGCCTGCAATCAGTGTTGGGATATTTGTCTGACGATGCAGAATTTTCTAAAAAACGAAAAGACAAATCTATGAGCTGTTTAACAAAGCAATCAAGTAGTTCCTACCCCACTCAAAGTTTATTGTGGCATTTCCATAAAAAACAAGCAGCACTTACCAGGGCAATCTCTGGATCCACAATTCTCATCACTACCTGTGCTTGTAGCAAAGCATAAGCCAATTGAGGGTTCTGAAGCAACATGTTCCGTGCTTCCTGAGGACTATTCTGGACACAGAGCTGAGAAGATAAACAGATTCATCATTAGATTCAATACTTATTACTTAGAAATTAATAGTGACTTAGAGCCATTCTCATCTGAGAAATGTAATATTCAAGAAGCTTTTTAAGCTATCATTGGTTTTTGCATAGCACACAAAATTTTGGTCATGACAGGCAAGAGAAGAAAGAGGCATTTCAAATACCATAATACCACCATTTACGAAAAAAGTCACATTTGAGTATCTGCATCTGATATCTATGGGCCACAAAAAGCCAGACTGTATAGTTGTGTTCGTGTACAAAAATGGAAAGCTCCTTGCACAAAATGTAAAATATGCTATGGATATATGGCATATCAAAGGTGCAAGAAATGGTGATTAACAGGCACACCTTATATTTGAGCTCAGGAAGTCATTTCCATTAACTTTATCAATTAACTCCTTGAAAATTTGCTGTGATTTGATTTGTTCTTAACCTAATGCCTCCTCCCACCTTCATTTGTTTCATCAGCTCAAACATCTGCTCTGGTGGAAGACTGGCAACTGCTTTGCTAATGGACTCAGGGGCATCCTCAGGACTGATGGTCTCTCCATAAGGTGACTCAATGACAGGGGCACCAGTGCCAAGGCCTGATCAGGAAGGAAGTACAAAAAGTTAAGGAGGCAAAATTAAGAGCTAAATCATTTCAAGTATCTACTTTCCAGGGCTACTTCCCTTCCAGGACCCGTTGATAACTGTAAATTCTCTGGAACTGAGAAATAAGTGATTTGCAAGTCTCTTATTTCTGTAGAGGAAAGTGACAGAGTGTATTTTCTGCTCTCAGAGGAAAGCTGGGACTAAGATCACGTAGGTGGACAATGTTAACCTAAATTAGGGATAGGGCATATCAATTTCTTTTGACAACTCATTTCAGAAGCAAAACAATAGATAAAGATGCTAATTTTCAGAATCAAAATAATAAAGATACCAATTTCAAAATGTAATTCCTCATCTGTTACTTCATGAAAAAAGCCGAGAGAATGCCTTAGTAATCCCACTAATTACAGATCTGACAAACAGTTAAAGCAGTGGCAAACTAATGACCCAGTTTTTAGTGCAACTAATGGCTTAGTGAGCCCGAATTCATCTTTAACTAGAAATCAACTCCTTGGCAACTAGAGGGAGTTCTAAAGTCAACTGTACTTTGTTTCTCAAAGAAATACACTTACTTAATGCAGGCGCCTTAAGTGGGTCAAGTAAAAAAGCTACATGGCTAACCATTTCACTAGATGCTAAAACATGTCATAAATGGAAAATCTTCAATACATCTTTACTAACTCATGTTGCATACAAATAAGGTTTATACTCACTCTTCAGCTCTTCTTTGTTCTTTTCACTGGCAGCATTGTCCACACGAAGTGCTCTTCCACTGAATTCACGCCCATTCAGGTTTCGCATGGCACTAAGTGCCGTCTCCTGGTCTTGGTATTCACAGAAGCCATAACCCTTTGGCTTTCCTGTCTCCCTATCATATACCAACCTGGAAGAGCAGAACCAAGTATCAGACACAAATGTTACACACATATAGGTTTCCTGCTAACATTGCCATGTTCTAATTTGGTCCACTGTAAGACAAGTAACTTTATCACTCTGACCGCCCCACTGAAATATTTTTTTTAATGCTTATTTTTGAGAGAGTGTGCGGGGCAGGGGCAGAGAGAGAGGGAGACAGAGGATCCAAAGCGGACTCTGTGCTGACAGCAGACAGCCTGATGTGGGGCTTGAACTGAAATCGTGAAATCATGACCTGAGCCGAAGTCACACTTAACTGACTGAGCCACCCAGATGTCCCTCACTGAAATATTTTTTAAATGAAAAAAAAGTATCTTTTAGTAAAAATAAATGTGGATTGTATGGTATATGAATCATACCTGAATAAAGCTGTTACAAAAAACAGAAGAATGTGAAAAGTCACCAGTAAAAACCTTGCCATTACTGCTAATGGCCAAATTTGTGATTTTAAAGAAGACCCCAAGTAGTCAAAGGGGATCTCACCTGAAACTAACAACGGGTCCAACCTCAGAAAAGATGTCCTTTAACTGCTCTTCAGTAGCCTCATATGGAATATTCCCCACTACGAAGAAAATAGACAACATATGAAAACTTTTGAGTTTGTAACCCATTTCTCTGGTGAGAAAGTAAACCAGTATCTAGTTATATCATTGAAAATATAACTACCTCAAAATTGTGTTCCTACAACCCCAGTTCCATGGTACTTCAGATAAGATTTCAATTTTGTCTGCTGACTTTAATTACAAAACAAATAAACCACTAAAGGTAAATATAAAAGGTATAGGCACTCCTTAGTAGCAGTTCATAGACTTATCTGACAAGTGTTATGATTTTCCTTAACTTTGGTGAAAAACTCTGGCATTGGTATTTACCTGAAAATCTGCGAATCTTATCAATAAGAACTAAAAATACCAATGTATTTGGTATTTTAAAAATTCATTCACAATTCACCCTAAGAAGCCAGGTGGCCGCTATCGGTATCTAACTAGATAATGTTACGGTAAAAAGCAGAGGAAAGTCCTTATGGACGGCGGCAAGTGAACACAAGGATCTATACACTCAGCATATAATCTGAATTCTGAGAAAGGGGGTGAGAAGTAGTACGGGACAGTTGCCATGCGCCCTCAATTGCAGGCAATGATTGAAGCTCGTGAAAGGACAGACGCATAGAAGCTGAACGCTAGTTTAACTCTCTCAGCTACATCTTAGAAAGGCTGTGAGACCTCAGGAGAAAGGGGCATCACTTTGCCCGCGAGTCCACCAGGTTGGCCGCCCCACAGGATAGGCAGGTAGAGCTGCAAGCCCAACCCATAACCAGCTCCTGTGGCAATTCATGAGGTGCACGGGGAATTCCTCGTAGCCCCTGTCTCTTTCTGCCCCTCCCTGATGCTTGGCTCCACGAATTCCTCTCACCGAACACCGAACGCAGAGAACGATCCACCGCAGGGTCCCTCACAGTCAAACCCGCCATCGCTCTCTTCCGGCCGCTTCCGGTGCGCCAGAGCACACTTCCGTACGGCGCGTGAGATCTGCGCTAAACACGCGTCTGTCAGGCGCGTAAGCCGGAAGCAACTGGCCTGGGCGTACGCATGGCCCCTCCCCTGGCGTCATTCCGTAAGCAGCAGCGTTCAGTCCACGAAAGCATTAACCACTCCGGGCTGGGCTGCTTCCTGAGGATAACTCCGTTCCAACCTACGTTTGTGCCGGCCCAGACTAACTTGAAGGAAGGCTTTTAGTTTGTAGAAATCCTTATTATTCATTTATTCTTACACTGACACGAGGAATCATCGATCACAATAAAGATGGCGACAGCCGCTTTACCATGGTGACAGGGCAGTCATTTGCTAACAACCTTGACACTTTCACTTTAGTTCCGCCTTGTTAAGGAAAGGAAGTGCTTGGTCCCGCTCCAGCAGCGTGCCTGTTATTTTGTAAATTTAGCTGGAGTGTTTGGTGGAATATGAGGAGAGTCGCGGCAGTTTAGGGAATGAGAGAATGAGGAGCGCTCAACTTCAAGGCGGCAACATAGCTGAGGAGATGGACAGGTAAAGGGAGAACAGATTCCTGTCTGCTCTTGTGTAGTCCCCGGGCACCCTGTGCTTGGTGGTGGTGAGGGAGCGAGGTGGCCGAGGGCTTGGGCAAGTGGGGTATAAGAAAAGATCGTTGACTGTTGGTACTCAACAAGCGGCTAAAGCATGATTTGAACTCGAGTCGCTTTGGCTCAGAGACTGAATGCTTAACTGCTGTAGCTATTTCCTCCTATTATAACTGACGGAATATGAATGGCTCCAAATTTATTACCATTTTTGGAAAGGAACTTCGAGCATTTGACCTGGTGATGGTGGGCCAATGACTCACAACAATGAACCACCCAAGAAAATGTTGAGGCACCTGTAGCTAGGGGCTTGTTGTGCTGCCATCAATCATTTGTGGAGAAGGGATTGTTGGTTCTTTCACTTCATCAACCAGTCCTACTCAACTGGTTATAAAAGAGGTGTGTGCAAGGGATGTTTCATAAGCTTTTGCTTTTGTATATTTGGGTTCTATTTATAGGCTGTGTGCTGGTGACCCCTGCCTCAGTGTTGTCCCTTTGAGTCTTTTTCCATCACTGCAACACTCCCGAAGCGACATACATCTTTAGCCAATAGGTTATAGCAAAATGAAGACAGAAAGTAAAGTGTCTGATGCTGTCGTAGCTGTTATGACTGAACCTGAGTTAACACAAAAATATAGGTGCAGTATGAAGAGGTAGGGGGGAAAACTAGGAAAGATGCATTTGTACACAAATGGGACTATATATAGAATAAGTATTATTTATGGGCTTTGCACACAAGAGAAAGGGTTAATGGTGGAGAATCAAAGAATTTGGGAAACCACAGTCAAGATTTGTGGGCATTGGCAGAAAGTTTTGTCAAAAAATCTTGAGTTCTTATTTAGTCTTGTGGATGATCCTAAGAATCTTGGATAAGTGTAAGTGAAGCAAGCATTGACATTCAAGACTGTGAGGGCACACAACAGACACATGAAAAGATGCTCGACGTCACTCCTCATCAGGGAAATACAAATCAAAACCACACTCAGATATCACCTCACGCCAGAGTGGCTAAAATGAACAAATCAGGAGACTATAGATGCTGGAGAGGATGTGGAGAAATGGGAACCCTCTTGCACTGTTGGTGGGAATGCAAACTGGTGCAACCACTCTGGAAAACAGTGTGGAGGTTCCTCAAAAAATTAAAAATAGATCTACCCTATGACCCATCAATAGCACTGCTAGGAATTTACCCAAGGGACACAGGAGTGCTGATGCGTAGGGGCACTTGTACCCCAATGTTTATAACAGCACTTTCAACAATCACCAAATTATGGAAAGAGCCTAAATGTCCATCAACTGATGAATGGATAAAGAAACTGTAGTTTATATACACAATGGAATACTACGTGGCAATGAGAAAGAATGAAATATGGTCTTTTGTAGCAACGTGGATGGAACTGGAGAGTGTTATGTTAAGTGAAATAAGCCATACAGAGAAAGACAGATACCATATGTTTTCACTCTTCTGTGGATCCTGAGAAACTTAAGACCATGGGGGAGGAGAAGGAAAAAAAAAAAAAAGAGAGGGAAGGAGGCAAACCATAAGAGACTCTTAAAAACTGAGGGTTGATGGGGGGTGGGAGGGAGGGGAAAGTGGGTGATGGGCATTGAGGAGGGCACCTGTTGGGAGGAGCACTGGGTGTTGTATGGAAACCAATTTGATAATAAATTTCATATTAAAAAAAAGAGAATGTGAGGGTACAGAGACTTGGCCATAGAAAGTCAAATTTCCAAGGCTGGGCTAAGTACTACTTCATGTTTGATGTGCATTTAAAGCTCCTCAAAGAGCCATGGAATAAAATCCCTCATTGGTCCTCCAGGGACTATCTGCAAAGGCAGGAACTCCTGAGTATACATCATTGCATGAAAAAGATTTCAGATAGCACTGTAGCATTACCTATGTTAGGAGAAATTTTCAATAAGCAGCACATGTAATAGTTAAGGAAACTTGGGGCTCTCAGAGAGCACCTAAATGCTGACACAGATCTTGCTCAGTATTTGTTTGTAGGTTCCATTTGGCTTGCTTTCCAGAAACATCATTCTAAGTTTTGCACTACTGCATTATCACACTGGTTCTGCAGCAATATTTTTACTTTCTATGAGTATTTGAGGGTTCATCTCTGAAGCTACAATGTAGAGAATTGCGCAGTCCATCAAAGCTGATCGTGTGGTCTTTAGATTTTAGCATTTTCATTTTTATTATCTAATTACTTTTCTCAATTGATGCTTAATGACTACATTTCCTCTATTTGTTTCCTAGAATCCAGAAGATTCAAGATTGTTCACCTGCTTAAGGGCTGCCTTCTGAGGTACATTGCTTGGTAGCAGGCCAGGGAGTTAGGTGGTCAACTGAATTGGAGAAAGATTTTCCTTGTTGTTGACAATGGCATGGTGACCTCTCGCTGCTGAATGAGGACTGCTTCCAAACCAAGCATTGGGGAAAGCTGGGTAAGAGGAGGAAGTCTCTTGAGTTTTTTCTCTAGAATCCAATCAGGCTTGTCTAAAACTTATGTCTTTGGGGGACTTGTTCTGTTTCAGAACCAGAATTCTGGGAGACTGTTGCATTGACACATGGAACCCAGGGTTTAGCAAAACAAAGGTTGATATCACTGTACCACACTTAAACTCCAACAGTGTGCTTCTGGGTGAGCATGGCTAGATAGAACATGTGGATAATGCTATCAGGTTGGGGGAAACAGGGTGATAGTGGTTAGAAAGAGCTAATATTTGTGAAGGGCTGTGTAGGTTACAGAGCTTTTCTACATAGATCATACTTGAGTCTCACAAAACCGGGGAGATTGTTTAAAAGTGTGCTCTATGTATTTGTTGTTGTGGCAAAGTATATCTAACAAAATTTACCATTTTAACCATTTTTAAGTGTACAATTCAGTGGCATTAAGTATATTCACATTGTCCAACCATCATCATTATTCATCTCTAGAACCTCTTTATTTTCCAAAATAGAAACTCCTTACCATTAAACATTAATCCCCCATTCTTGCCTCCCATCAGCCCCTGGCAGCCATCATGCTACTCTCTGTGTCTATAAATTTGACTACTTTAGGTACCTCATGTAAGTGGAATCTTAACACTATTTTTCCTTTTGTGACGGGCTTATTTCACTTAGCATAGTGTCTTCAAGGTTCATCCGTGTTGTAGCGTGTGCCAGAATTTCCTTCCCTTTTAAGACTGAATAATATTCTGTTGTCTGTACATACCAAGATTTGTTTATCCATTCATCCTTTTATGGACACTTGGGTCGCTTCCATCTTTTGGCTATTGTGGATAATGTTGCTATGAACATGGGAGTACAAATACGTATTGTGTTTGAGTTCCTGCTTTAAATTCTTTTGGGTATACAGTGAAGAAATGGGCAGAAAACATGAATAGACACTTCTCTAAAGAAGACATCCGGATGCCCAACAGGCACATGAAAAGATGTTCAACGTCGCTCCTTATCAGGGAAATACAAATCAAAACCACACTCAGATATCACCTCACGCCAGTCAGAGTGGCTAAAATGAACAAATCAGGAGACTATAGATGCTGGAGAGGATGTGGAGAAACAGGAACCCTCTTGCACTGTTGGTGGGAATGCAAATTGGTGCAGCCGCTCTGGAAAGCAGTGTGGAGGTTCCTCAGAAAATTAAAAATAGACCTACCCTATGACCCAGCAATAGCACTGCTAGGAATTTACCCAAGGGATACAGGAGTACTGATGCATAGGGGCACTTGTACCCCAATGTTTATAGCAGCACTCTCAACAATAGCCAAATTATGGAAAGAGCCTAAATGTCCCATCAACTGATGAATGGATAAAGAAATTGTGGTTTATATACACAATGGAATACTACGTGGCAATGAGAAAGAATGAAATGTGGCCTTTTGTAGCAACGTGGATGGAACTGGAGAGTGTGATGCTAAGTGAAATAAGCCATACAGAGAAAGACAGATACCATATGGTTTCACTCTTACGTGGATCCTGAGAAACTTAACAGAAACCCATGGGGGGGGGGGGGAGGAAAAAAAAAAAGAGGTTAGAGTGGGAGAGAGCCAAAGCATAGGAGACTGTTAAAAACTGAGAACAAACTGAGGGTTGATGGGGGGTGGGAGGGAGGGTAGGGTGGGTGATGGGTATTGAGGAGGGCACCTTTTGGGATGAGCACTGGGTGTTGTATGGAAACCAATTTGACAATAAATTTCATATATTGAAAAAAAAATTAAAAAAAAACTCAAAAAATAAAGAAAGAAAGAAAGAAAGAAAGAAAGAAAGAAAGAAAGAAAGAAAGAAAGAAAGAAAGAAAGTCTTTTGGGTATATATCCAGAGGTGTAATTGCTAGATCATGTGGTAATTCTATGTTTAATTTTTTGAGGAACTACCATACAATTTGCCACAGAAGCTTCACCATTTTACATTCCCATCAGCAATGCGTAGGGGTTCCTATTTCATCATCACCAATATTTTTTATTATTTCTTTTTTGAGTAAAAGCCACCCTAATAGTTGTGAAGTGTATTCCATTGTGGTTTTGATTTGCATTTCACTACTATATTGGAAAACCTACTGTTCTCCTCTCCTGAGTGTCTCCTTTATTTTCACTCAGAATACTTTACTTTTCACATTTCTGGTTGCCAAATGTGTGGGAATTTTTCCCCACAGCAAGCAATTCTCTGTAACACTAGCTGGGTGTCCCATAGTTTAACTCAATTCTGACACCTGGAGATAGTGTCAGATTGCCACAGGTTAAGGGCTAATCCCACAAGACTGCCCCCACCCTATTTCAGATGGCAGTTGCAAGTTTAAGTTGTCACCTGTGCTTCTGACTGACTGGCTATAAACTTGGGTTCAGTTACTTTGCTAGAGCAGCTCACAGACCTCAGGAAAATAGTTGCTAATATTTACTAGTTTATTAAAGGATATGATAGGGGCGCCTGGGTGGTTCAGTCAGTTAAGCGTCTGACTTTGGCTCAGGCCATGATCTCACAGCCTGTGGGTTTGAGCCTCGTGTCGGGCTTCTGTGCTGACAGCTCAGAGCCTGGAGCCTGCTTTGGATTCTGTATCTCCCTCTCTCTCTGCCTTTCCCCTGCTCACACTCTTTCTCTCCTTCAAAAATAAATAAACATTAAAAAATAAAAAAAAATAAAGGATATGATAAAGGATACAGATGAACAGCCAGGTGAAGAGATTCATAGGGTGAAGTCTGGGAAGGTCCTGAGTGCAGGAGCTTCTGTCCTTGTGGAGTTGGGATGTGTGACCCTGTTGGTATATGGATGTGTTCACCTACCTGGAAGCTCTATGAACTCCCTATCTACTTTTGGGATTTTTATGGAGGCTTCATCACTTAGGCAAGATCAATCACTAACTCCATTTCCAGCCTCACTTCCCTCTCTGGGGGATATGGGTGGAGGGGCTGACAATTCCAACATCTAATTCCGGCTTGGTTATTTGGTGACCAGCCCCCATCCAGAAGCCCACCCAGAGTTGCTTCATTATGGCAAAAGATGCCCCTAATACAGTTATCACTTAGGAATTTACAAGGGACATAGGAGCCCTGTATCAGGGATGGCGTCAAAGACCAAATATTAGAATAAGAGACACTCCTTGTGCTTTTATCACTTCGAAATTATAAGGGTTTTAGGAATTCTAAATGGAGAATCAGGTGCAGAGACCTGTATGTGTATTTTCTATTATCTCATACCTAGTGATGAGTAAGGTTGAACATCTTTTCATATGCTATTGGCCACTTATATATCTTTTCTGGAAAAATGTATATTTGGGTCCTTTTCTTATTTTTTTAATTTAAAGTTTAGTTAGAATATAGTGCAATATTGATTTCAGGAGGAGACTTAAGTGATTCGTCACATATAACACCCAGTGCTCATCATAACAAGTGCCCTTTTTAATACCCATCACCCATCTAGCCCATTCCTCACCCACCTCCTTCCATCAACCCTCAGTTTGTTCTCTATCATTAAGAGTCTTTTGTGGTTTGTTTCCCTCTCTCATCTTTCCCTCTCCCTTCCCATATGTTCATCTGTTTTGTTTCTTAAATTCCACATATGAATGAAATCATACAGTATTTGTCTTTCTTTGACTTAGCATAGTACATTCTAGCTCCATTCACATCATTGCAAATTGCAAGGTTTATTCTATTTTGATGGCTGAGTAATATTCCATTGTATATATGTACCACATCTTCTTTATCCATTTATCAGTCAGTGGACATTTGGGCTCTCTTCATATTTTGGCTATTGTTGATAATGCTGCTATAAACCTTGGGGTGCATGTACACCCTCAAATTAGTATTTTTGTATCCTTTGGGTAAATACCTAATAGTGCAATTGCTGGATTGTGGGGTAATTCTATTTTTAGGTTTTTGAGGAACCTCCATATGTTCTCCAGAGTGGCTGTACTAGTTTGCATTCCTACCAACAGTGCAAGACAGTTCCCCTTTCTCTGCATCCTTGCCAACACCTGTTGTTTACTGTGTTGTTAATTTTAGCCATTCTGACAGGTGTGAGGTGGTAGTTCATTGTGGTTTTGATTTGTATTTCCCTGATGATGAATGATATTGAGCATATTTCATGTGTTGGTTATCCATCTGGATGTCTTCTTTGGAAAATGTCTTATTCATGTCTTCTGCCCATTTCTCTTTTCTTTTTATTTATTTTGAGAGAGAGGGAGAGAGAGACTGCGGGTTGGGGGGGACAAAGAGAGGAAGACAGAGAATCCCAAGCACAGTCCATGTGGTCAGCATGGAGCCTGATATGGGGCTTGTTCTCATGACTATGAGATCATAACCTGAGTGGAAATCAAGAGTCAGACACATAACCGACTGAGCCACCCTGGAGCCCCTGCCTATTTCTGAACTGAATTATTTGCTTTTTGGGTGTTTTGATAAGCTTTTTTATAGATTTTGGATGCTAACCATTTTTTAGTTATGTCGTTTGCAAATATCTTCTCTCATTCTGTAGGTTGCCTTTTAGTTTCATTGATTGTTTTCCTAGCTGTGCAGAAGCTATTTATCTTGATGAAGTCCTAATAGTGCATATTTGCTTTTGTTTACCTTGTCGCTGGTGATGTGTCTAGTAGGAAGTTGCTGTAGCCCAGGTCAAACAGGTTGCTGCCTTTGTTCTCCTCTGGGATTTTGATGGTTTTCTATCTCACATTTAGGTCTTTTCATCCATTTTGAATTAATTTTTGCATATGGTATAAGAAAATGGTCCAGTTTCAGTCTTCTGCATGTTGCTGTCCAGTTTTCCCAAAACCATTTGTTGAAGAGAGTGTCTTTTTTCCTTTGGATAGTCTTTCCTCTTTTGTTGAAGGTGAATTGGCCATATAGTTGTAGGTCCATTTCTGGATTTTCTGTTCTGTTCCATTGATCTATGTGTCTGTTTTTGTGCCAGTACTATATTGTCTTCATGACTAAAGCTTTGTACTAGAGCTTGAAATCTGGAATCATGATGCCTCCAGGTTAGTTTTTCTTTTTCAGAATTGCTTTGGCTATTTGGGGTAATTTATGGTTCTATACAAATTTTAGGATTGTTTGTTCTAGCTCTGTGAGAAATGCTGGTGGTGTTTTGATTGGGATTGCATTAAGTGTGTAGATTGCTTTGGGTAGTATTGACATTTTAACAATTTGTTTTTCCAATCCATGAGCATGGAATACTTTTCCATTTCTTAGTGTCCTCTTCAATTTCTTGCATAAGTCTTCTATAGTTTAGATAGTTCAGATCTTTTACCTCTTGGTTAGGTTTATTCCTAGGTATCTAATTGTTTTTGGTGCAATTGCGAATGGGGTTGATTCCTTGATTTCATTTTCTGCTGCTTCATTATTGGTGTATAGCAATGCAACAGATTTCTGCATGTTGATTTTATATCCTGTGACTGCTGAATTCATGTATTACTTCTAGAAGTGTTTTGGTGGAGTCTTTTGAATTTTCTACACAGAGGATTATATCATCTGAAAATAGTGAAAGTTTGAATTCTTCAATTTGGATGCCTTTTATTTCTTTTTGTTGTCTGATTGCTGAGGTTAAAACTTTCAATACTGTGTTAAATAGTAATGGTGAGAGTGGACATCCTTGTCTTGTTCCTAACCATAGGGAAAAGGCACTCGGTTTTCCCCATTGAGAACAATGTGAGCTGTGTGTCTTTTGTATATGGCCTTTATGATGTTGACGTATATTCCATCTATCCCTACTTTGTTGAAGGTTTTAATCAAGAATGGATGCTGTATTTTGTCAAATGCTTTTTCTGCATATATTGACAGGATTGTATGCTTCTTATCCTTTCTTTTGTTAATGTGGTATATCACATTGATTGATTTGCAGATATTGAACCAACCCTGTATACAGCCCAAGAATTCACCCCATTTGATCATGGTAAATTCTTTTAATGTTCTGTTGAATTTGATTTGCTAATATTTTATTGAAAATTTTTACATCTGTGTTCATCAGGGATATTGGCCTGTAACTTACCTTTTTAGTGGGGTCTCTGGTTTTGGAGTCAAGGTAATGCTGGCTTTGTAGAATGAGTTTGGAAGTTTTCCTTTCATTTCTATCTTTTGAAACAGTTTGAGAAAAATAGGTATTAACTCTTCATTTAAGTGTCTGGTAGAATTCCCCAGGGAAACCATGAGGCCTAGGACTTTTGTTTGTTGGGAGGTTTTTGATTACTGTTTCAATTTCTTTGCTGGTTATGGGTCTGTTCAGATTTTCTATTTCTTCCTGTTTCAGTTTTGGTAGTTTGTAAGTTTCTAGGAATATTTCCATTTCTTCTGGATTACCCAGTTTGTTGGCGTATAATTTTTCATAGTTTTCTCTAGTAATTGTTTCTATTTCTGTGGTGTTGGTTATCATCTCTCCTCTTTCATTCGTGATTTTATCTCTTTAGGTCCTTTTTTCTTTTTGAGAAGTCTGACTAGGGGTTTATCAATTTTGTTCTTTCAAAAAACTGGCTCATAGTATCATTGATAGGTTCTACTGTTGTTTTGGATTCTGTGTCATTTATGTCTGCTCTGTTCTTTAGTATTTCTCTTCTGCTGGCTTTAGGCTTTATTTGTTACTTGTATAGCTCCTTTAGGTGTAAGGCTAGCTAGGTTGTATATTTGAGACCTGTCTTGCTTCCTGAGATGGGCCTGTATTGTAATATAATTCCCTCTTAGGACTGCCTTGGCTGCATCCCAAAGGTTTAAGACTATGGTGTTTTCATTTGCTTCCATGTATTTAATTTCTTCTTTAATTTCATGGTTAACAAGTTCATTCTTCTTTTAATGTTTATTTTTGAGAAAGAGAGTGCAAGCGAGCACAGGCAGGAGAGGGGCTAAGAGGGAGGGAGACAGAGGATCTGAAGCAGGCTCTGTGCTGACAGCAGAGAGCCTGATGCAGGGCTTAAATTCAGGAACCATGAGATCATGACCTGAGCCGAAGTCAGACGCTTAACCCACTGAGCCACCCAGGCACCTCAACCTACTTATTCTTTAGTATGATGTCCTTTAACCTCCATGTATTTGAGGGCTTTCCAAATTTTTTCTTGTGGTTGACTTCAAGTTTCATAGCATTGTGGTCTGAAAATATGCATGATACGATCTCAGTCCTTTTGTATTCGTTGAGGGCTGATTTGTAACCCAGTATGTGATTTATTTTGGAGAATGTTCCATGTGCACTTGAGAAGAATGTATATTCTGCTTTAGGATGAAATGTTCTGAATATATCTGTTAAGTCCATCTGGTCCAGTGTGTCATACAAAGCCATTGTTTCCTTGTTGATTTTCTGCTTAGCTGAGCTGTCCATTGCTGTAAGTAGGGTGCTGAAGTCCCTTACAATTATTGTATTATTATCAAAGAGTTTGTTTGTGTTTGTTATTAATTGATTTATATATTTTGGGTGCCAACTTGGGGGCATTAATATTTACAATTGTTAGATCTTCTTGATGGATAGACCCCTTAATTATGATATCATGCCCTTCTTCATCTCTTGTTACAGTCTTTGTTTTAAAATCTAGTTTGTTGGGGACACCTGGTTGGCTCCATTGGTTAAGTGTCCAACTTCAGCTCAGGTCATGATCTTGTGGTTCGTGGGTTGGAGCCCTGTGTATGGCTTTATGCTGACAGCCCAGAGCCTGGAGCCTGCTTCAGATTCTTTGTCTCCTTCTCTCTCTTCACCTCCCCCGGTCATACTCTGTCTGTGTCTCTCTCAAAAATAAATAAACATTAAACATTTTTCTTTAAATCTAGTTTGTCTGATATAAGTATAGGTACTCCAGCTTTCTTTCAATGTCCATTAGCATGATAGATGGTCCTCCATCCCCTCACTTTCAATCTGCAGGTGTCTTTAGGTCTAAAATGAATGTCTTGTAGGCAGCATATAGATGGGTCTTGTTTTCTTATCCATTCTGATACCCTATGTCTTTTGTTGGAACATTTAGTCCATTTACATTCAGAGTGATTAATGAAAGATGTGAATTTAGTGCCATTGTTTTGCCTGTAGAGTTGGTATTTCTGGTGATGTTCTCTGGTACTTTCTAGTCATTGTTGCTTTTGGTCTTTTTTTTTTCCACTCAAAGAGTCCTCAAAATTTCTTACATGGCTGGTTTAGTGGTCACAAACTTAGTTTTTGTTTGTTTGGGAAACTCATTATTTCTCTTTCTATTCTGAATGATGGCCATTCTGGACAAAGACTTCTTGGCTGCATATTTTCCCCATTCAACATATTGAATATATCCTGCCATTCCTTTCTGGCCTGCTAGGTTTCTGTTGACAGATCTGCTGTGAACCTGATTTCTCTACCCTTGTAGGTTAAAGACTGTCTTTCCCTCGCTGCTTTCAGGAATCTTTCCTTGTCTGTAGTTTGTGAATTTGACTATCATATGCCTTGGCAATGGTCAGCTTTTGTTGAAATTAATGGGAGTTTTCTGTGCTTCTTGGATTTTGATATCTGTGTTCTTCACCAGATTAGGCTTTGCAGCACTCTATGATCAGTAGACTTGGCACAAGTGAGTTGTTTGTGCTGGTCTTCTAGGGGAGAGGCCTGTTACACTGATTCTCAGGTGGACCTGCCCTAGTGGAGATGCACCTGCAGGACTCGGGGGGGTGGGGCTTAGTGTAAGCAGTGCTTCCTAATCTGTTACTTCCCTAATCTGGGTGCTTCCTGGCCAGCTCACTGGCGCTGTTTTGCTCCCTGAAGACTTTTAGTGCTGATGGTTGGGATGAATGTGGTGGCGCCCCTCTCTCTAGCCCTGGAGCTGGAAGTTCGCATCCCCCACTCTTCACAGAAGAGCAATCAGTCACCCGTCTTGTCTTCCTGGTTTCTGTCAGAACCCTGTGTTCACCCTGCCTGTGTCCAAGGTTTTTTTGTCTCAGGCGTGTGACTGAGTTTCAAATCACCAAATTTTAGGGACTTCTGTGACATGGACCTGTGTTGTTCCTCTGGGGGAGGGTCTCGGGGCACTTTTGCCATTTGCTTGCCATGTAAGGAGTATGGTTGCACAGCTGTGTAGCAATTTTGAACTGTGCAGCCATTCAGAGCTCATGGTAAAATGGAGCAGAAAGCTGGCACCCTGGCTCGTTGCCCTCAACCAGAGTCCTGACTCCTATGCCTGAAAACAGTGAAGCGCGTTGGTGCCAGCCGTCCTTCTTGTGACCCAAGGGATCCTCAGATCACCTTGTCAGTCCTGGGATTTTGCCCCACGTCACCACCTGAGCATGTTTAAGTCAGGCGCATCCACCACAGTAGTAGACTTCTAAAAGTTCATATTTTGCACTCTGCTGCTTATGATAGTTTGTAGTAGCTTCTGTAGGCATGCTCCCTCCCCACCACTGTACCCACAGTTATATCTCCCCCCGGTGGACTCTCACATCTCCTACCTTCTAAAACATGGTTGCTTTTATACTTGTAGACTTGCAGTTTTTGTTCTCTCAGACCTCTGGTTGATGTTTTGGGTGTTTAGAATGATTTGATATCTAGCTGTGTTCTAGGGACAAGACCAGCTTAGGGTCCCCATACACCTCTACCATCTTAACTCCTCCCCCTTTTCTATTTTTTAATTGGGTTGTTTTTTTGTTCTTGAGTTGTAGTATTTTTTTTATACTGGATACTTATCCCTTGTCAGATATATAACTTGCAAATATTTTTTCCCGCTTTGTACGTAGCCTTTTTTCTGTTGATAGTATCCTTTGAAGCACAAAAGGTTTTAATTCTGATGGAGTCTAACTTATCTTTTTTATTTGTTGCCTGTGCATTTGGTGTCATATCTAAGAACTCTTTGTCAAATCCAATGTCATGAAACTTTTCTCCTATATTTTCTTCTAAGAGTTTCATAGGTTTAGTTGTTACATTTAGGTCTTTGATCTAACTTGAGATAATTTTGTATGTGGTTTAGATAAGGGTTCAACTTCATCCTTTTGCATATGGATATCCAGTTGTCCCAGCACTATCTGTTGGAAGACTGCTTTTTTTCCCCCATTGGATGGTCTTGGCACCCTTGTTGAAAGTCATTTGAACATAAATGTGAGGGTTTATTTTGGGCTCTCTAGTTCATTGATCTACATGTCTGTCTATATGCCAGTATCAAACTATTTGGATTATTGTAGTTTTGTAGTAAGTTCTGAAATAAGGAAGTGTGAGACCTCCAACTTTTTTCTTTTTCAAGATTATTGTGACTATTCAGAATCCCTTGAGATTCCATATGAATTTTATGATAGATTTTTCTATCTCTGCAAAAATGTCATTGGGAGTTTACTAGGGATTGCTTTGAATTTGTAGGTTGCTTTCAGTGGTATTAGCATCAAAACAATATCAAATCTCCCAACTCATGAACATGAGGTGTCTTTCTATTTATTTATGTATTCCTTAATTTCTTTCAGAATCCTTTTGTAGAGTTTAGCAATTTAAAATTTTTAAAAATATTTATTTTTGAGAGAGTGTGTGTGTGCGCACATGCATGAGTGGGGGAAGGGCAGAGAGAGAGGGAGACACAGAAACAGAAGCAGGCTCCAGGCTCTGAGCTGTCAGCACAGAGCCTGACACGGGGGCTCAAACTCAGACTGCGAGATCATGAAGTGAGCCGAAGTCAGACGCTTAACCGACCAAGCCACCCAGGCGCCCCTGTAGTTTTTAGCATTAAAAGCACCTCCTTTGTTAAGTTTACTCTTCTTTAAAGATATCCATGTGTAATTGTATTGATGTAAAATTAACATACAGTGTTATAAGTTTCAGCAATACAGTATAATGATTCAACAATTATGTACATTACTCTTGCCATCAGGATAAGTTTACACTTTTGAAAAAAAAATGTTTGTTTTTGAAAGAGAGCACGCATGAACAAACGTTGGAGGGGCAGAGAGAAATGGAGGCAGAGAATCCGAAGCAGGTTCCAGGCTTTGGGCTGTTACCGCAGAACTCGATGCAGGGCTCAAACTCAGAAACCATGAGATCATGACCTGAGCCTAAGTCAGATGCTTAACTGACTGAGCCACCCAGGTGTCCCGAGATAAGTGTACTCTTTTTTTTGTAAATTTTTTTTTTTTTAATTTTTTTTTTTCAACATTTTTAATTTATTTTTGGGACAGAGAGAGACAGAGCATGAACGGGGGAGGGGCAGAGAGAGAGGGAGACACAGAATCGGAAACAGGCTCCAGGCTCCGAGCCATCAGCCCAGAGCCTGACGCGGGGCTCAAACTCACGGACCGCGAGATCGTGACCTGGCTGAAGTCGGACGCTTAACCGACTGCGCCACCCAGGCGCCCCTGTAAATTTTTTTTTAATGTTAATTTACTTTTGAGAGGGGGAGAGAGGAGAGAGAGAGAGAGAGAGCCTGAGTTCGTGAAGGGCAGAGAGAGATGGAGACACAGAATTCAAAGCAGGCTCCAGGCTCTGAGCTGTCAGCACAGGGCTCGAAGCAGGGCTTGAACTCATGAGCTGTGAGGGCATGACCTAAGCCGAAGTCAAACACTTAACTGACTGAGCCACTCAGGCGCCCCCCGAGATAGCTGTACTCTTGATTCTCTTTATTTCACCCCTCCTCCCACCCATATCCCCTCTGGCAACTAACAGTTTTGTATTTTAAGAGTTTGGTTTTTTGATGGTCTCTTAGATGGTTCATTTGTTTTGTGTCTTAAAATATACATATCAGTGAAATCATATGGCATTTGTCTTTCTCTGACTTATTTCACTTAGCCTTCTAGGTCCATTGGTATGGTTGCAAATGGTAAAATCTCATTCTTTTTTATGGCTGAGTAATATTCCATTGTGTGTGTGTGTGTGTGTGTGTGTGTGTGTGCGTGCGTGTGTGTGTATCACATCTTCATCATCCACTCATCTATGGATGGACACTTGGGTTGCATCCATATCTAGGCTATTGTAAATAATGCTGCAGTAAACCTATGGTAAACCTATATATAGTGCATATATCTTTTCAAGTTAATGTTTTTGTTTTCTTTGGGTAAATACCTGGTAGTGGAATTACTGGATCATATGGTAATTCTATTTCTAATTTTTTGAGGAACCTTCATACTATTTTCCACAATAGTTTCACTAATTTCTATTCCCATCAACAACACACAAGGCTTCCTTTTGTCCACATTCTTGCTAAAATTTATTTTTGTTCTGACAGGTGTGTGAGGTGGTATCTCATTGTGGTTTTGATTTGTATTTCCCTGATAATTAGTGATGTTGAGCATCTTTCCATGTGTCTGTTGGCTGTCTGTATATCTTCTTTGGAAAAATGTCTGTTTGGGTCCTCTGCCCATTTTTTAATTGGATTCTTTGTTTCTGTGGTATTGAGTTGTAGAAATTCTTTATATATTTTGGATGTTAGCTGCTTATGGATGTTAGGTGCCTATAGATATATCATTTGCAAATATCTTCTTCCATTCAATAGGTCGCCTTTTTGTTTTGTTGATGGCTTCCTTCACTGTACAAAAGCTTTTTATTTTGGTGTAGTCCCAATAGATTAATTTTGCTTTTGGTTCCCTTGCCTGAGGAGGCATATCTAGAAAAATACTGCCTTGACTGATGTTAAAGATATTATTGCATATGTTTTCCTCTAGGACGTTATGGTTTCATGTCTCACATTTAGGTCTTTAACCCATTTTGAATATATTTTTGTGTATGGTGTTAGAAAGTGGTCCAGTTTCATTCCTTTGCATGTAGCTGTCCAGTTTTCTCAACACCATTTATTGAAGAGAATGTCTTCTTCCATTGTATGTTCTTTTATAAAAAAAATGTTTCTTTATTTTGAAAGAGAGTGAGTGCATGTGCATGAGTGGGGGGATGGGCAAAGGGATGGGCAGAGAGAGAATCTCAAGCGGGCTCCACGCACTGTCAGCATAGAGCCCGACACAGGGTTTGATCTCATGAATAGTGAGATCATGACCTGAGCCAAAATCAAGAGTCGGACACTTAACCAACTGAACCACCCACGCGCCCTTCGTCATTGTATATTCTTGTAATTTGTCATAGAATTGTCCATATAAACATGGGTTTATTTCTGGGTCTTCTGTTCCATTCATCTATGTATCTATTTTTGTGCCATTACCATACTATTTTGATTACTAAAGCTTTGTAGTGTATCTTAAAATCTGTGATTGTTATACCTCCAAGCTTTGTTCTTCTTTTTACAGATTGCTTTGGCTATTTGGGGTCTTTTATGTTCCCATACAAATTATAGGATTATTTGTTCTAGTCATGTGAAAAATGTTGGTATTTTGCTAAAGATTGCATTGGATCTGTAGATTGCTTTGGGTAGTTTGGACGTTTTAACAATATTTCTTCTCCCAATCCATGAGCATGCAATGTCTTTCTGTTTCTTTTTCTTTGTGTAGACTTCAATTTCTTTCATCAATGTTTTAAAGTTTTCACAGTACAGGTTTTTCACTTCCTTGATTAAGTTTATTCGTAGGTATTGTATCCTCATTGGTACAATTGTAAATTGTATTGTTTTCTTACTGCTATTTTCTTAGTAGTGTATAGAAACACAACAGATTTCTTTATATTTTTGTATCCTGAAACTTTACTGAATTCATTTATTACATCAAATAGTTTTTTGGTGGAATTTTTAGGGTTTTCTATGTATGGTATCATACAGTCAGTAAATAGTGACAGTTTTTACTTTTTCCTTACCAATTTAGATGTCTTTTGTCCCTTTCTTTTGTCTGATTGCTGTGTCTAGGACTTCAGTACTATGTTCAGTGAAAATGATGGGAGTAGACATCTTTGTCCTGTTCCTGATCTTAGTGGAAGAGCTTTTAGCTTTTTATGATTGATTATGATGTTGTCTGTGGGATTGTCATATAATGTCTTTATGATGTTGAGGTTTGTTCCCTCTAAACGCTCTTTTTTGAAAATTTTTATTCTGAATGGATATTGAATTTTGTCAAATGCTTTTTTTGCATCTACTGAGATGAACATATGATTTGTATCGTTTATTTTGTTAATATGGAGTTTCACGTTGATTGGTTTGCAGATATTGAACCATCCATGCATCCCTAGGATAAATCCCATTTGATCGTATTAAAAAAAACAAACTTTTATTATCTGTGTAGCAACAATTCTGGGTTTAACTTAAGCATTTAATGTATTGTTTTAATGTATTTTAATGTATTGTTGAATTTGGTTTGCTAATAATTTGGTCAGGATTTTTGCATCGTTGTCCATCAGAAGAGATACTGGTCTGTAAATTTTTTTGTAGTGTCTTTGTCTGGTTTTGGTATT
Organism: Neofelis nebulosa; assembly: GCF_028018385.1. Taxonomy (NCBI): domain Eukaryota; kingdom Metazoa; phylum Chordata; class Mammalia; order Carnivora; family Felidae; genus Neofelis; species Neofelis nebulosa. Next base: position 81,385,567 of record NC_080800.1, on the reverse strand, counting down.
AGGGCAGTGCTTATCTTATAGAATGAATTTGAAAATATTTCTTCCTCTTCTATTTCTTGGAACAGTTTGTAAAAGATAGGTATTAACTCTTCCATAAATGTTTACTAGAATTCACCTGTGAAGCCATCTGGTCCTCGACTTTTGTTTGCTGTGATTTTTTTGGATTACTGATTGAATTTTGTTACTAGCAATTGGTTTGTTCAGATTTTCTATTTATTACTGATTCAGTTTTGGAGCAGTGTATGTTTCTAGGCATTTATAATTTTTTTGTCCAATTTGTTGGCATATAATTTTTCTGTAATAGTGTCTTATAATCATTTGTATTTCTCTGCTGCTGGTTGTAACTCCTTTTTTAAAATTTTTAAATAACGTTTAATCCTTTCCTTGAGGAGTATAGATTTTCTGGTTTTAAAAAGGGGAAGAGATGTTTCTATCATGGACACTGCTTAAGTTAAACCTGGAATTGTTGCTACACACATAAAAAATTTTTTTTTAATATGAAATTTATTGTCAAGTTGGTTACCATACAACACCCAGTGCTCATCCCAAAAGGTGCCCTCCTCAATACCCATCACCCACCCTCCCTGCCCTCTCACCCCCCATCAACCCTCAGTTTGTTTTCAGTTTTTAAGAGTCTCTTATGGTGTGGCTCTCTCCCTCTCTAACCTCTTTTTTTTTCCCCTCCCCCATAGACTTCTGTTAAGTTTCTCAGGATCCACATAAGAGTGAAAACATATGGTATCTGTCTTTCTCTGTATGACTTATTTCACTTAGCATCACACTCTCCAGTTCCATCCACGTTGCTACAAAGGGCCATGTTTCATTCTTTCTCTTTGCTATATAGTATTCCATTGTGTATATAAACCACAATTTCTTTATCCATTCATCAGTTGATGGACATTTAGGCTCTTTCCATAATTTGGCTATTGTAGAGAGTGCTGCTATAAACATTGGGGTACAAGTGCCCCTATGCATCAACATTCCTGTATCCCTTGGGTAAATTCCTAGCAGTGCTATTGCTGGGTCATAGGTTAGGTCTCTTTTTAATTTTTTGAAGAACCTCCACACTGTTTTCCAGAGCGGCTGCACCAGTTTGCATTCCCACCAAGAGTGCAAGGGTTTCCGTTTCTCCACATCCTCTCCAGCAAATCTATCGTCTCCTGATTTGTTCACTTTAGCCACTCTGACTGGCATGAGGTGATATCTGAGTGTGGTTTTGATTTGTATTTCCCTCATGAGGAGCGATTTTGAGCATCTTTTCATGTGCCTGTTGGCCATCCGGATGTCTTCTTTAGAGAAGTGTCTATTCATGTTTTCTGCCCATTTCTTCACTGGATTATTTGTTTTTCGGGTGTGGAGTTTGTTGAGTTCTTTATAGATTTTGGATACTAGCCCTTTGTCCGATATGTCATTTGCAAATATCTTTTCTCATTCCATTGGTTGCCTTTTAGTTTTGTTGCTTGTTTCCTTTGCTGTGCAGAAGCTTTTTATCTTCATGAGGTCCCAATAGTTCATTTTTGCTTTTAATTCCCTTGCCCTTGGGGATGTGTCAAGTAAGAAATTGCTGCGGCTGTGGTCAGGGAGGTATTTTCCTGCTTTCTCCTCTAGGGTTTTGATGGTTTCCTGTCTCACATTCAGGTCCTTTATCCATTTTGAGTTTATTTTTGAGAATGGTGTGAGAATTTGGTCTAGTTTCATTCTTCTGCATGTTGCTGTCCAGTTCTCCCAGCACCATTTGTTAAAGAGACTGTCTTTTTTCCATTGCATGTTCTTTCCTGCTTTGTCAAAGATTAGTTGGCCATACTTTTGTGGGTGTAGTTCTGGGGTTTCTATTGTATTCCATTGGTCGATGTGTCTGTTTGTCTTGATGATTACAGCTTTGTAGTAGAGGCTAAAGTCCGGGATTGTGATGCCTCCTGCTTTGGTCTTCTTCAAAATTACTTTGGCTATTTGGGTCCTTTTGTGTTTCCATACAAATTTTAGGATTACTTGTTCTAGCTTTGAGAAGAATGCTGGTGCAATTTTGATTGGAAGTTCACTGAATGTGTGGATAGCTCTGGGTAGTGTTGACATTTTAACAGTATTTATTCTTCCAATCCATGAGCACGGAATGTTTTTCCATTTCTTTATATCTTCTTCAATTTCCTTCATAAGCTTTCTATAGTTTTCAGCATACAGATCTTTACATCTTTGGTTAGGTTTATTCCTAGGTATTTTATGCTTCTTGGTGCAATTGCGAATGGGATCAGTTTCTTTATTTCTCTTTCTGTTGCTTCATTATTAGTGTATAAGAATGCAACTGATTTCTGTACATTGATTTTGTATCCTGTGACTTTGCTGAATTCATGTATTGGTTCTAGCAGACTTTTGGTGGAGTCTATCAGGTTTTCCATGTATAATATCATGTCATCTGCAAAAAGTGAAAGCTTGACTTCATCTTTGCCAATTTTGATGCCTTTGATTTCCTTTTATTGTCTGATTGCTGATGCTAGAACTTCCAACACTATGTTACACAACAGCGGTGAGAGTGGACATCCCTGTTGTGTTCCTCATCTCAGGGAAAAAGCTCTCAGTTTTTCCACACTGAGGATGTTATTAGCTGTGGGCTTTTCATAAATGGCTTTTATGATGTTTAAGTATGTTCCTCCTATCCCGACTTTCTCGAGCGTATTTATTAAGAAAGGATGCTGGGGGCGCCTGGGTGGCGCAGTCTGTTAAGCGTCCGACTTCAGCCAGGTCACGATCTCGCGGTCCGTGAGTTCGAGCCCCGCGTCAGGCTCTGGGCTGATGGCTCGGAGCCTGGAGCCTGTTTCCGATTCTGTGTCTCCCTCTCTCTCTGCCCCTCCCCCGTTCATGCTCTGTCTCTCTCTGTCCCCAAAATAAATAAAAAACGTTGAAAAAAAAAAAAAAGAAAGGACGCTGAATTTTGTCAAATGCTTTTTCTGCATCGATTGACAGGATCATAAGGTTCTTCTCTTTTCTTTTATTAATGTGATGTATCACATTGATTGCTTTGTGAATGTTGAACCAGCCCTGCAGTCCAGGAATGAATCCCACTTGATCATGGTGAATAATTCTTTTTATATGCTGTTGAATTCGATTTTCTAGTATCTTATTGAGAATTTTTGCATCCATATTCATCAGGAATATTGGCCTGTAGATCTCTTTTTTTGTGGGGTCTCTGTCTGGTTGGGAAGCAACCAGAAGTCATACTGGCTTCATAGAATGAGTCTGGAAGTTTTCCTTCCCTTTCTATTTTTTGGAATAGCTTGGGAAGGATAGGTATTATTTCTGCTTTAAATGTCTGGTAGAACTCCCCTGGGAAGCCATCTGGTCCTGGACTCTTATTTGTTGGGAGGTTTTTATAACTCATTCAATTTCTTTGCTGGTTATGGGTCTGTTCAAGCTTTCTATTTCCTCCTGATTGAGTTTTGGAAGTGTGTGGGTGTTTAGGAATTTGTCCATTTCTTCCAGGTTGTCCAGTTTGTTGGCATATGCTGTTTCATAGTATTCCCTGATAATTGCTTGTATTTCTGAGGGATTGGTTGTCATAATTCCATTTTCACTCATGATTTTATCTGTTTGTGTCATCTTACTTTTCTTTTTGAGAAGCCTGGCTAGAGGTTTATCAATTTTGTTTATTTTTTCAAGAAACCAACTCTTGGTTTCATTGATCTACTCTACAGTTTTTTTAGATTCTGTATTGTTTATTTCTGCTCTGACCTTTATTATTTCTCTTCTTCTGCTGGGTTTGGGGTGTCTTTGCTGTTCTGCTTCTAGTTCCTTTAGGTGTGCTGTTAGATTTTGTATTTGGGATTTTTCTTGTTTCTTGAGATAGGCCTGGATTGCAATGTATTTTCCTCTCAGGACTGCCTTCGCTGCATCCCAAAGCATTTGGATTGTTGTCTTTTCATTTTCATTTGTTTCCATATAGTTCTTAATTTCTTCTCTAATTGCCTGGTTGACCCATTCATTATTTAGTTTGGTGTTCTTTAACCTCCATGCTTTTGGAGGTTTTCCAGACTTTTTCCTGTGGTTCATTTCAAGTTTCATAGCATTGTGGTCTGAAGGTATGCATGGTATGATCTCAATTCTTGTATATTATGAAGGGCTGTTTTGTGACCCAGTATATGATCTATCTTGGAGAATGTTCCATGTACACTCGAGAACAAAGTACATTCTGTTGCTTTGGGATGCAGAGTTCTAAATATATCTGTCAAGTCCATCTGATCCAATGTATCATTCAGGGCTCTTGTTTCTTTATTGATCTTGTGTCTAGATGATCTACCCATTGTTATAAGTGGAGTGTTAAAGTCCCCTGCAATTACCACATTCTTATCAATAAGGTTGCTTATGTTTGTGAGTAATTGTTTTATATATTTGAGGGCTCCCGTATTTGGTGCATAGACATTTATAATTGTTAGCTCTTCCTGATGGATAGACCCTGTAATTATTATATAATGCCCTTCTTCATCTCTTGTTACAACCTTTAATTTAAAGTCTAGTTTGTCTGGTATGAGTATGGCTACTCCAGCCTTCTTTTGACTTCCAGTAGCATCGTAGATAGTTCTCCATCCTCTCACTTTCAATCTGAAGGTGTCCTCAGATCTAAAATGAGTCTCTTGTAGACAGCAAATAGATGGGTCTTGTTTTTTTATCCATTCTGATACCCTGTGTCTTTTGGCTGGAGCATTTAGTCCATTTACATTCAGTATTATTGTAGAAAGATATGGGTTTAGAGTCATTGTGATGTCTGTAGGTTTCATGCTTGTAGAGATGTCTCTGGTACCTTGTCTCACAGGATTCCCCCTTAGGATCTCTTGTAGGGCTGGTTTAGTGGTCATGAATTCCTTCAGTTTTTGTTTGTTTGGGAAGACCTTTATCTCTCCTTTTATTCTAAATGACAGACTTGCTCGATAAGGGATTCTCGGCTGAATATTTTTTCTGTTTATCACATTGAAGATTTCCTGCCATTCCTTTCTGGCCTGCCAAGTTTCAGTGGATAAATCCGTCACTAGTCTTACCAATCTCCCTTTATATGTTAGAGCATGTGTATCCCTAGCTTCTTTCAGAATTTTCTCTTTATCCTTGTATTTTGCCAGTTTGACTATGATATGTCATGCAGAATATCGATTCAAGTTACGTCTGAAGGGAGTTCTCTGTGCCTCTTGGATTTCAATGCCTTTTTCCTTCCCCAGATCAGGGAAGTTCTCAGCTATGATTTCTTCAAGTACACTTTCAACACATTTCCCTCTCTCTTCCTCCTCTGGAATTCCAATTATGCATATGTTATTACGTTTAATTGTGTCACTTAGTTCTCTAATTCTCCCCTCATACTCCTGGATTTTTTTATCTCTCTTTTTCTCAGCTTCTTCTTTTTCCTTTTTTTAAAAAAATTTTTTATTTATTTTATTTTTTCAATACATGAAGTTTATTGTCAAATTGGTTTCCATACAACACCCAGTGCTCATCCCAAAAGGTGCCCTCCTCAATACCAATCACCCACCCTCCCCTCCCTCCCACCCCCCATCAACCCTCAGTTTGTTCTCAGTTTTTAAGAGTCTCTTATGCTTTGGCTCTCTTCCACTCTAACCTCTTTTTTTTTTTCCTTCCCCTCCCCCATGGGTTTCTGTTAAGTTTCTCAGGATCCACATAAGAGTGAAACCATATGGTATCTGTCTTTCTCTGTATGGCTTATTTCACTTAGCATTACACTGTCCAGTTCCATCCACGTTGCTACAAAGGGCCATATTTCATTCTTTCTCATTGCCACGTAGTACTCCACTGTGTATATAAACCACACTTTCTTTATCCATTCATCAGTTGATGGACATTTAGGCTCTTTCCATAATTTGGCTATTGTTGAGAGTGCTGCTATCAACATTGGGGTACAAGTGCCCCTATTCAACTTCTTCTTTTTCCATAATTTTGTCTTCTAATTCCCCTTTTCTCTCCTCTGCCTCTTCAGTCCAAGCTGTGGTTGCCTCCATTTTATTTTACAGCTCATTTATAGCATTTTTTAGCTCCTCCTGACTGTTTCTTAGTCCCTTGATCTCTGTAGTAATAGATTCTCTGCTGTCCTTTATACTTTTTTGAAGCCCAGCTATTAATTTTATGACTAGTATTCTAAATTCCCTTTGTGTTATATTGCTTAAATCGTTTTTGATCAGTTTGTTAGCTGTTGCTACTTCCTGGAGTTTCTTTTGAGGAGAATTCTTCTGTTTCATCATTTTGGATAGTCCCTGGAGTAGCGCAGAACTGCAGGGCTGTTCCTCTGTGCTGTCTGGAGTAACTTGCTTTGGTGGGTGGGGCTGCAGTCAGACCTGATGTATGCCCCCAGCCCACCGCTGGGGCCACATTCAGACTGGTGTGTACCTTATCTTTCCCTCTCCCAGGGGCAGGACTCACTGTGGAGTGGTGTGGCCCCTGTCTGGGCCACTTGCACACTGCCAGGCTTGTGGTGCTGCTTCGTTGGGATCTGGTGTATTAGCCGGGGTGGATCCACAAGGTGTACAGAGGCCGTTCGGCCCCTCCGCTTTTGCAAGCCAGACTCAGGCACTCTGCCTTGCCGGGTGGGCTGCCCCTCCACCGCCCCAGCTCCTTTCTGCCAGTCCGTGGAGTGCGCACTACCTCTCGCTCTTCCCACTCTCTTCCGTGGGCCTCTCGTCTATGCTTGGCTCTGGAGAGTCCGTTCTGCTAGTCTTCTGGCAGTTTTCTTGGTTATTTAGGCAGATGTGGTTGGAATCTAAGTGGTCAGCAGGACGCGGTGAGCCCAGTGTCCTCCTACACCGCCATCTTCTTCCAAAAATCCAATAAAAGCTTTAAGAAGGAAAAAAAACCCATTTATTTACTTTTGAGAGACAGACACAGAGCACAACAGGGGAGGAGCAGAGAAAGAGGGAAACCCATAATCCGAAGCAGGCTCCAGGCTTTGAGCTGTCAGCACAGGCCCGATGTGGGGCTCGAACTCACAGACTGTGAAATCATGACCTGAGCCGAAGTCAGACACTTACTTCATAAGTGCCCCAGTTGTAACCTCTTTCATTTCTGATTTTATTTGGGTGTTCTTTGTCTTTTTTCTTAATGGGTCTGGCTAAAGGTTTATCAATTTTGTTTATCTTTTCAAAGAACCAGCTCTCAGTTTCATGATATTTTTGATTGTTTTTAGGGACTCTATTTTATTTATAGTTGATCCTTGAACAGTGTGGGGTTTAGGGTCCCCAACTCCCTGCACAGTCAAAAATTTTCATACAGTTTTTGACTCCTGCATAACTTAACTACTAATAGCCTACCATTGACTGGAAGCCTGAGAACGCAAACCATTGATTAATACATATTTTATATGTTGTATTCTGGTGTCATAATAAAGTAAACTAGAGGAAAAAATGTCATTAAGAAAATTATAAGGAAGAGAAAATACATTTACAGTACTGTACTTTATAAAACAAAATCTGCATGTAGCTGGCCCTATGTTGTTGAAACTCTTGTTGTTGAAGGATCAAGTCTATTTTTGTTCTGATCTTTATTTTACCTTCCTTCTGCTAACTTTGAGCATTTTTTGGTTCTTTTTATAGTTCCTTTTGGTGTAAGGTTAGATTATTGGAGATTTTTCTTATTTTTTGTTTTCTTATTTCTTATTTTTCTTATTTCTTGCTGTAAACGTCTCTCTTAAGACTGTTTGGGCTGTGTACCACAGATTTTGAACCAGTATGTTTCCATTTTCATTTGTCTCGATGTATTTTCTATTTCCTCTTTGATTTTGCAGTTGACCCATTGGTTGTTTAGTAGCATGTTATTTAGCCTCCATGTGTTTGTGTTTGTCCCAGTTTTTTTTTTTTTTTTTTTTTTGGTAGCTGTTTTTTAGGTCATACCATTGTGGTTTGAAAAGATACTTGATGTGATATGATTTCAGTCTTCATGTATTTATTGAGACTTATTTTGTTGCCTAACATGGTTTATGCTGGAGAATGTTCCATGTGCACTTGAATGTGTATTTTGCTATTTTTGGATGGAATGTTAATGTATGTATCTCTTAAGTCTATGGTCCAATGTGTCATTCAAAGCCATGGTTTCCTTATTGATTTTCTCTCTGGGTGATCCTTTGATGTATGTGGACTGTCCCCTACTATTATTGAATTACTGTTAATGCTTCCCTTTAGATCTGTTAATACTTCCTTTATATATTTAGGTGCTTCTCTATTGGGTACACATATATGTATATATATATTTTTTTTATTTTTTAATGTTTATTTTTTTGAGGGAGACACAGAGCACAAGCTGGGGAGGGGCAGAGAAAGAGAGACACAGAATCTAAGCAGGCTTCAGGCTCTGAGCTGTCAGCACAGAGCCTGATGTGGGGCTTGAACTCATGAACCGTGAGATCATGGCCTGAGCTAACCGCAGACACTTAACTGACTGAGCCACCCAGGCACTCCATGGGTACATATATATTCATAATTGTTATATCCTTTTGTTGAATTGATCTCTTTATTATGTGATGCTCTTTTTTGTCTTTTGTTATGGTCTTTTAAAGTCTGTTTTGTTTGATATAAGTATTGCTACCCTAGCTTTTCTTTTTTTGCCTCCATTTATGTGGAATATCTTTTTCTGCTCCTTCACTTTCACTCTGTATGGGTCTTTAGATTTGAAGTGAGTCTCTTGTAGGCAGCATATAGATGGGTTTTGTTTTTTTATGCATTCATTCACCCTGTGTCTTTTGATTTATCATTTAGACCATTAGCATTTAAATTAATTATTGATAGGTGTGTTCTTATTATTGTTTTATGTTGTGTTTATATTTCCTCTCTTTTCCTTTCTTGGTCACTTGTGATTTGATGACTTTTTTTTAGTATTATGCTTGGATTCCTTTTTCTTTATTTTTTGTGTATCGTAGGTTTTTTTGTTTGTGGTTACCATGAGGTTCACATGTAACATCCTTTGTATATAGCAGTCTGTCTTAAGTTGATGGTCACTTAAGTTCAAACACATTCTAAAGGCGCTATATTTTTATTCTCCCCACTCCACATTTTATGTATTTGATGTACTATTTTACATCTTTTTATTTTGTGCATCCTTAGCTAACTTTTGTAGATACAATTGTGTTTACTACTTTTGTCTTTTAACCTTCATATTAGCTTTATAGGTGGTTGACCTACTTTTCCTCAGTTTGTTTTTACCAGTGAAATTTTTTCTTTTCGTAATTCCTTCTAGTTATGACTTTCTCTTTTTCCATTTCAAGAATTCCCTTTTACATTTCTTGTAAGGCAGTTTTAGTGGTGATGTACGTGTATCTGTTGGTTCTGGGAGACTCTCTCTCCTTGAATTCTGAATGATGACTTTGTTGGGTATAGTAGTATTCTTGGTTGCAGGTATTTTCCTTTCAATGCTTTGAATATATCATTCCATTCCTTTCTTGCTGACAGATTTTCTATTGATAAATCAGCTGATTATGTCATAGGATTTCCTGTGTACATACATACCTATTTGCTTTTCTCTCTTTTTTTAAAGTTTATTTTTTTGAGAGAGAGAGAGAGAATGCACACATGCAAGGGAGGGGCAGAGAGAGAGAGAGGGAGAGAGAGAATCCCAAGCAGGCTCTTTGTCAGCAGAGCCTGATGTGGGGCTCTGATCTCACAAGCCATGAGATCATGACATGAGCTGAAATCAAGAGTCAGATACTCAACTGACTGAGCTATCCACTTGCTTTTCTCTTGTTTTTTTTTAAAAGATTATTTTTAATTTATTGACATTTTAATTATTATGTATCTTGGTGTGGACCTTCTTGGGTTCATCTTGTTTGGGGCTCTCTGAGCTTGCTGGACCTGGATGTCTTTTTCCTTCCTCAGCTTAGGGAAGTTTCAGCTATTATTTTTTCAAATATGTTTTCTGCCCTCTTCTCTTTATCTTCTTTGGGACCTCTCTAAAGTGAATGTTAGTATGCTTGATATTTTCTCAGAGGTCCCTTAACCTACCCTTATGTGTTAAATTAAAATTTTTATTTTTATTATTTTTAATTAGGCTCCACAACTATCATGGGGCCCAATGCAGGGCCCAGACTCACGACCCTGAGATCAAGACCTGAGCTGAGAGAGAGTCTGATGCTTAACTGACTGAGCCACCCAGTCTCCCCAGCCTACCCTCAATTTAAAAAAATCTTTTTCCTTTTGGCTTTTCAGTTTGGGTGCTTTCCACTACCCTGTCTTCCAGATTGCTTGATTGTTTTTCTGCATTTTATATTTTTAAAAAATGTTTATTTTTGAGAGAGAGAGACACAGAGTGTGAGTGGGAGAGGGGCAGAGAGAGAGGGAAACAGAATCTGAAGCTGGCTCCAGGCTCTGAGCTGTCAGCACAGAGCCAGACGTGGGGCTCGAACACATGAACTGTGATATCATGACCCGAGCCGAAGTCGGACGCTTTGCCAACTGAGCCACCCAGGCGCCCCATTTTTCTGCATTTTAAAATCTACTGTTGATTCTCTCTAGTGTATTTTTCACTTCAGTTATTTAAATCTTAGTCTCAGATTTAATTCTTAGGCTCAGATTTTTCATATTTTGTTTTATCTCTTTGTTGATGTTATCACTTAGTTCATCCACTCTTCTCTCAAATCTGGTGAATATCTTTATGACCATTACTTTGAAGACCTTATCAGATAGGTTGTTGATCTCCATTTCATTTGGTTCTTTTTCTGAAGTTTTGTCTTATTCTTTTGTTTAGAACATATTCCTTTGTCTCCTCATTTTATCTGAGTCTCTGTGTTTGTTTCTGGGTATTAGGTAGGTCATGTGTGTTTTCTGGTCTTGAAAGTGGTGGCCTTATGAAGAAGGCATCTTATGGCGCCCAGTAGTGCAGTCTCCCTGGCCAAGAGAACCAGCCATCACTGTGGGGGTGTCCCCTGTGTGGGTTCATAGGTCCTTCTGTTGTGATTTGGCCGTGACTGCTGCTGGTACGCTTGTGGATGTGACTGGCCATCAGCCCTGTTGTCAGCAGTGATCCATATGACTGCTGCAAGCATATTGGTGGGCATGAATGGACCCTGGGTGCAGCTTGCTAAGTGGTCCAACTGTAACTGCTGCCAGCTTTCTGGTGGGTGGAGTAGCTCCTTTCACAGCTGGTTGAGAGTCCCATCTATAATTGCTGATGGTGTGCTGGTGGTAGGTGGTGTTAGTTCCCATTGTAGCTGGCTGAGAGGCTGGGTCATAGATACTGTTGGTGTACTATTGGGTGCAAACATCCCTTGGTACAGCTGGCTAATTGGCTTGGCCACAGTGGCTGTGGGTATGCTGGTTGATGGGAATGACTCCTCAGTGAAGGAGTCACTTTGTAGGGCTGGGCTGCCAGCCAGGTGTGGTGAGGCAATAGTTGCTTTGGAGGGGCTCCTGCTGGGGTGGGCCAGCAGGGGAATACTAGGGCAGGGCAAGCAGTGCTAGCAAGGTAGATGGTATCAGAGTACTGATGTATCAGTATCAGAACTAATGTCTACCAGTGTTGGGCCAGCTAGACTGAAGAAGGGCAAGAAGAATGGTGCCCACCAGCACTCCCATTCCTGGAGAAAGTTCTGGTTGATCCCTGTCTCTCTAACACATACCTAAAATTAGTCAGTAAATCTCCTTCACATATAACACAGGTGTTTTTCAAACTGCTGTTTCTGTGCTGAGTCTGAGACTGAGTGATACAGTGTGCTGGCCCTTTCAGAGTGAAGTCTCAGTTTCCTCTCACCCTGTGGCTCTCCTTGATTCAAGCTCTCCTGATTTTCAAATCTCCCAGTTTTGAGCCCTGCTGATTTTCTAAGACAGACATAATGGGAGCTCTTCCTTTTGGTGTACAATGTAGGTCTTGATCCCCTCACTCCTCAAGGAAAGGACCTCCATGCCTGTGATATCCCTTCTGCTTTTGGGTCATCATGCCAAGCATTTGATTCCTGGCTGTGTCTCTGCCCTTTCTATCCTTCTTGATATGGCCTTCTTTTTATGTCACTGGTTTTGGAGGATGTGTTCTGCCAGTGTTCAGGTGGTTTTCAGAGTGCATTGCATTACATGAAGTCATTGCCTTAGTGTGTCTGTGGGAGGAGCCAAGCTCAGGATCCTCCTACTCTGTCAACTCCCTGTTCTCCTCTAGTTGTTTTAAATGTCAGTGTGGGTGGAGGATGGAGAGTCTGGACGGAGCTTCCCAGTCTGCTATCTTGTAGATGTTCCTAAAAAAGATTATTTTAACTATTTTATAAACAGGAATACCAAAGCTCAGATAGTGACTTGCACAAGGTTACACAAGGATAAAGGCTGGAATTTGACTATATTTCTTTTTTCCAGGTTTCGTGATTTTTTTGAAAGAAACTTTGTATTTTAGAATAATTTTAGATTTGCCAGAAAGTTGCAGAGGTAGTACAGAGAGTTCCCATATCCACCTACCCTCTGCCCTACACAATTATGCCTTTTATCAACATGTTAGAACAATCTAGTACATTTGTTACAATTAATGAACCACTACTGATACATTATTGTTAATTGAAGTCTGTACTTTATTGAGATTTCCTTACTTTGAACTTAATGTCTTTTTCTATTCTAGGACCCAGTCTAGGATACCACATTACATTGTTGTCATGTCTCCTTTAGCTCCTGTTGACTGTCACAGTTTCACAGAATTTCCTTGTTTTGATGACCTTGATAGTATTGAGAAGTACTGTTCAGGTATTTTGTAGACTGTGCCTCAGTTGGAATTTGTCTGATGGCTTTTCTCATGATTAGACTGGGTTATGGGTATTTGGGAGGAAGACCACACAGGTAAAATGCCATTCTTATCCTGTCATGTCAGGGCCTTGATCAGCTGGCCAAGGTAGCGTTTGCTGGGTTTCTGCTCTGTAAACTTACTTTTTTACTTTATATACAACAATTAAGAAGGGTTGGGGAAGATTAAGCTCCACTTCCTGGAGGGTGAGAAGCTACATAAATTATTTAGCATTCTTCTATAGGAAGAATAAAATAATAATAATAATATTTATTTTGTTTCTCAAATTTTTTCAGTTTTGTCCATTGAAAGCTCTTTCACATTGGTTCCCATGTCCCTTTGGCATGCCCCCATTGTTGTATTTCCTGAGTACTTCCTTACTTTCTTGCATGATGAGATGCCTATTTTGTATATTCTCTGCCTCAGCTATTGTATAATCAGTCATTTCTCCAAAGAACTGCAGTTCCTTTTAGTAAATCAAAATGTCTTCCAGGATATGAAAGTTCTAATAGATTGTAGTAGCCGCTGAAACTCATTTGGAAGGGTATGTGTATGTTGAGGTGGCTACAAGACCAAAGAAAAGGACAAAGCTGGAAGGGTCATAATCCAATTTTCTTATGAATGATACTTTACTATACATTTGGAGGCAACTTAAGAGCATAAAATAAGAGTCAGATACCTTAGGTTTAAATGTCAACTCTGACACTTCCTAGTTGTGTGTCTGTAAACATAAATTTCCTTATCTGTAATACTGGTATAATAACCTCATCAGGTTGTTGGCACAATGATTAAATGATATAAAACACATGCTCTTCAGTGTCTGGCACACAGTAAGCATTCTTATGTTAGCTCTTGGTATTAGTTTAAATTCTTTACTCATCTGAAGTAGCTACTATAATGTCATGAACAACTGTGAATTCTCACTTTGATGCCTATGTTATTCAGCTTCCCTCTTGTTGTATTTCTCTCTGTAGGAATGCTTTTGATGGGATCCAGTACATGTTCTCCTTTGAGATCGCCAAGAAAGAAGCTGCAAGTGGCATCACTGCCTGGTACTGGAGAAGCATGTGGGGGGTCTCTGCAGGTGACCTTTCTAGGGACATTTGGCGTTATGTAGCTGTCTCTTTGCCAGACCCATAATCAGGTTCAGTCCACTCCTGAGTCTCTATCGGTCTTTATCTTAGAGACCATAAAAAATCATGTCATTTGAATATGAAATATTCATATTAAGGTAAACTGAACACCAAATCTCTTTTTGTTAATAGAATTAAAAAGATTTTAGTATCCTCCTAGCAAATTTTGTATCCCCTTGTTAGGTGACCTCTTTAAAATTATTCCTTTAAGAAGCAATTGTCCTCCTTTTTTTTTTTTTTTAAATTTTTTTTTCAACGTTTTTTATTTATTTTTGGGACAGAGAGAGACAGAGCATGAACGGGGGAGGGGCAGAGAGAGAGGGAGACACAGAATCGGAAACAGGCTCCAGGCTCCGAGCCATCAGCCCAGAGCCTGACGCGGGGCTCGAACTCACGGACCGCGAGATCGTGACCTGGCTGAAGTCGGACGCTTAACCGACTGCACCACCCAGGCGCCCCAATTGTCCTCCTTTTGATCATGTGATTCTTCTCCTAAAGGTTCTTCCTATTTCACTACAGATTATGTCTAAAATCTTCCTCCTGAGTGTCAGCACCCCCCTCTAAGATTGCTATATTTTTTATACCTGACTTCTCCCATGACTTTCATACATGATATGTTCTTTTCTCATAATTTTCTTCACTAGACTACATACAAATAACTTCAAACTTTACCTGGAGTAATTTAAGGAGTGATAATACCTCCCTGTCTACTGCTTTTTGAACACTGCTTTTTATCCCCTAGAATGCATTGGCCCTTGATTTGTGTATGTTATAAATACAAATACGTATTCAACATTTGGTCATATTCCTATATATCTTCTAAATATTTGTATTAATGTTGTCATCTCCCTAAAGAACATGTATGTAAGTACCCCAGTCAAGTTAGTACTAAGTATCTGCTTATTGATAATTAGGAGGAAGATAAAGGCTCTCTAATAAGTCTAGAGTATAGTCCTCTACAAATTTGAATAAGGGTACTTCTTAAATTGAGGTAGTCAGTTTCACCATGCCTTCTTTAGTCCCTTGGGTGTGATTATAAGAAACTAACTCCCAACTCAGTCCACAGCTAGGTATTTCCTCAAGAAGATTGCTATTTCTGAGTCTTAGAGCTTGGAACCTTTATTTATAGTTGGCTACTTGGGGCCCATAATATCAAGTAGTATCTAATCTTTCTGTAGAGATTGACTACATTGCCATTCCCAGTTCATGCTGTGCTCTCTTCTTCCATGACTCTGATTAGAATCTTCATACTATGGCTGCTTTGAGAAAAAAAAATCTAGAGATAGATGTAATAGCAGATTGGTGCCAAATATACTTTGAAAATAACAGAAAGTTGAGTGCAGGGGAAATACAGCTTTTGATAACTCGAAGTGACTTTCTACAGTAAAGTCGCCAGGCAGTGACTTTCAGAAAATATCCTTCTTTACAAAAACAAACAAGACCAACTCTATTGCTTGCCTTCATCACAACTATACAAAGTACTGCTCTTATATTGAATGATTTTACTCAAAATTTGAGTGATACAATGTAGGAAGTTATTTGTATGTAATTGGGTGGAAGTGGGGATTAGGTAGGAAGCCAAGATCTAGAACTAATACAGAAAGATAAAGTGGTAGAAATAGAATATGGGACTTTGGAAATTTAATACTGTTTGAAGATGTGTATTGCCTGCCTTAAAATAAATTAGAAAGGAAAATGATGTGAGAAATGTTAAAGTGAAAACTCATGAAAGATGAGTCATCCTCATTTCCTACAGAATAAAGTGCAGAAGAATTTTTTTTTTTTCTTTTCAGGATACACAACTGGAAAAGAGACTTGGGAAGGTATAGGTAGTCATTTTCTCTCTTGCTTTCCAAAGCTATGTCCCATATGATAGGACTGCTTTTGTTCCTCATTTCATTTCTTTGTGCCTCTTGTAGCAGAAACTGTTGAACATCACTGACAGGGTAATTCTGGGGCTGGTCCTTGACCCTGAAGAAGGCTGGTTCATAGCTTATCAAATGTTATATCAGGACTGGGGGCATTTTGCATGTTCACCCAAATGTGTGGTCTTTTCTGGGAGAGAATCTCCATCTTCCTGGAAGCATGGAAATAGAGGCGAATAAGCTCTGTCATTATCCTTAGCAAATTATCAATGACCAGTAGAAATATAAAGCTACCAGGGCTTCTGTGAGGAAATCTGGCCAGTAACCAAGCTAGAGTGGCAAAGATGGGCTCAATCTGTAGAAAATCACTTTGCCATTCTTCATCAAAGTGCATACTTAACTATGCAAGACACAGATCCTACATATTCAGCTGGTAAAATCCTATGCTGTCCATGTATATCACATAGTCCTGGATCTGAGCTGTGTGAGCAGGGGATCTATCCCTGTCCTTTAGTTAACTAGAGAAGGTAAGTCCTGTGGCATATGGGTTTCATGTGTGAATGAGTGTCCATAGTTGATGCCTTTATTTATTTTTTTAGGTTTATTTTGAGAGAGTGTGTGCAAATGGGAGAGGGGCAGAGAGAGGGAGAGAGCAAGAATCCCAAGCAGGCTCCAGACTGTTAGCTCAGAGCCCAACGTGAGGCTCGAACTCATGAACTGCGAGAATCGTAGCCCAAGCTGAAATCAAGAGTTGGGCACTTAACCAACTGAGCCACCTGGGGGCCCCCATAGTTGATGCCTTTAACATGTTATCTCAACCTAAGTTCTAATCCCCTTGTCTTCTAGTAATCTTTTTTTTTTTTATTTTACAAAAAAACAGTTTATTGTGGTATAATTCACATTTAAAGTATGCAATTCAATTGCTTTTGGTGTATTCACAGAATTATGAAACTATCACCACAATCAATTTTAAAATATTTTTATCGTATCACAAAGAAACCTTCTAATTTTTAGCTGTAGCTATCCCAATTCCCCATTCCATGCCCAAGGTAACCAATAATGTATATTTTGTCTCTGTATATTTGACTATTAAGGACATTTTATATAAATCATATAATATGTGCTCTTTTGTGACTGGCTTTAACTGAATGAACATAATGATTTCAAGGTTCATTCATGTTGTAGCTTATATCAGTACTTCATTCCATATTTATGTGTGAATGTTATTATTCCTATACAATTCACACATTTGAAGTAAGCAATTCAATAGTATTCACAGAGGCATGCAATTATTAGTCATTTTAGATCATTTTAGAACTCCTGTTTTCAATTCTTTTAGCCATATATATAGGAGTGGAATTGCTGGGTCATATGGTAATTCTGTATTTAACTTTTTAAGAAAGTGTCAAACTTTCCAGTGGCTGCACCATTTTACAGTCCTACGAACAATATGCAAAGGTTCCATTTTTTCTACATCTTTGCCAACACTTGTTTCTGTATTTAAAATTTTTTTAATGTTAACTATTTTTGAGAGAGAGTGCGAGAGAGCACAAGTGGGGGAGGGGGAGAGGGAGAGAGAGAGAGAGAGAGAGAGAGACAGAGAGAGAGAGAGAGAGAGAGAGAGAGAGAGAGAGAGAGAGAAGACACAGAATCCAAGGCAGGCTCCAGGCTCTGAGCTGTCAGCACAGAGCCCGACTCAGGGCTCAAACTCACTAACTGCGAGATCATGACCTGAGGCGCAGTTGGACGCTTACTGGTTGAGCCACCCAGGCGCTCCGGTTTCTGTTGTTTTTAAATTATGGCCAGCCTATTGGTTGTGAAGTGGTATCTCCTTGTGGTTTTGTTTTGCATTTCTCTAATAATGCTGTCAAACACCTTTCTATGTAAACCTTTATTGGAAAATGCTTATTTAAGTCCTTTGTCCATTTGTTAATTGGGTTGTTTGTCATTTTGTTATTGAATTATGAGTTCTTTATATATTCTAGATATTAGACCCTTATATACATGATTTGCTAATATTTTCTTTTATCCTATGGGTTTTTTTAAGACTTTAATTTTTTTTAGAGCAATTGTAGTTTCACAGAAAATTTGAGAGAAAGGTACACAGATTTCTTATATACCCCCTACCTCCACACTTAAATAGCCTCCCACATTTTCAACATCCCCACCACAGTGATACTTTGGTTGCAATTGATGAATCTACATTGACACATTATAGTCACCAAAACCTTATAGTTTACTTTTAGAGTTCACTCTTGAAGTAAATTTTGTGGCTTTGGAAAAATGTATAATCTTATGTATCCATCATTATAGTCTCATACAGAGTATTTCCACTGCCCTAAAACTCCTGCACCTGCAACCCCTGGCTATTACTGATCTTCTTTATTGTCTCCATAGTTTTTGCCTTTTGTGACTTTATAGTTGGAGTCACACAGCATGTAGCCTTTTCAGATTGGCTTCTTTTGCTTAGTAATAGTATTTAAGGTTCCACTATGTCTTTTCATGGCTTGACAGCCCATTTCATTTTAGCAGTGAATAATACTGCGTTACCTAGATGTACTACCATTTATTTATCCATTCACTTACTAAAGGACATTTTGGTTACTTCCAAGTTTTGGCAATTATGAAAAAAGCTCCTATGAATATCTGTGTGCAGGTTTTTGCTTGAATGTAAGTTTTCATCTTTAGGTAAATACCAAGGAATATGATTGCTAGATTGTATGGTAAAAACATGTGTGGTTTTGTAAGAAACCACTAAACTGTGTTTTAAAGGGGTTATATACTATTTTGCATTCCCACTAGCAATGAATGAGAGAGTTCTTGCTGCTCCACATTCTTACCAGCATTAGGTGTTGTTACTTATTATTCTGGAGTTTGGCCATTCTAATAGTATGTAGTGGTATATCTTTGTTGCTTTAATTTGCAATTCCCTAGTGACATATGATGAGGAGCTTCGTTCATATGCCCAGTGTCATATGTATATCTTTGGTGAGGTGTCTGTTAAGTCTTTGACCCATTTTTAATCGAGGTTAAAATCCTTATCAAATGTGTCTTTTGCAAATATTTTTACTGGTCTTTGGCCACTTTTACCCATTTTTTTCTTTATTGAGATATAATTGACATACAACATAATTAGTTTCAGGTGAATTGTATGCATTCCAAAATGATCACTCCACTATGTCTACTTAACATCTATCACCACACATAGTTAACAGTTTTTTTCTTGTGAGAATTTTTAAGATCTACTCTCTTAGCAACTCTCAAATATACAATACAGTATTATTAACTAGTCACCATGCTGTATGCTGTACATTGTATCCAATGACTTATTTATTTTGACCCAGTTCACCCATTTTGCCCATTCCCTACCCCCACCTCTGACACTATCAAACTGTTCTCTATATCTGTGAGTTTGTTTTTTTTTTTCTTCCAGATTCCACGTATAAGTGAGATCATATGGTATTTGTCTTCTTCTAACTTACTTCACTTAGCATAATGCCCTGAAGGTCCATCCATGGTGTCCCAAATGGCAAGATTTTCTCTTTTTTATGGCTGGATTATATTCCATTGTACATATATACCATATTTTCTTTCCTTTTTTTTGAACTGTATTTGATGTATAATGTATTAGTTTCAGGTGTACAACATAGTGATTTGAAAATTCTGTACATTACACTATGCTCACCATAAGTGTAATTGTCATCTGTCGCCATACAGTGTTATTACAGTATTACTGACTGTATTCCCTATGCTATACTTTTCATCCTGTGACTTATCAATTTTATGACTGGAAGTTTGTAACTCTTAATCCTTTTCACCTATTTCACACATGTCCCCAATCCCCTCCCCTTTGGCAAACGTCAGTTCTTTGTATTTATGATTCTGTCTCTCTTTTTTTTGTTCATTTGTTTTTTACATTCCACATATAAGTGAAAGCATACGGTTTTTGTTTTCGTCTGTTTGATGTATCTCACTTAGCATAATACCCTTTAGGTCCATCCATGTTGTTTAACATGGCAAGATCACATTCTTATGACTGATACTTCACTGAGTATATATGTTACGTGTCCTTTATCCATTCATCTATTGATAGACACGGAGGTTGCTTCCATACCTTGAATATTGTAACATATTGCAATAAACATAGGGGCACTTACTTTTGGAATTTGTGTTCTTATTTTCTTTGGGTTATTACCCAGTAGTAGAATTATTAGATCATAGAGTAATTATATTTTTAATATTTTGAGGACCCTCCATACTGTTTTCCACAATAGTTGCATCAGTTTACTTCCCACCCAAGTGCACAAGTGATCTCTTCTCCACATCCTTGCAAACATTTGTTATTTCTTGATACTAACCATTCAAACAGATATAACTGATGTCTCATTGTAGTTTTGATTACATTTTCCTGATTAGTGATATTGAGCATTTTTTCATGTGTCTTTGGAATAATGTCTATTCAGGTCTGCCCATTTTTTTTTATGGCTTGACTTTAATAATTTATTTTTTAATTTACATCCAGGTTAGTTAGCATATAGTGCAACAATGATTTCAGGAGTAGATTCCTTAATGCTCCTTACCCATTTAGCCCATCCCCCCTCCCCAACCCCTCCAGCAACCCTGTGTTCTCCATATTTAAGAGTCTCTTATGTTTTGTCCCCCTCCCTGTTTTTATATTATTTTTGCTTCCCTTCCCTTATGTTCATCTGTTTTGTCTCTTAAAGGCCTCATATAAGTGAAGTCATATGATATTTGTCTTTCTCTAATTTCGCTTAGCATAATACCCTCTAGTTCCATCCACGAAGTTGCAAGTGGCAATATTTCATTCTTTTTGATTGCCAAGTAATTCTCCATTGTGTGTGTGTGTGTGTGTGTGTGTGTGTACACATCACATATTCTTTATTCATCCATCGATGGACGTTTGGGCTCTTTCCATACTTTGGCTATTGTCGATAGTGCCGCTATAAACTTTGGAGTCAGGGGCGCCTGGGTGGCGCAGTCGGTTAAGCGTCCGACTTCAGCCAGGTCACGATCTCGCGGTCCGTGAGTTCGAGCCCCGCGTCAGGCTCTGGGCCGATGGCTCGGAGCCTGGAGCCTGTTTCCGATTCTGTGTCTCCGTCTCTCTCTGCCCCTCCCCCGTTCATGCTCTGTCTCTCTCTGTCCCAAAAATAAATAAAAAATGTTGAAAAAAAAAAAATAAACTTTGGAGTGCATGTGCCCCTTCGAAATAGCATGCCTGTATCTCCTGGATAAATACCTAGTAGTGCAGTTGCTGGGTCATAGGGTAGTTCTATTTTTAATTTTTTGAGGAACCTGCATACTGTTTTCCAGAGTGGCTGCACCAGGTTGCATTCCCACCGGCAATGAAAGATCCTTTTTCTGCATCCTCGCCAACATCTGTTGTTGCCTGAGTTGTTAATGTTAGCCATTCTGACAGGTGTGAGGTGGTATCTCATTGTGGTTTTGATTTGTATTTGCCTGATGATGAGTGATGTTGAGCATTTTTTCATGTGTCGGTTGGCCATCTAGATGTCTTCTTTGGAGAAGTGTCTATTCATGACCTTTGCCCATTTCTTCACTGGATTATTTGTTTTTTGGGGTTATTTGTTTGAGTTTGATAAGTTCTTTATAGATTTTGGACACTAACCCTTTATCTGATAGGTCATTTGCAAATATCTTCTCCCATTCTATCAGTTGCCTTTTAGTTTTGCTGATTGTTTCCTTCACTGTGCAGGAGCTTTTTATTTTGATGAGATCCCAATAGTTTATTTTTGCTTTTGTTTCCCTTGCTTCCAGAGACATGTTGAGTAAGAAGTTGCTGCGGACCTCTGCCCATTTTTAAATTGGATTATTTGGGGTTTTTTGGTGTTGACTTGTATAAAGTTTTTTATATACTTTGGATATTAACCCCTTATCAGATCTATCATTTACAAATATCTTCTATTCAGTAGGTATCCTTTTTTTTTTTTTTTTTTTTTTGCTGTACAAAAGCTGCTGCTGCTGCTGCTGCTTTTTTTGGTGTAGTCCTAATGGTTTAATTTTGTTTTTGTTTCCCTTGCCTGAGGAGAGCCATCTAAAAAACTGTTGCTAGAGCTGATGTCCAGGAGATTACTACCTGTGTTTTCTTTTAGGAGTTTTATGGTTTCAGGTCTCACATTTAGGTCCTTAATCTATTTTGACTTTATTTTTGTGTATAAGAAGTTGGTCTAGTTTTATTCTTTTACATGTAGCTGTCTAGTTTCCCAGCACCATATATTGGATAGACTGTCTTTTCCCCCATTATATATTATTGCCTCCTTTGTCATAGATTAATTGGTTTATTTCTGGACTCTCTGTCCTGTTCCATTGATCTATATGTCTGTTTTGTACCAGTACCATGCTGTTTTCATTATTTTAGCTTTGTAATATATCTTGAAATCTGGCATTGTGTACCTCCACCTTTTTTCTTCTTTCTCAAGATTGCTTTGGCTCTTTGGGTTCTCTTCTGGTTCCATACAAATTTTAACATTATTTTTTCTAGTTCTGTGAAAAATATTATTGATGTTTTGATGGGATTCTATTGAATCTGAGGATTACCTTGGGTAGTACGGACATTTTATCAATATTAGTTCTTCCAATCCATGAACATATATATCTTTCCATTTGTTTGTGTTCTTTTCAATTTTGTACATCAGTGTTTTACAGTTCTCAGAGTACACATCTTTCACCTTGGTGAAATTTATTCCTAGGAATTTTATTCTTTTTGGTGCAGTCATAAATGGGATTGTTTTCTTAATTTCTCTTTTTTTCTACTTCATTATTAATATTTAGAAATGGAACAGATTTCTGTATATTAATTTTTTGTCTGTCAACATTACTGAATTCATTTATTTTAATATTTTTTTGGTGGAGTCTTTAGGGTTTTCTCTATATGGTATCATGTCATCTGCAAATAATGACAGTTTTACTTCTTCCTTACCAATTTGAATGATTTTCTTTTTTTTTTCTCATTGCTATTGCTAGGCTATCCCCTACTTTGTTTAATAAAACTGGTGAGAGGGGCACCTGGGTGGCTCAGTTGGTTGAACATCCGATATTGGCTTAGGTCATGATCTCACAGTTTGTGAGTTTGAGCCCTGTATTGGGCTCTGTGCCAACAGCTTGAAGCATGGGGTCTACTTCAGATTCTGTGTCTCCCTCTCTCTCTGCCCCTACCCCACTCGTGCTTTGTCTTTCTCTCTCAAAAATGAATAAACGTTACAAAATTAAAAAAAAAAACTGGTGAGGGGGGACATTTTTGTCTTGTTTCTGATTTTAGAGGAAAAGCTTTCAGGTTTTCAACACTGAGTATGATAGTTGTATGTTTGTCATATATGGTGTTTATTATGTTGAGGTAGGTTTCCTCTGTACTCATTTTGTTCGGTGTTTATCACGAATAGATGTAGAATTTTGTCAAATGCTTTTTCTGCATCTAGTGAGATGATCATATGGTTTTTACTCTTTATTTGGTTAATTTGATGTATCACGTTAATTGATGTGTGAATATTGTACTATACTTTCATTCCTGGAATAAATTCCACTTGACTGGGTTGAATGATCCTTTTAATGTATTTTTGAATTCAGGTTGCTAATATTTTGTTGAGCATTTTTGCATCTGTGTTCATCAGGCAATATATTGGCATGTAATTTTATTTTTTTGTATTGTCTCTCTGGTTTTGGTATCAGAGTAATGCTGGTCTTGTAGAATAAATTTGGAAGCTTTCCTTCCTCTTCTATTTTTGGAATAATTTGGTGAGATGAATATTAACTCTTCTTTAAACATTTGGTAGAATTCACCTGTGAAACCACTTGGTCTTGGACTTCTGTTTATTGGGAGGTTTTGATTACAGATTCAGTTTTCTTACCAGTAATTGTGTTTTTTCACAACTACTAGTTTTTCCACAATTACTAGTAATTTGTTTTTCTGTGGTGTCAGTTGATACTTCTCTGTTATTTCTTATTTTACTTATTTTAGTCCTCTTTCTATCTTGAGGAATCTGGCTAAAGGTTTATCAATTTTGTTCAAAGAACCAGCCTGGTTTCATTGATCTTTTCTATTGTTTTTTAGTCTCTATTTCATTTATTTCTGCTGTGAACTTTATTATTTCATTACTTCTACTAACTTTGGCCCTTGTTCTTTTCCTAAAGGTGCTGTTCTATACCTTTAGGTGTAAGGTTAGATTGTTTATTTGAGATTTTCCTTGTTTTGTTTTGTTTTGTTTTGGTAGGCCTGTTATTGCTATTAACTTCCCTCTTAGAACTGTGTTTATTGTGTCCCAAGTATTTGGGGCCATTGTGTTTTATTTTCATTTCTCTCCATGTATTTTTTGATTTGCTCTGATTTCTTCAGTGATCTTTGGTTGTTTATTGACATGTTATTTACCCTTCTTGTGTTTGTGTTTCTTCCAGTTTTTTGTTGTAATTGATTTCTATTTTTATATCATTGTTATCAGAAGAGATGCTTGATATGATTTTAGTCTTCTTAAATTCACTGAGTTTTTTTTAAGGGAATGGAAGTTTTTTGTTTTTAATTTTTTAACGTTTATTCATTTTTGAGACATGGAGAGAGAGGAGAGGAGAGATGAGAGGAGAGAGACAGAGCATGAGTGGGGGAGGGGCAGAGAGAGAGGGAGACACAGAATCTGAAGCAGGCTCCAGGCTCTGAGCTGTCAGCACAGAGCCTGATGCGGGGCTTGAACCCATGGACCATGAGATCATGACCTGAGCTGAAGTTGGACGCTTAACTGACTGAGCCACCCAGGCGCCCCTAAAGTGATAGAAGTTTATTGGATATATAGCAAAGGAGTGCCTGAGTTTTGTTTTGTGTCCTAGTGTGTGCTGGAGAATGTTATATGTACACTTGAAAAGAATGTGTATTTCGTTGTTTTGGATGGAATGTTCTGTATATATCTGTTAGGTTCACCTGGTCTAATATGTCTTTGAAAATAACTCTTTCCTTATTGATTTACTACTGTCTAGATGATCTATGAATTGATTTAAGTGGACTATTGAAGTCCACTACTGTGATTGCATTACTGGCAGTGTCTAGCTCTATTTCTACTAATATTTGCTTTCTCTATTTAGGTTCTCCTATGTTAGATGTATCAACATGTACCAGTGTTATATCCTCTTATTGAATTGACCTCTCGATCATTATGGAATGCTCTTTTTTATTTCTTGCTACAGGAGCTTTAAATTAATTTTTAAATTTTAATTCCAGTATATTTAATGCACAGTGTTATATTAGTTACAGGTTTAGAATATAGTGATTCAACAATTCAAAACATTACTCAGTGCTCATCATGATAAGTGTACTCTAAATCCCCATCACCTGTTTCACCCATTCCCCCACCCACCTCCCTTTTGGTAACCATCAACTTGTTCTTTATAGTTAAGAGTCTGTTTCTTGGTTTGTCTCTCTCTTTTTTCCTTTGTTCATTTGTTTTGTTTCTTAAATTCCACATATGAGTGAAGTCATGTGGTATTTGTCTTTCCCTGTTTTATTTCACTTAGCATTATACTCTCTAGCTCTATCCATGTCATTGCAAATGACAAGATGTCATTCTTCTTTATGGCTGAATAATATTCCTCTGTGTGTGTGTGTGTGTGTGTGTGTGTGTGTGTGTATGTGTATGTGTATGTGTGTGTATGCCACCTCTTTATCCATTCATCTATCAGTGGATACTTGGGCTGCTTCCATGATTTGGTTTCTGTAAATAATGCTGCAGTAAACACAGGGATGTATGTATCCCTTTGAAGTAAGATCTTTGTATTCTTTGGGTAAATACCTAGTAGGTAATAGCTGGATTGTAGGGTAGTTCGATTTTTAACTTTTTGAGGCACTTCCATACTGTTTTCCAGAGTGGCTGCCCCAGTTCGCATTCCCACCAATAGTGCCCAAAGATTCCTCTCTCTCCACATCCTTGCCAGCACCTATTGTTTGTGTTGTTGAGTTTAGCAATTCTGACAGGTGTGAGGTGATATCTCACTGTAGTTTTGATTTGCATTTCCCTGAAGGTAAGTGATGATGAACATCTTTTCATGTGTCTGTTGGCCATTTCTATGTCTTTTTTGCAAACATGTCTGTTCATGTCTTCTGCCTGTTTTTTAACTGGATTATTTGTTTTTTGGGGTGTTGAGTTTTATAAGTCCTTTATATATTTTGGATACTAACCCTTTATTGGATATGTCATTTGAAAATGTCTTCTGCCATTCAGTAGGTTGCCTTTCAGTTTTGTTAATTGTTTCCTTCACTGTGCAGAAGCTTTTTTTTTTTTTTTTAATTTTTTTTTTTCAACGTTTTTTTTAATTTATTTTTGGGACAGAGAGAGACAGAGCATGAACGGGGAAGGGGCAGAGAGAGAGGGAGACACACAGAATTGGAAACAGGCTCCAGGCTCCGAGCCATCAGCCCAGAGCCTGACGCGGGGCTCGAACTCACAGACCGCGAGATCGTGACCTGGCTGAAGTCGGACGCTTAACCGACTGCGCCACCCAGGCGCCCCTAGAAGCTTTTTTAAATGAAGTCCCAATAGTTTATTTTTGCTTCTGTTTCCCTTGTTTCAGAAGACATATCTCGAAAAAAGTTGCTGTGGCTAATGTCAGAGAAATTACTGCCTGTGATCTCTTTTACAATTTTTTGGTTTCAAGTCTTACATTTAGGTCTTTAGTCCATTTTGAGTTTGTTTTTGTGTATAGTGTAAGAAAATGGTCCAGTTTCATTCTTCTGCATGTCACTGTCCAGTTTTCCCAACACCATTTGTTGAAGAGACTGTCTTTTTCCCGTTGGATATTCTTTCCTGCTTTGTTGAAGATTAATTGGCCATGTAATTGTAGATTTATTTCTGGGTTGTTTATTCTCATCCATTGATCTATGGTGTCTGTTTTTTGTGCCAGTACCATACTGTTTTGATTGTTGCAGCTTTGTAATATAACTTGAATTCAGGAATTGTGA
Organism: Neofelis nebulosa; assembly: GCF_028018385.1. Classification (NCBI taxonomy): domain Eukaryota; kingdom Metazoa; phylum Chordata; class Mammalia; order Carnivora; family Felidae; genus Neofelis; species Neofelis nebulosa. The sequence continues at coordinate 81,358,877 of NC_080800.1, read as the reverse complement.
TGCCTCCAGATTTGGTTTTCTCTTTCAAGATTATTTTGGCTATTTGGGGTCTTTTGTGGTTGCATTCAAATTTTAGGATTGTTTTACTTCTGTGAAAAATACTGTTGGTATTTTGGCAAGGATTAAATTAAATCTGTAGATTGTTTTGGATAGTATAGACTGTTTAACAATATTTGGTCTCCTAATCCATGAGCATGGAATGTCTTTCCATTTCTTTGTGTCACCTTCAATTTCCTTCATCATTGTTTTCTTGTTTTCAGAGTACAGATCTGTCACCTCTTTGGTTAAGTTTATTCTAGATATTTTATTGTTTTTGTTGCAATTGTAAATGGAATTCTTTCCTTAATATCTGTTTCTGCTTCTTCATTATTAGTGTATAAAAATCCCAAAGATTTCTGTACATTGATTCTGTATCCTATAACTTTATTGAATTCATTTTATCAGTTCTAGTATTTTTTTGTGAAGTTTTTAGGTATTCTGTATATAATATCATGTCATCTGCAAATAGTGAAAGTTTTACTTCTTTCTTACTAATTTGGATGCCTTTTATTTCTTTTTGTTTTCTGATCACTAGGACTTCCTGCCTAGGACTTCCAGTACTATGTTGAATAAAAGTGGTGAGAGTGGACATCCCTGTCTTGTTCCTGACTCTAAAAGAAAAGCTCTCAGTTTTTCCCATTGAGGATGACACTAGCTGTGGGTTTTTCATATATGGCCTTTATTATGTTGAGGTATGCTCCCTCTAAATTTACTTTGTGGAGGGTTTTTAATCATGAATGGATGTTGTACTTTGTCCAGTGCTTTTTCTGCATTTACAGAAATGATCATGTGGTTCTTATTTTTTCTTATATTAATATTATGTATCACATTGGTTGATTTGCAAATACTGATCCTCACTTGCAACTGATCCACCACTTGATTGTGGTGAATGAATTTTTTAATGTATTGTTGGATTCAGTTTGCTAGTATTTTATTGAGGATTTTTACATCCACGTTCAACAAAGATATTAGCCTGTAGTTCTCTTTTTAGTGGTGTCTTTATCTCATTTTGGTATCAGGGTAACATTGACCTCATAGAATGAATTTGGAAGTTTTCCTTCCTTTTCTATTTTTTGGAATAGTTTGAGAAAAGTAGGTATTAACTCTTCTTTAAATGTTTGGTAGAATTCATATTTGAAGCCATCTGGTCTTAGAATTTTGTTTATTGGGAGTTTTAAAATTACTGATTAAATTCCATTGCTGGTTTTCTGTCTCTTCAAATTTTCCTTTTCTTCCTGCTTTAGTTTTGGTACAATATGTGTTTGTAGGAATTTACCCATTCCTTCTAGGTTGTCCAATTTGTTGGCATGTAACTTTTCATAATATTCTCTTAGAATTATTCATATTTCTGTGGTGTTGGTTGATATTTTCCCCGTTCATTTGTGATTTCGTCTATTTGAGTCCTGTCTTTTTTCTCTCTCTTTTTTTTTTTTTTTTTTTTTTTTGTTCTTTGAGTCTGGGTAGAGGTTTATCAATTTTGTTGATCTTTTCAAAGAACCAGCTCTTGGTTTCATTGATCTGTTCTCTTGTGTTTTTTTGTTTGTTTGTTTATCATTTATTTCTTCTCTAGTCTTTATTATTTCCTTCCTTCTGCTGGTTTGGGATTTTGTTTGTTCTTTTTATAGCTACTTTAGGTATAAGTTTGGGTTGTTTGAGATTTTTCTTGCTTTTTGAGGTAGGTCTGTATTTCTATAAACTTCCTTCTTGGAACCACTTTTGCTCCATCCAAGAGATTTTGGAAGATTTCATTTTCTTTTGTTTCCATCTAATTTTTTATCTCTTCTTTGATTTCTTGGTTGACCCATTCATTGCTTAGTAGCATGTTATTTAACCTCCACATATTTGTGGTCTTTCTTTTTTCTTGTGGTTGACTTCTAGTTTCATAGTGTTGTGGTCAGAAAAGATGCATGGTATGACTTATCTTTTTGAATTTTTTGAGACTTGTTTTGTGGACTAATATGTGATCTCTTCTGGAGAATGTTCCATGTGCACTTGAAAATAATGTGTATTCTGCCTTATTAGGATGGAATGTTCTGAATATACCTGTTATATCCATTGGGCCCAGTGTATCATTCAAAGCCACTGTTTTCTTATTGATTTTCTGTTAGCATGATCTGTTTATTGATGTAAAAAGGCTGTTAAAGTCCCCTAATATTATTATATTACTGTGGATTAGTTCCTTTATGTTAGTTATTAGCTGTTTTATATATTTGGGTGGTTCCATGTTGGGTGCATAAATATTTACAATTGTTACATCTTCTTGTTGGATTGTCGTCTTTATTGTTATATAGTGTTCTTCTTTGTTTCTTGTTATGGTCTTTGTTTTAAATTCTGCATCCAATGTAAATTTTCTTTATATTTTGCTATTCTGTCACCTTATGTCTTTTGATTAGAGCATTTAATCCATTTATATTCAAAGTGATAGATATGTATTTATTGCCATTTTGTTACTTACTCTGTGGTTCTCTCTGATCCTTCACCTGCTCTCTTTCATGTTTTTTTGGCCTTTTTTAGTGATGAACTTGGATTTCTTTCTTTTTATTTTTCCATACCTATTACTGGTTTTTGATTTGTGGTTACTATTAGGTTTGTATGCAACGTCTTCTGCATATAACAGTCTATATTAAGTTCATGGTTGCTTAAGTTTGAGCCCATTTTTTATTCCTCTCCCCTATATTATTAAGATATATGGTGTCATATTTTATATCCTTTTGTTTTTTAAATCTGTTGACTGATTTTTACAGATACACTTATTTTTACTGCTTTGGTGTTTTTTATTTTGATACCCTTAGTTATGCTCTTTCCTTTTGAATCAAAGAGTTCCTTTTAATATTTCTTGTAAGGTGGTTTAGTGTCATGAATTCCATTAGTTTTTGTTTGAGAAACTGTTTATCTGTCCTTGTATTGTGAATCATACATAGCGTTGCTGAATATAGTATTCTTGGTTGCAGATTTTTCCCTTTTAGCACTTTGAATATATCATGCCATTCCCTTGTGGCCTGCAAAGTTTCTGCTGAAAAATATGCTAACAGCCTTATGGGGTTTCCTTTATATAAAGTTGTTTTCTTTTCTCTTGCTGCTTAAAATTTTTTTCTTTATCTCTACTTTTTACCATTTTAATTACTATTTGTCTTGGTGTAGACCTCCTTGTGTTGAGGTTTTTTGGGATCTCTTTGCCTTCTGGATCTGGACATCTGTTTCTTTCCTTAGATTAGGGATGTTTTCAGCTATTCTTCAAATAAATTTTCTCTCCTCCTTTCTTTCTTCTGGGATCACTATAATGCAGTTATTATCCCCATAATGCTTGATGGAGTCACTGAGTTCATTGTCTCAGTATATTCTCAGTTTTCATAAGTTTTTTCTCTCATTTGTTCAGCTTCATTACTCTCCAATACTCTGTCTTCCAGGTCATTAATTTGTTCCTCTACTTCCTCTAGCCTGCTATGTATTTCATCAAGTGTATTTTTAATTTCATTTATTGTGTTCATCTCTGATTGGTTCTTTTTTTATCTGTTAAGGGTCTCACTGATGTGCTCCACTCTTTTCTCAAGTCCAGTAAGTATCTTTATGATCATTACTTTAATTTATCTATCAGGCATATTACTCATATCTGTTTTGCTTAGGTTCCTTGCTGTGTTTTTTTTCCTGTTTTTTTTTCATTCCTCTGTTTCCTCATTGTGTCTAACTCATTGTGTCTGTTTCTGTGTGTTTGGAAAGTCAGCTATGTCTTCTGTTCTTGACAGTAATGGCCTTATGAAGTAGAGGTCTTATAGTGCCCTTCAGTGCAGCATTCACTGTTCCCCAGGACCTAGCACTTTGAGGGTGTCTCCTATGTGTGTTGTGTGTACCCTTTTGTGTCCTGACCATGTTTTCATTCAGTCCAGTTGTGTGCAGTGGCTCTCTTAGCCTATTTTGAGCTGTGTTTTGTCCCTGGCTTGGGTTGGATTAAGTTTAACAAGCTATGTGCTGGTCTGCTTTTGAAATGAGACCTGCTGCTGCTGCTGCTGCCAAGACCAGGCTGGCCAAGATCTGCAAAGTATGTGTGGGCAGTATGTGCAGCCTTAACAAGCCATGCCTAAGGCTTCAGTAGGGCCAACTGCCACAGTTGTAGCTGCTGTTATAGCCACCACCAGAATCTAGGCCCCCACAAAATGTACAGGATGGGAGACTGATGATGTTTGTGCATGTCTTTCGGGGGATGGGTCCCTTTAGCATGAGACTGACTCAAAAGGGTGTATGGGGGTGGGGTTTGTGTAAGTTAGGGAGTGAGTGTTGGCACCACACTGGTTCCTGTAGGTGGCTGTGTGTTTATGCTGAGGGGCAGACAATGGAAATGGTGCCTTTGAGCTCCTTTGTTCCTTGAGGAATCTCCCTGTGATCCCGGCCTCTACAGCACAAGCTTTGAAATGAGTAAATCACTTGCTCTCCTGTGTGCCCCATGTACTTATCTCTGTGGGTTGTTTGTCATGTTTCTTTAAGGGTGAAGCTCAGCTTCCTATTCCTCCATGCCCTCCCAGAGCAGAGCTCCTGGTTTTTAAAATTCCATGTCTTAAGTCTCACTCATTGTAAGAACTCACAAAATTTAGCCCCTCTCACTTTCAAAGCCAAATACTGTGGAGTGTCTTCTTCCCCATGTGTGGCTCCACAGTATTATATTCTGTTTCTTGCCCTTCTCTGTGCCCCCAGCATCCTCCCAACTGTGGACAGCCACAGTCCATTTCACTCCCAAACCGTGTCTCCTCCCGTCTTCCTTTCTTCTGTGTAGCTCCATCTTTGTTTTTAGTTGTGGAGTTTGTTCTGTTAGTCTTTATGTCATTTTCTGGGTTATTTACATTGAGATGAGTATTCTTTAGTTGTATCTGTGGGAGGAGGCAAACATAGGGTCCTTTTACTCTGCCATCTTCTCAGCCTCACAATCTTTGTTTTAAAATTTATTTTGTCTGTGGCACAAAAACAGACACTCAGATCAATGGAACAGAATAGCGAACCCAGAAATGGACCCACAAACATATGGCCAACTAATCTTTGACAAAGCAGGAAAGAATATCCAATGGAATAAAGACACTCTCATCAGCAAGGGGTATTGAGAAAACTGGAGAGCAACATGCAGAAGAATGAACCTGGACCACTTTCTTACACCATACACAAAAATAAACTCAAAATGGATGAAAGGCCTAAATGTAAGACAGGAAGCCATCAAAATCCTCGAGGAGAAAGCAGGCAAAAACCTCTTTGATCTTGGCCGCAACAACTTCTTACTCAACACATCTCTGGAGGCAGGAGAAACAAAAGCAAAAATGAACTATTGGGACCTCATCAAAATAAAAAGCTTCACAGTGACGGAAACAATCAGCAAAACTAAAAGGCAACCGATGGAATGGGAGAAGATATTTGCAAATGACCTATCAGATAAAGGGTTAGTGTCCAAAATCTGTAAAGAACTTATCAAACTCGAACAAATAACCCGAAAAACAAATAATCCAGTGAAGAAATGGGCAAAAGTCACGAATAGACACTTCTCCAAAGAAGACATCCAGATGGCCAACCGACACATGAAAAAATGCTCAACATCACTCATCATCAGGCAAATACAAATCAAAACCACAATGAGATACCACCTCACACCTGTCAGAATGGCTAACATTAACAACTCAGGCAACAACAGATGTTGGCGAGGATGCAGAAAAAGGATCTCTTTTTCATTGCCGGTGGGAATGCAACCTGGTGCAGCCACTCTGGAAAACAGTATGCAGGTTCCTCAAAAAATTAAAAATAGAACTACCCTATGACCCAGCAACTGCACTACTAGGTATTTATCCAGGAGATACAGGCATGCTATTTCGAAGGGGCACATGCACTCCAAAGTTTATAGCGACACTATCAACAATAGCCAAAGTATGGAAAGAGCCCAAACGTCCATCGATGGATGAATAAAGAATATGTGATGTGTACACACACACACACACACACACAATGGAGAATTACTTGGCAATCAAAAAGAATGAAATATTGCCATTTGCAACTTCGTGGATGGAACTAGAGGGTATTATGCTAAGTGAAATTAGAGAAAGACAAATATCATATGACTTCACTTATATGAGGCCTTTAAGAGACAAAACAGATGAACATAAGGGAAGGGAAGCAAAAATAATATAAAAACAGGGAGGGGGACAAAACATAAGAGACTCTTAAATATGGAGAACACAGGGTTGCTGGAGGGGTTGTGGGAGGGGGGATGGGCTAAATGGGTAAGGGGCATTAAGGAATCTACTCCTGAAATCATTGTTGCACTATATGCTACCTAACTTGGATGTAAATTTAAAAAATGAAAATAAAAAGATATCATAAAATAAGATCAATTTTGTCTGATGTAAGTATTGCTACCCGTACTTTTTTTCCCTCTACATTTGCATGGAATATTTTTTTCCATCACTTCACTTCCAGTCTATGTGTGGTGTTCAGTTTGAAATCTTTTCTAGGCATTTTATAGGGGGATCTTTATTTTCCATTCAGTCACCCTATATTTTTTTAATTGGAGTATTTAAACCATTTGCATTTAAAGTAATTATTGATAGGTATGTAGTTAAGCCATTTTATTCACTGTTTTCTGGATGTTCTGTTGTTCTTCTCTGTTCCTTTCTTCTTTTACTCTTTTCCCTTGTGATTGATGAGTTTCTTTAGTGTATATTTGGATTCCTTTCTATTTCTTGTGTATCTATTATAGGTTTTGGTTTGTAGTTATAATGAGGTTTATATATGACATCCTAAGTGTATAGTATTCTGTATTAGGTTGATAGTTGTTTAAATTTGAACACATTTTAACAGACCTTCATTAAAAAGTTTTTTCAATTAAAAATTTAGAAATTTATTTATTTTTGAAACAGAGACAGAGCATGAGTAGAAGAGGAGCAGAGAGAGAGGGAGACACAGAATTGGAAACAGCCTCCAGGATCCAGGCTTTGAGCTTTCAACACAGAGCCTGAAATGGGGCTTGAACTCACAAACTGTGATATCATGACCTGAGCCAAAGTTGGTCGCTTAACCAACTGAGCTACCCAGGCACCCCTAAAAAATGTTTAATTCCAGTATTGTTAATGTACAGTGTTATATTAGTTTCAGGTTAAAATATACTGATTCATAAATTCTGCACATCACCCAGTGCTCATCAGGACAAGTACACTCCTTAATCCCCATGACCTATTTGACCCACCTCTCCTCTGGTAACCATCACTTTGTTTTCTGTAGCTAAAGAGTCTGTTTCTTGGTTTAAGACCTTCATTTTTTACTCCTCCCTTCATGTTTTATGTATATGATGTCCTGTTTTACATCTTTTTATTTTGTCCCTTAACTGATTTTTTTAGGTAAAATTGGTTTTACCACTTTTGTCTTTTACCCTTCATGCTAGCTTTATAATTAATTGGTCTACCATCATTCCTATGTGTATGCTTCTACTTGTGAAATTTTTTTCTTTCATAATTTTACTTCTAATTATTGCCTTTTGGGGGCATCTGGGTGGCTCAGTTGGTTAAGCATCCAGCTTTGGTTCAGGTCATGATCTTGTGCTCGTGAGCTTGAGCCCTGCATTGGGCTCTGTGCTGAGAGCTCAGAGCCTAGAGTCTGCTCCAGATTGTGTGTCTCCCCCTCTCTCTGCCCCTTCCCCACTCGCGCTTGTGCTCTCTCTCTCTCTCTCAAAAATAAATAAACATTAAAAAATTAAAATAATTGTTGCCTTTTGTTTGCTTAAATAAGTCCTTTTAACAGTTTTTATAAGGAAAGTTTAGTGGTGATGAACTCCTTTAACTCTTGTTTCTCTGGGTAACTGTTTTTCTCTCTTTTAATTCTTAAGGATAAATTTGGTGGTTAAAATATTCTTGGTTATAGTTTCTTTCTTTTTAAAAAATTTTTTTAAGTTTATTTATTTTTAGAGAGAGAAAGCAAGCAAGCAGGGGAGGGACAGAGAGAGAGAGAGAGAGAGAGTATCCTAAGCAGACTCCACACTGTCAGTGTGGAGCCTGATGTGGGGCTTGACTCATGAACCGTGAGGTAATGACCTGAGCTGAAATCAAGAGTCTGACACCCAACCAACCAAGCCACTCAGGTGCCTTGTAGCTTTTTTCTTTTCAGCATTTTGAATATACAGTATCATGTTACCCCCTTCTGACCTACAGTCTTTCTGCTGAAAACTCAGTTTTATCAACTAAGATTTCCCTTGTGTGTGAGTATTCTTTTCTCGTGAATTTTTCAAGATTTTCTCTTTATATTTTAGTTTTCATAATTTTCATAATTATGTGTCTTGGTGTGGACCTCTTGGGTTCATCTTGTTTGAGCATCTCTGCTTCTGGCACCTGGATGTCTGTTCTCTTCGCCAGGTTAGCTATTATTTTTAGCTATTACTTCTTCAAATAAGTTTTTGTCTCTTTTCCTTCGTGGACCCCTATGATGTGAATGTTAGTACACTTGATGTTTTCCCAAAAGTCCCTTAATTTATCTTTGTTTTTAAAAAAAAAATTTTTTTTGCTGTGTTGCTTGGGTAACTTTCTACTACCCTGTATTCCAGATCATTAATCTGTTCTTCTTTGTCTATTCATCTGCTGTTGATTGCCTCTCATGTATTTTTCATTTCAGCCATATTCTTCAGGTGTAATTTTTTTTAATATATATTTTCTCTCTTTGTTGAAATTCTTACTGACTTCATCCACTCTTCTTTCACACCCAGTGAGTTTTTTTATGACAGTGACTTTGAACTTATCAAGTAGATTGCTTATTTCCATTTAATTTAGTTCTTTTTCTGAGATTTTATTTTGTTCTTTCAGTTGGAACATATTTATTCCTGTCTCCTCATTTTGACTTTTTGTATTTCTTTCTATGAATTACACAGAACAGCTAGCTACTTCTAGAGTTGAAGGAATGGTCTAGTGTAGAGATATCCCCTCTACAGACTATGTGCTTTTGGGTGGGTGGCTGGAGCTGTAGTGGGTGCAGCCTGGAGATCTATTTGACCTATTTGACCCACGCCACACAGTGGATACCCTAACAGGGCATCTGGAGCTAAAGCAGGCATGAGCTGCAGGGTCCTGGAGTGCTCCATACAGTGGACACTCTGGCAAGATTGCATGATCCGAAGTGGGTGCAGGCTGAGTGGTTTCAAGGTACTCTGTACATGGGACACATTGGCAGGATGGCTGGAGCCAAAGTGGCTGTGGACTGGGAGGCCTTGTGATGTTCTGTGAAGGGCAACCCTTGTGGGCTAACTGGAGATGAGATTTGTTTCATGGCATTTCATGCAGTGATTGCCCTGACAAGTTGTTTGGGGCTGAATTGGGTGTGGGCCTGGAATGTTCTGGGATTCTTTGCACTTAGGTTGCCTTGGTCATTCTGCTGGAGGTATAGTGGTCATTATGTGGGAGTGTCCATGTGTGTTCCACTAGTGTTGTCTGGGTGGGATGGTTGGAGCTCAGGGTGGTTTCAGCCAGTGGGGCCACCTTGAGGGTATAGCTGGGACTGGTGTTTGTCAGGGGCCACTACTTGCTGAAGCAGCAAGTGGCTAGGGTGCCTGAACCCTGTTCCCATCTGCACTATTAAGGTGGAGGGGGAATGTAGTCACCAGTCCTTTTGATTTCAGTGAGTTCCTATAGCTCCCCGCTGTTTGAGCTTTAGGACTTGTTCCTTGATATTTCAGTTGCTCTTTTAAACCACAGCTTTTTTTCTGTATTCCAAGGTGTCTGGGGCTGGTGTATTCTAGAGGCTTGGGGAATGCTGTGGCAGTGGGCCCACTAGGGCATCTGGACCCTGCTCCTGTCTGTGCTTAAAAGGTGGAAGGGGAATGTGAACAGCGGTGCTGGCCAGCCTCTCCCCTCACAAGGAGTTACAGTAGGCCCCCACCATTTGATGGAGTGTTCGTGCTTTTCCATTGGTGTTGCCCTTTTAAATTGCATCTTTTTTCTCTGATCCAGGGCAAACAAATTTGCTCCTGTTTCCTCAGTACTGACCCTCTCCACTTCACTTTGCAGTCTTTGGGGTGGGATTTTCATCCTTATAGTGTCTGTGCCTCCGTCTCTCCTGCCATTCTCTATGTGGTCCCTTTATCCTTTGTTTTGGTTTTCAGTCAGCCCTCCATTCTCCTTCAGGGGGAATTGCTCTATATCTACCACATTTTCTATATTTATCCATTGAGGAACACTTGAGTGGCTTCCATGTCTTGGTTATTGTAAGTAATGCCACAATGAAGATGGGTGTGCATATATCTGAAAGTAGGTTTTTTTCAGCCTCCCTATGTGATCCAGTTCCTATAATAAATCGCCTCTCTTCTCTGTTCTTTCTCTCTCTCTCTCTCCTCTCCTGTCTCTCTTTCTCTATCTCTCTCTCTCTTTCCTTCTCCCTCTCATTGTCTGGCTGTCTCTCTGTCATTATCTGTATCCTATTCTGTTTCTGGGAGACATTGACCAATACAGATCTTGGTACCAAGAATGGTTCTAGAGGAATAGAAGTTTAAGGATGTTTTCTGATTTGGTTCTGCTGTTTTTGGAATTGGCTCTCCAATCTAATTAGATGTAAAGACACTAATGACTCTATTTCCATTAGGAAATTGAACACAGATGGTCCCTGGTAGAAAGTGTTCACAAAGATATGCAAAATATCTGCAGCAGATACTCTTAATAAACATACCTAAGAAACAAGGAGCTAAATGACTCAGTATATGATACTTTTCAACATTTTTTGAAAACTAAGGAATATAATAATAACATTAGTTGGTTGCTTCTAATGTTGCCGGACAAAGAGGTGAAAGAAAAGAATGAGCTCAGGGATTTGAATTCCCAGCTCAAGTGTCACATAAATGACCTAAAAGCTTTCATGTATGCCTTGAAGGAGAGTCTTACCTCTTATAGCTGCAGGTTTGAAATTCCTGAAAATCAAATACAGAATCTCAGCTTGTAATTGGCTGAGTTACAACATGAGTTTAACTCTTAGCCTTGCAACATATCTTCTATTAAAGTGAGGGCATTGATTGGGAAAGAATGGGATCCTCTAAATTGGGATGAGGATGTGTAGGAAGATTCTGATGAAGCTAGGGACATTGAGGTTCTAAATACTGAAGAATTTTTTTGCCAGTAGAAGAGGTCCTCCCACTCCCAGTGGAAGCAGCCTCTTCATCCTTAGTGGAATTCATGCCCCCAGCAGAATTGGCCTGCCCAGCACCAACAAAAATGTTTTCCTCAACTATAGCAGAAGTGACCTCCCTACCCTCAGTAGGTCCACTAGAGCACTTGGACCCTGCTCCTGTCTGTGCTTAAAAGGTGGAGGGGTGGGATGCCTGAGTGGCTCAGGTGGTTGAGTGTCCGACCGGCTCAGGTCATGATCTCGCAGTTTATGAGTTCAAGCCCCACATCGGGCTCTGTGCTGACAGCTCAGGGCCTGGAGCCTGCTTCAAATTCTGTGTCTCCTCTCTCTGCTCCTCCCCTACTCGTACTCTGGCTCTCTCTCTCTCAAAAATAAATAAACATAAAAATAATTATTTTAAAAAAGGTGGAGAGGGAACGTAAACGGTGGTGGCCAGCCTCTCCCCTCACAAGAGAGTTCCAGCAGGAGTTCTCAGCCACCTCCCTACTCACAGGGGTATGGGCCTTTCCACCTATCTATGGGGATTAACAGTGCATTGCCTGAGGAAATGGTAATGGCTTCTCCATAGGCAGTTGCCATGCAAGACAATACCGAGACTCTTCAGGATCCACTCTCATCACCCCTCACTGCTTCTATAACTAGATTCAAGTCCCAGCAGGCCTCTAAGGATGTGGTATAAAGTGTGATTAATGAGGAGGTGTACTACACTCCAAATGAATTACTTGAGTTTTTCAAGTAATTTATACAAGCATAAGTCCAGGGGAAATTGTAGGAATGTGTACGAAGAGTGTTAGAATAATGGTGGAAAGAACATAAAGTTGGATTAGACCAAATTTATTGATATGGGCTCATGTTGGTTCATAACTTTGAGAGTTCCTTGGGTGAAATTTGGAATTGGCCCCCATATACAGAGGGCATGGAGAGACTGAAGAAGAAAGCTGCTATAGTTTGGCAGGAGGCAATTTTAATAAGCAAGGGAACTTACACGTGAGGCTTGTCTTAGGTGGCTGCAAGAGGAGTAGATCTCTGCTCCCATCCACTAGAATCTTAAAAGTTTATATAGAGGTCTTAATGGGATTCAGTCATATACACGGTCCAGATGGTCTCAAGTCTGCATCCTTGAAGTGGCACCTAAAAAGGTATACAGTGGGCAGAACATATATCCAAAGGACAAGAGAGGGGGTCAATCAAGAGCCTCATGTACCAGGTACAGCTTGTAACTTTTTTTCTACCAGGAGCACCGCAATCCAAACCGCTGATTTCCTAAGTCCCCTAGGCTAGTGTTTGAATCACTCAGGCATTCACTTGTGTCCTCATGTGATTTAATAAGATGATACATTAGCAGACTCATCAGGTATGAACACACAATATTTTGTTTGTATAATGGCATAGGTGCCTCCTTGTGAGGCAGTAATAATGTCCCAAGACCATCCCATTTTGGAGGACAGTTTTTCTTGTTACAGATATTTCAGTGTTCAGTAAAGATAGGTTTTGCTGTCTATTATTTAAGTCTTGTTGGGTGAATTTAGTGAAGGCTTCTATGTGTGCTATAATGTCCTCCAGGCCAATGGAGGGTATACAGACAGTGGCCAAATGATAGCATTGGCAGAAAACAGAATGTGTTCATTCACTGACTGGATCCTACAGGATCAGCAGAAATCTAAGGTTGAAAAGACAGATATTTAGTAGGAACTTGGGTACTTGAGTATGGAAATGTCTTCCCCTTCTATAAGAATTACCCTTGTGGCTTGAACCTCATATGTTAATGTGGCTGCAGCTTTAGGAATTTGACCTGGTTGTGCATACCATACATGTTGGCAGAGGGAGGCAAGACTGTCAGGTGTGAAGAGATAGACTGGGGGTGGGATCTGCTAGAGCAGAACTCCCACCTTTACCTCTCTTCTAATGATACATGTTTTGTTACACGTATATTGTATTTCAGTAGGTCTGGCTTGCAACAGGACAACGGGATCCCAGTATAGATTGAATAATCCTCCGTGACCCAGAGGTGCAAAGAAATTTACCCATCCTGGTGGGATGTCCTATCACAAACTCCAGTAGATAACCCCTTTTGAGGAATGATGGGGCATGGTGTATCTCAGCAGCATAGCACATTGATTCATGCTTAGAATCTGGGAATTGGTGTTTCCTGTGACTTCCATACCTTTACTTTCATGGTGTTGGGTATCTCAGAGGTGGGTTGATGGAATATGCTCTCAATCCATCCCTTGGTAGGAAGGGAAGTTCTTAACCATGATAATGTGTTCCTTAATGCTGTCTGGTCATATCTGATTCTATGCACATTTTTGAATATGATATTGTAGTCAAAGCTCTGGTAATGTAACCAGTGTTTCTAATTGTGCCCTGTTATAAGAAGAATGGATTTTCATTGAACTTATGCAAATAACTATATTGTCATGACTATAAGAATAATCAGTAAGAGTTTCTGAATTCTGGAGAGATCAGGTAGGGAGAAAACTTTTATCATTATTGACAAATGTATATGTTAGCAAATTGCTAATAGGTTAAGAGAAAAGAGAAAAAATTTAATGTGTAAAACACACATACACAAAAGAACTAGCAATGTTTTGAACAAAAAGTCATAAAAATAATTATATTCTTATCATTTAGCCTCATGTAATTCTTGATTTTGATCTTTTGTTAGCAGTTTAATGAAATCATCAGTTTTTTCAGTAGAGTTCTGTAAATTCTTATTCAGTTCAGTGGTATGGTCTTAATTATCAGAGAAACCTTTGCTTGTCAGAACCTTTTCCATGACTCTCCTTGAAGATGAAGTACTTTTGCAGGAACACTTTTGCAAAGCATCTGAATAAAACAATAACTGTCTGCAAATGACAAAAGACTTAAAAATGGTCTGCATAATAAAGATCTGATGAGAGTTTATTATAATGCATTTGCAAGGGAACTTGGTTATTTTTGTGACATCATTTTTTTAAAGTCATATTTATTTAAGTAATCTCTACACACAAAGTGGGGCTTGAACTTATGACCCCGAGATCAAGAGTTGCATGCTCTTCCTACTGAGCCAGCTGGGCACCCCACTGTGACATCATTTTTTAAAATAACTAGAATTATTGCCGGAGGAGGTCATTGAGAGGATGTGACTGCCAGTTGACCCATAAGCTGTACCTGGGAAATCAGAGTCTCCTTACCCCCTCTCCTGTCATTGGAATGTACATTCTGTCCCCCATTCTCAGTGGCAGTTGTTTTCAAGGAGGCAGCCTTGAGAGAGCAATGTGTGGCTGAGACTATCTGGAAGGAATATGTGACTGAATCTAGTTAAGGCCTCTATATAAACTTGTAAGGCTCTGGTGATTGAATGCAGAGATTTATTCATCTTGTAGCTGTCCAAGATAAATCTTGAATGTAAGTTCCCTTGCTTATTAAAACTACTACCAATCTGGAGTGGTCTCTTTATTTTATGTTTTAAAATTTTCCCCTCATTTTATTTATTTTATGGGGAGTGAGAAAGTGCAAGCAGGGGAGAGGGAGAGAGAGAGAGAGAGAAAGAGAATCTTAAGCAGTCTTCATGCTCAGCATGGAGCCCAATGTGGGGCTTAATCCCACAACCCTAGGATCATGACTTGAGCTGAAATCAAGAGTCAGATGCTCAACCAACTGGGCTTCTCAGGCACCCCTAGAGTGTATCTTTCTTTGTTCTCTCCTAGCCCTCTGTGTATGGGGCCCATTTGTGAATAAACGATTGGCGAACCAGCCAGGAGACTGGAGAAATGGGTCTTGGGAAAGAGGCACCTATAGGGGGAAATCCTAAGTTGGCTGTCAACCTCTGTGGGGAAGGGTAGCCCATATGTTAGATGATTGTTGATCTTTGCTTGAGTACAGAGACCCCCTGACCTGAAAATGCTGATTGTTTCTATGTGCTTGTTTGAGAAACTGCATAGTGCATCAAAGCAAAGAAAGGAAACAGATGACTACTTTTGTTGAGCTGGTTGTCTACTGTGGGCAGTTCAGTCCAATTAGAGGCTGAAGCTCCAGTTAGGAAGTTGGCAGAAGAGCCAAAATAAGGAAAGATGTGCTGTTAACTTACTACTCTGATAGCTTTGAGGCTAGCAGACAAGGTGGGAGAGCAGGATAAGAAGTTGAAGACTCTGGTAGGTATTTTGCACAGCTTGGAAGACACAACCTGTCATGACTTAAAGTTTGAGTGCTTGTGACAAAGTCTGATTGACACACTAAGAGGTGGGATCAGTGGGAAATTAAGGAGAACAAAGTGGAGAATGTTGTGATTGACAGTGAAACAGATTAAGTTTCAAAATACCAAATGCTAGGGGTGCCTGGGTGGCTCAGTCAGTTAAGCTTCTTTCTGACTTTGGCTCAGTTCATGATCTTGTGGTCTGTGAGTTCAAGCCCTGCATTGGGCTCTGTGCTGACAGCTCAGAGCCTGGAACTGGCTTTGGGTTCTGTGTCACCCTCTCTCTCTGCCCCTCCCCTGCTTGCACTGTGTCTCTCTCAAAAATAAACAAAAAAATAAAATACCGACTGATATTACTTAAAATTTAGTTTATGGTTTCCATAAGATTATTCATCAAGGGCAAACACAAATCTTTTTTTTTTTTTCAGATGCCAGAAACTCAATTTATTACTATAAATCCAAAGTAATTTTTATTAAGAAAAAGCCCAAGTAAGAAAATATATGTAAAATCCTCGCATACAAAGGACTGCTTAGTAATAATAATGGTAAGCCAGCTGTCATGTATTGAGCATTTACCAAGCAGTTCACAGCCAGCACGGGCACTAAGGGGATCCCCCGAAACAGAAGACCAAATTCTTGTTCGTAATGAACTCAAAAGACAGGCAATAAAAGGAAAGAAAGAGGAAAAGAAAGTGACCACAACCAAACATTTCCTGTTTAATTAATGTCATATCAGACATTAAGCAAAGAGGTGCACACGTATGTTTTCTACTCACAATAAACCTGTCTGGTACTATGTCCCTAAAAAAGGTCCGTGTGTCTCTCCCTCATCACAGAGCAAAGAGCAACAAAGACCTCTTCAGCTTCATCTCTCAAAGCTCTCTACCCTCTCTTTTTATTTATTTATTTATTTATTTATTTATTTATTTTTTAATATATGAAATTTACTGTCAAATTGGTTTCCATACAACGCCCAGTGCTCATCCCAAAAGGAAGGGCAAACACAAATCTTAAAAGTCTTCTCCACAAACATTATTTAAAAGCTTTATGCATCTGATTGCCTGGGTCTAGCTTACGGGTCATTCAGGGGTCACATGCTCTCAGTGACCTCCAACAGTTTACTAAGCAGAGATTCTGCATGTAATGTTGTAGCTTGGGAAGTTAGAAAGGGCTTTAATTGGTTGATTGGCTGAAATATGGACCAAAAGGTAGCCTACCTTATGTGAATTGGAAATGCCTCATCTCCCTTGGTTTAACATAGATGAAGGTGTTTGGAGGCTTAGTGAAGTTGGACTGTTAGAGTGGATTTGTCATTTAAGATGTACTCATCCATACTGGGAGGGTCCAGAAATCACACCTTTCACCAATATTTTGAGAAATAATTTTGTGTTTGGAGCCCTAGTATCCTTACAGAGCTTTGTGATTACTCTTCTCTGTAGGCCAGACCTTAACAGTGGGAACCATAAGCACTCAATTGGGAAACCTAAATGCATTGGGAGTAATTGGTTCCTGGAGTAGTAGGGGCCAAGTGGTGGCACTCAAACACCAAAGGGAAGATGGGTGTGGTTACTGTAATGGACAGTAGAGTCAAAGTAGCAGATTTTTCTGATTCATGCAGACTTATGGCACTGGTTAATTATTGTGTTCTAAAAAGTGAAATAGGAAGCCTACTAGATTCTTACTTGATCTGTGTAAACAGAAAAGTTTTAGGTCACATAAAAGTCTAATTAATATCCTAAAAACCAAGAGTCACAGCTTCTCAATAAATTCCCACACTTGGAACAGTTTGCAGACCCACAACCCTTTGAGCAAAGGGCGTTCCCTTGAGGAAGGGCCCCAGTACACTACTGAAAATTTATACTGTTACTGAATTGTCCAAAAGGACATGTAGTTTTTTGCCAAGGAAACTGTACAGTAAAAGGAAATAATTAGACCTTTCAGGGACTACTGGACACTGGATTTGAACTGACATTGATTCTAGGAGACCTGAAACATTTCTGTTGCCCTGCAGTCAGAGTATGGGCTTATGAAGGTCAGGTGATCAATGCAGTTTTAGCTCAGATCTATATCTCAGTGAGTCCTGTGGGTCCCCAAACCCACTGGAGGATTCTGAACTGGAGGATTTCCTCAGTTCAGAATGCATAACTGGAATAGACACACATAACAGCTGGCAGAATCCCCATATTGTTTCCTGATCTGTGGAGTGAGGGCTATGATGGTGGGAAAGGGCAAGTAGAAGCCTTTAGAACTTTACCTAGGAAAATAATAAATCAAAAATACTTTGATAATAAAATTTAAAAACCCCACATTCCTGGAGGGATTGCAGAGATTAGTACCACCAGTAAGGATTTGAAAGATGCAGGGGTGATTTTTATCATATTATCCTTCAAATCTTCTGTTTGTACAGAAGACCGATGGAGAATGACAATGGATTATTATAAGCTTAACCAGGTAGTGACTCCAGTTGCAGGTGCTGTACCAGTTATGGTTTCATTGCTTGAGCAGATTAACATTGTGCAGTATCTGGTATGTACCTGTTGATCTGGCAGATGTATTTTTTCCCCCATACCTATCCATAAGACCCACCAGAAGCAGTCTGCTTCCAGCTGGCAAGATCAGCCATATACCCTCACTGTCCTACCTCAGGGGTATATCAATTGTTTAGCTCTATGTCATGATTTAGTTAAAGGATCTGGATTGCCTTTCCCTTCCACAAGATGTGATACTGGTCCATTGTATTGATTATATTATACTCATTGGACCTAGTGAGTGAGAAGCAGCAACTAATCTAGACTTATTGGTGATACAGTTGTATGTCAGAGGGTGGGGATTAAATTCAACTAAAATTCAGGGGTCTTCTATCTGAAATTTCTATGGATCCAGTGATGTGGAGCATCAATGCTGAGACATCTCTTCTAAGGTGAAGGATAAGTTGTTGTATTTGGTCCCTTTTACAACTAAGAAATAGGCACAGTCCCTAGTAGGTCTCTGGATTTTAGGAGGAACATATTCTTTATTTGGGTGTGTTACTACAGTCCATTTACTGAGTGACTTGAAAATTGCTAGTTTTGACAGATCCAGAACAAGAGAAGGCTCTGTAAAAGTCCAGGTTGCTGAGAAAGATGTACTGCACTTGGGCCATATGATCCAGAAGATCCATTGGTGCTTTAAGTGTCAGTGACAGAGATGATGTTTGAATCCTTTGGTAGATTTCTGTAGGTGAATTGCAGTGCAGTCCTTTAGGATTTTGAAGCAAGACCCTGCCATCATCTGCAGATGCTATCCTTTTGAGAAACTGTTCTTGGCTTGCTCCTGGGTGTAAGACTAATACCTGACCATGGGCCACCAAGTTATCATGTGACCTGCATTGCCTTTCATGAACTGGGTGTTGTCTGACCCAGCAAGCCTTAAAGTTGGGCATGCACAGCAACACTCCATCATCAAATGGAACTGGCATATATGTGATCAGGCCCCAAAGACCCAAGTTACATGAAGAAGTGGCCCAAATGCCCACGATCCCCACTCCTGCTATACTGCCTTCTCTCTCCTAGCCTGCATCTATTGCTTCATGCGGGGAGTTCCCTACAATCAATTGGCAGGAAGAAAAGACTTTGGAACTGGTTTACAGATGGTTCTATGTGGTATGCAGGCACACTTGAAAGTGGATATCTACAGCATGATAGCCCCTCTCTGGGACATCCCTGAAGGACAGTGGTGAAGGGAAGGCCTTGCAGTGGGCAGAACTTCAGGTAGTACCTCTGATGGTTCATTTAGCTTGGAAAAAAATGACCAGACATGTGATTATATACCAGTTCATGGGCTGTGGCATGGTCAGGGACTTGGAAAGAACATGATTGAAAAATTGGTGACAAAGAAATTTAGGGAAGAAGTATGTGGACAGACCTCTCTGAATAGGAAAAAGATGTGAAGATATTTATGTCCCGTGTGAATGGTCACCAAAGGGTTACCTTACCAGAGGAATAGTTTAATGTAAGTAGGTAGGATGACACATTCTATAGGTACCATTCAGCCTCTTTTCACAGACACTTCTGTCATTGCCCAGTGGACTCATGAACAAAGTGGCCATGGTGGCAGGGTGGTGGTTATACATAGACTCAGCAACATGTACTTCACCTACCAAGGCCAACATGGCTATGGCCAACTCTGAGTGCACAACCTGCCAACAGTAGAGACCAAGACTGAGCCCCTGATGTGGTACCATTCCCTGGTATAATCAGTCAGCTACCTTGTGGCAGGTTGATTACATAGGGCTGCTCCCATCATGGAAGGGGCAACATTTGTCCTTATCAGAATAGACTTACTGGATACAGACTTGCCTACACTGCATGCAGTGATTCCTCCAAAACTACCATCTGTGGACGTAAAGAATGCCTTATCCACCATCATGGTATTTCACAGAGCTTTGCCTTTGATCAAGGAGCTCACTTCACTGCAAAAGAAGTATGGTGATGGGTTCATGGAATTCCCTGGTCTTATATTCCCTATCATCCTGAAGCAGCTTGCTTAATAGAACAGTGGAATGACATTTTAAGATTCAGTTACAGTACCCAGCTAGGTGGCAATACCTTGCAGGCCCAGGACAAGGTTCTTCAGAAAACCATATGCTCTGAATAAGTGTCCAGTATATGGTGCTATTTCTCCTATAGTCAGGATTCACAGGTCCAGTAATCAAGGGGTAGAAATGAAAGTGCACCACTCACTATTATAATGACCCACTAGCACAATTTTTGTTTTCTGTTCTCATTATGTTCTGCTGGCCTAGAGGACTTAGTGCCAGAGGGAGGAAAGCTTCTGTTGGGTGACACAACAATGATTCCATTGAACTGGAAGTTAAGACAGCCATCCAGCCACGTTGGGCTCCTTATGCCTCTGAATCAACAGGCAAAGAAAGGAGTTATGATGTTTCCTGGGGTGATTGTTCTTGACTGTTGGGAAAATTGGATTACTACTACACAATGGAACTTAGGAAAAATATGTCTGGAATACAGTAGATCTCTTAGGATTTTTCTTAGTGTTACCATGACTTGTGATCAAAGTCAATGGAAAATTACCACAAACAAATTGAGGCAGGACTACTAATAGCCCATACCCTTCAGGAATGAAAGTTAGGGTTACCCTGCCAGCTAAAGAAACAGTGACCACTTGGGGTAGGTGTTCACTGAAGGCAAAGGGAATATAGAATGGGTATTACAAGAAAGTTATAAATACCACCTACAACCACATTACCAGTTACAGAAATGAGGACTGTAATTACCATGAATATTTCCTCATTTTGTTATAAATGTGTGTGTGTATATACACATAAATTAAGCAAATATCTTTGTTTCCTTATTTCCTTATCATGAATTGACTTAATAACAGTTTTTAAGTATTGCTAATTTTACATCATAGTATTTAAGTTACACAATATCAGAAGAGTGACCACCACTCAAGGACTCTACCTTATCTTCTGGAGAATGGATTAATATATTTTATATGCAAGAGAACTGTATCATGTTAGGTAGAATTATGACCTTGTTATTTATTTGGAGATTAAGGAGATATGTATTGGTGCCAAGTTGACAAGTGGTGGACTTATGTTGGTTATTTTATGTATCATCAAAATGGGCTACAGGATGCTCAGATTGTTGCTAAAACATGTTTTCTAGGTGTGTCTATGAGGATATTTCCAGAAGTAATTAACATTTGAATTTGTAGACTGAGTAAAGGCCACCCTCACTTAATGTGGGTAGGCATCATCCAATCCTTTCAGGGCCTAAATAGATTAGACAGAGGAAGGGCAAATTTACTCTTTGCTTGAGCTGGAATATCCATCTCCTCCTGCATTTGTAGATTGGCACTCCTGGCTCTTGGGCTTTTAGACTCAGACTGGAATTTACACAATTAGCCCCCCATTTCTCAGGCCTTTGCATTCAGACTGAATTACACCACCAGCTTTCCTAGTTCTGCAGCTTGCAAATGGCAGATCTTGGGATTTCTTGGCCTCCATAATCACATGACTAATTTGTAGTCCCCTCTTATCTATATCTATGTAGCTCTATCTGTATCTGTAGTTCTATATCCATCCATCTATCCTCTTGGTTCTGTTTCTCTAGAAAACCCTAATGCAAATAGGGAATCTAAAACAGTCAAATTCATAGCAGAGAATAGAATGGTTGTTGCCAGGGGCTGAGGTGAGGGGAAAATGGGGAGATGGGAAAAGGGTACAAAGTTTCAGTTATGCATGATAAATAAGTCCTAGAGATCTAATGTATAGCATAGTAACTAATTAGAAATACTGTATTGTAAACTTGAGATTTGCTAAGAGATATTCTTACCACATACACAAAAAGGTAATTATATTAGATAATGGAGATGGTAATTAACTTGATTGTGGTGATCATTTCACAATGTATACATATATCAAAACATCAAATTGTATACCTTAAATACATACGATTTTTATCAGTTATACCTTACTAAACCTGAAACAAACAAATAGGGAAAAAAACCCATCCAGGTCAGAAAGTATTTACTTTCTGTGTTTACTTTCAGATCACATAATCTTCTATATAAGAAATCCTAAGGAATCTACACACATATAGAAAACTATTAGAACTAATAAATGAGTTCAGAAACATTGCAGGATACAAGATCAATATAAAAATCAGTCCTATTTCTATATACTAGCAATTAATTAAAAAATGAATTTAAGAAAATAATTTTATTTACAATAGCATCAAAAAAGAATAAAATATTAGTAATAGTGAAATACATGACTTATACACTGAAAATTACAAAACATCATTGGATAAAATTAAATAAATGGAAAGATATTCTGTTTATAGATTGGAGGGCTTAATATTGTTAAGATGGTAATATTAGCCAAAATGATCTACCAATTCAATGCAATCTCTATCAGAATTGCAATACTTGTTTTTCTCTAACATTGGCATTCTGATTTTAAATTTCATGGGGTGCCTGGGTGGCTCAGTCGGTTGAGTGTCCGACTTTGGCTCAGGTCATGATCTCATGGTTTGTGAGTTCAAGCCCTGTGTCAGATGGTTCTGTGTCTCCCTCTCTCTCTGCCTCTCCCCCATGCACATACTCTCTGTTTCTTAACGATAAATAACATTAAAAAAATTCACATGGAAATTCATAAGGAACACATAAGAGCTAAGAGAATCTTAGCTGTTTCACAGTTTACTACAAAGCTACAGTAATCAGAGCAGTGTGACACTGTCATGAAGATACTTACATAGATCAGTGGAATAGAATTGGGAGTCTAGAAATAAACCAATATGTTTGTGGTCATTTGATTTTCAATAAAGATGCCAAGACAATTCAATGGAGAAAGAACAGTCTTGTCAACAAATCTTCCTGGACCCCTGTCTCATTCTATATATGTGAATTAACTCAGTGTATCAAAAACCCGTATGTAAGAACTGGAACTGTAAAATTTTTACAAAAAGGCATTGGTGCTTTTGTATTTTGGGGGTAAATGCCCAGTAGTGTAATTACTGGATTGTAGGGTGTTTTTATTTTTAACTTTTTTTTTTCAATATATGAAATTTATTGTCAAATTGGTTTCCATACAACACCCAGTGCTCATCCCAAAAGGTGCCCTCCTCAATACCAATCACCCACCCTCCCCTACCTCCCACCCCCCATCAACCCTCAGTTTGTTCTCAGCTTTTAACAGTCTCTTATGCTTTGGCTCTCTCCCACTCTAACCTCTTTTTTTTTTTTTTCCTTCCCCTCCCCCATGGGTTTCTGTTAAGTTTCTCAGGATCCACATAAGAGTGAAACCATATGGTATCTGTCTTTCTCTGTATGGCTTATTTCACTTAGCATCACACTCTCCAGTTCCATCCACGTTGCTACAAAAGGCCATATTTCATTCTTTCTCATTGCCACGTAGTATTCCATTGTGTATATAAACCACAATTTCTTTATCCATTCATCAGTTGATGGACATTTAGGCTCTTTCCATAATTTGGCTATTGTTGAGAGTGCTGCTAGAAACATTGGGGTACAAGTGACCCTATGCATCCGTACTCCTGTATCCCTTGGGTAAATTCCTAGCAGTGCTATTGCTGGGTCATAGGGTAGGTCTATTTTTAATTTTCTGAGGAACCTCCACACTGCTTTCCAGAGTGGCTGCACCAATTTGCATTCCCACCAACAGTGCAAGAGGGTTCCCGTTTCTCCACATCCTCTCCAGCATCTATAGTCTCCTGATTTGTTCATTTTGGCCACTCTGACTGGCGTGAGGTGATATCTGAGTGTGGTTTTGATTTGTATTTCCCTGATAAGGAGCGACGTTGAACATCTTTTCATGTGCCTGTTGGCCATCCGGATGTCTTCTTTAGAGAACTGTCTATTCATGTTTTCTGCCCATTTCTTCACTGGGTTATTTGTTTTTCGGGTGTGGAGTTTGGTGAGCTCTTTATAGATTTTGGATACTAGCCCTTTGTCCGATATGTCATTTGCAAATATCTTTTCCCATTCCGTTGGTTGCCTTTTAGTTTTGTTGGTTGTTTCCTTTGCTGTGCAGAAGCTTTTTATCTTCATAAGGTCCCAGTAATTCATTTTTGCTTTTAATTCCCTTGCCTTTGGGGATGTGTTGAGTAAGAGATTGCTACGGCTGAGGTCAGAGAGGTCTTTTCCTGCTTTCTCCTCTAGGGTTTTGATGGTTTCCTGTCTCACATTCAGGTCCTTTATCCATTTTGAGTTTATTTTTGTGAATGGTGTGAGAAAGTGGTCTAGTTTCAACCTTCTGCATGTTGCTGTCCAGTTCTCCCAGCACCATTTGTTAAAGAGACTGTCTTTTTTCCATTGGATGTTCTTTCCTGCTTTGTCAAAGATGAGTTGGCCATACGTTTGTGGGTCTAGTTCTGGGGTTTCTATTCTATTCCATTGGTCTATGTGTCTGTTTTTGTGCCAATACCATGCTGTCTTGATGATGACAGCTTTGTAGTAGAGGTTAAAGTCTGGGATTGTGATGCCTCCTGCTTTGGTCTTCTTCTTCAAAATTGCTTTGGCTATTCGGGACTTTTTGTGGTTCCATATGAATTTTAGAATTGCTTGTTCTAGTTTCGAGAAGAATGCTGGTGCAATTTTGATTGGGATTGCATTGAATGTGTAGATAGCTTTGGGTAGTATTGACATTTTGACAATATTTATTCTTCCAATCCATGAGCAGGGAATGTCTTTCCCTTTCTTTATATCTTCTTCAATTACCTTCATAAGCTTTCTATAGTTGTCAGCATACAGATCTTTTACATCTTTGGTTAGATTTATTCCTAGGTATTTTATGCTTCTTGGTGCAATTGTGAATGGGATCAGTTTCTTTATTTGTCTTTCTGTTGCTTCATTGTTAGTGTATAAGAATGCAAGTGATTTCTGTACATTGATTTTGTCTCCTGCAACTTTGCTGAATTCATGTATCAGTTCTAGCAGACTTTTGGTGGAGTCTATCGGATTTTCCCTGTATAATATCATGTCATCTGCAAAAAGCGAAAGCTTGACTTCATCTTTGCCAATTTTGATGCCTTTGATTTCCTTTTGTTGTCTGATTGCTGATGCTAGAACTTCCAACACTATGTTAAACAACAGGGGTGAGAGTGGGCATCCCTGTCGTGTTCCTCATCTCAGGGAAAAAGCTCTCAGTTTTTCCCCATTGAGGATGATGTTAGCTGTGGGCTTTTCATAAATGGCTTTGATGATCTTTAAGTATATTCCTTCTATCCCGACTTTCTCAAGGGTTTTTATTAAGAAAGGGTGCTGGATTTTGTCAAAGGCCTTTTCTGCATCGATTGACAGGATCATATGGTTCTTCTCTTTTCTTTTATTAATGTGATGTATCACGTTGATCGATTTGCGAATGTTGAACCAGCCCTGCATCCCAGGAATGAATCCCACTTGATCATGGTGAATAATTCTTTTTATATGCTGTTGAATTCGATTTGCTAGTATCTTATTGAGAATTTTTGGATCCATATTCATCAGGGATATTGGCCTGTAGTTCTCTTTTTTTACTGGGTCTCTGTCTGGTTTAGGAATCAAAGTCATACTGGCTTCCTAGAATGAGTCTGGAATTTTTCCTTCCCTTTCTATTTCTTGGAATAGCTTGAGAAGGATAGGTATTATCTCTGCTTTAAACGTCTGGTAGAACTCCCCTGGGAAGCCATCTGGTCCTGGACTCTTATTTGTTGGGAGATTTTTGATAACCGATTCAATTTCTTCGCTGGTAATGGGTCTGTTCAAGCTTTCTATTTCCTCCTGATTGAGTTTTGGAAGAGTGTGGGTGTTTAGGAGTTTGTCCATTTCTTCCAGGTTGTCCAATTTGTTGGCATATAATTTTTCATAGTATTCCCTGATAATTGTTTGTATCTCTGAGGGATTGGTTGTAATAATTCCATTTTCATTCATGATTTTATCTATTTGGGTCATCTCCATTTTCTTTTTGAGAAGCCTGGCTAGAGGTTTGTCAATTTTGTTAATTTTTTCAAAAAACCAACTCTTGGTTTCGTTGATCTGCTCTACAGTTTTTTTAGATTCTATATTGTTTATTTCTGCTCTGATCTTTATGATTTCTCTTCTTCTGCTGGGTTTAGGCTGCCTTTGCTGTTCTGCTTCTATTTCCTTTAGGTGTGCTGTTAGATTTTGTATTTGCGATTTTTCTTGTTTCTTGAGATAGGCCTGGATTGCAATGTATTTTCCTCTCAGGACTGCCTTTGCTGCGTCCCAAAGCGTTTGGATTGTTGTATTTTCATTTTCGTTTGTTTCCATATATTTTTTAATTTCTTCTCTAATTGCCTGGTTGACCCACTCATTCGTTAGTAGGGTGTTCTTTAACCTCCATGCTTTTGGAGGTTTTCCAGACTTTTTCCTGTGGTTGATTTCAAGCTTCATAGCATTGTGGTCTGAAAGTGTGCATGGTATAATTTCAATTCTTGTAAACTTATGAAGGGCTGTTTTGTGACCCAGTATATGATCTATCTTGGAGAATGTTCCATGTGCACTCGAGAAGAAAGTATATTCTGTTGCTTTGGGATGCAGAGTTCTAAATATATCTGTCAAGTCCATCTGATCCCGTGTATCATTCAGGGCCCTTGTTTCTTTATTGACTGTGTGTCTAGATGATCTATCCATTTCTGTAAGTGGGGTGTTAAAGTCCCCTGCAATGACCACATTCTTATCAATAAGGTTGCTTATGTTTATGAGTAATTGTTTTATATATTTGGGGGCTCCGGTATTCGGCACATAGACATTTATAATTGTTAGCTCTTCCTGATGGATAGACCCTGTAATTATTATATAATGCCCTTCTTCATCTCTTGTTACAGCCTTTAATTTAAAGTCTAGTTTGTCTGATATAAGTATGGCTACTCCAGCTTTCTTTTGACTTCCAGTAGCATGATAAATAGTTCTCCATCCCCTCACTTTCAATCTAAAGGTGTCCTCAGGTCTAAAATGAGTCTCTTGTAGACAGCAAATAGATGGGTCTTGTTTTTTTTATCCATTCTGATACCCTATGTCTTTTGGTTGGCGCATTTAATTCATTTACATTCAGTGTTATTATAGAAAGATACGGGTTTAGAGTCATTGTGATGTCTGTATGTTTTATGCTTGTAGTGATGTCTCTGGTACTTTGTCTCACAGGATCCCCCTTAGGATCTCTTGTAGGGCTGGTTTCGTGGTGACAAATTCCTTCAGTTTTTGTTTGTTTGGGAAGACCTTTATCTCTCCTTCTATTCTAAATGACAGACTTGCTGGATAAAGGATTCTTGGCTGCATATTTTTTCTGTTTAGCACACTGAAGATCTCGTGCCAATCCTTTCTGGCCTGCCAAGTTTCAAAAGAGAGATCAGTCACGAGTCTTATAGGTCTCCCTTTATATGTGAGGGCACGTTTATCCCTTGCTGCTTTCAGAATTTTCTCTTTATCCTTGTATTTTGCCAGTTTCACTATGATATGTCGTGCAGAAGATCGATTCAAGTTACGTCTGAAGGGAGTTCTCTGTGCCTCTTGGATTTCAATGCCTTTTTCCTTCCCCAGTTCAGGGAAGTTTTCAGCTATAATTTCTTCAAGTACCCCTTCAGCACCTTTCCCTCTCTCTTCCTCCTCTGGGATACCAATTATGCGTATATTATTTCTTTTTAGTGTGTCACTTAGTTCTCTAATTTTCCCCTCATACTCCTGGATTTTTTTATCTCTGTTTCTCTCAGCTTCCTCTTTTTCCATAACTTTATCTTCTAGTTCACCTATTCTCTTCTCTGCCTCTTCATTCCAAGCCGTCGTCGTTTCCATTTTGTCTTGCATTTCGTTTAAAGTGTTTTTCAGTTCCTCGTGACTGTCCCTTAGTCCCTTGATCTCTGTAGCAAGAGAATCTCTGCTGTCCTCTATACTGTTTTCAAGCCCAGCGACTAATTTTATGACTATTATTCTAAATTCACTTTCTGTTATATTATTTACATCCTTTTTGATCAGTTCATTAGCTGTTGTTATTTCCTGGAGATTCTTCTGAGGGGAATTCTTCCATTTGGTCATTTTGGATAGTCCCTGGAGTGGTGAGGACCTGCAGGGCACTTCCCCCGTGCTGTGGTGTATAACTGGAGTTGGTGGGCGGGGCCGCAGTCAGTCCTGATGTCTGCCCCCAGCCCACCGCTGGGGCCACAGTCAGACTGGTGTGTGCCTTCTCTTCCCCTCTCCTAGAGGCGGGATTCACTGTGGGGTGGCGTGGCCATCTGGGGTACTTGCACACTGCCAGGCTTGTGGTGCTGGGGATCTGGCGTATTAGCTGGGGTGGGTAGGCCAGGTGCACGGGAGCAGGAGGGGCAGGCTTAGCTGGCTTTTCCTTAGGTGATCCACTTTAGGAGGGGCCCTGTGGCAGCAGGGGTGAGTCAGATCCGCTGCTGGAGGTTTGGCTCCGCAGAAGCACAGAGTTGGGTGTTTGCGCGGAGGGAGCAAGTTCCCTGGCAGGAACTGGTTCCCTTTGGGATTTTGGCTGGGGGATGGGCGAGGGAGATGGCGTTGCCGAGCACCGTTGTTCCCTGCCAAACTGAGCTCTGTTGTCTGGGCGCTCAGCAGCTCTCCCTCCCTTTGTCCTCCAGTCTTCCCGCTTTCCGAGCAGAGCTGTTCACTTATGACCTCCCAGACGCTAAGTCGCGCTTGCTGCTGGACCACACTTCGTCCGGCCCCTCCACTTTTGCCAGCCAGACTCGGGGGCTCTGCTTGTCCGGCAGGCTGCCCCTCTGCCCCGGCTCCCTCCCGCCAGTCCGTGGAGCGCGCACCGCCTCGCCGCCCTTCCTACCCTCTTCCATGGGCCTCTTGTCTGTGCTTGGCTCTGGAGACTCTGTTCTGCTAATCCTCTGGCAGTTTTCTGGGTTATTTAGGCAGGTGTAGGTGGAATCTAAGTGATCAGCAGGACGCACGGTGAGCCCAAAGTCCTCCTATGCCGCCATCTTCCCTGATTCTATTTTTAACTTTTTGAGGAACCTCCCTACTTTTTTCCACAGTGGCTGCACCAGTTTGCATTTCCACCAACAGTGCAAGAGGGTTCCTGTTTCTCCACATCCTTGCCAATGCTTCTTGTTTCTTGTAGTTTTGATTTTAGTCATTCTGACAGATGTGAGGTGATATCTCATTGTAGTTTTTGTTTTGAAGTTTTGTTTGTCTTGAGAGAGTGAGTGTAAGCAGGGGAGGAGCAGAGAGAGAGATTCCTAAGCAGGCTTATCGCTGTCAGAGCCCACCCCAGCATGGGGCTTGGTCTCACAAATTGTGAGATCATGAACTGAGCCAAAATCAAGAGTCAGACGCTTAGTTGACTGAGCCATGCAATTGCCCCTCATTGTAGTTTTGCTTGACATTTCCCTGATGGTGAAATAGGTGGTGGGGATTAAGGAGTGCACTTGTGATGAGCACTGGGTAATGTATGGAATTGTTGAATCACTATATTGTACACTTGAAATGAATATAACACTGTATTTTACCTATAGTGGAGTTAAATACTTAATTTAAAAAAGGTCATAGGTGTACATCTTGTGCTTAGATTATGTCATGGCTTTTTAGATATGATACCTAAAGAAAAAGACAACAAAAGATAATATAGATAAATTATGCTTTATCAAAAATAAAAATTTCTTTGCTTCAAATGACATTAGTGAAATAAAATTTTATTCATTGAAAATTCATTTTTAATAAAATGAAAAAGTAAATCCACAAAAAGGAGAAAGTATTTGCATCATATATTTGATTAGGGTCTAGTATCTAGAATGTGTGAACTCTTAACATTCATGTAAGCGGCCTTTCAACTCAAATACATACAGCCCAACTTAGAAATGGACAAAGGATTTGAGTAGACATTTCTCCAAAGAAGATATATAAATGACCAATAAACATTTGCAAAGATGTTCACCATTATCAGTTGTTAGAGAAATACAAGTCCAAATGACAATGAGATTCCACTTCACACACAGCAGGAAGGCTATAATAAGAAAGCTAGACAAAAACAAATGATGAAGACATGGAAAAATTGGAATCCTGACACATTGTTAGGAATGGAAAATGGTGCAACTGCTATATGAAATAAAATGTTAAAAGGTTAAGCATTAAGTTAACATAGAGGTATTCCAGTCCTAGGTGTATACCCAACAGAACTGAAAACATGTTCACATAAAAAATTGTACACAATGTTCATAGCAGCATTACTGATAATAGCCAAAAATGTGGGAATAACCTAAATGTCCATTAATTAATGGATAGACAAATGTGACATATCCAAACAATGGAATATTATTCAGACATTAAAAGCATTGAAGTACTGGGGCACCTGGGAGGCTCAGTCGGTTGAGGGTCCGACTTTGACTCAGGTCATGATCTCAAGGTTCATAAGTTCAAGGTTCACATCGGGCTTGCTGCTGTCGGTGCAGGGCCCACTACAGATCTTCTGTCCCCCTTTCTTTCTGCCCCTCCCCTGATCACATTCTCTCTGTCAAAAATAAACATCAAAAACAGTGAAGTACTGATATATGATACAACATCGATGAACCTTAACAACATGTATGCTACATGAAAGAAGCCAGTCACAAAGGACCATATATTTTATAATTCCATTTATATGAAATGCCTGTAATATGCAAAAACATAGATAGCAAGTAGATTATTGGTTACATAGGAATATAGTGGAGAGCATGGTGGGTAGGAGAATACCAGTTGGTATACAATTTCTTTTAAAGATAAATATATTTTAAAATTAATTGTAATAGTTGTACAGCTCTGTAAACATAGTAATTGACAAATGTACACTTTATAAGGTTGGGTTTTATGGTATGCTAATTATATCAATAAAATACATGCCTGTAACAAGAGCCCCAGGACCATATCACTTAACTGGCAAATTCT
Source organism: Neofelis nebulosa (assembly GCF_028018385.1). Lineage (NCBI taxonomy): Eukaryota > Metazoa > Chordata > Mammalia > Carnivora > Felidae > Neofelis > Neofelis nebulosa. The sequence continues at coordinate 81,328,138 of NC_080800.1, read as the reverse complement.
AACCATTTAAAGGAGAATTAATATTAATTCTATATAAACTCTTGGAAAAATGAAAGAAGGAACAGCTTTAGCTTTTTTCTATGAGACCAATAGTGCCTTGATGCCAAGAGTTGTCAGACATTTCACAAAAAATATAAAATGACAGAACAATATTTCTTATTAATATAGATGTAAAAATACTCAAAGTAAGTTCCCTTCTATTCATAGTTTACTGAGACTTTAAAAAATAGCTTTATTGAAATTCACATATAGGTTTTCTCAAGTGCTTTTTCAGCAAGAATTGATACCATTCTTTTTCTTTAGCCTCTTAATATAATGCATTATATTGATATTTAAATACTGAACAAGACTTACATAGTTGGAAGAAACTGGTCCTGGTATATAATTATTTTTATATATTTTTGGGTTTAATTAGTTATTTTGTTAAATATTTTTAAATGAGAGGTATTTGTAAAATTCTTTTGTATATGTAGTACAACCACAAAATGGAATGTTATTCAGTCATAAAAAGTAATGATGTACTGATAAATGCTGCATAGTTGAAGCTTAACAACATTATGCTAAGCAAAACAAGCCAGGCTTAAAATACCATGATTTCATATGATTCCATTCATATTAAATATCCAGAATAGGGAAATCTATAGACATAGTTAATTAGTCTCATAGTAAATGAGAGTGTATGGATAGCTAAATTGTACAAGGTTCCTTTTTCGAGGTGATAAAAATGTTCTAAAATTGTGGTGGTACTTGCCTGTATCTGTAATATATATAAAAAGCCACTGTAAATATATTAAAAACCACTGAGTTGTACACTTTAAATGGTTAGATTGTGTGGGGTGTGAATTATAACTCAATAATGCTGTTTTAAAAAGAATGAATAGACTCATGGGTAGTGTATTCAGCAAGATAGCAGAATAGGAAGCCCCAGAACCTCCTTCCCCCAAGCAGAATAGGAAGCCCCAGAACCTCCTTCCCCCACACAAGCACCAACTTAACTGTAATACACAGAAAAATTGCCTTTGTAAGAAATCAAGAGACCAGTTAAGATGTTCCTGCGCCCCAGATGAGCATGAAGCCAACTGCATCAAAGCGGGGTAGAAAAATTCATGGTACTCACTAGAGTCCCTCCTCCTAGCACAGTAGGCATGATTGAGAGAAAACTCTCAAGCCCCTACTTTTTCCTTGGGAGGGAAAGAGAAGAGTAGAACACACACCCAATATTATGACTTCTGGGGGAGTTGCCTGAGAGACTGTTTTTTGACTTGCCTGGACTCTAGAATGGTGTCAGTTTGGAAGCATTAGAGAACAAGAGAGATTAACATGCACCGGAGTCTGCAATACCACAAAGTGACACTAGATGTTGCTCCAGCACTGTAGTTTAGTATACTACTTGAGAGCCTGCAGTATCTCAAACAGACACCAGGGGGAGCTTGCAAATGGAAATTGTTAAATCTCAATTAGGAGTTTACACACAAGCCCAGAGAAAATGTATCCTCAGAAAAAGCTTTAGAGGTTTCCTGAATCTCTAGTTGAGTGATAAGAGAGTCTTCCCTATTCAAAACCAGATCACAAAAACTGGGAGAGGTGGCTGGTGTTTCAAATGCTAAAGACCCAATAGAACTTAACAAGGTACACAAAGAAACAGGGAAACATGGCTGAATCAAAGGAACAAATTAAATATCCTGAAGCCAGCCCTAGAATAACAGATATATGAATTACCAGGCAACGTGTTCAAAATAATTGCCATAATGCGGATGCTCAATCAATTAAAAGAGAGCACAGACAAAATCAGGGGAAAAATCCATGCAATAAGTTAAAATATCAAGAAAAAGTTAGAAATTATCAAGGAAAGACATAAAATTCAGGAACTGAAGAATACAATTACTGAACTGAAAAATTCACTGGAGAGGTTCAACAGTAGACTTGACCAGTCAGAAGAATCAGTGAACTCAAATAAATGACTTCAAAATTACTGAGACAGAGGAGAAAAAAAAAAAAAAAGAATGAAAAAAAGTGAACAGAATTTAAGATACGCCATCAAGAGGAACAACATATGCATTATGGAAGTTACACAAGTAGACGAAAGAGAAAAACAGAGAACCTATTGGAAGAGCTAATGGCTGAAAACCCCAAATTTGAGGAGAAATGAATATACAAATTCAAGAACCTCATAAAACTCCTACTAGGATAAATATAAAGAGACCTACACCAAGATGCATTTATTTATTTTTTTTTTAATTTTTTTTTCAACATTTATTTATTTTTGGGACAGAGAGAGACAGAGCATGAACGGGGGAGGGGCAGAGAGAGAGGGAGACACAGAATCGGAAACAGGCTCCAGGCTCTGAGCCATCAGCCCAGAGCCTGACGCGGGGCTCGAACTCACGGACTGCGAGATCGTGACCTGGCTGAAGTCGGACGCCCAACCGACTGCGCCACCCAGGCGCCCCAAGACGCATTTAAATAAACTATCACAAGTCACAAAGAGAGAATCTTGAAAGCAGCAAGAGTAACTCACTACATACAAGTGAACTATTAAAATTATAGTGGATTTCTCGGCAGAAACCTTGCAGGCTAGAATGGAATGGGATGACATATTCAATGTGCTGAAAGAAAAATCCCTGCTATCTTAGAACACTATATCCAGCAAAACTGTCCTTCAGAAATGAAGAGGAAATTAATACTTTATTACATAAAAGCTGAGGAAGTTTACCACTACATCTTCCCTACAAGAAATACTGAAAGGATTCCTTCAAGTTGAGGTTAAAGAAAAATAACAACACAAAACCATATGAAAATATAAAACTCCCTGGTGTAGGTAAATATATAGATAAAGAATCTCATAATGCCCTAAGTGCACACATCACTTTAAAAACTAGTATGCAATTTAAAAAACAAAAGCATAAAAAAGTAGTTATAAATATATGTTAATGGATGGATACACAGTATAAAAAGGGAATTTGTATAATCAATAACATGAAGTTTTGGGGACAGAGATTTAAAGATCAGTGTTTTGTGTGATTGGATTTAAGTTGCTTTGGGTTTAAAACAGATTGTTATTGGGATGCCTGGGTAGCTCAGTCGGTTGAGTGTCTGACTCTTCAGCTCAGGTCACGATCCCAAGGTTGTGGGATTGGGCCCCACATTAGACTCTGCGCTGAGTGTGGAGCTCACTTAAGAGTCTCTTTCTCTCTCCCTTTGCTCCTCTGCTAGCATGTGCATGTGTGCTCTCCCTCTAAAATAAAAAAAAAATAAAAAATAGATTATTACTTTAAAATATTTATGTAATTGCAATGATAATAACAAAATATAGAATATACACAAGATAAATGGAAGGCAATTGAAACACATTATGACAAAAATTCAACAAAAAGAAAGGAAGACCACAAGAGATGAAAGGAAGCACAAAATACTACAAGACACACAGAAAACAATGAACAAAGTGGCAATAGTTTTTCACTATCAGTAATTACTTTGAATGTAAATTAAGTAAACACCTCAATTAAAAGACATGGATTGGCTGAATGGATGACAAACAAGATTCAACCAGATGCTGTCTACAAGGCATTCATGTTAGAACTAAGGATACATAGAGACTAAAAATGAAAAGATGGGAAGGATATTCCATGAAAACAGGAACAGAGAGAGAACGGGGGTGGCCACACTTATATTAGACAAAGTAAACTTTAAGACAATAATTGTTAAGAGAAAAAGAAGGACATTATATAAATATAAAAAGGTCAGCTCACCAGGAGAATATGATGATTGTGTGCACCTAATATTAGAGCTATATGAAGGAAACATTGACAAAACGAGGAGAAATAAAAGGCAATATAAAAATAATAGGAGACTTACATACTCCACTTTCAGTTATTGATAGAATAACCAGACAAGATCAATAAGGAAACAGTACTGGACCAACACCATAGACCAAATAGACCTAGCAGATGTATATACAACATTTCATCCAACAGCAACAGAATACACATTCTTTTCAAGCATACATGAACATGTTCACATCGGATGACAAAACAATTTTTAACAAATTTAAGAAGGTTGAATTCATACAAAGTCTCTTTGACCACAATGGAATGAAATCAGAAATCAATAGCAGAAAACAGGAACATCTACAAATGTATGGAAGTTAAACTACTCTTAACCAAATAATCAAAAAATAAATTACAAGAGAATTTAGAAAATTATCTGAGACAAATGAAACAAAAGCACAAGATAACAGAACTTACCAGATTCAGAGTGACATCAGCAAAATGATAGACTAGGAATTTTCTACTATCTTCCTTCCCCATAAGAACATCAATTTTTACAATCCTCTAAAGAGAAGAGTGCCTTCATGGAAGTCCAGGAGTCTAGTGGAGAAGTTCTACCACACTACTGGAGCAAAAATAATCTGAAATTGGACACATTGTAAATGATAAGAGGAAAAGTTTTACTGCACTTGCATCGCCCTTCCTTTAGGGTGGCACAGCTTTGTGCCAAGAGAGATCCTCTCCACCCATGATTTCTTCCATGGGGAAAGTAAGAGTATTAGTGAGTGACAAGAATCCTCAGCTATTTGGGAAGCTGCTAAAAAGGCCCACTCTTTTTTCACCTGATGCAGAATACTGAGGTGTACTGCATGAGTGGGCAGTGGGGAAGGACTGAAAATAACACCAGGCTCTTGGAGGGCATTAAAGGGACATGAACCCTACTCTTAACTGGTTTTATCAGGGGACTTACCTACAAGCTCCTGGGGATAACTCACCTGTGAATCCCCCCGACTGGCCCACAGACACCCTCAATGTTCCACGTTCCTCATCCACATACACCCCCACCATGTGGCTGGTTCCTTGTGTGTACCCTCAAGGATAACATGTGTGGGCTTTGCAGATGGTTAATGATCACATGCAGGAAAAATAGAAAGCTTCAGAATCACTAGCAGGGATAACAGAAGGTGTCTCTTTCCTAAAGCCAGGCAAAAAATACCACTGAAAGTGACTGCTTCAAATGCAAAGAGATCGGGGTGCCTGGGTGGCCCAGTTGGTTAAGCATCTGACTCTTGATTTCAGTTCATGTCATTATCTTACAGTTTGTGAGTTCAAGACCTGTGTGGGGCTTTGCACTGACAGCACAGATCCTGCTTGGGATTCTCTCTGTCCCCCTCTCTCTGTCCCTCCCCCACTTGCACTTTCTCTCTCTTTTCTCTTTCTCTCAAAATTATAAACTTAAAAAAATGCAAAGAGATCAACATAAGACTTGAAGGAATATGAAAAACCAAGGAAAGATGACACTATCACAGGGACACAATAATTTTCCAGTAACTGACCCCAAAGAAATGAAGATCTGTGATTTTCCTAATAAAGCATTCAAAATAGTTGTTTTAAGGAAGCTCAGTAAGCTATAAGAAAACACAGCAAGACAATTAAACCAGGAAAACAATACAGGAAAAAGTTTCACAGAAAAATAAATCATAGAAAAGAATAAAATTCTGGAGGTGAAGAATACAGTGAATGAAATGAAAAATGCAATAGAGAGCATCAAAAGCAGATGATGAAACAGAAGAATCTGTGAAGTTGAAGACAAATTATACCAAAGTATTATCCTTAACTCAGAGGAAAACAAACAATGAAAAAGAGTAAAAAAAAGCCTACATAAATTATGAGATACTGCCAAGTGAAACAATCTATGCATTACTGGAATCCCAGAGAGAGAAGAGGAGGAGATAGAAGAACGTTTATTTAAAGAGTTAATGGCTGAGAACTTACCAAATCTGGGGAGAAATGTGGACGCCTAAGTTCATGAAGCTAATGGGTCCCAAAAAAGATCTTCTCCAAGACATATTATAGTAAAACTGTAAAGTCAAAGACAAAGACAATTTTTAAAGCAAGAAGAGATTTTAAAAAATTCCTCACACAAGGGAACACCCATTAGGCTATCAGTGGATTTCACAGCAGAAACCATTCAGACCAGGAGAGTTGGATGATACATTCAAAGTGCTGAAAGAAAGAAAAAAAAAACCCTGAAAACCAAGAATACTTTACCCAGAGAAATTATCTTTCAGATATGAAGGAGAGATAAAGACTTTCCAGAACAAACAAAAGCTGAGGGAATTCATTGCCACTATACCTGCCTTACAAGAAATGTTGCAAGGAGTTCTTCAAGTTGAAATGTAAGGATGCTAATTAGTAAAATGAAAACATATGAAAGTGTAAAATTCAGTGGTAAGGTAAATATATAGTCAAATTCAGAATACTCTAATCCTGGTCATATGTTAACTACTTAACTCTAGCATAAAGGTTAAAGGACACATGTATTAAAAATAATTATAGCTACAAATTGTTAATGGATACACACTATAAAAATGTAAATTTTGACATCAAAAACAAAGTGTGTATGTGGGGAGTAAAATGAGATTTTATATGCAGTTGAAGTTACATTCATAGATTGAAATGTACTTTTATAACTGTAAGATGTTTTATGTAATCATAAATTAAACACTTACATTAGATATACAAAAGATAGAGAAGGGCATCAGATCATAGCACTATGGATAATCATCAATTCACAAAGCCCAACCTTAAGAGAGGAAGAAAGGAAAAAAGGAACTATGAAACAACCAGAAAACAGTTAATAAGATGGCATTAGTAAGTCCTTACCTATCAATAAGTGTAAATTATTTTGGATGACTGAATAAATTATCCAATCAAAAAGCATGGAGTAGATGAATGGATATAAAAAGACACAACTGTGTTGCCTATAATAGACTCACTTCAGTTTTAAGGACACACATAGGATCAAAGTGAAGGGATGGAAAAAGATATTCTATGCAAATGGAAACCAACAGAGAACAGGAGTATCTATACTTATATCAGAGAAAATAGACTTTTAGGTCAAAACCTCTAAGAAGAAACAAAGAAGTTTAGGGGTGCCTGGGTGGCTCAGTCAGTTAAATGTCTGACTCTTGATTTCGGCTCAGGCCGTGATCTCACAGTCATGAGATTAAGCCTCACATTAGACTCTGCACTGAGTATGGAGCCTGCTTAATATTCTCGTTCTGTCTCTGCCCCTTTCCCCCACTAGCACTCTCTCTCTCTCTCTCTCTCTCTCTCTCTCTCTCTCTCTCTCTCTCAATAAATAAATAAACATTTAGAAAAAAATCCTTTAAAAAAAGAAACAAAGAAGTTTATTATATGATTAAAGAGTCAACTCATCAAAAGGATGTAACAACTGTGTGTATGTGTAGTATGTGTACACACACACACACACACTTAATATCAGAACACCTAAATGTATTAACCAAATAATAACATATCTGAAGGGAGAAGTAGATAACACAATAAAAGTTGGGGACTTCAGTATCCCACTTTCAGCATTGAATAGATAATCCATAGAGAAAAATCAATAAGGAAGCATTGAACTTTGAACTATACTTTAAACTTAAAGGACCTAACAGACATATAAAGGGCGTTCTATTCGACAGTAGCAGAATACACATTCTTCTCAAGCACACATAGAAGTTTCTCCAGTACAGATTATATGTTCAGTTAAAACAAGTCTTTTTTAAAATTTCTTTTTAAAGCTTATTTATTTTTGAGACAGAGATAGACAGAGAGAGAGAGACAGAGAGAGAGAGAGAGAGAGCTGGGTAAGAGGCAGAGAGAGGGAGACACAGAATCGAAAGCAGGCTTCAGGCTTTGAGCTGCCAGCACAGAGCCCGATGCGGGGCTCAAACTCACAAGCTCCCAGATCATGACCTGAGCTGAAATTGGACGCTTAACTGACTGAGCCATCCAGGTGCCCAGTTAAACAAGTCTTAACAAATGTAAGGAGATTGAAATTATATAAAGTAACATTTCTTATCAAAATGGTATGAAACTGGGAATCAGTAATGGGAGGAAAACTGGGGAATTCACAAACATGTGTAAAGTAAAAAACACACACCTAAACAACCAATGGGTCAAAGAAAAGTTTAAAAAAGAAATTAAAAAGCTGAAACAAATGAAAATGAAAACATAACATACCAAAACTCATTGGATGCAGAAAAAAGAGTATTACGAGGGAAGTTTATAAAGATAAACACCTACATCAAAAGGAAGGTCTTCAATGGAATAGAATAGAAACCCCAGAACTAGACCCACAAACGTATGGCCAACTCATCTTTGACAAAGCAGGAAAGAACATCCAATGGAAAAAAGACAGTCTCTTTAACAAATGGTGCTGGGAGAACTGGACAGCAACATGCAGAAGGTTGAAACTAGACCACTTTCTCACACCATTCACAAAAATAAACTCAAAATGGATAAAGGACCTGAATGTGAGACAGGAAACCATCAAAACCCTAGAGGAGAAAGCAGGAAAAGACCTCTCTGACCTCAGCCGTAGCAATCTCTTACTCAACACATCCCCAAAGGCAAGGGAATTAAAAGCAAAAATGAATTACTGGGACCTTATGAAGATAAAAAGCTTCTGCACAGCAAAGGAAACAACCAACAAAACTAAAAGGCAACCAACGGAATGGGAAAAGATATTTGCAAATGACATATCGGACAAAGGGCTAGTATCCAAAATCTATAAAGAGCTCACCAAACTCCACACCCGAAAAACAAATAACCCAGTGAAGAAATGGGCAGAAAACATGAATAGACAGTTCTCTAAAGAAGACATCCGGATGGCCAACAGGCACATGAAAAGATGTTCAACGTCGCTCCTTATCAGGGAAATACAAATCAAAACCACACTCAGATATCACCTCACGCCAGTCAGAGTGGCCAAAATGAACAAATCAGGAGACTATAGATGCTGGAGAGGATGTGGAGAAACGGGAACCCTCTTGCACTGTTGGTGGGAATGCAAATTGGTGCAGCCGCTCTGGAAAGCAGTGTGGAGGTTCCTCAGAAAATTAAAAATAGACCTACCCTATGACCCAGCAATAGCACTGCTAGGAATTTACCCAAGGGATACAGGAGTACGGATGCATAGGGTCACTTGTACCCCAATGTTTCTAGCAGCACTCTCAACAATAGCCAAATTATGGAAAGAGCCTAAATGTCCATCAACTGATGAATGGATAAAGAAATTGTGGTTTATATACACAATGGAATACTACGTGGCAATGAGAAAGAATGAAATATGGCCTTTTGTAGCAACGTGGATGGAACTGGAGAGTGTGATGCTAAGTGAAATAAGCCATACAGAGAAAGACAGATACCATATGGTTTCACTCTTATGTGGATCCTGAGAAACTTAACAGAAACCCATGGGGGAGGGGAAGGAAAAAAAAAAAAGAGGTTAGAGTGGGAGAGAGCCAAAGCATAAGAGACTGTTAAAAACTGAGAACAAAATGAGGGTTGATGGGGGGTGGGAGGGTAGGGTGGGTGATTGGTATTGAGGAGGGCACCTTTTGGGATGAGCACTGGGTGTTGAATGGAAACCAATTTGACAATAAGTTTCATGTATTGAAAAAAATAAAAAAATTAAAATACATCATTAAAAAAAATAAAAGCACAAATGAACTATTGGGACCTCATGAAGATAAAAAGCTTCTGCCCTGCAACGCAAACCATCAACAAAACTAAAAGTCAACCAACAGAATGGGAAAAGATACTTGCAAATGACATATCGGACAAAGGGCTAGTATCCCAAATCTTTAAAGAACTCACCAAACTCCACACCCAAAAAACAAATAATCCAGTGAAGAAATGGGCAGAAGACATGAATAGACACTTCTCTAAAGAAGACACCCAGATGGCCAACAGGCACATGAAAAGATGCTTAACGTCGTTCCTCATCAGGGAAATACAAATCAAAACCACACGTGAGATACCACCTCACGCCAGTCAGAGTGGCTAAAATGAAAAAAATCAGGAGACTATAGATGCTGGCGAGGATGTGGAGAAACAGGAACCCTCTTGCACTGTTGGTGGGAATGCGAACTGGTGCAGCCACTCTGGAAAACAGTGTGGAGGTTCCTCACACAATTAAAAATAGATCTACCTTATGACCCAGCAATAGCACTGCTAGGAATTTATCCAAGGGATACAGGAGTGCTGATGCAAAAGGGCACTTGTACCCAATGTTTACAGCAGCACTTTCATCAATAACCAAACTATGGAAAAAGCCTAAATATCCATCAACTGATGAATGGATAAAGAAATTGTGGTTATATACACAAATGAATACTACTTGGCAATGGGAAAGAATGAAATATGGCCCTTTGTAGCAACGTGGATGGAACTGGAGAGTGTTATGTTAAGTGAAATAAGCCATACAGAGAAAGACAGATACCATATGTTTTCACTCTTATGTGGATCCTGAGAAACTTACTAGAAGTCCATGGGGGAGGGGAAGGGAAAAAACAGTAAGAGACGGAGGGAGTCAAACCATAAGAGACTCTTAAAAACAGGACAAACTGAGGGTTGATGGGGGGTGGGAGGGAGGGGAGGTTGGGTGATGGGTATTGAGGAGGGCACCTTTTGGGATGAGCACTGGGTGTTGTATGTAAACCAATTTGACAATAAATTTCATATTAAAAATATAAAAATAAATAAAGTTATATAATGTAAAAAAAAAGAAAATGCCTTCTAGTGTACAGTGGTTAATATGAACAGAGATGTGAGTAACAGTAATAGAAACTGGGTATTCTGCTAATTACTTCCATATCTGAGTGCCTCAGAAGGGCTTCTCTTATGAGAAAACTGTCCTTTAGCCACTGGCCAGACCAAACCACAAGGCCATTAGCAACAGTCCAGGAGTCTATGAAAATGTGAATTTGCAAAAAGCCCTTTTTTGCTTCCTTAAGGGCTAGTGAACAGCCACAAGTTCTACCAAGTGGGCTGAACCTGGAGTACCCTCCTCACCTAGTGCATTGCCTAATTCCAGTTAGAATGCTGTGGCCCTGGGGTGCCTGAGTGGCTCAGTCAACTAAGCATTCGACTTCAGCTCAGGTCATGATATCACAGTTTGTGGGTTCGAGCCCCATGTCAGGCTCTATGCTGACAGCTCAGAGTCTGGAGCCTGCTTCTAATTTTGTGTCTCCCTCTCTCTCTTCCCTTCTCCTGCTCATGCACTATCTCTCTCAAAAATAAACATTAAAAAGAATAGAGAATTCTGTGACCCTCCAGCAAGCTGTATTGTGTACAGTATTGTACAAAGTTGTATGTTCTGACATCAGTGAACAACAATGACTCCTTGTCCATCTCTGACAGTTGGTCCCAAGGGGTTCCCCAAGCATCCAGAAGAAGAGGAAATGGGACACTACTATCACTTCCTCAAGGCTCTCACTCAAGGGGATGAGCAAGGGGGAAGCCAAATGCCCTTGCAATTTGAGAAGGCCTTTGACATCAGGTTTAGCCATCTCCTAAAGGTATCATTTCCATTTTGCCAAGGAGGCATCAGCGTTCATGCTGAACTTCTACCAGGAGGCATCTCTCAGGGCAATATAGGAGCTTGGGTCTGAGGTACTAAAAGAGTGGGGGCCAGTTAGGGTCTGAGTTTCTAAAAGAGCCCAATAGGATGACAAAAACGGGCACTCAACGGGAGTACACAAGGCTGCCACTAGGTGTAGGCATTTAGTCCAAACCCCCCATAGGAAGCCACGTAGACTCCTGTTTGGTCCAGAGACTCCAGGAGGCATAGTCAGGTGTGGCCTGACTTGGAAAGTGGAGCCAGGTGGGACCAAATGTAGGGCTTACTGAGCTGCCTGCTCAGCAGCTTCCAAAGCACACTGTTGGGCCTCATCCCAATGGGAGGTGGGAGACTTTCATGTGATTGCATGTACAGGGCAAAGAATTAGTGAGATATGAGGGATGTGTTGCCTCCAGAACATGAAAAGTCCTAATAAATATTATGACTGTTTGAGTGTAGTGGATGTTTCAATGGTGAGTAACTGATGTTTGACTTTTGAAGAAATATCTCAGCCCTCAGAGGACTAGATGATTCCCAGAAACTTGACAAGTGAGGCGGGTCTTGAGCCTTGTGAGGGGCAATTGTTGGTGTAGGTAGTCTGTGAGGATGTGTAGATTTGCCTGTACTTCGTCAGAGGGACTCCTCAGCATAATATCATCAAAATAATGCCAAAATGTTTTTTTCACCTTTCCAATTGTGAGGGATTTAAATCCTGGCAGCACAGGTTATGTACAATTGCAGGGCTATTTAAATATCTCATTGGAAATCCACATATTACATATATATATATATATATATATATATATATATATATATATATATATAGTAAGCCTCTTCGAAAGTGAAAAGAAATTGGTTTTGGAATTCCACTGCAATGGGAACAGAAAAAACCATATTAGCAAGCTCAATGACCTGTGGATGCTCTTGCATCATTGTTTGCCCCCAATCAGTTCCATAATAATAGGAATTGGAGCCTTAATTGGGGGAGGTTTCAATAGTCAATTATAAGATACCATTCATTATTGGCTGGCTTAAGTGCCATCCAAATGGGGCTGTTGAAAGGGGAGAATGTGGGCTTAATGACTCCTGTCTCAAGCAAATTTTTAATGACGGTGGTAGGCATTCAATGTGATCTTTAAGTCAGTTATTGGGAAGTGTTTACCATGTTGACCTGAGGGGGAAGAGTCACTGGCATCCATTTGGCAAGTCCTACCAGGAAGGTCAAGAACTTGGGCTTGTTCCATGTAGCATAGCATTGTGTCAAATGCATCCATGCCTATAATAGGGAAAGAAAGAGCAAGGGGAGCCACCACCAGAGGAAGCCAGTTAAGGTTAGTGGTCCTAATAGTTACACCTAAATGGGTTTGTACACTAGCAATGCCCTGTAGGTAGAAAGGCTCCCTGTGCAAAATTTAGTGGGATTGCCTAACATGACTGTGACTTGGGTCCCTGTGTCTAATAGGGCCAAAAAATACTGTGCATTTTTATTGTCTCAATGGATTACCAGAGTGGTATAGAGGCGACTGTTCCCAAAAGTGGGACAAGCCCCAGAGAGCCATCAATTTCCTAGGGCAGGGGGTTAGATACCTGCCAGTCTTGGAGGTCAGGGAAGGGGGAGGAGGGAGTAGTGGGTACTGGGTTGAGGCCAGAGAGGTTAGAGGGTGGCTGTGTGACAAGAGGATGGATGGCAGAACAGGGCTGTAGCTGGCAGAATGCTAGTTTCAGGGCCTGGAGTTTAGAGACTGACTCTCCAGAGATTAAGTGGCCAGGAACCTCAAGTTTTTGTAACTCCCATTACAGGTTTGTCTGTGTTTTCCCATAAGGGGCAAAAGTAGGTGAGCATTTATTGGGGAAGGAATGGGGAATTCTTTTTGTTGAGGGAAATTTGTTCAATGGAAATTTCTGGGGCAGTGGGTGTGGAGCGGCATGAGTCTGGAGTATCTGGGCATCTGGGTGGGCTCTCCTCCATGTCTAGCAACTATGTCAATGCCCTAGTGCCTATTATTTTTTATTTTATTTATTCTATTTTTTAGTTTCAAGTTTTTATTTAAATTCTAGTTAGTTAACATGTAGTATAATATTAGTTTCGTGAGTAGAATTCAGTGATTCATTGCTTATAAACAACACCCAGTGCTCATAACAAGTGCCCTCCTTAACCCATACATCACCCATTTAACCCATCCTCCTGCCCACCTCCCCTACAGCAACCCTCAATTTGTTATCTGTAGTTAAGAGTCTGTCTGTTTTATGGTTTGCCTCTCTCTCTTTTTTCCCTATGTTTATGTTTCGTTTCTTAAATTCATATGATATTTGTCTTTCTCTGACTTATTTTGCTTAGCATAATACACTCTAGCTCTATCCATGCAATTGCAAATGGCAAGATTTTATTCTTTATGGCTGAGTAATATTCCATGATATATATATTCCACAACTTCTTTATCTATTCATCAGTCAGTGGACATTTGGGCTCTTTCTATAATTTGGTTATTATTTTTAACGTTTATTTATTTTTGAGACAGAGAGAGACAGAGCATGAACAGGTGAGGGGCAGAGAGAGAGGGAGACACAGAATCTGAAACAGGCTCCAGGCTCTGAGCAGTCAGCACAGAGCCCGACGTGGGGCTCGAACTCACGGACTGTGAGATCGTGACCTGAGCCGAAGTTGGCCCCTTAACCGACTGAGCCACCCAGGCGCCCCTAATTTGGTTATTATTGATAATGCTGCTATAAACATGGGGGGGGGGTGCATGTATCCATTGGTATCAGTATTTTTGTATTCTTTGGGTAAATACCTGGTAGTGCAATTGCTGGGTTGTAGGGTAGTTCTATTTTTAGTTTTTTGAGGGGCCTGCATACTGTTTTTTTTTTTTTTTATTTATTTATTTATTTATTTATTTATTTATTTATTTATTTATTTATTTTTTAATATATGAAATTTACTGTCAAATTGGTTTCCATACAACACCCAGTGCTCATCCCAAAAGGTGCCCTCCTCAATACCCATCACCCACCCTGCCCTCCCTCCCACCCCCCATCAACCCTCAGTTTGTTCTCAGTTTTTAACAGTCTCTTATGCTTTGGCTCTCTCCCACTCTAACCTCTTTTTTTTTTTTTTTTTCCCTTCCCCTCCCCCATGGGTTTCTGTTACGTTTCTCAGGATCCACATAAGAGTGAAACCATATGGTATCTGTCTTTCTCTGTATGGCTTATTTCACTTAGCATCACACTCTCCAGTTCCATCCACGTTGCTACAAAAGGCCATATTTCATTCTTTCTCATTGCCACGTAGTATTCCATTGTGTATATAAACCACAATTTCTTTATCCATTCATCAGTTGATGGACATTTAGGCTCTTTCCATAATTTGGCGATTGTTGAGAGTGCTGCTATAAACATTGGGGTACAAGTGCCCCTATGCATCAGTACTCCTGTATCCCTTGGATAAATTCCTAGCAGTGCTATTGCTGGGTCATAGGGTAGGTCTATTTTTAATTTTCTGAGGAACCTCCACACTGCTTTCCAGAGCGGCTGCACCAATTTGCATTCCCACCAACAGTGCAAGAGGGTTCCCGTCTCTCCACATCCTCTCCAGCATCTATAGTCTCCTGATTTCTTCATTTTGGCCACTCTGACTGGCGTGAGGTGGTATCTGAGTGTGGTTTTGATTTGTATTTCCCTGATGAGGAGCGACGTTGAACATCTTTTCATGTGCCTGTTGGCCATCCGGATGTCTTCTTTAGAGAAGTGTCTATTCATGTTTTCTGCCCATTTCTTCACTGGGTTATTTGTTTTTCGGGTGTGGAGTTTGATGAGCTCTTTATAGATTTTGGATACTAGCCCTTTGTCCGATGTGTCATTTGCAAATATCTTTTCCCATTCCGTTGGTTGCCTTTTAGTTTTGTTGGTTGTTTCCTTTGCTGTGCAGAAGCTTTTTATCTTCATAAGGTCCCAGTAATTCACTTTTGCTTTTAATTCCCTTGCCTTTGGGGATGTGCCGAGTAAGAGATTGCTACGGCTGAGGTCAGAGAGGTCTTTTCCTGCTTTCTCCTCTAAGGTTTTGATGGTTTCCTGTCTCACATTCAGGTCCTTTATCCATTTTGAGTTTATTTTTGTGAATGGTGTGAGAAAGTGGTCTAGTTTCAACCTTCTGCATGTTGCTGTCCAGTTCTCCCAGCACCATTTGTTAAAGAGACTGTCTTTTTTCCATTGGATGTTCTTTCCTGCTTTGTCAAAAATGAGTTGGCCATACGTTTGTGGGTCTAGTTCTGGGGTTTCTATTCGATTCCATTGGTCTATGTGTCTGTTTTTATGCCAATACCATGCTGTCTTGATGATGACAGCTTTGTAGTAGAGGCTAAAGTCTGGGATTGTGATGCCTCCTGCTTTGGTCTTCTTCTTCAAAATTACTTTGGCTATTCGGGGCCTTTTGTGGTTCCATATGAATTTTAGGATTGCTTGTTCTAGTTTCGAGAAGAATGCTGGTGCAATTTTGATTGGGATTGCATTGAATGTGTAGATAGCTTTGGGTAGTATTGACATTTTGACAATATTTATTCTTCCAATCCATGAGCAGGGAATGTCTTTCCATTTCTTTATATCTTCTTCAATTACCTGCATAAGCTTTCTATAGTTTTCAGCATACAGATCTTTTACATCTTTGGTTAGATTTATTCCTAGGTATTTTATGCTTCTTGGTGCAATTGTGAATGGGATCAGTTTCTTTATTTGTCTTTCTGTTGCTTCATTGTTAGTGTATAAGAATGCAACTGATTTCTGTACGTTGATTTTGTATCCTGCAACTTTGCTGAATTCATGTATCAGTTCTAGCAGACTTTTGGTGGAGTCTATCGGATTTTCCATGTATAATATCATGTCATCTGCAAAAAGCGAAAGCTTGACTTCATCTTTGCCAATTTGGATGCCTTTGATTTCCTTTTGTTGTCTGATTGCTGATGCTAGAACTTCCAGCACTATATTAAACAGCAGCGGTGAGAGTGGGCATCCCTGTCGTGTTCCTGATCTCAGGGAAAAAGCTCTCAGTTTTTCCCCATTGAGGATGATGTTAGCTGTGGGCTTTTCATAAATGGCTTTTATGATCTTTAAGTATGTTCCTTCTATCCCGACTTTCTCAAGGGTTTTTATTAAGAAAGGGTGCTGGATTTTGTCAAAGGCCTTTTCTGCATCGATTGACAGGATCATATGGTTCTTCTCTTTTTTTTTGTTAATGTGATGTATCACATTGATCGATTTGCGAATGTTGAACCAGCCCTGCATCCCAGGAATGAATCCCACTTGATCATGGTGAATAATTCTTTTTATATGCTGTTGAATTCGATTTGCTAGTATCTTATTGAGAATTTTTGCATCCATATTCATCAGGGATATTGGCCTGTAGTTCTCTTTTTTTACTGGGTCTCTGTCTGGTTTAGGAATCAAAGTAATACTGGCTTCATAGAATGAGTCTGGAAGTTTTCCTTCCCTTTCTATTTCTTGGAATAGCTTGAGAAGGATAGGTATTATCTCTGCTTTAAACGTCTGGTAGAACTCCCCTGGGAAGCCATCTGGTCCTGGACTCTTATTTGTTGGGAGATTTTTGATAACCGATTCAATTTCTTCGCTGGTTATGGGTCTGTTCAAGCTTTCTATTTCCTCCTGATTGAGTTTTGGAAGAGTGTGGGTGTTTAGGAATTTGTCCATTTCTTCAAGGTTGTCCAATTTGTTGGCATATAATTTTTCATAGTATTCCCTGATAATTGTTTGTATCTCTGAGGGATTGGTTGTAATCATTCCATTTTCATTCATGATTTTATCTATTTGGGTCATCTCCCTTTTCTTTTTGAGAAGCCTGGCTAGAGGTTTGTCAATTTTGTTTATTTTTTCAAAAAACCAACTCTTGGTTTCGTTGATCTGCTCTACAGTTTTTTTAGATTCTATATTGTTTATTTCTGCTCTGATCTTTATGATTTCTCTTCTTCTGCTGGGTTTAGGCTGCCTTTGCTGTTCTGCTTCTATTTCCTTTAGGTGTGCTGTTAGATTTTGTATTTGGGATTTTTCTTGTTTCTTGAGATAGGCCTGGATTGCAATGTATTTTCCTCTCAGGACTGCCTTCGCTGCGTCCCAAAGAGTTTGGATTGTTGTATTTTCGTTTTCGTTTGTTTCCATATATTTTTTAATTTCTTCTCTAATTGCCTGGTTGACCCACTCATTCGTTAGTAGGGTGTTCTTTAACCTCCATGCTTTTGGAGGTTTTCCAGACTTTTTCCTGTGGTTGATTTCAAGCTTCATAGCATTGTGGTCTGAAAGTATGCATGGTATAATTTCAATTCTTGTAAACTTATGAAGGGCTGTTTTGTGACCCAGTATATGATCTATCTTGGAGAATGTTCCATGTGCACTCGAGAAGAAAGTATATTCTGTTGCTTTGGGATGCAGAGTTCTAAATATATCTGTCAAGTCCATCTGATCCAATGTATCATTCAGGGACCTTGTTTCTTTATTGACTGTGTGTCTAGATGATCTATCCATTTCTGTAAGTGGTGTGTTAAAGTCCCCTGCAATGACCACATTCTTATCAATAAGGTTGCTTATGTTTATGAGTAACTGTTTTATATATCTGGGGGCTCCGGTATTTGGCGCATAGACATTTATAATTGTTAGCTCTTCCTGATGGATAGACCCTGTAATTATTATATAATGCCCTTCTTCATCTCTTGTTACAGCCTTTAATTTAAAGTCTAGTTTGTCTGATATAAGTATGGCTACTCCAGCTTTCTTTTGGCTTCCAGTAGCATGATAAATAGTTCTCCATCCCCTCACTCTCAATCTAAAGGTGTCCTCAGATCTAAAATGAGTCTCTTGTAGACAGCAAATAGATGGGTCTTGTTTTTTTATCCATTCTGATACCCTATGTCTTTTGGTTGGCGCATTTAATCCATTTACATTCAGTGTTATTATAGAAAGATACGGGTTTAGAGTCATTGTGATGTCTGTATGTTTTATGCTTGTAGTGATGTCTCTGGTACTTTGTCTCACAGGATCCCCCTTAGGATCTCTTGTAGGGCTGGTTTCGTGGTGACAAATTCCTTCAGTTTTTGTTTGTTTGGGAAGACCTTTATCTCTCCTTCTATTCTAAATGACAGACTTGCTGGATAAAGGATTCTCGGCTGCATATTTTTTCTGTTTAGCACACTGAAGATATCGTGCCAAGCCTTTCTGGCCTGCCAAGTTTCAAAGGAGAGATCAGTCACGAGTCTTATAGGTCTCCCTTTATATGTGAGGGCACGTTTATCCCTTGCTGCTTTCAGAATTTTCTCTTTATCCTTGTATTTTGCCAGTTTCACTATGATATGTCGTGCAGAAGATCGATTCAAGTTACGTCTGAAGGGAGTTCTCTGTGCCTCTTGGATTTCAATGCCTTTTTCCTTCCCCAGTTCAGGGAAGTTCTCAGCTATAATTTCTTCAAGTACCCCTTCAGCACCTTTCCCTCTCTCTTCCTCCTCTGGGATACCAATTATGCGTATATTATTTCTTTTTAGTGTATCACTTAGTTCTCTAATTTTCCCCTCATACTCCTGGATTTTTTTATCTCTCTTTCTTTCAGCTTCCTCTTTCTCCATAACTTTATCTTCTAGTTCACCTATTCTCTCCTCTGCCTCTTCAATCCGAGCCGTGGTGGTTTCCATTTTGTTTTGCATTTCGTTTAAAGCGTTTTTCAGCTCCTCGTGACTGTTCCTTAGTCCCTTGATCTCTGTAGCAAGAGATTCTCTGCTGTCCTGTATACTGTTTTCAAGCCCAGCGATTAATTTTATGACTATTATTCTAAATTCACTTTCTGTTATATTATTTAAATCCTTTTTGATCAGTTCATTAGCTGTTGTTATTTCCTGGAGATTCTTCTGAGGGGAATTCTTCCGTTTGGTCATTTTGGACAGTCCCTGGAGTGGTGAGGACCCGCAGGGCACTTCCCCCGTGCTGTGGTGTATAACTGGAGTTGGTGGGCGGGGCTGCAGTCCGACCTGATGTCTGCCCCCAGCCCACCGCTGGGGCCACAGTCAGACTGGTGTGTGCCTTCTCTTCCCCTCTCCTAGGGGCGGGATTCACTGTGGGGTGGTGTGGCCCGTCTGGTCTACTTGCACACTGCCAGGCTTGTGGTGCTGGGGAGCTGGCGTATTAGCTGGGGTGGGTAGGCAAGGTGCACGGGGGCGGGAGGGGCAGGCTTAGCTCGCTTCTCCTTAGGTGATCCACTTCAGGAGGGGCCCTGTGGCAGCGGGAGGGAGTCAGATCCGCTGCCGGAGGTTTGGCTCCGCAGAAGCACAGAGTTGGGTGTTTGCGCGGAGCGAGCAAGTTCCCTGGCAGGAACTGGTTCTCTTTGGGATTTTGGCTGGGGGATGGGCGGGGGAGATGGCGCTGGCGAGCGCCTTTGTTCCCCGCCAAGCTGAGCTCTGCCGTCCGGGGGCTCAGCAGCTCTCCCTCCCTTTGTCCTCCAGCCTTCCCGCTTTCTGAGCAGAGCTGTTAACTTCTGACCTCCCAGACGCTAAGTCGCGCTTGCTGTCGGAACACAGTCCGTCCGGCCCCTCCGCTTTTGCCAGCCCGACTCGGGGGCTCTGCTTGGCCGGCGAGCCGCCCCTCCGCCCCGGCTCCCTCCCGCCAGTCCGTGGAGCGCGCACCGCCTCGCCGCCCTTCCTACCCTCTTCCGTGGGCCTCTCGTCTGCGCTCGGCTCCGGAGACTCCGTTCTGCTAATCCTCTGGCGGTTTTCTGGGTTCTTTAGGCAGGTGTAGGTGGAATCTAAGTGATCAGCAGGACGCGCGGTGAGCCCAGCGTCCTCCTACGCCGCCATCTTCCGGAACTCCTCCTGCATACTGTTTTTCAGAGTGGCTGCACCAGTTTGCATTTGCACCAACAGTGTAAGAGGGTTCCACTTTTTCCACATCCTCACCAACATCTGTTGTTTCCTGTGCTATTAATTTTAGCAATTCTAGCATGTGTGAGGTGATATCTTGTTGTAGTTTTGATTTATAGTTCCCTGATGATGAGTGATGTTGAGCATCTTTTCATGTGTCTGTTAGCCATCTGTATGTCTTCTTTGGAAAAAATGTCTATTCATGTCTTCTGCCCATTTTTTAACTGGATTATTTGTTTTTTTTGGGTGTTGAGTTTGATAAGTTATTTATAGATTTTTGATACTTTCCCTTTGTCAGATATGTATTTTGCAAATATCTTCTTCCATTTTGAATGTTGCCTTTTAGTTTTGTTGATTATTTCCTTCACTGTGCAGAAGCTTTTTATCTTGATAAAGTCCTATAGTTTATTTCTCCAGTGCCTTTTATATGGTTTTGGAAGTCTCAATAAAATGTAGTAGTGCCACCCTGTAATTACAGGGGAGCACCCTCCAAAAAGAAGTCTCTGGACTCATAGTCAAATGGGGCCTCTTCAGGGTTAGAAATAAAGAGCGGGTAATATGGGTCACTGTGGCCATGGAAATGATAACCCACTGGACCATGCCAATTTTGTGCAACAAGAGACTGACCTCATCTAATGTTTTCCATTCACTGTGAACTTTAGCAGTTATTACTGTGAAGGAAAAATGGGCATGATACCAGGCAATAATTATCCATGTGAGGAGAGGAAGGGCCATGGTACAAATATCAGTGGCTCCAGGGGGCCTTTGCATTCTCTTCTCCCTCTTCAACCTCAACAGAGGATTTGATAACCCTGTCAGATTTTCCTTTGGTGGCAGAGAAGCCTTATGAGGCATGTTTCTTGGTTCTGCTCCATTTAAAGGAAAGGCAAGGGAGTCCAGGATCTGTGGTCCCAGAGGAAGTAGACATATAGTCTAGATGTATGTTTGAGAAATTTATGGATTTTAGGGTCTTTAAAGATACCAGTCAGTTCAAGAATTTTGGCAGCTGTAAGTAACAATTCAGAGGCTGTTCCAAAAACCCATAATAGCTAATAAGTTCTCTTTTCTCCTTCCTGCTGCATGAAATTGTTTAAAAAAGGTTTTAATTTCAGTTAAGTTATATTTTCTGATCTCAGTTTCTACTTTCTGATTTCCATACCTTACCCTTACGTGTTCCCAGAAAAATTTATGGATGACATCCTGTAAGCCTTCTTATTGGCAGCCACTTCCCTTTCCTGGGTGTCCCAATCCACTTCCCCAGGACTGGAATCAGTCTTCACTAGCACAAGATGCAGAGTCTTTGGAAAAATTCCCTACACCTCTGGAGCATAATACCAAAGCCTTGGCCTGTTGGTATACCAAGGCACTAAGAAATACCTGGGAATCTTCATAGGGGTTTTGCATTTATGAAGGAGCTAGTATACTTCCTTGGGGTTCTTAGGAGATGCTAGCACCAGATGTTCAGGAGTTTTATATTTGTATAGTAATTTTTTAGCGACATAACACCAGGGATTGGACCCACAATATCCTATCAGGTCAGGGGATGAAGAGCAACAGCATCAAGTTGAAGCACTGAGACAGAGACAATAGGTCTCTGCTAAATTTCCCTTTTCATGGTGCCATTGGTCTCCTGTTGCAAGGCTATTTTAGTCATCTGGGTTGACACATAGTCCTCACTGGACCCACCAACTCAGCGGTCACAGGCAGAGGTCTCTTTCCTCTTTACCTCGGGTAATATCTTTCCTCATGTCTTTAGCCTTGAGACTCTCCTTATGCAGTAACAATAGCTCATGATCAAGTCCACCGTCCTTAGATTCCCTTGGCCTTGAGGCATGGAGGACCCTCACACATACTAATAGTCAATTAAGGGCTTTATAATTAGTGGTCTAATTGTCTCATTAGACCATATGGCCTTGATCACGTTGCTCTGGGGAGATTGTGGAATTATTATGGCAGCAGTGACATTTTAGGATAGATACTGCATGCAGCACACAACAGAGGCAATATGCAAACGCACGAAGCGGCAGGACAGGTCTCCAGTAAGCAGTGCTACCTTCCCTTCCCACCTGGGTTAACCGGTTTTTAAGTTAGTTGCTGCTAAAGGGCATTCCCTTCAGTTAATTACAAGAGTAATCATGCAATCCTGCTGACTAAGCTAATTGATTTGTGTCAGCCTCAGTGTGTTAATAGTGATGGTATCAGTTAGCAATGCTTGGGACCACTCATCTGGGCCTGTTGTGCTTGTGGTGAGCCCCCATAGGCATATCCCCCAACCAGAGTCAGTGTTGTGGCTGGACTAGCCCTTGTGGTTCTTATTATGATTGCAAGATCTACCTCAGCAACAGCCATCAGGAAACTTTGAAAAAATGTTCATGACTCATAAATCCTGGAGAGTACATGGCACATGAGAAGTTACACAGCAAGACTGAAGGTGAAAAAGAGAACATAGACCTGGGGTTCTCCAGTTATTGGGGTTGAGGAGGGGGTGCCTAGGGTTTTATGGGTTCACTCTGTATTGGTGAATTTAAAACATAAGACTGGGAATTAAAATACAGGAAGGGAAACACAGAATCGCTCAAATGGTCAGTTACCTAGGTCAATCAGGGCTTTCTAAAACGGGAACTTCGTGGGTGGAACAGCCTTGTTCTTTATCTAGTTCAGTAGCTGGCAATATGTTTCTTTGAGATGGATGTCTTTAAAATGGATGCCTTGGCAATCAAAAGCTTAATGTCAGGCACTAACATTACAAATTTATACATTGAAGTGTACACTTAAAAATGGTTAAGATGGTAAATTTTATATAATGTTTTTTTATAATCACGTAATTCCATCAACTTTATTTTTCTTTTTAAAAATTGTCTTGGCAATGTTAGTTCCTTTGCATTCCATATAAATTTTGCAATCAGCTTGTCTATAGCTACAAAAAGTCCTGCTAGAGTATTGATTGTAACTGCATTAAAACTTACATATCAATTTGGGAAGGTTGGCATTGTTACAATGTTGGGTCTTTGAATTCATGAACATGACATGTCTTTCCATATATTTAGCTTTTCGTTATTTCTTTCATCAGTATTTTGTACTTCCCACCATACAAATACTGCATATGGTTTGTTAGAATTATACCTACATACTTTATTTATTTGAACCTATTATAAATGGTATTGTTTTTTATTTCAGTTTTCAAATTGTTCATTAGTGATATACGAAAATATGATTGATTTTTTTGTGTTGAACTTGTATCTACTGACCTTGCCAAATGAAATTATTATTTCCTGGAGGGTTTTTTTTTTTTTGTAGTTTCCTTCGGACTATGTAGACAACCATGTCAGTGAAATAGATTCAGTTTTATTATTTCCTTTCCAACCTGTATGCCTATTCTTTATTGAAGTATCTTAATATAACATCTTGCCTTTTTGTTACAAGTTAATACATTGTAGTAGCAATCAACTTTGCTATTTTTTTGTTTCATGAACATTTATCTTTAAATATTGAAGTATTTACAAACAGACTCTTAGTAAAAGTTATTCATATTTTGATATAGGACTATATTAGATGTTTATTTAGAAAGGTGTTCACTCTTTCAATGAGTATCAATAATTTAGTTCCCTAATCAGTTTCAACAAACTGTAAATGTTAGTTATAAACCTTTCATCCCTTTTATAGAAGATGACATAGACTGCTCATTAATACCACCTGCTTTTCTGGTTATTTTTATATTTAGGTAAAAATAAAACTATATTCTGGGATATTGAAAATCAACTAGTATATTAAGCAGTTCACAATCTTAGCAATTTAGAATTGAATAAAATCAATGCTGTCTTTAATGAACAATTAGAAATAGGATATTTTCTGCCTCCTAGATAACTGGATATCTGCAATCATCCCTATAGAAAGAGAAAATGTTTTTAGTGACTAAATCCATGGGTACAATTTATAACTTTACAGGGATATAGTTTATAACTTTATACAATATTTTTCACTGTGAGTAATTTTAAGATGTAATTTTTAAAAAAGGCTTTTAACATGGCCTTTGAGTTCAAGGCTTGAATTATTTGTTAACAAATTATTACTTGGGCTTCAAATATCTGAAAAAAAATAACTGAACTTCCCATACATTTCATACCTGTAGTTTATTGACCATCATTTATTAGTTGATGTAGACATTTTACATAGATCAACTAATGCATATTTTTCTTTGGGTTTTGAAATCTTACAGTCTCAGAAGAAAAAACTGAAGATGGATTTTAGTTTTAATGATCTCTATTTGTTTATCTTTAAACACGAATTTAGTGGTCCTAATGGCTTTGGTATGTAACATTATTGTTTAACTTAATGTTTTAAAAATAAACATGATTATATATTGACATAATAATATTGGGTTAAGTAAAATATATTATCAAATTAAAAACAAAAAAAATATGACCTTAACTTAGAACCTATTTTGATATATAGGTATGTTATTTTTCATCTTCATAGAGGTATTAATTAACAAAGAGAAATTATATATACTTAAGATATACAACATGGTATTCTGATATACATATACATTGTGAAATGATTACCACAATCAAGCTAATTAACATATCTATTACCTCACATAGTTAACATTTTACTTTCTTTTTTTCTGTGGTCAGAACATTCACGATCTACTCTCTTAGCAAATTTCAACGTTTTTTTCTTTATTTTTGGGACAGAGAGAGACAGAGCATGAACGGGGGAGGGGCAGAGAGAGAGGGAGACACAGAATCGGAAGCAGGCTCCAGGCTCCGAGCCATCAGCCCAGAGCCTGACGCGGGGCTCGAACTCACAGACCGCGAGATCGTGACCTGGCTGAAGTCGGACGCTTAACCGACTGCGCCACCCAGGCGCCCCCTCTCTTAGCAAATTTCAAGTAAACAATACAGTATTATAATCTATAGTTATCCTTGCTGTACATTAGATCTTCAGAACTTATGCATCCTGCTTAACTGAAAACTTGTATGCTTTGACCATCGTCTCCCTATCTCTGCCATCAACCTCCCAGCCCTTAGCAACCACCATTCTACTTATTTGTTTATTTATTTATTTTTAAGGTTTATTTATTTGTTTGAGAGAAACAGAGACAGTGTGAGTGGAGGAGAGGCAGAGAGAGAGGGAGAGGGAGAGACAATCCCAAGGAAGCTCTGGGCTGCCAGCACAGCCTGATGCAGGGCTCAGGCTCACAAAACTGTGAGATCATGACCTGAGCTGAAATCAAGAGTAGGACACTCAACCAACTGAGCAACCGAAGAGCCCCGATTTGACATGGAAGGAGATCATGCAATATTTGTCTTTGTCTGGCTTATTTCACTCAGCATAATGTCCTCCAGGTTCATCCATTTTGTCACAAATGACAACATTTAAGGCTAAATGATAATTATTACATATATATGCCATATATTCTTTATCCATTCATCCTTTTACAAATACTTATGTTGTTTCCATATCTTGGCTATTGTGAATAATGTGGCAATGAACACAGAAAAGCAGTATCTCTGAGGTTCTGATTTTAGTTCTTTTGGATATATACACAGAAGTAAGGTTGCTTAATTTCCTTTTTGAATTGGTCATTGTTAGTGTAGAGAAATACAACTCATTTTTGTCTGCCGATTTTGTATCCTGAGACTTTGCTAAAATCATATACTGGTCTTGATAATTTTTTTTTTGTGTGTGGAATCATTAAAGTTTTTATATGTAAGATCATGTCAGCTGTTAACAGAGATAATTTTACTTCTTCCTTTCCAGTTTGGATGCCTTTTATTTCTTCTTGTGCCTGATTATTCTGTTTAGAACTTTCAGTACTATTTTTTTAAACGTTTATTCATTTTTGAAAGAGAGAGGCACAGAGTGTGAGCAGGGGAGAGCTAAAGAGAGAGGGAGCAATAGAGTCAGCAACAGAGCCGGATGTGGGGCTCGAACCCACAAACCACGAGATCATGACCTGAGCCAAAGTGGGCCACTTACCGACTGAGCCACCCAGGCACCCCAGTAGTATTTTTAATAACAGTGGTAAGAGTGGACATCATCATGTAGATCTTAAAAGCAATGTTTTCTGTATTTCACCAATGAGTATAATGTTAATTGTAGGCTTTTCATACTTGGCTTTTGTTATGTTGAAGTAGTTTCCTCTATTCCTAGTTACTTGAATGTTTTCATCATGAAAGGGTGTTGAATTTTTTCAAATGCCTTTTCTGCATCAATTGAGATTATATGGTTCTATCCTTCATTCTATTCATATATATTACATTAATTGATTTTTGTATGTTGAGCCACTCTTGATTTCCGGGTATAAATCCCATTTGATCATAATACTCCTTTTAATGTGCTGTTGAATTGGTTCACTAGAATTTTGTTGAGTATTTTTGCATTAATGCTTATCAGAGATATTGGTCTGTAGTTTCCTTGTGTTTGCTTTTGGTATAAGAATAATGCTGGCCTCATAAAAGGAGTTTCAAAGTGTTCCCTCCTCTTCAATTCTTTGAAAGAGTTTGAGGAAGCTTTGTATTAATTGTTCTTTAAAAGTTTGGTAGAATTCCCAGTGAAGCCATCTGATCCTTAGCTTTTCTTTTCAGAAGGCTTTTTATTACTGCTCTAATCCACTTACTAGTTATGTCTGTCTACATCATGTCTACATGATTCAGTTTTGGTAGGTGTATGTTTCTAGGAATATGTCCACTTATTCTAGGTTATCCAATTTGTTAGTGTGTAATTGTTCATAACTTCTTATAATCCTTTTTATTGCTGTTGCATCCATTGTAATGTCCCCTCTAAAATTTCTAATTTTAGTTATTTGAATCTTCTTTTTTTTCTTAGTCTAGTTAATGGTTTGTCAGTTTTGTTGATGTTTTAAAAAAATATCTTTTGGTTTAACTATTTTTCTATAGTTTTTCTATTCTATATTTCTTTCATCTCTGTTCTAATCTTTATTATTTCCCTCCTGCTAACATCAGGGTTAGTTTTTATTTTTTTTCTAGTTCCTTAACATTAAAGGTCAGTTGTTGATGTGAGATCTTTCTACTTTTTTATTTTATTTTTTGTTAAAAAATTTTTAATGTGTATTTATTTTTGAAAGCGAGACAGAGTATGAGTGGATGAGGGGCAGAGAGAGAAGGAGACACAGAATCTGAAGCAGGCCCCAAGCTCTGAGCTGTCAGCATAGAGCCCGACGTGGGGCTTGAACTCACAAGCTGTGAGATCATGACCTGAGCTGAAGTTGTATGCTTAACCGGCTGAGCCACCCAGGCACCCCTCTACTTTTTAAATGCAAGCATTCAACACTATAATCTTCTCTCTTAGTATGGCTTTTTCAGAATCCCATAAGTTTTGGAGCAGCTTTTTAAAGGTATAATTGACAAATAAAACTATATATTTAAAATTTACAGTGAGATAATTTGACATACATATAATTTCTGAAATTATTCTCAAAACCAGGTTAACTAACATGTCTATCACCTCACATAGTTACCTTTTTTATGTATGGTAATAAGGTCTAGTCTCTTAGCAAATTTCAAGTACACAATACACTATTATAAACTGCAGTCACCATGTACATTATAACATGTACATTAGATTCCCATGGAGTTTTCATTTAAAATTGAAGGCTGGTACCCCTTGATAAGCATTCCAACGTCTACCCCACCCCCAAGCACCTGGTAGCCACATTCCTACTGTCTGTTTCTATGGGTTTTTTTCCCATTAGATTCCATATATAAGTGAGACCAAACAGTATTTTTTTTACACTAATTTCACTTAGCGTAGTATCCTCTAGGTTCATCAGTATTGTAGCAAATGGCAGTATTTCATTCTTTTTAGGGCTAAATAATTTTCCTGTGTGTGTGTGTGTGTGTGTGTGTGTGTGTGCACGCATGCGTGTGTGCACTACATCTTTATCCATTCATTCATTGATGGACATTTAAGTTGTTTCCATGACTTGGCTCTTATGAAAATTCTACAGTGAGAAGGGAAGAGTAGACATCTCTTCAAGATACTAATTTCATTTCCAGAGTGCCTGGGTGGGTCAGTTGGTTGAGAGTCCCACTCTTGGCTTTGGCTCAGGTCCTGATCTCATGGTTCATGGGCTCAAGCCCCACGTTGGGCTCTGTGCTGGCAGTTCAGAGCCTACTTGCAATTCTCTCTCACTGCCCATCTCCCTCTGTCCCTCCCCAATCATGTGCTGTGTCTCTGTCTCTCAAAATAGATAAACTTTTAAAAAAATATACTAATTTCATTCCTTTGGATATATACCCAGAAGTGGGATCGCTAGACCATACAGTAGTTTTATTTTTATTTTATGAGGAATCTCCACTT
The DNA here is from genome assembly GCF_028018385.1 of Neofelis nebulosa. Lineage (NCBI taxonomy): Eukaryota > Metazoa > Chordata > Mammalia > Carnivora > Felidae > Neofelis > Neofelis nebulosa. Next base: position 81,299,513 of record NC_080800.1, on the reverse strand, counting down.
TTTTTCCATAATGGCTGTACAAATTTACATTTCCACCAACAGTGTACAAGGGATCTAATTTCTCCACATCCCCACCAACAACTGTTAGTTATTATATTTTTTAATGTTTATTTATTTTTGAGAGATTGAGAGAGAGAGAGAGAAAGAGAGAGAGAGAGAGAGAGAGAGAGAGAGAATGAGCAGGGGAGGGGCAGAGAGAGAAGGGGACAGAGGATCCAAGTGGGCTCTGCACTGATAGCCTGATGCGGGGCTCAAATTCACGAACTGTGAGACCATGAAGTCAGACGCTTAACCGACTGAGCCACCCAGAGGAACCCCTATTGTCTTTTTTTCAATGCTTATTTATTTTTTGAGAGAGAAAATGGGGGAGGGGTAGAGAGAGAAGGAGACAGAGGATCTGAAGCAAGCTCTGCTTTGAGAGCAGAGCCCAGCATGGGGCTTGAACCCGCAAGCTGTGAGATCATGACCCCAGCTGAAGTCGAATGTGGCCCAGCTATTGTCTCTTTGATAAAAGCCATCCTAAAAGGCATGAGGTGATATCTCATTGTGGTTTTGATTTGCATTTCCTGGGATGATTAGTAATGTTGAGCACCTTTTCATGTACTTGTTCACCATTTGTCTGCCTTCTATGGAAAAATGGCTATTCAGGTCCATTGCCCTTTTTCTTTTTCATGTTTATTTATTTATTTTGAGAGAGACACAGAGAGAGAAAGCACAAGCAGGGGAGGGGCAGAGAGAGAGAGGGAGAGAGGGAATCCCAAGCAGGCTACATGCTGTCAGCACAGAGCCTGACACAGGGCTTAATCTCACGAACCGTGAAATCATAACCTGAGTCCAAATCAAGAGCTGGATGCCCAACCGACTGAGCCACCCAGGCACCCCCTTTTTTCTTAAGTTTACTTTTGTATTTTAGAGAGAGAGAGAGAGAGAGAGAGAGAGAGAGAGAGAGAGAGAGAGAAAGAAAGAGGGAATGACTTGGGGAGGGGCAGAGAGAGAGAGAGAATCCTAAGCAGGATCTGCACTGTCAACACAGAGCCCAACTTGGGGCTCAAACTCACTAATAGTGAGATCATGACCTGAGCTGAAACCAAGAGTTGGATGCTTAACTGACCGAGCCACCCAGGTGACATTCAGGTACATTGCCATTTATTGACTGATTGATTGATTGATTGAGAGAAAGCAAGCATGCACATGCATGCATGTGAGTGGGGGAGGGGCAGAGAGAGGGAGAGAGAAAGAATCCAAAGCAGGCTCCATATTGTCAGTGTGGAGCCTGATGTGGGGCTCAAACCCAGGAACCATGAGATCATGACCTGACTGAAACCAAGAGTCAGATACCCAACCGACTGAGCCACCCAGGGGCCCCAATTATTTTTAATGTTTATTTATTTTTGAGAGAGAGACAGAACATGAGCAGGGAGGTGCAGAGAGAGGGAGACAGAGAATCTCAAGTAGGCTCTGCACTGTCAGCACGGGGCCCCGATGCGGGGCTCAAGCTCACAAACCGTGAGATCATGACCTGAGCGGAAACCAAGAGTCAGATACTTAACTACTGAGCCACCGGATGCCCCTGTTTTCTTATTTTTATGTTCATATTGTTCATTGTAGAAATACAATTGATTTTTGGATTTACAAAAATCCAATCATATTTTCATAAATACATTTAGATTTTTATGTATTACTCTTGTATTCTGAAACCTTATTGAACTCATTTATTAGCTCAAATAGTTTGTGTGTGTGTGTGTATGTGTGTGTGTATGTTTGGATTACTTGAGTTTTTTATATATAAGGTTATGCCATCTACAGGTAGAATGTTTTGGTTCTTCATTTCAAACTGTATGACTTTTGTTTCTTTGTCTAGATTAATAGCCCTGGACAGAACCTCCAGTATGATGTCGAGTAGAAGTGGCAAGAGCAACATTTTTGTGTTGTTCCTTATTTTAGGGGAAAGCATGCAGTCTTTCACCATTAAGTATGATGTTAATTGTGGGGTTTTCATAGATGCTATTTATCAGGCTGAGGAAGTCACCTTCTACTCTTAGTTTGTTGAGTATTTTTATCATAAAAGGTTGATAAATTTTGTCACATGCGTTTCTGCATCGGTTGTGCTGATTATGTAATTTTTGTCCTTAATTATATTGATATTTTGTGTTATATTGATTTTCAGATGTTAAACTAATTGCATTACTGGGACAGAATCCCATTTGGTCATAGTGTGTAATCCTTTTTTATATCAAGCTGGATTCAGCTTGCTAGTATTTTGTTGAGGAGTTTTGCATGTATATTCATTAGGAATATTAGTCTGTAATTTTAAAAAAATGTTTATTTATTTTTAGAGATAGAGATAGAGAGAGAGAGAGAGAGACATAGAGGGAGAGAGAATACCAAGCAGTCTTCCCTGTCAACACAGAGCCCTAAGTGGGGCTTGATCTCATGAACCATGAGATCATGACCTGAGATGAAATCAAGAGTTGGATGCTTAACCAACTGAGCCACCCAGGCACCCCAGTCTATAATTTTTTTATGTGATGTGGTTGCCTGGCTTTAGTATCAGAGTAATACTGGTGTCAGTGTGAGTTGGAAACTGTTCTGTTTTCTTTCATTTTTGGGAACAGTTTGTGAGTAAGTCATATCAATTCTTCTTTAAATATTTGGTGATTCACCAGAAGAGTTATCTGGATTTTGACTTTTTTTGGGGGGGTAGCTTTTTGATTACTGATTCAATGTATTTTCTTGTTATAGATCTATTTAGATTTTCTAGAAATTCTTGAGTCAGTTTTGGTAGTTTCTGTTTTCCTAGAAATGTGTTAATTTCATCTAGGTTATATAATTTTTTGGTATACAATTTTTCATAATATTATCTTATAATTTTTTTTTTACTTCTGTAAGATTAGTGTTCATTACCCATCCATAATTCCTGATTTCAGTAATTTGAATCTTTTCAGTTTTTGCCTTGGTACTGTAGTTAAACATGTGTCAATTTTATGCCTTTTCAAAAAACTGTTTCATTGTTTTTCTGTATGTTTTTCTATTTTCTATTTCATTTTTTCCCACTCTAATCTTTATTATTTTACCTTCTATTTGTTTTTGATTTAGGGTTTTCTTTTTCCAGTATCTTCAAGTCAATAGTTACATTATTTATTTGAGATTTTCTTTTTTTAGTGTAGACATTTACACTACAAATTTCTCTCTAAGCACTCTTTAAGCTCTATCTCATAAGTTTTGGTATGATGTGTCTTCATTTCTTTCAACTCAAAGTATTTTCTAATTGTTCTTATAATTGTTTCTTTCATCATCATTTATTTAGGGATCTGTTGTTTAATTCCTACATATTTGTGGATTTCCGACATATGTTCTTTTATTAATTCATTGTTTCACTTCATTTTTATAGGAGAGCATACTTTGTGTGACTTAAATCCTTTTAAATGTATTGAGGCTTGTTTTATGGCTTAGCATAAGGCCTATCCTAGAGAATGTCCCATGTGCACTTGAAAATAATATGTATTCTGTTGTAGTCAGATGGAGTGTTATAGATATCCGTTAGGTCTATTTGATTTATAGTGTTGTTCAAGTCTTATGTTTCCTTGGTGATCTTCTGTCTGGTTTTTCTATCCATTGTTGAAAGTGGAGTATTGTAGTCTCCAATTATTACACACTGTGTTTAGAGAGTCTAAAGTCCATTATGTGTGGTGGGTAATTGAACTCTGCAATTCTGATGTTGCATTGTGTATTTCTTGCTTCATTTCTGTCAGTTTTTGCTTCATTTATTTTAGGACTTCTTTTATTAGGCCTATAAGTTTGTAATTGTTATATCTTCTGAAAGATTTTGTCATTATAAATGCCCATCTTTACCTTTAGTGACTTTTTTGTTTTAAACTCATATTTGCTGACATTTGTATTGCACTCCAGATTTCTTATAGTTGCTGTTTGCATTATTTAACTTTTTCCATCATTTTACTTTCAGGCTATTTGTACCTTTGAATTTAAAGTATGCTTCCAGTGCACAGCATGTAGTTGGACCTATTTTTTAATCCAGTCTGACAATTTCTGCTTTTTGGTTATACTGTTTAATTCATTTACATTTAATGTTATTATTGATATAGTTGGATTTATATCTGCCATTTTAAATTTTATGTTTTCCAAGTCTCATGTGTTTTTGTTACTTATTTCTCTTTTACTGCTTTCTTTTGCATTATGTGAATACTTTTAATGTAACATTTTAATTATTTTAATCATTTTTTATATTTTTTATTTTTATGTAATACTTATATATATTTCATATTTATATTGGATTTATATTACCTTTTTATATTTATTTTTTTCAGTGGTTGCTCTAGGACTTACCATATACATCTTAACCTATGAGAATCGATTTCAAATTTATACTAACAATTCAAGTGAGTATAGAAACATTAGCCTTGTATAGCTTTATTTCCTCTTTTTTAAAATGTTTACTTATTTTTGAGAGAGAGAAAGAGAGAGCACGCACATGTGCTTGTGAGAGAGAGAGAGAGAGAGAGAGGGAGAGAGAGAGAGAGAGCAGGGGAGAGGCAGAGAGAGAGAGTGACAGAGGACCTGAAGCAGGCTCTGCACTGACAGCTTCAAGCCCAAAGCCCGGCTCAAACTCTTGTACTGAACCATGAGATAATGACCTGAACCGTGAGATCATGAACTGAGCTGAAATGGGCCACTCAACCAACTGAGCCATCCAGGTGTCCCTCCTCTTTCCCTTTTTTTAATGCTATTATTGTTATAATATTATATTTGTATGTTGCCAACCAACAGCACATTATTATAATTATTATTTTATATGATTTTGTGTCTATTAAAGAAGCCAAGAAAGGAAAGGAGAGTAAGTATACATTTATAGAATTTGTGATATTAACCTTCCTATGTACCATTTCTGGTTGTCTTCACTTGTTCTTACGGATTTGAGTTACAGTTGAGTGTCACATCAGAATTCCAATACAGCTTTTCTTCCACCCACTCCTGTGTGCTGTTGTTATCATGTATATTATTACATTACTGTATGTAATAGACTTAACAATATAATTATATACAAATTGTTTTATATAATTGCTTTTTAAATAAGAAAGGAGAAGAAATAAGCAATTATACTATTTTTTATAATTGTATAAATGCCTTTACCAGTAATGTTTTTTTTTTTTTTCCTGAGTAGTTTTAAATTACCATCTGTGGTCACTGGCTTTCTGCTTTGATGAGCTTTCTTTAATATTTCTTATAAGGTACATCTAGTAGCAATGAATTTTCTCAGTTTTTCCATTATCTTAGAATATCTATTTTGCCATCATTTGAAAGATAGTTTTTAAGATATATGATTCTTGGTTGACAGGTTTTTTTCATTCAACACATTGAATATGTCATTCCACAGCCTTTTGGCCCTCATTGTTTCATATGGGATTTCCTTGTATGTGATGAGTTCATTTTCTCTTGTTACTTTCAAGATTTTCATTTTCTCTTTTGCTATTGACATTTTTACCGTAATGCATTTTGGTATGAACTTTTTGTATTTATCCTATTTGAGTTCACAGATTCTTGGATATGTAGAATTGCATTTTAAGCAAATTTTGGAAGTTTTAAGCCATTATTTCTTTGATTTTTTTCTGCTTCTCTCTTTCTCATCTCCTCCCAGTACTCACATTATGTGTATGTTGGTGTGCTTAATGGTGTCCCACATTTCTCTGAGGCTCTGTTTATTTTGCTCTGTTCTTCTACTTTTCAGATTATATGATAGCTATTAACCAGTCTTCAAGTTTGCTGATTCTTTCTTCTTCCAATACAAACTACTGTTGAATCTCTCCCCTGAATTTTTCACTTACATTATTGTACTTTCAACTTCAGAATTTCTATTTGGTTCTTTTTTATAATTTTATCTCTTTAGTGATATTCTCTATTTGATGTGATATTGTCATTATACCTTCGTGTATTTCTTTAAGCATGATTTCCTTTTACTTATTTGAACATATTTATAATGGCTACTTTGAAGTTGTTTTCTGTTAAACCCAACATCTTGGTCACTTAGGCACTTTTTATTGTCTGATTTTTTCTTGTATATGGATCACTCTTTCCTTTTTTTTGCTTGTATCATGATTTTTTGTTGAAAACCAGACATTTTAGGTAATATATGGTAGGTAGAAAGTCTGGATATTTTCCCCTCTAGTTTGTTTTGGTTGTTGTTTGCTTGTTTATTTGTTTAGTAGCTTGACTAGGCAATTTTAATAAAGTGTATTTTCCAGGCAGTGTGAAGCCTTTGATATTTCTTCTCAGATAGTGCAGACTTGAACATATGTTTCAGCAGGTTCTCTAAATGTCTCTCTTCCTGTTCTTTCTGTTAAGATATCTACCTCTGTTGGTATCACACTCAATTGTTGGACTCCACTAATGCCTGGCTGATTGTTCTATTGTTTTAAACAATTCCCTGGAGATTAAATTGCTCTACAGTTTGATCCAATTAAATTTGGGCTCCTTTGTAGGAAAAGTTTCTGAGGCACAGGTTTGAAATTTGTTCTGATCCCTGGAGGGTTAGTCTTAACTTTCTATGTCCCTAATTCTTTCTGTGAAATTTGTCATCCTACTATTTACCAATGTTGCTTTAATGGATTTATCAGTCTCTTCTTTTTTTTAAATATGAAATTTATTGTCAAATTGGTTTCCATATAACACCCAGTGTTCATAACTCTCTCTAGTTCCATCCACGTTGCTACAAAAAGCCATATTTCAATTGCTTACTACCAAAATGTCCATTGTTTCTAAGACCACCTTTAATCTTGAACTTCCCCACATACCATTTCAAATTAAGTCAGTTCCTAGGAGGAGAACTTTGGAACTCTCTGTTATGGGCTGCCTCTCCCCATAGGAAAAAAAAGCTCTGAGCTATTCTCTGGGTATTGTATGGGTACAGAAGCCTCTGGTCTTGTCAGTTTTCTTCTCCTGACATGGAGCCTTTACACTTAGAGTGAGCTGGAGCAAAGGTGATTGGGGCCCCAGTATTCTGGCCTGCTGTGCCTGGTGTAGAACCTCTGCCCTGTGAAGGGGCTGGGTAAGGGAAGGCTGCTGCCCCAACTTCTTGGCCATATTCACCAGGAACTTAGCATTTTCAACTGGGAGTGGGAAGGAATAAAAAGTGCTGGTGGTTTGCTTCTCCCAGTGAAGTATGGTAACCCTTGATTTGAAGTAAGGGGTGAGAGAGACCTGTCTTTTGGCCACATCCTCCATTTAAATTCAGCTGGGGTATGAGGAGGAAGGGAATGTGTCTTGGCTGAACTGCTACAGATTCTTGGTTTTCTTACTGAGTTTTAGTAGATTTTCTTAAATAAATGTTTCTGCATTTGCTATTTACCCTATGACAATTTACAGGGACTTTAAGTGGTTGACTTTTAAAATTATTTTAATCAGTTATGCTTGCTTCTGGAGTGGATCTACAGTGCTCCCTATATGTCATTCTGGATATGAAATTTTTTCACTTCTACCTTTAACAAAATGCTACGTTGTGTGAGGAACTATGATTTGGTGGATCAGATAGTACTCAGTTTATGAAAACAAATGTGGTTTGTATAGTCCCTTTGTATCTTATGGTCAGGTGGTCAGTCCCTACCAGGGTCCAATAGTAAACCAGTAGGTATTTTTTCAAATGCAGAGAAGTTGGCAATAGAGGAGGGCATATCCTTACTCATAAGCGATAGTGATCTTCACAGTGATTCCTACTGGTACTTTCTAGAGGTTTCATACTGCTTCTCTGCCTGCCACAGACATGAAATTTAGAATAGTATTGTGTCTTCTGGGACCCAGTAAGACCCAAGGGTCAGATAAACTTCCACTGGAATCAGGACCTGTCTCAAAGCTGTTTCTTGTTTTGAGGTTCATTCAAAAGTGCAGCCCTACAAGGTTCCTGGTAAATGGGTCAGAGCAGCATAATCAAATATGGTAAATATTACCTTCAAAATTCAAAGAGGCTCACTGAGCATTGTCCCTCTTTATTCATGTTATATGGTACAAGGGCAGGAGGGTATATCCTATTTTATAAGGAATATACAGACACACCCCATACCACTTGACCCTTAGAAACTTCATCAATGTGGCAGATACCTGAAGGTTTATCCCCTACCCTCTGGCATACATATGTCTTGCTAAGATATTTATTTTTTTGTTATTTCATACTCATTGGGTTCACTTAGCATAATATCATCAATATACTGGACTATTACATTGTGATATCAAGACAATCAAGTAATTTCTGGAGTATGACAGTGAGCAGAAGAGTTGACATAGCCTGGGGCAACAGTAAAGGTATATTATTATCCTGTTGTCTCTGCCCTGTAAATGTAAACTGTTTCTGATTTTGCTTGTTAATTGAAATGAAAAAAAAATGTATTTTCTGGGTCAATAACTGCATACCAACACAGATGGCACATATGGAACTCCAGTTTCAAATGACATCGCTAATTTAAATTTGTGATAATTTACTCTAATTTTCCACAAACCATCTGACTTACAGTGGCCAAGCAGATGAGTTAAATGGAGACTTGGTAGAAATTGGCTTTTTATAGCATCTCTTAATTTTTGATATGGCATTGGTTTCTGCAGTTCCCCCAGGGACACAATAATGTTTTTGGTTTAACTATCATGGTAGGGGTGGGAGCTCTTCCAGGGGCTTCCAATTGGATTTTCTTCCCATAAATAGTTATCATCCCATGAGTCAGAGAATCATTTTGTGAGGTCTGCCAGTTAGTAAGTCTATCTACTTCCATTATATATTCTGGGTCTTGGGCAAAAAAAAACTGTAGGATGTGTCCTTAGTCCCAACATAAGACATTCAAGCCAAGACTCCATCTATCATCTAAACTTCATAGGTTTCGTATTATCAGTGGATAATAGTGGTTATTTCAGTTGCTTAGGGATCAGCATTCCTTCAGAGCCAGTATCTAATAATCCCTATAATGTCTGGATATTTCTTTTTCTCCTGTGCAGTTACCCTGATAAATTGCCATAAGACCCTTGGGGGCAGATTCATAGTACATATCTGTGGCTGCCTTGCAAAATCCTTATTTTTTTTAATTTTTTAAAATAATTTTACTTATTTTTGACAGAGAGAGAGAGACAGAGCATGAATGGGAGAGGGGCAGAGAGAGAGGGAGACACAGAATCCGAAGCAGGCTCCAGGCTCTGAGCTGTGAGCACAGAGTCCGACGCGGGGCTTGAACTCACAGATCGCAAGGTCATGACCTGAGCTGAAGTCAGACACTCAACCGACTGAGCCACCCAGGCACCCCAATGCAAGATCCTTATTTGATTGGGGTCTCTGAATTGGCTTATGACTGGGAACTGAGCCATGAATTTCCTCTATGGTGACCAAAGAAAGTTAGGTTTCTGCCCAGCAGACCTATAATTTTTCTCCATATATATGTCAAGCAAAACTTTTGTGGACTAATCACACACTCTATTTCATTTCCAGGAACGCTAAAATCAATTAACCATTGCCATAAATTCTTATGGGTCAAAACGCTCATATTACCATTCTGTCCCTGAATTTTATTGTGGTAATAGTTCTTATTTTGTGCTAGGCTGCCACCTGATTTTTATCACTTTGAGATCCTACTAAGTTCTGTTTGAGATCAGGGAACCCAATTCCACTGCAGTATTTCCCATCATTACCTCTGGCCTTCAGAGTATGGCCACTACTGAGTGTGTCAAGGATGCAGGTACTCCCCTTAGTAATGTGTATTTTTATCAATTTTTTTTTATTTTGAAACAATCACAAGCATATAGAAAACTTACAGAAAAGTGGCAAATATAAGTAACCTTTTTTTCTTGGGGCCTTTAGACACTAATTTGCCAACCTGCTGTCCTTCTACCTCAGAATACTGAAAGTATATATTTCCCCAGATACTTAAGTATGCATTTCTGATAAACAAGGACATTCTCCTAAATAATCACAAGACAACAATCAGTATCAGGAGTGTACCACTGATACATTATTACCATTTAATCCTCAGACTTCATTCAAATTGTGCCGATCATCCTTCAAAGCAAAGGGTTTCAGGACAGAATCCTACATTGCATTAAATAGCAATGTCCTTTTAATCACTTTTAGTCTACAATGATTCTTCATTCTGTCCTTAACTTTCATGATTTTGAAACTTTTGAAGGTTACAGTTACTTTGTAGACTGTCCCCCAATTTGGATTATTTTGATATTTGTTCATGATTAGATTCACATTATGTATATCTGTTGACATTGTAATGTATCAGCTGGTTAGGGTGAACTCCATTTTCAAAAATTCCCTTTTCTGTATGTTTCTTATTGAGGTGGTCACAAAAGAGATTTTTGTGGGAGATTTGGAGGATGGAAGTGAAGCAGCAACCATTTTGTAGCTTACATAGATGCTCTCCTCATCCTTCTTGGCTGCTGACACCCTATACCAGTCTATGTTTTTGTGGGTATACCCATTCCACCCCACTAAGTTTCTGATATTGCACACTGCCCACTCCACCTCTCCTCCACAGTGTGAATGTAATTTTAACTACACATAGGTTGTGACATCACATGCCAGGCCACCCCTTTGCAAGAATGCTTTTCACACCATTTCCTGCTCAGGTTCCGATCCCTCAATGCCAGGATGTCCCTTTTCCCACATGGATGCTTTTCTTATACTGCTTGGGCTCTGATACCCCACATGAGGCAGCCTCTCCCTGGAGACATCATCCTCACTCAGCTCAAACATCCCTCTCTTCCTTACCTGTATGGAAACCGTTCTCATCCTGTTTGGACTCTCACATCACATGCTAGTAAGTCTCTTCCTTGCATGGAGACTCTTCTCATCCTTCTTGGATATTACACCTCATTCCAGGCCTTACTCCTGAATGTATGCCTTCCTTGGCCTTCTCAGGCTCTGACATCTTGCTTTAGGTTGCCATATTATTCTTATGGATGCACTCTTCATCTTGTTCAGGATCTGACTTCCTGTACAAGGCTGCTTGCCATCATGGACACCTTTCTTACTCCATTTGGGCTCTGATACTGCATACCAAGTTGCATCTGTGTTTATGCCTTCTTCATCCTGCCCAATTCTGATTTTGTATGCTGAGTTGTGCTCCATTATGGATACCCTCTTAACCCCACTTAGGCTGGGATATCCCATTCCAGGCCACTTCTTCCATTGATGCCTTTCTGTCATCAGGCCACCCCCCCCTTCAAGGGGCTTTGATTCCCCATACGAGGCAGCCCCTTTCATTCCATGTGGATGGTTTCCTCACTGTATTTGGACTCTGATAACTCATCAGAGTCACCTCTCCTTGGAAATGCCCTTCTCAGCCTGCCCTGGCTGTGACTCCCCATGCTGAACTGACCTCTAGTATGAACACTCTCCTGACTCTAGTTGGGTGCTAGCACACTATGCCCCTGCATGAATCCCCTCCTTTCCCCATTTGGGCATTGACACTCCATGCTAGACTGCCTCCATGTGTGATGCCCTCTATATCTGCATAGGTGCCCTCCATACCTTACTTGGGCTCCATAACCCTATGTCATGCCTTTCTTGCCCCACTCAGGCTCTAACTGCCCTGCCCTCCAGATGCCTCCCTTGCTCTGCCCCCACCCAGTGGCTTTCAGATGGAATTTCTCAGGAATGGGAAGTAAGTGGAAGGGCATCAATGCATTTCTTAAATGCCTTGGAGAGGGGAGTATCATAGGTATCTTCCCAGGAGGTATGGTTAGGGGTAGCCAAATAGTTTGCAAGTAGACCCATTCCATTATATCCAATTCCCTGAACCTTTGAACTCTTTCTGAAGGATGTCAGAGAAGTTCGGGCATTTTGACTTCAATGACTGCAGGCCATCTCTGTCTACACTTTGATTAGCCAGTTTAATAGACTATTACCACATACCTTGTTGCTTGAGCCAAAACTTTAAATTTTGAATTCTAGGTGAGTACATGAATGAATTTCACCCTATTAATTAAGTCTTATATTTCTTCCCCCTTTGTCAACACCCTTAGAATTCACTTCTGTACATGCTTTCTGTGCTCTTGTCAATACAGGCTGGTGAAGTCTTAATGAGTCTTTTGAGGTAGAGGCTTTCTCTAATTTGTGCTATGTTGGGCTCAAACTGTCCTTATGGACTTGGAGCATATAATAATGTGGATCTAAAGGAGGCTAATTACTATCTTGTTTGGCAACTGCCCCAGGGCATTTATTGAAAGGACTGTAAAGGTTATGCATATTTTATGTTACTCAGTTATCGCTTTTTCTCACTTCTCTTTCCTTGCTTCATATATATATAGGAATCCCATATATAGGAGTATAATTGAATCAACACCACCTCATGATGATATGATGTCTCATAGATTTTGTGTGTCCTCTGTTGGAGATGAGAGTTCTTCCTTTGTACGAAGGACAGGAATCACTTCTGAGTGATAAAAAGGGTAGAGCATGCTGAAGTGACCTAGGAGGTTTACCCCTGCAGACTATATATTCCTGGCTCTTTTCCTTTTGGCTTGTAGTTGAGTATGGTAAAGGGGTAGTAGAAATGGTAAAAGATTAGCTAGTAGGAAGAGAGGGGGGTCAGGATATTTCTCCCTTACTCTCTCCCTGCTCTGGCTCTGTGTCTCTGGCAGCAGTTGCATCCCTGTACAACTGGAGCACCTACTGGGCTCCTCTTCCATGGTGCTAGCACTCACTGGTCTCTGGTAACTCTATTACTTCCACTGACCCCTTGGCTTTAGGGGTAGTAATATTTTCCCACTCATACCTCATTATCCATTGTTTCTTCTTGTGACTCCGACCACTCACTGTAAATAGTATTTTCACAAACTGTATTAATATGAACCATCTGGAGTGAATTATTTTGTTGCTAAGGCCCTGCTGATAAAGTCTGTTTGTATCTTCATCCTTTGTTTTATCTCCATGATTTTAAAGAACAATGATGCTGGAAGTGGAAAACTCCTCACTTGGGTGTTTTTCTGTACACTTTCTGGGCTGTTCTACAGTGCTTGGAGATAGAGCACCAAGGAAATAAAAATGACTCATATAGGGATGTTACCTTTTTTAAAAAAGAAGTTTAAAAAATCTATATAAGTAATAAATATATGGTCCTGATGGAAAATTTAGGAAACTACAAAGAGAAAATAAAAATATCCAGCATTCCCTTTTCACAGAAATAACCACTGATAACATTTTGATAAATACCTTTTTAAACTAAGTTGTGCACTTCTTTAAAACATCCACATTTCCTGTAGCAATGGTAGCTTGAATTCTTGGGCTTTTAGAATTTTCATAACTTCCCCTATCTGTGGGAGTATGTACAAAGCAGGGGCAATTGAAGAAAAGAGAAACACAGTGGAGCAGGAAACAGACATGGGGTGGTTTTATAATTAAGCCCCTATCTGGACTGTCATATTTGATGCACTGGATGGACCACACCCACACCAAGTCCTGGTATGCTGGGTTGGGCTTGTGTGCTCTCTGGGAGGGGCTGCCTTTTCCAGTTCTCACACTCAAAGGAATCTAAGCCAGAAGCATGGGTAAATAAGCCACAGTTGCACAGCTGGCTGCCCTGTACAAAGCTCCTTTGGAATACATGGAAGCGTCTAGAGCCCAAGGCAGCCAGAGAGAGAGGTTAAGAACCAATTAATTCTTCAGCAGTCCTGAAAAGGTTAATCCCAAATTGACTGCAGAACACAAATGTGTTCCTACAGGGCAGAATCTAATCTTATTGTGGGTAATAACTTCAATCTTCAGAACTGGAGCTTATTTTTTAGATGCCAAGGTCATTATGTTTTCCCTCAGAATGAGAAGAGGCAAAAATCCATGCTATTTGATTTCTGTGTCTCCTCAAAAAGAATTATACCAATATGAATGTGTAGAACATCTTGTACCTATCTCCTGTATTTGCTTTTCCACTGCTCAGTGTTATGCTGACCCCAGATAATATAGCCTTTTGTCATCAAGTTTATAAATTAGACTGGGTCTATAAAATAGACCCCAGAGAGTGGGGAATCTGCACAGGCAGAGATGTACACAAGACTTACTCTAAGCTAGCTGATTGGTGCCAATGCACAATTTTTCTTCCTGGGGAATGTCCTCTCTGATTATTTGTCTCACTACTTCATAGCAACTGGAGCATCAACTTTCTACTAGTTTCCTCCTCTGGAAAGTGAGCAGTAGTAACAGAAGGATGGAATTTAGACATCATCCTTATTGCTTGTCCTTCCTTTCTTGTTCTATTATTCTTCAAGTCCCTAGCTTCACCCTAAACAGATCCTATTGTGACTCTGCTTTTATAAAGACCTGAAGAATGAGATATCATGTGGAAAATCTGTCATAGGCCAATTATGACTTAAAGTACAGAGAGAACCAATCTTCCTATTTACAAAAAGACTACTTTCACTTTAACTCTGCTAGTCACATATGTTCCTTTTGGAAATCTTGTTGCACCTTTTAAGTTAATGTTGAAGTGAACTCGTTGTCAGTTTACTGAACTTCAAATAGGAAATTATCTGGGAAGGGTGGACTCTGAGTAAACTTGTTTGCTCAAAATGAGTGCCAGGATTCAACAAATTTGCTGAAGCTTCCTAGTAACTACTAGGACATCTAATTGAAATCTATTTTCATCAAGCTTCATTCTCACAGACCTTTGGCTACACATTAAGAAGAGCTTTAAGACTGTCGAGCAGGAGTGCAAGAAGAACCACAAAGAGAATTTTAGTAGAAAGAAGCAGGAATTAAACCCAGGTGAGGAGATGTGCAGATAGTCCCTCCTTTTAACTCTGAAGAGGGACATTTTGATACACTTTATCAAAAAGGAATGGCAACAGCAAGTTAGATGGTGCTAGGACCTCAAGATCCTTGAAGATGAAGCTTGTGATTTTAGAGGAAGGTATAAATAGAGTGGGGGGAAGGCTAATAACACAAGTTGTGGTGTGAAATGGTCAGACTATATATCAGCACAAATTGTCCTTTGCATTGAGGCTACTGTTGACAATTGAGTAATTGAGACATTATAAGGCAGGAAGGATTTTATTATAATGACCACTATTCCTGTGAACCATTACGTATGGTGCTAGAGCAGTCTTCAGTGTTGTTCTTAATAACAAGAGAGACATTGTGCAATCCATGCTTTCCTCTGATTCTGGTCCACTCAATAGTTACTACCTGTAAGGGAAGGATTAGTTTAGTAATGATATAAAAGTCTATGCAAAAAGAACTCTTTGTGATTGCTTTCTGGAATACTGAGATTGTTTCCCATTCTACAGAATGGGGGAAGGAGAATATTGATGAGAACGCTGAGGAGATAGCAGCACTTTTGGAAAGATGGAAAAGTAGACTGAATTGTAGACACATTTGCCTAGGGAGTGGGTCTGGGTCTGCAAAGGGACCATGAAGTTGCACATTTAAAAGGCCTATATGTGGAATATATCACATCTATCATAGCTTGTTGTTATCATAATCAAACATTATCATTTTTCAGATGAGAAACCAAGGAATAGAGAGATAAATGCCATAATCATTTTTTCAAGTACACATGATTAACTTTATGAGTTAATATCTTTTGATTCCCAGCTCAGGCATGATCTTATTGGATTATAGTGCCTCTAAATGGAAATGTACCAAAGGAAGATGGATCCTACTCAAGAAGGAATAATCAAACAAGGGTTAACTGGTTTTAGAGTGGATGTAAAAAATGTTTTTTCTTTTTAAAGTTTAATACAAGCAAACAAAATGTTGAAAGTACTAGAAGATATCTTCTGCCTTGAGAACTCAATTTTTATGTGCTTTGAGCACTGAATCATCCTACCATGGTATAATAGAAGGACATTGGATTTAAGGACTTACTTCTTCACTTAGAATTAATGTTATCAAACTTCTCTGACCCACAGCTTCCTCATTTGTAAAATGGAGATAATAAAACTGCCTAATTTATACTGCTATTGTGAGCATTAAAAGAGATAATGCATAGAAGCACTTTATACAGTGTTTGGCATATAAAAATAGCTCAACAAATGCTCATTTCTTTTTCCTTTTCCACTTATACAGAAGTTTGTCTAGTATGTTTAGCTTGAATCAAAAATGGTGGCTCTAAACAGTTCTCTGAATTTAGTTAAAGCCCTTCAGACCATATGTAGAATGGCCCATCTCCCTGCAAGTGAGCATTTTTCCAAATATGGGTTTTAGCATACATTCAAGTGTAATTTTGCTCATCCAGAAAGACCAAATGAAACCCCAGGCCACAAGAACTTTATCTTTATGACTTCTTTGTCCTCCTCCTCATTATCTTAGACCCCAGAAGACAGGACTGAATTTCATAGGCAGCTCTGTAATTCAGCACAAGAGAAATAAAGCTAGAAAGTACATCATAGTTGAGAGACTTTCCTTGTCCTCATGCAGGGTTTCTTAGCCTTAGCACTATTGATGCTTTCAGCTGGATAATTCTTTGTTGTGGGTGACTGTCCTGTGCACTATAGAACATTTAGCAGCATCCCTGGCCCCAACCCATGAGATATGAGTAGCACCACTTCCCTGAGTTGTGCCAACCAAAAGTTTCTCTAGATATTGCCAAATGTCCCCTGGGGAGGGGGATAACATTGTTACCAGTGGAAAACTAGTTTTAGGAGAAACAAATCAGCTAGCTGTTTGGCGTACAAACAGCCAAACAGCCTGTGCTGTTCCAGCCTGTGCTGGAAGACAAATGAAATCTTTACAGATGATTGGAAATTCAAAGGGCAAGGAAGATTGAGGGAAGGAAAAGCTGAGGCAGAGGAACAGTCTAGGCTTAGGAAGAGAACCTAGTTCATATGCCAGGCCTTATGGATACAAATATTAAGAAGACGTAGGTCCTGCTTTTGGGGGGCTCACATTTTAGTGGAAGAAAACTACAGTGAGTGCTAGAGGAGGGGCACCCATCCTCTAGAGTGCAGGGAAAGCCTTCCAGAAGAGATTACATTTGAACTGAAGAATTAATAAATATTAGAATGAAAAAGATAAAGGGAGAATGGAAGAGATGTAAAATAATTTGGGGTTTGGAGGGAAATGCAAATCATTTAGATTGGGAGAAGAGCAATCAGGAACAAGGAGTGGTGGAAGAGAAGGCTTAAAAGATAGATAGGAAGCAGATCTTGAAAGTCTTTCTAAGCCATGTAAAAGACTCAGTTCTGAACTACCAAGAGTCACTGAGTTTCTCCATGATCCAATTTGGATTTAGAAGAGATTACTTTGGCAGCAGTGTGGAAAATAGATTGGAAGTAGGTGACCAGTTAGGAGGCTATAGTTGTAGTCCAGGTGATTATGGCCTAAGTAGTGGCAGTGGTATGGAATTCAAGATCTATTTAGGTAGCTAGAACAACAAGATCTGGGGACTCATCAGATATGAGGACAGTCTCTGGCTTGTGCTACTCAGTAAATTGTAGTACTATTCACTGGGTTGGAAAACATTGGTGGCAGAAGTTTCGAAGGAAGACGAAGTTTGAGGTGGTTGCAATCATCAAGGTGGGGATATTTGGTAGCCATTAAATGTCTGAGTCTGATGATTAGGAGAAATTTAATGGCAGAGGTACAAGATTGAGAGTCATCAGGGGAAATTGAAGCCATGGGAATGAAGGAGATCGTCTAAGGAGAATGTGTGAAAAGAGATGAGGGGCAAGGATATTCCCATGGCTTTCTTCTTCACTTGATTTGTGTCACCTCCTCTGCGAGTCTTCCTTAGAGTGTATACAATTATCACCCTTATAGCTCTATATTTCTTTACCCTGCTTTTTTTTTATATCATTGCTATCCTTTGTTATGTATGTAACCCGTTCGCTTTTTTGTTACTCCAACATATTTACAGTAGTTTAATTCACAGGCATTAAAATGTTCAGCCATTCAAAATAAAAATTTCCATCTCACATTCATTTTAAAGCTTGTCAATGGAATACTACGTGGCAATGAGAAAGAATGAAATATGGCCTTTTGTAGCAACGTGGATGGAACTGGAGAGTGTGATGCTAAGTGAAATAAGCCATACAGAGAAAGACAGATACCATATGGTTTCACTCTTATGTGGATCCTGAGAAACGTAACAGAAACCCATGGGGGAGGGGAAGGGAAAAAAAAAAAAAAGAGGTTAGAGTGGGAGAGAGCCAAAGCATAAGAGACTGTTAAAAACTGAGAACAAACTGAGGGTTGATGGGGGGTGGGAGGGAGGGCAGGGTGGGGGATGGGTATTGAGGAGGGCACCTTTTGGGATGAGCACTGGGTGTTGTATGGAAACCAATTTGACAGTAAATTTCATATATTAAAAAATAAATAAATAAATAAATAAATTAAAAAAAAAATAAAATAAAGCTTCTCCAGCTCCCAACCTCTAGTGCAGCTTGATTAGAGATGGACAGATCTCCAGTGGAAAAAAAGTGACTGTTCTTTCATTCTTCTTTCTGCACCTCGCCCCCTAATTCTGTGCTGCTTCTGGCTCCTCTGGGGTTGAGGAGTAAGGTGGTTAGGGAGAGGGAGTCTTAAAGGAAAAGTGAGAGGCTTAATTCACTGAAGCTGGTGTAATCAGGCTATCAATATCCTTTGTGAGGTTGATGCCCAAATACTGGGTTTTATAGCGCTGTGCTGTGCTTTTGTGGTTTCTTTATATATACACACACACACATATATATATATATATATATATATATATATATATATATATATATACATACCATTATATATATATAAAGAAACCATTATATATAAATATAAATATAAATAAATATAAATATAAATATAAATATATAATGAAATTTATTGTCAAATTGGTTTCCATACAACACCCAGTGCTCATCCCAACAGGTGCCCTCCTAAATACCCATCACCCAACCTCCCCTTCCTCCCACCCCACATCAACCCTCAGTTTGTTCTGTTTTTAAGAGTCTCTTTGGCTTCTCCCTCTCTAACCTTTCTTTTATTTTTTTTCCTTCCCCTCCCCCATGGTCTTCTAGTAAGTTTCTCAGGATCCGCATAACAGTGAAAACATATGGTATCTGGTATCTGTCTTTCTCTGTATGGCTTATTTCACTTAGCATAACACTCTCCAGTTCCATCCACGTTGCTACAAAAGGCCATATTTCATTCTTTCTCATTACCACGTGGTATTCCATTGTGTATATAAACCACAATTTCTTTATCCATTCATCAGTTGATGGACATTTAGGCTCTTTCCATAGTTTGGCTATTGTTGAAAGTACTGCTATAAACATCGGGGTACATAGGCCCCTATGCATCAGCACTCCTGTATCCCTTGGGTAAATTCCTAGCAGTGCTATTGCTGGGTCATAGGGTAGATCTATTTTTTTTTTAATTTTTTTTCAATGTTTTTTATTTATTTTTGGGACAGAGAGAGACAGAGCATGAACGGGGGAGGGGCAGACAGAGAGGGAGACACAGAATCGGAAACAGGCTCCAGGCTCCGAGCCATCAGCCCAGAGCCTGACGCGAGGCTCGAACTCACGGACCGCGAGATCGTGACCTGGCTGAAGTCGGACGCTTAACCGACTGCGCCACCCAGGCGCCCCAGGGTAGATCTATTTTTAATTGTGTGAGGAACCTCCACACTGTTTTCCAGAGTGGCTGCACCAGTTCGCATTCCCACCAACAGTGCAAGAGGGTTCCTGTTTCTCCACATCCTCGCCAGCATCTATAGTCTCCTGATTTTTTCATTTTAGCCACTCTGGCATGAGGTGGTATCTCACGTGTGGTTTTGATTTGCATTTCCCTGATGAGGAGTGATGTCGAGCATCTTCTCATGTGCCTATTGGCCATCTGGGTGTCTTCTTTAGAGAAGTGTCTATTCATGTCTTCTGCCCATTTCTTCACTGGATTATTTGTTTTTTGGGTGTGGAGTTTGGTGAGTTCTTTAAAGATTTGGGATACTAGCCCTTTGTCTGATATGTCATTTGCAAGTATCTTTTCCCATTCCGTTGGTTGCCTTTTAGTTTTGTTGATGGTTTCCGTTGCAGTGCAGAAGCTTTTTATCTTCATGAGGTCCCAATAGATCATTTGTGCTTTTAATTCCCTTGCCTTTGGAGATGTGTCAAGTAAGAAATTGCTGCGGCTGAGGTCAAAGAGGTTTTTTTCCTGCTTTCTCCTCTAGGATTTTGATGGTTTCCTGTCTCACATTCAGGTCCTTTACCCATTTTGAGTTTATTTTTGTGAGTGGTGCAAGAAAGTGGTCTAGTTTCATCCTTCTGCATGTTGCTGTCCAGTTCTCCCAGCACCATTTGTTAAAGAGACTGTCTTTTTTCCATTGCATAATCTTTGCTGCTTTGTCAAAGATTAGTTGGCTGTACTTTTGTGGGTCCAATTCTGGAGTCTCTGTTCTCTTCCATTGGTCGATGTGTCTGTTTTTGTGCCAATACCATGCTGTCTTGGTGATTACAGCTTTGTCATAGAGGCTAAAGTCTGGGATTGTGATGCCTCCTGCGCTGGTCTTCTTCAACATTACTTTCACGCTTCAGGGTCTTTTGTGGTTCCATACAAACTTTAAGATGGCTTGTTCTAGCTTTGAGAAGAATGCTGGTGCAATTTTGATTGGGATTGAACTGAATGTGCAGATTGCTTTGCGTAGTATTGACATTTTAACAATATTTACCCTTCCAATCCATGAGCACGGAATGTTTTTCCATTTCTTTATACCTTCTTCAATTTCCTTCATAAGCTTTCTATAGTTTTGAGCATACAGATCTTTTACATCCTTGGTTAGGTTTATTCCTAGGTATTTTATGATTCTTGGTGCAATTGTGAATGGGATCAGTTTCTTTGTCTTTCTGTTGCGTCATTATTAGTGTATAAGAATGCAACTGATTTCTGTGCATTAGTTTTGTATCCTGAAACTTTGCTGAATTCATGTCAGTTCTAGCAGACTTTTGGTGGAGTCTATCGGGTTTTCCATGTAGAATATGTCATCTGCAAAAAGCGAAAGCTTGACTTCATCTTTGCCAATTTTGATGCCTTTGATTTCCTTTTGTTGTCTGATTGCTGATGCTAGAACTTCCAACACTATGTTAAATAACAGCAGTGAGAGTGGACATCCCTGTCGCGTTCGTTCCTGATCTCAGGGAGAAAGCTCTCAGTTTTTCCCCATTGAGGATGATATTAGCTGTGAGCTTTTCATAAATGGCTTTTATGATGTTTAAGTATGTTCCTTCTATCCTGACATTCTCGAGGGTTTTTATTAAGAAAGGATGCTGAAATTTGTCAAATGATTTTCTGAATCAATTGGCGGGATCCTATGGTTCTTTTCTTTTATTAATATGATGCATCACATTGATTGATTTGCGAATGTTGAACCAGCCCTGCAGCCCAGGAATGAATCCCACTTGAACACCGTGAATAATTATTTTTATATGCTGTTAAATTTGATTTGTTAGTATCTTATTGAGAATTTTTGCATCCATATTCATCAGGGATATTGGCCTGTAGTTCTCTTTTTTTGCGGGTTCTCTGTTGGGTTTAGGAGTCAAAGTCATACTGGTTTCATAGAATGAGTCTGAAAGTTTTCCTTCCCTTTCTATTTCTTGGAATAGCTTGAGAAGGATACGTATTATCTCTGCTTTAAATGTCTGGTGGAATTCCCCAGGGAAGCCATCTGGTCCTGGACTCTTATTTCTTGGGAGGTTTTTGATAACTGACTCAATTTCTTCACTGGTTATGGGTCTGTTCAAGGTTTATATTTTTTCCTGTGTGAGCTTTGGAAGTGTGTGGGTGCTTAGGAATTTGTTCATTTCTTCCAGGCTGTCCAGTTTGTTGGCATATAATTTTTCATAGTATTCCATGATAATTGCTTATATTTCTGAGGGATTGTTTGTAATAATTCCATTTTCATTCATGATTTTATCTATTTGGGTCATATCCCTTTTCTTTTTGAGAAGCCTGGCTAGAGGTTTATCAATTTTATTTATTTTTTCAAGAAACCAACTCTTGGTTTCATTGATCTGCTCTACAGTTCTTTTAGATTCTATATTGTTTATTTCTGCTCTGATCTTTATTATTTCTCTTCTTCTGCTGGGTTTGGGGTGTCTTTGCTATTCTGCTTCTAGTTCCTTTAGGTGTGCTGTTAGATTTTGTATTTGGAATTTTTCTTGTTTCTTGAGATAGGCCTGGATTGCCATGTGTTTTCCTCTCAGGACCGCCTTCGCTGCATCCCAAAGCGTTTGGATTGTTGTCTTTTCATTTTCACTTGTTTCCATATATTTCTTAATTTCTTCTCTAATTGCCCGGTTGACCCATTCATTCTTTAGTAGGGTGTTCTTTAACCTCCATGCTTTTGGAGGTTTTCCAGACTTTTTCCTGTGGTTGATTTCAAGCTTCATAGCATTGTGGTCTGAAAGTGTGCATGGTAGGATCTCAATTCTTTTAGACTTATGAAGGGCTGTTTTGTGACCCATTATGTGATCTATCTTGGAGAATGTTCCATGTGCACTCGAGAAGAAAGTATATTCTGTTGCTTTGGGATGCAGAGTTCTAAATATATCTGTCAAGTCCATCTGATCCAATGTATCATTCAGGGCCCTTGTTTCTTTATTGATCCTGTGTCTAGATGATCTATCCATTGCTGTAAGTGGGGTATTAAAGTCCCCTGCAATTACCACATTCTTACCAGTAAGGTTGCTTATGTTTGTGATTAATTGTTTTATATAGTTGGGGGCTCTCGCATTCGGAGCATAGACATTTATAATTGTTAGCTCTTCCGGATGGATAGACCCTATAATTATTATATAATGTCCTCCTTCATCTCTTGTTACAACCTTTAATTTAGAGTCTTTATAAGTATGGCTGATATAAGTTTGGCTACTCCAGCTTTCTTTTGACTTCCAGTAGCATGATAGATAGTTCTCCATCCCCTCACTTTCAATCTGAAGGTGTCCTCAAGTCTAAAATGAGTCTCTTGTAGACAACAAATAGAGGGGTCTTGTTTTTTTTTTTTTTAATCTATTCTGACACCCTATGTCTTTTGGTTGGAGCATTTAGTCCATTTACAATCAGTGTTATGGAAAGATATGTGTTTAGAGTCATTGTGATGTCTGTAGGTTTCATGCTAGTAGTGATGTCTCTGGTACTTTGTGGTCCTTGCAACATTTCACTCACAGAATCCCCCTTAGGATCTCTTGTAGGGCTGGTTTAGTGGTGATGAATTCCTTCAGTTTTTGTTTGTTTGGGAAGACCTTTTCCTCTCTTTCTATTCTGAATGACAGACTTGCTGGATAAAGGATTCCCAGCTGCATATTTTTTCTGTTCATCACATTGAAGATTTCCTGCCATTCCTTTCTGGCCTGCCAAGTTTCAGTGGTTGGGTCTGCCACTAGTCTTTTTTTTTCTTTTTGGAATTTAACTTTATTTTTTATTTTTAAAAATTTACATCCAAATTAGTTAGTATATAGTGAAGCAATGATTTCAGGAGGAGATTCCTTAATGCCCCTTCCCCATTTAGCCCATCCTCCCTCCCACAACCCCTCCAGCCACCCTCAGTTTGTTCTCCATGTTTATGTGTCTCTTTTGTTTTGTCCCCCTCCCTGTTTTTATATTTTGTTTCCCTTCCCTTATGTTCATCTTTTTTGTCTCTTAAAGTCCTCATATGAGTGAAATCATATGTGTTTTGTCTTTCTCTGACTGACTAATTTCACTTAGCATAATACCCTCCAGTTCCATCCATGTAGTTGCAAATGGCAAGATTTCATTCTTTTTGATTGCCGAGTAATACTCTATTGTATATATATACCACATATTCTTTATCTATTCATCCATTGATGGACATTTTGGCTCTTTCCATACTTTGGCTATTGTGGATAGTGCTGCTATAAACATGGGGGTGCATGTATCCCTTTGACACAGCACACCTGTATCCCTTGGATAAATGCCTAGTAGTGCAATTGCTGGGTCATAGGGTAGTTCTGTTTAATTTTTTTGAGAAACCTTCATTCTGTTTTCCAGAGTGGGTGCACCAGCTTGCATTCCCACCAACAATGCAAAAGAGATCCTCTTTCTCTGCATCCTCACCAACATCTGTTGTTGCCTGAGTTGTTAATTCTAGCCATTCTGACAGGTGTGAGGTGATATCTCATTGTGGTTTTGATTTGTATTTGCCTGATGATGAGTGATGTTGAGCATTTTTTCATGTGTCCATTGACCATCTGGATGTCTTCTTTCGAGAAGTGTCTATTCATGTCTTTTGCCCATTTCTTCACTGGATTATTTGGTTTTTAGGTGTTGAGTTTGATAAGTTCTTTGTAGATTTTGGATACTAACCCTTTGTCCGATATGTCATTTGCAAATATCTTCTCCCATTCTGTCGGTTGCCTTTTAGTTTTACTGATTGTTTCCTTTGTTGTGTAGAAGCTTTTTATTTTGATGAGGTTCCAGGAGTTCATTTTTTGCTTTTGTTTCCCTTGTCTCCGGAGACGTGTTGAGTAAGAACTTGCTGGGGGCAAGATCAAAGAGGTTTTTGCCTGCTTTCTCCTCGAGGATTTTGATGGTTTCCTGTCTTACATTGAGGTCTTTCATCCACTTTGAGTTTATTTTTGTGTATGGTGTAAGAAAGTGGTCCAGGTTCATTCTTCTGCATGTCGCTGTCCACTTTTCCCAGCACCACTTGCTGAAGAGACTGTATTTATTCTATTGGATATTTGCTGTTTTGTCAAAGATTAGTCAGCCATATGTTTGTGGGTCCATTTCTGGGTTCTCTTTTCTATTCCATTGATCTGAGTGTCTGTTCTTGTGGCAGTTGCCACTAGTCTTATGGGTCTCCCTTTTTAAGTTAGAGCCTGTTTATCCCTAGCTGTTTTCAGAATTTTCACTTTATCCTTGTATTTTGCCAGTTTCACTATGATATATGGTCCAGAAGATCGATTCAATTTACTTCTGAAAGGAATTCTCTGTGCCTCTTGGATTTCAATGCCTTTTTCCTTCCCCAGATCAGGGATGTTCTCAGCTATGATTTGTTCAAGTACACCTTCAGCCCCTTTGTCTCTCTCTTCCTCTTCTGGAATTCCTATGATACAGATATTGTTCTGTTTGATTGCATCACTTAGTTCTCTAATTCTCCCCTCATACTCCTGGATTTTTTTATCTCTCTTTTTCTCAGCTCCCTCTTTGTCCATAATTTTATCTCCTAATTCACCTATTCTCTCCTCTGCCTCTTCAATCTGAGCTGTGGTTGCCTCCATTTTATTTTTCAGCTCATTTATAGCATTTTTTAGCTTTTCATGACTATTTCTTAGTCCCTTGATCTCTGTAGCAATAGATTCCCTGATGTCCTCTATGCTTTTTTCAAGCCCAGCGATTAATTTTATGACTATTATTCTAAATTCTTGTTCCGTTTTATTGCTTAAATCATTTTTGATCAATTCATTAGCTGTCGCTACTTCCTGGAGTTTCTTTTGAGGAGAGTTCTTCCGTTTCATCATTTTGGGTAATCGCTGTGGTGGCTCCAAACTGCAGGGCACTCACCCTGTGTTGTCTGGAGTAACATGTGTAGTGGGTGGGGCCACAGTCAGACCCGATGTCTGCCCCCAGCCCACCACTGGGGCCACAGTCAGACTTGGGTGTACCTTATCTTCCCCTCTCCCAGGGTCAGGACTCACTGTGTAGTGGTGTGGCCCCTGTCTGGGCTACTTGCACACTGCCAGGCTTGTGATGCTGCTTCGATGGGATCTGGCACATTAGCCGGGGTGGATCCACTTGGTGCACAGGGGTGGGAGGGGCAGGCTTAGCTCGCTTTGTCATCGGTGGTCCCCTGCGGGAGGGGCCCTGCAGCACTGGGAAGGAGGCAGACCCGTTGGAGGAATGGATCCACAGAAGCACAGCATTGGGCGTTTGTGCGGTGCAAGCAAGTTTGGTGACAGGAACTGGTTCCCTTTGGAATTTCGGCTGGGGGATGGGTGAGGGAGATGGCACTTGCCAGGGCCTTTTTCCCCCCGCCAAGCTGAGTTCTGTCTTCCGGGGCTCAACACCTCTCCCTCCTGGCATCCTCTCCCTCCCCGCTCTCTGAGAGCAGAGCTGTTGACTTTTAACATTCCAGATGTTAAGTCCCGCTGGCTGTCAGAACTTACAGAGTCCGGCGACTCTGCTTTTGCAAGCCAGACTTCGGGGGCTCTACCTTGCCAGGCGGGCTGCCCCTCCACAGCCCCAGCTCCCTCCTGCCAGTCCGTGTAGTATACACCATCTCTCTGCCCTTCCTACCCTCTTCCGTGGGCCTCTTTTCTACGCTTGGCTCCAGAGAGTCCATTCTGCTAGTCTTCTGGAGGTTTTCTGGGTTATTTAGGCAGATGTGGATGGAATCTAAGTGATCAGCAGGACGAGGTGAGCCCAGCATCCTCCTATGCAGCCATCTTCCCACTTTTGTGGTTTCTTTAGAGACCCCTTCACTCCACACAACTGTCTTCTCATGAGCTCCTCATTCTTCTGCCTGAGTTTCCATCTACACACAGAGGAAACTATCTGGCCTGTACAAAACATAGTTCCTTGGAAGTCTAGATGCTTTTCTTTGCCCTGAAACTGTGAACAACTTCAACCAGACTTCTGCCTTTAGACTTCTTCAGGTAAAACTCAAGCACAAGTTTCTTTCTTCTCCAGACACCACAGGACATAGGTGAGGTTCTCTCATGAACTCTTTGTGTTTCAGTGGCAACACAGGCAGGCCTAAAAATTTCTGTAGCATAGTCAGCCTTCAAGCTGGAAGTAAGATGCCAGTCTCCCCTATGGAAAGGTTTAATTAGGACCTGTTTGCTCAGCTACAGGAGAGGTACCACAGTGCTCTTTATTCCCATGAATTCCCTTAAAAAACCCTCCTTTCTGGGGTGCCTAGGTGGCTCTATCAGTTAAGCGTCTGAGTTCGGCTCAGGTTATGGTCTCCTGGTTTGTGAGTTTGAGCCCCACATCAGTCTCTGTGCTGACAGTTCAGAGGCTGGAGTCTACCTCAGATTCTGTGTCTCCCTCTCTCTGTCTCCCCCTCCCCCGCTTGGGCTCTGTCTCTCCCAAAAATAAATGAACATTAAAATGTTTTTAAAAATGGGATGCCTGGATGGCTCAGTCGGTTAAGCGTCTGACTTTGGCTCAGTTCATGATCTCACAATTCGTGAGTTCAAGCCCTGTGTTGGGCTTTGTGCTGACAGCTCAGAGCCTGGAGCCTGCTTCAGATTCTGTCTCCCTCTCTCTCTGCCCCTCCTCCACTCACGCTCTGTCTCTCTCTGTCTCTCAAAATAAATAAACATTAAAAAACTTTTAAAAAATTAAAAAAAATTTAATCCTCTTTTTCTTCCTCTAATTAATCTCTAGAATTCTACTATATAGACTGGAGTTGAATGGTGAAGAGTGATAATTGAAATACCAGTTTGGCCAACTCTTAGGAAGTCCTATTTGATATATTTGTTTATTGTTAAGAGGCCATATAGAGTACTAGTTAAGAACATGGACTCTGGAGCCATACTGTCTGACTTGAAATCTTAACTTAATCATTTAACCTCTCTGTGCCTCAGTTTATTTGTAAAATGGGAATTATAATAGTATTTATATCATAGGATTTTTGTGAGGACTAAATGTGTTGCGTATATCTTAGATTAATACCTTAAAACAGTATTTAGAGTAATAAGTGCTATGTGTGTTTGTCATTAGTGCTATTGCTTATTTTTCTTTGATTTAGAATGTAAGCTCCATGTGTACGAGATGGTTTTTTTGCTTATTGCTGCATTCCCAGATCCTAAAACAATGCATAGGACAAGCACCAGTAAATGTTAGTGCTCTCAAACTTCTTCCGAATAAATTAATATGACATTTAAGTCTTAAGTGTCAAGATGTGGACATAGAAAGTGGGGTTTGAGGTGATTAAGAAAGATAGCCAGAGAGATAGGAGAGCCAGCAGGCTGTGATGCTCCAGAAACCACAGGAGGGGAAAATTTAACAAGGAAAGAAGGGCAACAGTATCAAACATTACTAGAATATCAAAGGAAAATAAAACTAAAATATAGTCAGTACATTTTGTAACAAGGAGCGCTATCTTTTGCTTTTATATCTTGGTATGTAATGTTTTTCTTTCCTCCATAGATGCTTTTATTAAAATTAATAACCACTCATAATAAATCTTTGAATAGGTCTTCAAAGTTTTTAGCCCTGCATTATCAACCTCCAAGGAACAAACCAGTACAGCACTTACTTATTTTTGTTCATAAACACAAAGGACCCAGCCTCAATACAATTTAGTACATTTTCCCCTGACCTGGACTCTCCTCTTGAATCAAACAATGAAACCTGCTGTGAACATCTGCTTCTAATTCTATGATAGTTCCTTTCATAAGAATGTTTTTCCCCTTTCTCCCTACCCACTTTCCCTCCTTTCAAAAGTATAAGTGGAATGTATAAAAAAACTCTTATAACTCAATAATAAAAAGACAAATAATCAAATTTAAATATGGACAAAGGATCTGAATAGGCAGTTCTTCAAAGAAGATATCCTAATGGCTAGTAAGTACATGGAAATATGATTAACATCATTACTTATTATGGAAATGCAAATCAAAACTACATAATGAGATCCTACTTCACACCCACCGGGATGTCTATGATAAAAAACAAAAACAAAAACAAAACAGTACTGACAGATGTCATTGGGGATGTGGAGAAATTGAAACCCTCATGCATTGCTGGTAGGAATGGAAAATGGTGCAGCCACTTTGGAAAGCAGTTTGGTGATTCCTCAAAGGTTACCCATAGAGTTACCATATGACTTCGCTATTCCACTCCTAGGTATATATACAAGAGATTTGAAAACATGTGTTCAAAAAAAATTCATACATAAATGTTTATATCAGCATTATTCATAATAGCCAAAATATGGATATTACCCAAATGTCCATCGACTGATGAATGGATAAGCCAACTATGGAATATTCAGTGTCAGCCCTAAAAAAAGAATGAAGAACAATTTGAATAGTTTCAACAATAATAACGGAGTAAAGAACTCCAGGGCTCCTTGAATTGTTGCAGTTAGCCACTGAATAAAGTCCAAATTCCTTAACATGACTTATAAGGCCTCTGAAGTTCTAATCTCTACCCATCTGTTATGGGTTTGTGTCCCCCACCCTCAAATTCATATGGTGAAGTCCTAACCCCCAGTACCTCAGAATATATTCCAATTTGGAAATAGGATCATTGCAGATGTAATTAGTTAAGATGAAGTTATTTGGGTGGGCCCTAATGAAATAGGACTGGTATCTTTATAAAAAGAAATATTGACACAGGGACACATGCACAGAGAGCACCACTTAAAGATGAAGGCAGACATCAGGGCAATGCTTCTATAAGCCAAGAAATGCCAAAGATTGTCAACAGGCCACCAGAAGTTAGGAGTGAGTCATGGAGCATAGTCTTACGGCCCTCAGAAAGAATTAACTCTACACCTTGATCTCAGACTTCTAGCCTGTAAAACTGTGAGACAGTAAGTTTCTGTTGGTTAAGCCACTCACTTTTGGAACTTTGTTATGTCAGGCCTAGCACACTAATATACCATCTTTCTAGCCTATCTACTATCACTTTTTCTTTACACTTTATGCTCCAGCAACACTAACTTTCTTGTACTTCCTTTGCGTAGATCTAGTGTTTCCAGCCTTTTTGTTTTTGCTTATGCTATTCTTCTGCCTGCAATGCCTTTTTGGTCTAGCTTAGTACGACTCATCCTTTAAGATTCAGAGAAGCTATTACCTTTTCTTTTTTTTTTTCTTTTTTTTTTTTTTTAAATTTTTTTTTCAACATTTTTTATTTATTTTTGGGACAGAGAGAGACAGAGCATGAACGGGGAGGGGCAGAGAGAGAGGGAGACACAGAATCAGAAACAGGCTCCAGGCTCCGAGCCATCAGCCCAGAGCTTGACGCGGGGCTCGAACTCACAGACCGCGAGATCGTGACCTGGCTGAAGTCGGACGCTTAACCGACTGCGCCACCCAGGCGCCCCAAGCTATTACCTTTTCTAAGGACCCTTCACTGACTACTCACCACGAGGATGGTGTAAATAGCCTTCCTAGGTGCTCCCACATATCCTGTGCATCTACCCAGCTTTATACTTTCCACATTGTATTATAATTTGATGTTTTCTTTCTGCCTCCTTCCACTCCACACAATACACTGTTAACTCTTTAAGGAAAGGGTCACCAAAATACTGGGGTCTAGGATAGTATACTTTGCACATAATAGAGGCTCAATATATTTCTTTGAATGAAGGGACTTTTTTTCAGTATTTATTCATTTTCTTTTTTTCCCCCATACACCTACTAAAGTGCTTCACATATAATGGGTGCTCAGTACATCTTGGCCAGTGGTTCTCAACTAAGGACATTTGGCAATATCTGGAGACATTTTTGGTTGTCACTTCTGTCATCTAGTGGGTAGAGACTAGAGATGCTGTTAAACCTCCTACAATGCACAGGATAGCTCCTCACAACAAAACATTATCCAGTCTAAAATGTCATTAGTGTAGAGGCAGAGAGACCCTAATCTTGACACAATAAGAGACTGAATCTACTTTTTATACCATAAACTCACTGTAGACCACTAGTGTACTAAATCTGCTTTGTCAGAAAGCCTGATTGTTTTTAATAAAAACAAACTATTTCCCAACAAGAAATGAAGAGGGACTGTCCTGGCATCCAGAATTAAGATTTTGGCAATTGAAAAGTACCTGATCCATAAGAGAACAGCCATATCAGTTACAATATCTTTAAATCTGAAATGCTCTATAGCAGTGAAAAATGAATGAATTAGAGCTACATGTATCAACAGGGATAAATATAAGCACAATGGTGAGTGAGGAAAGCAAATTGCAGAAGGTACATACAGAGTGATACTATTTCTGTAAAGTACTACATATTGTTAAAGTATAGACACATATGTAGTAAATGTATAACTATATACATGGAAAAGATCAAGATCAAATCTGGTGAATAAAGAAATAGTGAAAACCTCAGGATAGCATTGTATACAGTGGGCTTCAGCTGCAGTGGTAATGCCTTATTTCTTAACCTGGATAGTGGGCATATCC
Source organism: Neofelis nebulosa (assembly GCF_028018385.1). Taxonomy (NCBI): domain Eukaryota; kingdom Metazoa; phylum Chordata; class Mammalia; order Carnivora; family Felidae; genus Neofelis; species Neofelis nebulosa. Next base: position 81,268,461 of record NC_080800.1, on the reverse strand, counting down.
TTGATATATTGTTCTATACACATTTTATAAAAGAGCAACTGCTCAATACTGAGGCATCCTGTCACCTGGGGCTGAGGAAAATCTAATCTCTATCCTACTAGTTTGTACTAGCTAGAACTCCCTCAATGTGGTAAAATCGAGCAATTCATTGAATCTAATCTTTCAGTATGGGACAGGAGCTTACATACTATACATAGGATAATATTCCATAAGTTCCTATTTGTATTGCCCTGCAATGTCTACATTTTGTGATAAGCACACATTTACTGAAATTTTGTGTTATACAGTCTAAAATATAGTTAATTTTATTATTATTCATTATTTTTCAAAACTATAAATATACCCTTTGATGTTTATCATTTAAAATAACAAGATAATGTGAAAAGGACAGTCTTTTTTTTTAATTTTTTAATTTTTTTTTAACGTTTATTTATTTTTGAGACAGAGAGAGACAGAGCATGAACGGGGGAGGGTCAGAGAGAGGGGGAAACACAGAATCGGAAGCAGGCTCCAGGCTCTGAGCCATCAGCCCAGAGCCCGACGCGGGGCTCGAACTCACGGACCGTGAGATCGTGACCTGAGCTGAAGTCGGACGCTTAACCGACTGAGCCACCCAGGCGCCCCAAAAGGACAGTCTTTACAACAAATGATGCTGGGAAACTGGTTGGACCCTTACAACATATATAAAACATAGGCAAAAATTAATTCAAACTGGATCAAAGTCCTAAGCATAGAGCTAAAACTATAAAGCTATTAGAAGAAAACACATAGATATTGGATATGGCATATTTTTCTTGGATGTGATACCAAAGCACAGACAACAATGACATAACAGATAAACTGAACTTCATTAAAATTAAAAAGTTTTGCACATCAAAAGATACTATTAAGAATGAGAAGACAACTCACAGAATGGGAGAAAATATTTGCAAAGCATATATCTGATAAAGGATTAATACCCAGAATATTTAAGGAACTGCTACAAGTCAACTACAACAACAACAACAACAACAACAACAAATCCAACTCAAAAATGGGCAAATGACTTGAATAGACATGTCTCTAAAGAAAATATACAAATGACCAATAAACACAAGAAATAATGATCAACATCACAAACCATTAGGGAAAATGTAAATCAAAACCAAAATGAGATACCACTCCACACTCATTAGGGATGGCTATTATATAAAAAAGCAAAAACAAAAAACCTCAGAAAATACCAAGTTTTTGTGAGGCTATGGAAAAACTGGAATCTTTGTGCATTGCTGTTGAAAATAACTTGGCAAGTCCTCAGCTAAATATAGAATTACCAGTTAATATAGTAATTCCACTTCTAGGTATATACCAAAAGACTTGAAAGCAGAGACAGATACTTGCACACTAATGATCATGGCAGCATTATTCACAATAGCTGAAATATGGAAACAAATCAAATGCCCATCGACAGATTAATAAATAAACAAAATATGGTGTATTCATACAATGCAGTATTATTCAGCCTTAAAAAGAAATTCTGATACATGCTACAACATGAGTCTGCTTGCATTGGACCCCTCATGATATTTGGTTATAAGAATTTGAGTGCAGAATCCTTGTGGCAAGCAAGGAGGACCAAACAGAAATGGACAGCACAGAGTCTATGCGGACAGGCTATTGCCTAATTTTGTTTTGGTTCACTGTTTATATTTGTCTCTTTCTGTGTATTTTCAGTTGGTTCACTGAGATTGTCTTAGAGTAAAAGAGTCAGATCTCCACATCCTCTTTAATGAGGTAGACCATACAAAGGGAGAAACTGCACAAGTAGAAAGAAATAAAAACATAAAACATTATCTGGAAGTTTTGCTTAGGAATAAGGGGACTGGACTAAATGTTTTCTGGAGGTCCTTCTGGCTGAGGGTATTTCCAGCTCCTGCCAACCACCACCTGCAAAAAAGGAGCAGAAAAGTGCTTGGTCTGAATTCCCACAGGCCAGGTGAGGGAGATGGAGCACAGGCAAAGGCCTAGGGTTCAGCACAGGGGCCCTAAGGGCTGAGTTGGCAAAACTAAACCAATCAAAAGAATTTCCTCTTTGAAGTGGCTTCTTCACACTTCAGGCTGTGCACAGGGTACTGAAGAGCTAAAATATGGAAGAAAACTTTGGGTAGAGCCTGGGGGCTAAATTTTACTTTTTTGCCTATCACAATTGAAATGATTTTTTTCTTTACTTTTTAAGATTTTTATTTTTTAAAAAAAATTTTTTAAGTTTTATTTATTTATTTACTTTGAGAGAGACAGAGACAGCGTGAGCGGGGGGAGGGGTAGAGAGAGGGAGGGAGAGAATCCCAAGCAGACTCTGCACTGCAAAGCCCAATGCGGGGCTCGAACCCACGAAACCATGAGATCATGACCCAAGCCGAAACTAAGAGTCGGACACTTAACTGACTAAGCCACCTAGGTGCCCCTCCTTTTTAAGATTTTTCAAAATAATTCTTTATGTTATCAAAGCTGCACACTTCTCATTAGAATAAAGTTGAAAAATACAGAAAAAAGTAGGAGGAAAACAAAACTTCATTTAGTTCCACCGCCTAGAAACAGGTACTACTAATATTTTGCATATTTTGTTTTATCTTTTTCTCATGCATTTTCATTAATTGTTGTGATCATATTTTATATTAAATGTTGCATCCTACTTGCAATTAATATTAGAGCATAAGCATTTTCCTGTCATAAACTATGTGTAAATTTCAGTTTTTGTTGGCTGAAGAATATTCCATTGTATAACTATACTGTAATTTACTTAACCATTGAACCATTAGGTTTTTCCATAGTATTTTATTATTCTAAGTAATACTAGGATTAACATAGTTGTACAAAAAGTTTGTGTACATCTGTTTTCCTTAGGATAATTTCATTCATGCATTATATAAATACTAGTGAGGGCTTACTATGTGCCAGGTATTATGCTAAATGTCATGTTTCTGCCTTGAGTAGCATGCTATCATTTACTGAGATAGGAAACACTGGAGGAGGAGCAAATTTAAGAGACAACATGGTGTGTTCAGCTTTGGATGTGTTGAATTTGAGGTGCCTGCAAGACGTCCAAATGGACATGTCAAGAACACAGAGCTCAGTGAAGAGGTCTGGATAGAGCTATAATATTACAGTTGTGATCATATAGATGGTAATTAAAACCAAGTGAGTGAAAGAGATCATTTAGGGAGACAATATACGTAGCCTAGCTCTGAGAATGTCTGACTTCCAGAGGTTAGATAGCAGAAGTGGAATCTACAAAATGATTTTGAGGAGAGGGCAAAGGGGTAGGAAGAAAAGCAAGAGTGTGGCATTATAGATGCCACAGGAAGACTTTCAAGTAGGAGGAAATAGTTAACAGCGTTAAATGTAGGGGAGATGTCAAGCAAGATAACGATTAAAAATATCCCCTTTATTTTTGAATTTATATCTGTAGATTTACTGACACAGAGGTCAGTCATTGGTTGGGTACTTTGTTGAGCACAGTTTCAGTGGAGCGTGGGGGAATGACGCCAAACTGCTAAGTGAGAAGAAGAAAATGGAGATGGCAAATGTACCTGCAAAGTACATTTGCAATAAATTTGCCCATAAAGAGTAGCTGGAGAAGTACCTTGTGTGTAGGGAGGATTTTTTTTTTTTAAGATGTCAGACCTGAGCATGTTTAATTGCTGATGACAGATGAGAGGGACTTGAGCATGGTTAATGGCTGATGAGAAGAAGGTAAGAGAGAGGGAGGGAGAGAGGGGGAGAGGAATCAACCATTACTGGATAGATATAAAATTTTAAAGCCTATTGATACACTGTATATTGCTCACATGCCTTCTTAAAGGGTGTTTAAACAAAACACACTCCTGCCAGCATTTATGGAAGAGCTTTGTTTTTATACCACTTTGTCATCAAGTGTTATAAAAAAAAAAAACAAACCTTTGCCAAAGAATCGCATTATTGTTCTAATTTGCTCTTATTTTTTTTTCTATTGGTGAGTTGAATGTTTTAAACAAGTGTGTGTGTGTGTGTGTGTGTGTGTGTGTGTGTGAATTTAGTCTATATCCTTTGCCCCAAACATTTCTATTTTAGAGGGACACTTTTATTTGCCACAAAAGGCTCAAGGTTAAAGGATCAGAATGGTATCATATTTTATCTTCCCAAATTATATGGTCTAGAGTCTTCATCTTCTTATAAGTACATGGCAGTTTGACAACTTTGGCTCAGCTAAGCAGAAGAGGCAGGAGATTGATCATCTGAGAGAGTGAAAAAGGGGGCCATGTCCAGTCTTAGACCCCTATCCTCAGTCCTAACCTCCCTTTCCTAATCTGGGAGGGCATCCTTCCAGAGACTTAAGGCTTTGGCTCTCTGAGCACCCTTTCCGGGGGCGCGGCCCCCTACTAAGGGGCCCGGAGAGCTGTACGGCCCCTTTAAGAGTCCAGCTCCTCCCCACTCCAGGGAAAGTTGCAGCTTTTTCCGCCTCCCGGGAGGCTAAGTAGGGCTGCCCACTTGAACAGGATTGCAGTTTTAGCAGAGCAGCCCTCCCCCGAGTCCAGCACTGAGACGTCTCGCCCTCTCGCGGCACCTGTTGCAGTTGACAGGTAAGTCCGCGGCCAGCGGCCTCCCCTTCACTCTCGGTCCCAGGCTCCTCCTGGGCCCCTTGCCCTTTTTCGCTGCCTAAGCGTCCCCCACCCCTATTTCAGGCACCTGAACCCTTCCCTCACCCCCCTCTGCTCTCCCAAGTTTTCCTTCTCCCTAGCCGACCGCCTGTTCCCTCTGTGTCGTCTGCCTGTCTTGACCGCACCCCCCACGCTTTGACTCCCGTCTGCTTGGGGCGGTCCTTCCCCGCCAGTTTGCTTTCTCTCGGGCCTCTTCTGGCCCCTTCCCTGGCCCACCTGTCGCTAACTCGAGCGGTACCCCTCTGGGCTCTGCCTCCCCCGGGTCTCGCTTGGCACAGAGTGGCTCGACTTTTCCCGCCAGCCGGAGCTGAAGCCCCTCCCGAGCTGGCCCTGGGGGCGGGGGTGAGGCCGAGCTCCTAAACGGGAACTCCACCGTCGGAGAAGTCGATTCACCTTTTCCGTGGTTCCATTCTCAGCGCTTGGTCATTGCGGCCGGTCTCAGTCTCTCACTGTTTCCGGACCTGGGATCTCATGGTGTCAGCTTCTCTGGCCTCCGTAGGTCCGCCAAAAGTCAAGGCTGAGCCCTACCTCAGTGGGCTTCCTCTGCGCTTGGGGCTGGGGACCCAGCTGTGTGCTCTGGAGTTGAACCGGTTTATTTTGCCACCTTTCAAGGTGGCTTCGGAGATCTGCTCCTGGAAGAGGTTCCCTAGAGCCCTCAGAAGAGGCACAGAACTCTCATATCCCCTGGGATGGTTTGTCAAGCGTCAGATGTTCCTTTAGCCCCTAAAGTTGAATGAGATGGTTGGGTTTTTGGCGATGAAATCATTTGGTTAGAATTTTGGTGAATGAACAGGTGATTTGTTTTTCATTAGCCAACATTCTCTTCCCCCCAGTAAATACCCTGCTTCTTCAGGACCAGAGGACCTAGCATTCCAGAATATTGCTTTTGGCAGGGTTGACCCTAGACCTTGTACATTTGTGACAGAAATTGGTCTTCATTGCATCCTGGACCTCCTGTTTTTAACTGGCTTGTTTTCTGTTCTTTCAGCTCCCCACATCCCACTTCTCATAAATCCATTAATATTAAGGTGTTAATGACTTAATGTGTTTACCTCACTGGGCTGTGGAGAGAACAATGTTGAGGCCCTGATGAAGTTTTTTGTTGTAGTTGTAAATTGTTTTTAAGCTCCTGTTGGAAATCCAAGTAGAAAAAGACCACTGGCTTGGCTTGTGGGACTTCTCCTGGCTGGGGATGAACATTTCTGGTAACACGATTTTAGGTGCCTCACTTTAGGTCAGAGCAGTGAAATGGAACTTGGAGGCCTATTCTGGGATAGTTTGTCGGTGACTGTATGTAGCATTCTAGTTGATGCTCTCTGAACTTATCCCCTTAGTGCTACTAGTAATGGTTATTAGAATGTATTGAGCCATGTACTGTGATCAGTTCCTTACATAGTTATCTCATGTAATCCTTATAATAACTCTGTGTTGTAGGCACTACAGTTATAGCCATGTTAGGATGGAAAGGAGACTAAGAGGTTAAGTGCCTTGCCCCCAAATCACCCAACTAACGAGGGGCTGAACTGGGCCATCTGACTTGTGTTCCTATCCCCTGTTACACCACTTGTGCTGTCTTATATTTTAGGAACACCAAATAGCTCACAGGTGAGGACTAAGTAATGAAAAATTTCTCTTCCAAGCTGAAGCATGAGTTTTGTTCCTTGACTCCATCTCAGATGCGCTGCAGAGACTTTGGGCCACTCTTACCTCACCGATTTCTTACCCTCTTCACAACTTCACTTTTAACATGGGGCCAATTGCCACATTACCACTATAAGCCCCCACCCCTGAGTGTACCTGGCTTAATGAAGCTTCTGGGGCTCTCAGTTCAGTAGTAGTTATCCTGAAGTTAGGAGACGGTAACCCTGGATTCTAGGGATGTGTGCCTGACTCAACTTCTTCCTTTCCTGCTAGCTAGGGAAGAAATGAGGGTGGGGTAAATGATAAGGATTTCCCAGCAGCCATCCCAGAGAGCCTGAGGGTGAGTGTGTGCTTGTTTTATCTGGGATGGATGGAGCACTTTAGGCAGGGACACCACAGGAGAAAATGTCCTCCTTGATCCCATTTCTGGGCCTTTGCTCAAACTGTTTCTTTTTCCTGAAAAACTAACTTGCCACCTGTACCCATCCTCCTGCCTTTAATTCCTATTCATCTCTCAAGATTTAGCTCTAAGGCCATTTCCTTTGTGACAACCTCACCGCACACACAGTTCCTTCCCCCAAGCCAGATTACCGGTTATCCTGTCCTAGAGCACTTTTTTTACACCTCTGGGAAGCCCTGACCATCTCCCTTAGTTGTTTTTCCACCTGGAAGGTTGTAACCTCTTTTTATTTTAATTAAAATTTTTTTTAATGTTTATTATTTTTGAGAGAGAGAGAGTCACGAGCATGAGTGGGGAGGGACACAGAGAGAGGGAGACACAAAATCTGAAACAGGCTCCAGGCTTTGAGCTGTCAGCACAGAACTGCATGTGGGACTTGAATCCACAAACCGTGAGATCATGACCTGAGCTGAAGTTAGATGGATGCTTAACCACCTGAGCCACCCAGATGCCCCTAGAAGGTTGTAACCTCTTTAAGGGCAAGGTCTGGCTCTTGGCGCTCCCTTTCTCTTAAGTACAAGAGATTAACAAATATTGGTGCCAGCCTGGGGATACTAGGCCTTTAAGGGCCTGAGGTCTGGTGGTGGTGGGATTAAAGTACGCAAAACACCTTCCTGAGGCACTAAATCCTAGAACTAGGAGTTTGTACTTATAAATGTCACTTCAGTGAGGCCTTATCCAATTACCTATTTAAACTTGCAACCCCATCCCTGAACATTCTGTGCTCCTTCTCTACGTTATTACTCTAATGTAACATATTGTGTATTTTTTCCATTTTTCTTATTATCTGTCTCTCCCTTGCCCCTCCATAATGTAAATTCCATGTGGGCAGGATTTGTGTCTGTTTTATTCATCAGTGGACCCCAGAACCCATAACAGAGCCTGGCACATCATAGGTGCTTAACTAATAGTTGTTAAATCAATTAATGAATTACAGTACCATTCTAGGAATTGGCTCTTTTGTGCCCTCCTGGACCTGAAACTAGGTATCCCTAGACTGTCACCTTACAGCTATAAGGTTGCTTCAGGCTCAGTTCTCACACAGCTTTCCTTCTGCTGAGTTTTGCTTTGAGACCGCATTCCTGATGACAGCTTTGACCTAGCTGGAAGTACTTCCTCTCCTTTTTTAAGGCCCAAGTTTCTGAATGGAAACTTCTTTTTTTTTTTCTGCTATAAGCATTATTTTTATTTATTTATTTATTTATTAATTTTTTGTCCCTTTTTATTTATTTATTTTTTCCTGAATGGAAACTTCTAAAGTGAAAATGTAAAGGGGCTATGCTTCTTGTTGGTAGGAAGGGGGACTTACACTGAGAGGAGAGGGTGTGGATTCTCAGATGTCTTGAAGCCTTTCAGGCATTTGGCAAGCAAGAAAGTTATTGTGCAATGGGGAAGTGAGTGGCTCCAAAGAATAAAAGGTGGCCCAAGTTCAGTTTCTGGCCTCAAGTTTCCCTTAGCTTTTTAGGCATGAGGAGACTATTGGATTATAAACTTTATGGAAAACACACTGCTGAGTGCTATGTGTGTAGTACTTGACTAGTTTTATACTAGGAGAATTATTCAGCGTGAGGAAACCACTATGTGACGTTAAAGAAAAAAGTTACCATTGTGTTTAAATGTTGTTTGAAATATTCAGCAAGAAAAAAAAAGCTAGAATTCCCTAAAAGACAGGCTTGGAAGGAGTTGGGTCCTTGATAGGGTGGTAAATGTGTGATTTTCTACCATGTGATGTGTGTTAACTTCTTTAAAACTGAAATTTGTATTAAAAAATGTCTGCTCAGCCTCCTCTTCTCCTAAATTTATCTTCCCAGCTTCTGAACATTGAAGTGACCTAGGGCTCAGTCCATGCACTTTTTTTCCATCCAAAATCTTCCCAGAAGCACCCATCCAGCCCCATGGCTTGAAATACCATCTATCTATACACTCGTCACTCCCACATTTATTTGTGTGACCCAAGCCTTTCTTCTAAGCTGCAGCCTCATACATCCAATGGCCTATTCGACATCTCTACTTGGGTGTCAAATAGATATCAAATGTAACAGGGCCAAAACTGGATTCCTGATTCTTCTCAAATCTCCAGCCCTTTCCCTCAGCCTTCCCCATCTCAGTAAAATGACACCATCATCCACTCAGTTGCTCAAGTCAAGAACCTAGGGTTGCCCTTGATTCCTCCCCTTCTCTCACCTCTCCATATCCAATTCATCAGCAAGTCCTGTTGACCTGATCTTCCAGCTGTGTCATATATTCTGCCACATGTCTCCATCTTCTCTGCCTATTACCCTAGTCCAGGCAACACAAGGCCACAATAAACATATTTGCACAGTGCTCAAGAATGGATGTAGATATATATAACACACACAGATAGATATTTCTATGGGATAGCTTTCTAGTAGAATTGTTGGGTCAAAGGATATTTACATTAAAAAATGTGAATAGGCTGTGCCAAAGTGGCATCCAGGAAGATTTACATTCTTACCACAGAAAATGCTTTTCTGTATGCTCTTGCTGAGGATGGCCAGATTTTTGCTAATCTGGTAGGTGAAAAGTGGTATCTAACTGATTTAACTTTCACATCTTTAATTACTAGTAACGCTGAGTATTTTTGTGTGTATACTAGCTATTTGTATTTTTTCTGAGACTTGCTTCTTAATATCCTTTGCACATTTTTCTTTTGAGTTATATATTTAATTTGTTTGTAAGAACACAATGTTTATTAGGGGTATTTATTCATAGCCTCTTACACAGTACAAGTTTTTTTCTCTTGTCATATGTCATAACTTTGTTCATGATGTGTACCCCTCTTGTAATCAGATAAAACACACTATAAAACATTTAAAAAAACATGTTCATGGGATGCCTGGGTGGCTCAATTGGTTGAGCATCTGACTGTTGATTTCAGATGGGGTCATGATCCCACATTCGTGGGGTCGAGCCCCATGTTGGGCTCTGCACTGAGCATGGAGCCTGCTTAGGATTCTCTCTTTCTTTCCCTCTCTCCCCCCCCCCACCCGCCCCACTTCCTCACTCGTGCACACTCTCTCTTTCTTTTCTTTTTTTTTTTAACGTTTATTTATTTTTGAGACATAGAGAGAGCATGAATGGGGGAGGGGCAGAGAGAGAGGGAGACACAGAATCAGAAGCAGGCTCCAGGCTCTGAGCCATCAGCCCAGAGCCCGACGTGGGGCTCGAACTCACGGACCGCGAGATCGTGACCTAAGCTGAAGTCGGACGCTTAACCGACTTAACCAACTGAGCCACCCAGGTGCCCCTCTCTTTCTTAAAAAAAAAAATGTTCATTAGATTTAACAATTAGGAGATCAGTGATGACATCAGTACAGCAGGAGAAGAGAAGGCAGATTGTAGAGGATTAGGGAGTAAGCACTAAAAATGACTGATAAGGAATATGGTATACACTTTGAAAGGCTTGGCTACAATGGGAAGGAGGGAGTGTTTCTTATAGACAGTTGGGCTCAAGGAACAAGATAGTCTTGTAAATTTTGTTTATTTTAGGAGAGAGATAAACCCATTTATGTGTAGATGGCGTAGAACTTGATACGTCATTGCTGAGGAAGCAGAAGGGTGAGGGCTCCAAATTGAAAGAGGTGGAAAGACTGGCCTTAGAGAATGGGAGATAGTTCTTCCATTGAGACAGGAGGGAAAGGGGCAGGATTCATGAAGCTGTCGAGAAGGAAGGAGCTGTGGAAGGACAAGATTTTGAGGAAGGTCCCATGTGATGCAAGCAGTGAGGGATTGGGATAGTATTCAAGAGGGATGAAAAGAGGAGCTTTTTAGAGGCCTATAATCCAGATTACGACATCATAGGGAGCCAAGAAAGGCTTGAATAACTTGAATTTGTCTCCATGCCTAGTCACAGAATCCTGTGTCCATTCTCTCCAGCAGCACTCATCAGCCCAGGTGTAGAAGCAGAGTGTAGATCATCTAGTTTGGGGGATTTTTCTGGGTAGCTGTGACAGAAATATAAAAGGGCAGGAGATTAGGCAGTGCTGGCAAAATAGAAATAGAAATAGAAATAGAAATAGAAATAGAAATAGAATAGAAATGGTGGAACTCTGTGGCTTTCATATCTGTGATTATCTAATTCTACTTTGAACTTGAGTAATTCTTAAGAGATGGAAAATTTTCATGGCATCTTGCACTGTTTTTTGTTTGTAGCTCTATTAATTCAGGCATCAGAATAGCTTTACTAACAGTGTCCTTAAAGTATTGTTTGTAACTTGCCGGAAAGCATGGGTTTATTTACTGAGGGCCTACAATTTGCTAGTTTCTAGGCTAGGCACTTGAGAGAGAGTGGAGAAGAAGACCATGGCCTTTTGTTCATGGAACTTACTTCATCAGGAGAGGTATGTGTTAAACGTTTAACTATCACATAATTAGTGATTTCATTGCATTTGTGGTAAATTCAGTGAAGTTTAATTTTTTAGAAATCAGATTGTCACATTGCTTTCTCTAACAGGTTTTATCAATTTACATTTGCCAACAAAGTGTGAGAGTACCTCTTACATCTTCCCTTTTTAAAATTGAATATTGTCTTTTAAAAAAATTTGCTTAATTGATAGGCATATATGAAAGCATTGTTATTACCAGTAAGAGTAAAACTTTTTCTTTGTTACATCTACTGGCCATTTGATCTTCCTTCAAGAATTATCTGTTCATGCTCTTCTTCCGTTACTTACCTCTCCTTGTTTTTAGTAGATCTCTCCTCAGTGTTTGAACCCATTAGCCACCCTTCTCTCTCTCCTCCCTTAGCTCTGGAAATTATAAAATATATTTTACCTAGTCTCTGGCCATTCCCTTTGGATCTCCTTTGAACTTCTTTCTTATCTACCTTGGAAATGTTGGTGTGATTAGGGATCTGGCCACATTTTGTTCCTTGACCTAACAAAAATATAGCAAACATAGGTCTTATGTTCTTCTCTCCATATCCTACTCCCCAGAGGTAACAGTATTAAATTTGTATCTCTTCCCAGACATTTTCCATGCATATATAAAATATTTCCTTCCTTCCTTCCTTCCTTCCTTCCTTCCTTCCTTCCTTCCTTCCTTCCTTTCTTCCTTCCTTCTTTCCATCTATTCATCCATCCATCCATCCATCCATTCTGTCTTTACTTATATGTTAAAAAATACACATGGAATCATAATGTATATGTTTTGCAATTGATTGTTACTTAATATTTGAGGCAAGCCTTTGATGTCAGTAAAAATAGAATTATCTCTGTCTTTTTAACAGTGGCATAGTATTCCATTATATGTATATGCCATAATTTATTTAGTCAGTTTCTTATTGATATATGTTTATATTTTATAACTTTTTTGATTATTCAAACACTGAGCATCCTTATGATATACACAGTAAAACCTTGGATTGTGAGTAACCTGTTCTACAAGTGTTCTACAAGATGAGCAAACATTTCTAATACATTTTAACTTGATAAATAAGTGATGTCTTGCAATATGAGTAGTATGTGATGCTGAATGTCACATGATCACAACTGAGCCAATGGTTCATGAAATTAACTTTGATATACAAGTGCTTTAGATTACAAGCATGTTTCTAGAATGAATTATGCATACAAACCAAGGTTTTACTGTATTTGTGTATATACTTGAATATCATTAGGATAAGTTTTTCAAAATGGAATTGCTCCATTGAAAAATGGTAAGTGGTAGGGTGCCTGGGTGGCTTAGTCAGTTGAGTATCTGACTTCAGTTCAGGTCGTGATCTCACAGTTTGTGGGTTCAAGCCTCATGTCAGGCTCTGTGCTGATAGCTCAGAGCCTGGAGCCTGCTTTAAATTCTGTGTCTGCCTCTCTCTCTGCCTCTCGCCTGCTTGCTCTCTCTCTCTCTCTCAAAAATAAATAAACATTAACAAAAAATCTAACAGAAAAGTGGTAAGTGGTGCTAAAGATCCAGAGAAATTTAGGAAGATAAAGGCTGACTACTGTCCACTGGATGGAGGTTTCTGGTGACCTTAGAGCAATTTCAGGGGGTGAGTGGGGTAGAATGCTTCTTTTGGTGGGTTAAGAAATGATTGGGGATAGGAGGTGGAGGTAGTGAATATGGACAATTCCTTAGAGAAATTTGGCTCTGCAGAGCAGTGAGAGTGGTAGTAGGGGAAGGATTGAGATTTATGGATTTTTTTTTTTAATTTAGGAGGGACTTAGATGTATTTAAAAGCTGATGGGAAGGAAGGGATAATTTTTTATACAAGATTCTTTTTTTTAGTTAATTTTATTTATTTTCGAGAGAGAGAGCAAGCAGGGTAGGGGCAGAGAGAAAGGGGAGAGAATCCCAAGCAGGCTCTGCACCATCAGCACGGAGCCCCATGTGGGGCTTGAACTCATGAACCTCAAGACCTGAGCTGAAACCAAGAGTTGGGGGCTCAACAGAATGAGACACCCAGCTACCCTAGAAGAAAGGGATAATTAATGGAACAAAGTCCCTACAGGGTGAAGTTTTTATGCCAGACGAGAGAGGATCCAGAATGAAGTGGAGGGGATTACCCTGACATAAGAGGAAGAACATTACAGTTGGGAAGAACAAAAAGTGAACATAGATGAAAATAGGTTTAAAGATTTGGTGACGGGAAATTGTCTGAGGGCATTTATTTTTTCTGTGATGTAAGAGGAAAGGTCATTCTTTTTAAAAAACTATTTCTTTATTTTTGGGAGAGCACAAGCAGGGGAGGGGCAGAGAGAGGGGGACAGGATCCAAAGTGGGCTCTGCACTGACAGGCTGACAGCAGTGAGCCCAATGTGGGGCTTGAACTCATGAGCCATGAGATATGACCTGAGTTGAAGTCAGATGCTCGACCAACTGAGCCACTCAGGTGCCCTGAGAAAAGGTCATTCTTTTTTTTTAATTTTAATTTTAATTTTCTAAAATTTACATCCAAATTAGTTAGCATATAGTGAAACAATGATTTCAGGAGTAGATTCCTTAATTCCCTTTACCCATTTAGCCCATGCCCCCTCCCACAACCCCTCCAGTAACCCTCAGTTTGTTCTCCATATTTATGAGTCTCTTCTGTTTTGTCCCCCTCCTGTTTTTATATTATTTTTGCTTCCCTTGTGTTCATCTGTTCTGTGTCTTAAAGTCCTCATATGAGTGAAGTCATATGATATTTGTCTTTCTCTGACTAACTTTGCTTAGCATAATACCCTCTAGTTCCATCCACGTAGTTGTAAATAGCAAGATTTCGTTCTTTTTGATTGCCAAGTAATACTCCATTGTATATATATACCACATCTTCTTTATCGATTCATCCATCGATGGACATTTGGGCTCTTTCCATACTTTGGCTATTGTTGATAGTGCTGCTATAAACATGGGGGTGCATGTGTCCCTTCGAAACAGCATACCTGTATCTCGTGGGTAAATGCCTAGTAGTGCAGTTGCTGGGTTGTAGGGTAGTTCTATTTTTAGTTTTTTGAGGAACCTCCATACTGTTTTCCAGAGTGGCTGCAACAGTTTGCATTCCCAGAAAAGGTCATTATTTAGAGCAGGGGTTGCAGTGGGGTAAGGTTTGGGTTGGAGATTTTTAGTGCTTGAGGAAGGTTTGAAATCGTTATTGTGGTGAACAGGAAAGCATAGTTGTAGTGTCAGGCAGTGTTGAGGTGAGCTTGGTGACAAAGAATTCATATTGATAATAATCTACCAGATTGTGGTTTTTTTTTCCCCAGTAGATCTCAGTAGCTCCAGTGCAGGCATAAAGCACAACAGTTGGGCTCTTCTAGAGTTACATTTTTATCAGATATTTGCAATGAAAATGGGTTATTGAGGATATTGACAGAGTGAAATTGAAACATTAGAACTCAAGCTATTTAGGAAAGGAAGTGAAGACAGGAAGGAGCTGACATAGCAGCAGAAGGGTGTTTGAATTCATGATATGAAAAGTAAAGTCCTGGATGATAAACTCTTGGGTGTGACTTAATATGATATTTGATATTTTTGATGCCAGCTCATTCAATCAACAAATATTTATTGTATGAATATTATGTGCCAGACAGTGCTCTAGGCACTGAAGATACTGGGATGAACAAAACAAAGTCCCTTTTCTCATCCAGCTTACTATCTAGTGGGGGAGATTATTCATTTTTATAAAAGGGCATCCTCCTTGATATGGTGATTACTGATTGTGTAGTTTTACTTAGAACTAATAATAAAGTCAAATATTTACATATACAGGGTGAGGAAAGTCCATCTAGACATTTTGAGTGCCTTGCTTTATTGTAAGTTATAGTAACTGGATTATGAAAATGTATACCTCCCCCCATAAAACTTTTTAATGTACTTTCATATGCTATGTCAGAACTGAAGATAAACCAAATATATATATGCATAACTTGAACATTTTAGCAGTTTTAATTTTTTATGCTTTAGTATTTTTGAATATCAGGCATTGTTTCTAGCTTAGACCAGATGTTGATAATGCATGTAGTAATCTTGTTCCAGGGATTTGATGTAATATGTAAAGTAATTATGGTTAAGCAGTTTAGAAGGGAAGGAGGACTTTGTAGTACATTCACATTTTACCTTTATTTTATATTCTCCATGTATACCTACTCTTTTGTGTATATATTTTATGTATATATTTATTAATATTTTATTTGAAATAAATTAGCATTTATTTTATGTCTTATAGGTCTTAAATAAACCTTAAGATTGTCTGCCACAGGTATAGTTAAGTTTAACCACAGGTTATTTGATTGTGTTTAAGGTTTCTGTGGCCATAGCTAGGTCACAGTATCCCTAAAATTAAAAAAGAAACCAAATGCATGAAATCACAGTTAGGTGTGAACATGGGCTGGATTAGTCACAACCATCATGATTTCTCATCTAAGGGGACTGCGTGGGTGAGTTTTAGGTGACATGGCCTGCAAGGAAGAATTAGATGCTTAGTAGAGTTCAGTTAGAAATCCCCAACATCGGTGACCCTGGTAAAAGAGGGTCTTCTCTGAAGGGATGATGGTTTATAATAGCTTGTTGACTAAAGAAAGATAATGGTGTTACACACAGTCATGAGACTTAATGAAGAATGACAATGTGTTGGTTCTCACCACACTTTAATAATGTTTTATGCATATAAATGACCTGGATTTTAAAACGTTGTGGTTGTTTTAGTTGGGGATTTTTGATCTTTTTAAGTTTTTGAGCTGTTAAGGAAGGGACTTTGGCAGAGAAGAGGATGAACTGGCCATCCTCCCTGGCCCCCCATCAATCTCATGGCGCTCTCATGAGACTGCCTGGCTCGTATGAGAGGTAGCTCTAAGTGTAGGTCTTGCAAGCTGGAAAGCAAAATGCAATTTGACTTATATATGCATTTCTCCTGTTGCCAAGGGTGCTATTTGGACACATGGTCTCATTTTTATGATCTTTTATATATACTTACTTCTATGTACCATGTTTATGGATATCTGCCTTCCAGAACTGGTGGTAGGTTTAAGACATCTGGAGTTGCTGAGGAGCAGGAAAAAGTGTGAAATCATGAAAATAAGACCATATTTTCATGTATCCAAAAAACCACTCTGCAGGAGAAATATGTGTATTAAGACAGCTTCCCTCTGCGACTTACTTTAGAAAAGTATGTATTATTTTAAGTGGGAATTTCTTCAAACCACTTATGACCAGAATTTGGTGGCATTGAAAGGTAACCATGTGGTTTCAATTGGGAGGAAATTATCCCCACCTGTGTGTGATTCTAAGCACTAAGGAAACATTATATTTTAGTTACTTCCCCCATATATTCCTACTGTCCTTTAGAAGGGAAATGCTGGATGAGGGGAGGTCAGGGGACTGAGAAAGTAAGCCAGACTGAGGGCCTCTCAAATGTTTATCTGTTACTAGCTGAAGACTTTTAAAAAACTCTTTTCCAGTTACTTAGGGTAAGATGTCTCTTTTCCAAACATTACCATGTATAAGCAATATTATCAGACAAAGAAGAGACTGTATAACATAGTGGTTAAGAGCTCAGACTCTGGAACCAGACTGGGTTCCAAAACCAGACTGTCACTTATAGGACAAATGACCTTGGGCAAGTTGTTTGCTCAATATGTGCCTCCCTACCCTCATTTGTAAACATAATAGTGTAGTATCTGCCTCACAGTATGATCATGAGGACTAAATGACTCCATCTTATATGAAGTGCTTAGAAAAGTGTTTGGTCCATAGTAAGCATTCTAGAAGTGTTACTGGCTTTCTTCTCTTCCTCTTTCTTCATCTTCATCAGCTGGTGGCTATCTTTAAGATATCTAAAACTGCTCAATGCCTCACTATATGCAAACTCCACTTTTATGGAACCTGTTTTGCAAAGGATTGTAAGGGGCAAAAGAACCATGGTGCAAACCCAAAATCAGAATATTGTAAACTTGAGAACTAGTTTATAAATTTCTCGTTGTTAGGGGAAAATAACAACTTGGCTACCATAACACTTCTAAGAATGGACCTCAGTGTAGGAAGGCCTGGACACATTGTCTGAGGCATGGATGTGCTCTGTGGGTGAGGTTGTGGGGGTCTGGACCCCAGTTGACCATTGGGAAGCCTAAGTTGCCCTTTGGGTTTGGAGCCTTGATTCTGCTCTTCTACATTATCATCACTCTTGTTTTTCTTCTTTTTGATTCTATTTTTTAAAATTTATGGTATTTTGTTATGTTTTATGTATCTTTGTAAGTCATTTTAAATCCTGTCTGGAACAGTGTATAAATAAATATCTTTTAAACTGGTCATATCCAATTACTAGCATTTACTTAATATTTATGCTTGTCAGCCTACCTCCATGCAGAGAGATATGGTGACTTTCCATCTGGGCAAGACTGCTGATTAGATTTCTCAAATTTCATAGTAAGATGTCAAAACAGCCATATGCTTGTATCTTTTTCAAAGCATATGGCGAATAATAATTAAACATCTACCAAATTGGCTGCTTATTGTAGACTGGGCACTATGTTCTACCCTTTATTCATGATGTACACTGGAATCCTCACAGCCTTAGGCAGGAGCTCCTATTATTAATCACTGTTTTTACAAATGGGGAAACAGAGACTCAGGTCAAATAACTTGCCCAAGGTCACACAGCAAAAAAAAAAAAAAAAAAAAAAAAAAAGTAGGAAAGCTCTGATTGGAACACAGGCAGCCTGCCCCCAGATTCAGTGCTTATAGGCACTATTCTAAGCAGTACTACTCGTAATTAGAAATCTAGCACATCAGAGCCCCAAGTCCTAGTAGAAGAGGCTGTTCTGTGTTACAGAACATTCACAGGTTCTGAAGGTTTTACCTCAGTGTATATCTTTAATATGCCCCTTTCTATCTCTACTACTACTGCCTTCTACTTTGTGCTCTCATCTTCTGCCCTCTAGATTTATATCACAGCCTTCTCAAATCCATATTCTGCACAACTGTCAGTGTTCTAACAAGCCTTTGCATTACGTAAAACCCTTCAATGGTTCCCATTGTGAAAGGTTGATTATACGTTTCTGAGCACAGTATATCAAACTCATGGTATGATCCCACCCTACCCCCCATCTCTTTCACATCCTCCTTTACAATTTACTATCCAGTATTGCTATACTGCTTGCCCATACCGTGTTGATTTATGCCTCCATGCTGTGTTCTCTACTTGATTAATCAACACATACACATTATTTATAGCTAGTTCATGTGCTATTATTGTTGGTATCTCTTTCTAGTTCTCTTTCCCCAAGCTGGACTTAGTGTCCAACCTTGGTATTTTCAATAATACCTTGCGAATATATTTCTTTGGTCACCATGTTCTTTTATGATTATCTATTTAAGTATCTATTTCAATAGACTGTGAACTGCTTTGGGGCAGGGGCTATGCATTATTTTATCCTTAGCCAGTTAGCACAACACTTAACATGTAGTTGGCCCTCTGAACTAGTGTGTATTCTGTAAACAGTGCAAAATACAGAGCTGCAGGTCAGGGGAAGAAGTCGGATTTTAAAGGCCTGAAAACACACAGACATTCAAAGGTAACTACCAGGACAGTAGAGGGAGGTGTCACAGAAGAATCTTTGGGCCAGATACATTTACATTATTTAACCCAGGGGCCAGAAGGGGCTCAGGGAGATAGGAGTAGGGGTCTGTATCCAAAGAAAACTTGGAAAAAGATAGAGAAACCAGATTTAGCAGCTTTATAGTTTGAATCTACCTTAAATTTGTTTGCATGGCTTTGATTAGATGTCTAAGACAGATTTTAATAAAATATTTAGAGTTGTTTTCTTGGAGGGACATCACCCTAAAATTGAAAGAGACAGTTGAGGGGCACCTGGGTGGCTCAGTCGGTTAAGCATCCGACTCCTGATTTTGGCTCAGGTCATGATCTCACTGTTTGTTGAGTTCGAGCCCCATATTAGCCTGCATAGCCTGCTTGGGATTCTCTCTCTCCTTTTTCTCTCTCTGCCCCTACCCTGCTTGTTCTCTGTTTCTCAAAATAAATAAATAAACTTAATAAGAAAATTAAAAAAGAGAGAAAGGGACAGTTGATAAAATGACCAACACAGTATCCCAATGTAAACATTTTATTGACTGTAGCAGTGTTACATATTCACTCAGTTGTTACCAACCAAAAAATGTTATCAGTTGGTGCCTTTGTGCATAGGTGGCTGGATCCAGACAAGGGGATTTAGGGAAACCCTGCATTTCTGGAAGCTTTCCTTTCATGGATTTTTTTTTTTTTTTTGGTACAGTGTGCAGACTTATCACATAATCTGTTTTGGTCTCACTTTTCTGTGCTCTAAAATTCACTCTTTTACCTTCAGATTTTCAAATAGTAATTTTTTCCAAAAGGGGATAGATTTTGCTGGCTTTTAAGGGCTATGCTTCATTTATGTTTTGGAAAACCCACACATATAATAGGTATTAATTCTGACAGTGCTTTAGATAGGTCTGCCTCAGATACTGTAATTGCTGTGTTCACAATTAGTTAATAGAGTTCACTTCTGAATATACTTTATGGCAGCACAAATCCATATTCATTATGCTACCCTACATGCATCAGGGCAACTGTATTTTACAATCATCAGAATTATTTATTCTTTCCTAATTAACATACATCATAAATATATGCAAGCAGAATCACAATGACATATGGCAATTTGTAAGAATGGTTTCCCTTCACCCTACTTTAAGCAAAGCATTTCACAACTTTTTTGATCAGTCTCTCTCACCACCAAAAAATTTTTATCACCCCTAATATATGTATATTTCCTTATAAACTATATATTCACCACTGTACTAATATAAGACATTCATTTCTATAAAAATAGAAATACAGATGAAATGAACACTTTACAGTTAATTTTAATATTTATTAATGGTGTCATAACCCTTACTCTCATTTTGGTGAGAAAACTGACATTAATGTGCTTTATTTATTTATTTATTATTTTATTTTTTACAATTTAAATTTAAAAAAATTTTTTTTTTAAATTTACATCCAAATTAGTTAGCATATAGTGAAACAATGATTTCAGAAGTAGATTCCTTAGTGCCCCTTACCCATTTAACCCATCCCCCCTCCCACAACCCCTCCAGCAACCCTCTGTTCTCCATATTTAAGAGTCTCTTATGTTTTGTCCCCCTCCCTATTTTTATATTATTTTTGCTTCCCTTCTCTTATGTTCATCTGTTTTGTCTCTTAAAGTCCTCATATGAGTGAAGTCATATGGTTTTTGTCTGTCTCTGACTAATTTCACTTAGCATAATACCCTCTAGTTCCATCCACGTAGTTGTAAATAGCAAGATTTCATTCTTTTTGATTGCCGAGTAGTACTCCATTGTATATATATATACCACATCTTCTTTATCCATTCATCCATCAATGGACATTTGGGCGCTTTCCATACTTTGGCTATTGTTGATAGAACTGCTATAAACATGGGGGTGCATGTGTCCCTTCGAAACAGCACACCTGTATCCCTTGGATAAATGCCTACTAGAGCAATTGCTGGGTTGTAGGGTAGTTCTATTTTTAGTTTTTTGAGGAACCTCCATACTGTTTTCCAGAGCGGCTGAACCAGCTTGCATTCCCACCAACAATGCAAAAGAGATCCTCTTTCTCTGCATCCTCACCAACATCTGTTGTTGCCTGAGTTGTTAATTCTAGCCATTCTGACAGGTGTGAGGTGGTATCTCATGGTGGTTTTGATTTGTATTTGCCTGATGATGAGTGATGTTGAGCATATTTTCATATGTGTATTTACTATTCATATATTTTCTTTGGTGATGTATTTGTTCAAAGTTTTGTCCACTTAAAAATGTTGGTTGTGGGGGCGCCTGGGTGGCTCAGTCGGTTGAGCGTCCGACTTCGGCTCAGGTCACGATCTCGCGGTATGTGAGTTCGAGCCCCGCATCGGGCTCTGTGCTGACTGCTCAGAGCCTGGAGCCCGTTTCAGATTCTGTGTCTCCCTCTCTCTCTGACCCTTCCCCGTTCATGCTCTCTCTGTCTCAAAAATAAATAAATGTTAAAAAAAAAATTAAAAAAAAATGTTGGTTGTGTAGGGTTTTTTTTAAATTATAGTTTTGAGAGTTCTTTGTATATTCTGGATACAAGTCCTTATCACATACACTATTTACAAATATTTTCTTCCAGTAAAAGGCTTGTCATTTTATTTTTTTATTAGCATCTTTCAAAGAGAAGAAGTTTTTAATTTTACTGAAGTCTAGTTTACTAACTTCTGGATCATATTTTAAGTGTCATAACTAGGAAATCTTGACATTTTTAAAAATTTTACTTTTGGATATCCAGTTTTTCCAGCATCATTTGTGGAAGTGACTATCATTTCTCTGCTGAATTCTTTTGTACCTTTATCAAAAATCAAGTGACTGTAAACATAAGGTTTTATTTCTGAACTCTTCTGTTGTTCTCTTTATCTTTCTGTATGCCAATTCCACTCTCACTTGATTATTGTAGATTTACGATAAGTCTTGAAATCAGGTTATGTAAATCTTCTAACTTTGTTCTACATATGTTTTGAACCTCACAATATATTGTTATATATATTTTTTTTACTTTTAAAAGTCAATTATTGGGGCGCCTGGGTGACTCAGTCGGTTAAGCCTCCAACTTCGGCTCAGGTCATGGATCTCACAGTAGTTCGAGCCCTGTGTCGGGCTCTGCACTGACATCCCAGAGCCTGGAGCCTATCTCAGATTCTGTGTTTCCCTTTCTCTCTGTCCCTTCCCCACTCACACTCTGTGTCTTTCTCTCTCAAAAATAAATAAACATTAAAATTTTTTTTTAAAGTCAATTATTTTTTTATGTTTATTTATTTACTTTTACAGAACAAGAGCATGAGCTGTGGAGGGGCAGAGGGAGAGGGAGAGGTAGAGAAAATCCCAAGCAGGCTCCATGCTATCAGCATAGAGCCCAACACAGGGCTTGATCTCATACACCATAAGATCATGACCTGAGCTGAAACCAAGAATAGGATGCTTAAACAACTGAGCCACCCAGGCAGTCTGGCAGTCAATTATTTTTTATTAAAGTGTAGCTGACACACACTGTTACATTACTTTCAGATGTGCAACATGGTGATTTGACAAGTTTGTACATTATGCTGTGCTCACAAGCAAAGCTACCATTTGTCACCATACAATACTATTACAATACCATTGTCTGTATTCCCTATGCTATACCTTTTATTCCTGTGACTTATTTACTTCATAACTGGAAGCCTGTATCTCCCATTACTCTTCACCTATTTTGCCCATACCCCCATGTTTCTCCCCTCTAGAAACCATCAGTTTATTCTATATATTGATGGGTCTGTTTCTGCTTTTTGTTTGTTTGTTTGCTCATTTGTTTTGTTTTATAGATTCCACATGTAAGTGAAATCATATTGTGTTTGTCTTTCTCTAACTTATTTCACTTAGCATAATATTTTCTGGGTCCATCCATGTTGCAGATGGCAACATCTCATTTTTTTATGGTGAGTAATATTCCAGTGTGTGTGTGTGTGTGTGTGTGTGTGTGTGTGTACCATATATTCTTTGCCCATTCATCTATGAGAAAAAAAAATATTTTTAGGGTGCCTGGGTGGCTCAGCTGGTAAATATTTGAGTCTTGATTTTGGCTCATATCATGATCTCACAGTTTGTGAGATCGAGGCCCGAGTTGAGCTCTGTGCTGACACCATGGAGCCTGCTTGGGATTCTCTCTCTCTTCTCTCTCTGCCCCTCCCCCTGCTCATGCTCTCTCTCAAAAAATAAACATTAAAAGAAAAACTATTACCCATCACCCACCCTGCCCTCCCTCCCACCCCCCATCAACCCTCAGTTTGTTCTCAGTTTTTAAGAGTCTCTTATGCTTTAGCTCTCTCCCTCTCTAACCTCTTTATTTTTTTCCTTCTCCTCCCCCATGGTCTTTTGTTAAGTTTCTCAGGATCCACATAAGAGTGAAAACATATGGTATCTGTCTTTCTCTGTATGACTTACTTCACTTAGCATAACACTTTCCAGTTCAATCCACGTTGCTACAAAAGGCCATATTTCATTCTTTCTCATTGCCACGTAGTATTCCATTGTGTATATAAACCATAATTTCTTTATCCATTCATCAGTTGATGGACATTTAGGCTCTTTCCATAATTTGGCTCTTGTTGAAAGTGCTGCTATAAACATTGGGGTACAAGTGCCCCTATGCATCAGTACTCCTGTATCCCTTGGGTAAATTCCTAGCAGTGCTATTGCTGGGTCATAGGGTAGGTCTATTTTTAATTTTCTGGAGGTCTTGCCCTATTTGTTTATTTTCTTTCAGGGATCACAGTTCTTCACTGCCTGAAGCCACCACTGTTTCACATATTTTATCCATTTAGGGTGGTGGCTTATTTTAGGCAAGGTGGAAATCCACTTTTCGTTACTCTGTTTTAGCTAGAATTAGAAGTCCACTGACTTTCTAAAGTTACAAATTTCATTACCAAGTATAATTTGTAGCCCAGTTTCAATTAACCTTTCAGAAATGTAGACACCATCACATTCTTGTCATAGCCTTATCAGTTCTGATTATGTTCAAAAGTATACAGTAGCAGGGTAAATCTTCTCGCATCACTAGTTTCTGTGTAAAACCGAGTATCATTTGCTTAACAATAGCAGTTTCTATCCTTTGAAAGACTCTGATTCACATTTTTTTGTGTTTAGTGAAGTATAAATTTTACCAAAATTGCCCATTTTCCCTGGCCCAAAGAGCGAAATTCTCTTATATCACTTTAGTGGGACATAATTGATATTCCAATAGGATTTATATGCAAAACCGTCAATAATTACTACTTGTAGGTTTAGAGGAATACTTTAATACCAATTCAGTCTTTTTGCCCTTGAGCATGGGTCACTTTTTCTGAGATTCTTCTGTACCTTTAATATTATTAGCATAGTTTCTCACTTTTAAAAACAATGCTTGAAACTTTAAATGGTGTATAGATGCACTTTAACTCACTGTATTCTTTAAAAGAAAGTACGTGTCCTTTTTCAAGGACATTCAGGTAAGTCTTAAAGCATGAATACACATATAAACCTGACAAAATAAAAATAGTTAACATTTAGCATTCTTTGTGTTCACATTACTTCAAGCACTTTACATATTTTGGAAACTCATTTAATCTTTATAACAAATCCAAAAAGGTGGGTAAAGTTATTATCTTCATTTTACAAATGAGAACATTGAGGCCCTGAGAGGTTTAGTAACTTGCCTAGGGTCACACAACTAGTAAATGGTGAAGTTGGGATTCAAATTCAGGCAGTCTGGCTCCAGAGCCCATGCTCTTAACCATGACACCATACTACTTCAGGAAAACAAAACCACTTTTGTCTCAGCTCTATTACTGCTCTTCAATTTCTGTGAGTTAAGTTTAAACATATAAATATAGATTTATTTCTGGGTGAAGACATTCAGTAAACATTTATTGACCTTATACTGTGTATCAGACAATGTGCTAAATATGTTCCTCGGAGTATGAAGTTCAGATACAGTGTCTGACCTCAAGGAGGTTATATATGGTAGAAGTTTCTAGTTTGAACATGCCCTATATATTTAGGAGACGGGGAGGTACCAAGGTGTCCAACAAATGAAACACACCAAAATCTGTTTATTTGCTGCCCAGTCCAGGGACATTATGTGATGTTTTTTCTAATTCACATCAGTTTCCATTTGGGGAACACCAACAATGATTTTTAATGTACATACTATTCTTATAAGGATTTCTATATTTTTGATAATCTTTTTATATTTTGGGCCCTTGTACAAGGTCATATAACTAATAAATAGCAAAGCTAGAATTTGAACCCAAGTCTGTCTTACACCATTATATTCATTATTCCATGATTCCTATCAGTTTGGCCCAGTTTTTCATTTTTATAACTGGTATTCAGAATTTAAAATAACTTGAGAGATCTCTCCCCACCCTTCTTGAAAACTAGCTGTTAATGTTCACTTATTAATTAATGTTATCTCCTAATCTATAGGTTTAGGGTATAAATTAGATATATCCATTTGGATATATAATCAAGAAAGGTATGTTAACCTTTCATTTTCATAGATTTTTCAGTTCCTTCTTGCTTTTGTGTTTGCCTTAAAATATTATCTTGAATTTTGAGCACTAAATTGTACATAATTTTCTGAATAAACAAACCATCTTTTCTAAAATAACTTCTTATGTGTATGAGGTCCCACAAGGATGCTATATTAAAATATTTAATCTGAGTCTTGACACCCCATGACTAACATAGAACAATTGTCCATCAGAGCTTGGGTTCAGACACTCATGTTATCTGAGCTATGGTTTTCTCAGTGGATAATCCTTGCTCTTTTGGCTTCACATCTGTGGCTGAATTTCAGTGAACAGCTTTAATAAGTTTTTTGGGCTTTGGTTTCTCCACTAAACCCTAATATTCATCAGTTGGGAGAATATGAAAGGTCACAGATTTCCTAACTTTAAATCTGTCTGGTTTCATTTGTGCTTCCATTATTTTTCTGAGTTATGTTTTTCAAAATGTGTTATATCATTTACCATAAAACTTTGCATATGAAAGCATTATTTTTATTCCATATTTTCCTTTTTGAATTTCTAGAATACATTCTATGATATGGGAGTGGTAGTGGTGGTAAAGCAGGCAGCAGATTTCTTCTTTAAGATATTAATGATAGATTTAGTACAATTATAATTTTTCTTTGACCTATAAGTTATTTAGAAATGTCTTTAAATTTCTAAAATGTTTTAGGATTAAAAATGATCTTTTGTTATTAACTTCATATTTAATTTTCTTGAGGTCAGAGAGCATGATCTGTAGGAGAATGATTTTTCTGAAATTTACTGAGACTTGTATTATAACCTAGTACATGATTATTTTGGGAGGTAAATGGTCCACATGCACTTGAAAAGAATGTGATTTTCCAATTGGATATAGATTTCTACATATGTCCACCAAATCAAGCTTATATTGTTGTTCAACTTGTCTATATATTTACTAATTTTTTATCTCCTTGTGCTAATAACTGCAAAGAGGTTATATTGATGTCGCATTTTGATGCTTGATTTTTCAATTTCTCTCTAGCGTAGTTAATCTTCCTTTATATATTTAGAAGTGTTTTTATGAGTGCATACAGGTTTATTTACTCTATGTACTAATTTTCTTTATTATTATAATGCTTTTATTGTCTTAAAGTTTTATTGTATAGGTGTTAATATAGCTGCCACAACTTTCTTTGGATTGGCATTTACCTGGTATATCTTTTTCCACCTTTTTTTATTTTCAATCTTTCCTCATCTTTGTTTTAGATGTGTCCCTTGTAAAATGGCACATAGCTGGATTTTTAAAAATTTTATACAATCTGTTAACCTCTGCATTTTAACGGGTGAGTTTTGCTCATATATGTTTTTTATGTTTATTGATATATTGGAGTTTGTTTTTACCATCTTCTTTTTTCTATTTGTCTCATTTTTTTCCTATGCTTTCCTTTTTCTCCTTGCCTCAGAAATTTTTTATTATCCTGTTTTCTTCTTCACACTATTGATTGTGCAAGATTGCATCTCAAGTGAACTGGTTGGCAACAGGGTTAGTGTTTGAAATAGCAACCCATGGTCCAAAGAGGGGTTGGGGTGGGATATGACTTTTCTGAAAGGAGTCAGATTGGCAAGTAATGGGAGAGGAGGTGGGGAGCTGAGGAAGTCATGAGTGGTGTATTCTTTACAAGTGTGAAATAAAGATGTCTGGTGGGAACTGGAAGAAAGGGAAATGGGAGTGTGAGATCAATGAAGGCTTAAAAATAGAACCTGAAAAGACTAGGAAAAGGAACTGGACTAAGGGCAAGTAAAAAGACGTATGAGTGACAGTAAGGGTCCAGCTGAGGTTGGAGACTGAGAATTATGTAGGACTTGGGTATAGGAGCATACAAGGCAAAACTATATTATTGGTACAGGTTTGGGATTTTGATGGGCAGATGCAACAGAGGGATGAAGGTATATGCATATGGAAGATACTGGTGAGAGTAGTTCAAATGTTGAGCCATCTGGAGACCAGAATGGGTTGGAAAGGAAAATAAGTAGGAATCAAGTAGACCAAGAGAAAATGGGACATAGGCTCAAGAGACTGTGGTCTTGATTAGGTTGAAGAATAGGTATAGTGAGAGTGTGCTATGGTCAGAAAATGGGGATTCCTGAATTTAAGATTTTAGAAGAAGGAAATTCTGGTTGTTTAAGTCCATGAGAGCAAAAAACAAGAGATATACAGTATTAGCAGTTCCATTTTCTTATGGTGCTATCTTTATTTCCTCAAGGATTTTCTTACTTCCCTGGATTTTGATGTTACTTGGTCTCATTATTGTGCCAATGTGCCTATCTCATCACAGAACTCTGCTGCCACTCCACAAATCTGACTTCATTCTCATTTCCAATGTGCCAGTAGTGCCATCTTTAGTCTTTAACTGCCAGGCAATTGGTGATATCTATTTTATCCATGAGCTGCTTATATTTTGGCCAGTGTTCCACTCATAATCACCCATATGAGAATCCATTTGTACAATGCTTTTAATTGCTCTGTTCAATATTTTATAATTGTTTTGGCCATGATCCTGCCTGGACAGGGCCAGTAGAGCACTAGCTCTAGAATCAGATTGCCTGGGCTTGAATCCCAGCAACTTCAATTGCTTTTTGTTTATTAATGGGCAAGTTAACCCAACCTCTCCTGGGTCCTCATCTATAAAATGGGGATAACAATAGTACTTCATTCTTGGGGTTGTTGTGAGGATTAAATTAGTTAATATATAAAGTACTTGTTGCCTGGCATATAGTAAATTCTCAATAAATGGAACTGGTGGGATGATGATAGTGATGATGATCAACAATAGTGGCAGCATATGCAGCACTATGTGCCAAATATTGTGTTAGGTGGTGGGCCAGATACATAGAAGAATATTGAAAAAGTCTTTGTTCTCACAGAGTGTATATATTCTCCATGGGTATAAGAAGTAAGAATTCTTGGGGCGCCTGGGTATCTCAGTTGGTTAAGTGTCTGACTCTTGGTTTCCACTCAGGTCATCATCTCACGGTTAGTGGGATCAGGCCCTGCATCAGGCTCTGCGATGACAATGCAGAGACTGCTTGGGATCCTATCTCCTTCTCTTTCTGCCTCTCCCCTGCTCACACTCTGTCTCTCTCTCCAAATAAATAAATAAATAAACATTAAAAAAAAGAACTAATCATTCTTCCTCAAGATTATCTAAGAAAGGGTCTATGAAGGAAGCTTAGTATCTTATAGTTCAGTAAAGACCAGGAAATAGCCAAGTCAAGAAACTGTTGAGGTTTCAGGAACCTTGTAACTGTGCTGTGTTGTTTATACTCTCAATTGTCCTGTAGGTACTTAGTAAAACAAAACAAAAAAGTGAAAAAGGGCTTGTGGTCTAGTTTCAAGGGGGAGCAGAGAATGTAAATATGGGCCTCACTTCCTTTCTCACTGGGTCTACCCTGAGCTCTTTGACTCTTGACTACCAAATGTATACTTTCAGATACAGTCTCTCTTCCTGAGGACCAGCCCTGTGCCTCCAACAATTTTCTGGGTCTAATTACCTGGATGTCCTGTATATAGTACAAACACAATTATGACTAAAATGAAACTTCTTGCCTTACTTCCATACCTGTTTCTTCTCTTATAGCTCTTATCACAGTTAAGATTATCACTAATCTACCAGTTGATAAACCCAGACATGCAAGGTGGGCATCTTTGACTTTGTCTTCCTTCTTCATCCTCTTAGTCACTCCATTCTGTCAGTTCTTCTTTGCAAATTTTATTCTCTGTTCTTTGTCTTGCTGCCCTGGTTTACACCTGCCCTGTAGCAGATTCATCAAGTATGTGTATTCCAAACATGTGTTCCAAATATTGTGATTAATTAACACACATTATTTCATTTTCTTGAGAACTTTTTGAGATAGGTCATTTTTGTACATGAGAAACCAGAGGGTGACGGAAATAAAATGGCTTGCCAAGTTGGTTAGAGGCACACTTAGTAAACTGAAATTGTCTTTTGTCTGGACTATTACAATAATCCTCCTGTCTCTTTTGAATTTTCTTTTTTGGTATTTAAAAGTAAGACACTTTTATGTAAAAAAATCATAACCATACAAAGCAAAAACTAAACGTTGCCCCTCCCAATTGTAGTCCCCAAGAAAAACCAATGATCATGGTTTTTGTTCCAGACCTTTTTTCTCTACATATACAAATGTATGGATAAATACTTTATCAAAGGTATCATTCAGTATAGTCCTGCAACTACCTTTTTTTCCACTCCAAGATGCATCTTCATACAGATCTACCACATTTTTTAAATGGCTGCATAATATGCGGTTATATGGAAGTATTATTTTGTTTAAAGAACTATTTTGTTCTGCTCTTACAAATGTTGCAGTAACATTCTTGTGTATATACCCTTGTATGCACATCTATATGGGTATTTCCATCAGGTACATTCTTAGAAGTGATATTGCTTGGCTAAGGAATGTACATATTTTACAATGTGTTATGTACTTCCAAATTGAACTTCAATTTGTCCTTTGAATCAGTCTTTCATACTATAGCTAGAGTGATCTCTGCAAGATGAATTTGATCACGTGATTTCTCAACATCAAAAACAAAGCAACAATAAAGATGTTTGATGGATTTCTATTGTCTGTGTAATAAATTTAAAAATTCTTAATTTTTAAGAATGAGAGTTATAAAATTTAGCCCCCCCATATTTGCTACCATTTCCCCCCACCAACAAAAATTTACTGTTTTATAATGAAAAATACACCTCTCTGTAAAACCTACCATGTATACAAATCTTTCTCTTCTCTCTCTATGCAAGATAGAATTAGTTATTTTCTTCTTTAGTTTCCCATAGCATTGAATTTATTATCCCTCTCATAACACTTAGTACATTGTGCTGTTTTTATGTGTATCTGTCTCCCCTACTAGTCTGTGGACTTCTTAAGGACAGGAATTGTGTCTAACTCATCTCTATATACCTAGCACTTTGCACAATGCCTGTCAGAGTGGGTGCTTAACAAATGTGCAAAGACATTCTTGAGGTAGTGACAGCAATAAGAACTTTGGGAGATAGAATAGCTTATGGAAGTTTTGTAGTGTAGCATGAAGCTGAGTCCTGAGAACATGGAAGCTGGTCAGGAAAGGAGAAATGGCTTCAACTGGCAGGAGTCCCCATGTGGTTTTCTCCTCTACTACAGAGACCATCTGTCTGATTATTTGGATTAATACACTTGGGATGTGAGAACATTTAAAGTACTGAAAATTGGATGATTGAGGATCCACTTGGTAGAGGGGGAGTTTGACTCAGGTGTTCTGTGCTTATTCCAGACTAAGTGGCTTATGCTGAAAGACTCAACCCTTTTTCTTCAAAAATCAAAGCCTCTTCATTTTCAGGGCAGGATTCAGGTGGAAGTAGGAATAGTAAATAGGTCAGCTACACTTCAACGTTGTGTTTTTATCCTGACTTGAGGGGAAAGTAGCCTATTAAAAGGCCCTAGGGCTGTGGTCTACTCTGGAGTAAATTATCTGTGTGAAATTAGTTCTTATCTTATTTCAGGCAACTCTGGTAACTCTGCTGGTCTGATTGCTTTGAAGAAAGAAGAGTAGAAGAAAAAATAGAATAAATCATGTCAGAGATACTTGACCTTTCTTTTTTGTCTGAGGTGGAGAGGGATTTGATCCTCAGTGTTCTACAACGAGATGAGGAGCTCCGGAAAGCAGATGAGAAAAGGATTAGGTAAGAGTTCCAGAAAAAAGCATGAGTTCCCAGACCTTTGACCAGTTTTATCTGAACCTCTCCTTACACCTCCCATGTGACTTTCAGAGGAACATATGTGAGGTTTACAATTCCTCACTGGGTCAGGTTGGGCTCTGAAGTTGTTGCTTTCACAGAACGAAATAGCCTTACTGTCTCTGCCCCTCAACATCTCTCCATCCAACCTGTGCAGATGGCAAATGTGCTTGTCCTTCTGTTTGGGGTCTTGGCAGGCGACTGAAGAATGAGTTACTGGAGATAAAAAGGAAAGGGGCCAAGAGGGGAAGCCAGCACTATAGTGATCGGACCTGTGCTCGGTGCCAGGAAAGCCTTGGCCGTTTCACTCCCAAGACCAACACTTGTCGGGGCTGTAATCATCTGGTGTGTCGGGACTGCAGAATCCAGGAAAGCAATGGTACCTGGAGGTGCAAGGTGTGCACCAAGGAAATGTGAGTATCACCTATGGAGAGAGGAAATGAGGCCCCTGCTGTGGTGAGAATTTCCCTCCTTGGCCTTTGTTAGCTGAATGATGAGGGCCATTTTTTTTTAAATTCATCTGTCATTTTCTTCTATGCCTTCCCAGAGAGCTGAAGAAGGCAACTGGTGACTGGTTTTATGACCAGAAAGTGAATCGCTTTGCTTACCACACAGGCAGTGAGATAATTAGGATGTCCCTGCGCCGTAAACCCTCAGGTACTGATCTTCCTGGAATTTTTTTTTTTTTTTTGAGGTGCTTAACTTCAGTGATAGATCCTCTGGTGTGGAATCCTATTATGTTCTTACTGGTGGTAGTTTCACTTCATGGGCTCTGGGGGCGGGGGTGTAATATAAAGATAATATTGCCATCCCGTCTGCAAGTGTAATGTATTTCCCTTCCCCTCTCATCACCACCACCCTGCCATGCTTTTGTTTGTCTTGAAGTGAATAAAAGAGAGACAGTGGGACAGTCCCTTCTTCATCAGTCACAGATGGATGATATCTGGCCAGGAAGAAAGATCATTCAGGAGCAACAGAAGGAGCCCAGGTAAGAACTAGCAATCACTTTCAGAAATGCTATACATCCTTTTAATTCTATCATTTTTAACTTTCTTCTATTTAGAAAATAATAGTTGCTTATTACAGGAAAATTTGGAAAGTACAGAAAAGAATAAAGAAGGAGGGAAAAAAAATCCTAATCCCACTACCCACATGTAAACATTAACAGTTTCTCATATTTACTCTGTTCTTTTAAGAACAATTTAAAGATGAATAAAAATGACACATACTTATTATTAAAAATTTAACTAGTATAGGAAACAATAAAGAAAGCAACAAATCACCCAAATTCCTACTACCACAGTATTCACATGTAAAAATTATTTCCAATACCTTTTGTGCATATATATAGATAGAAGGATGGGTGGGTAGATAGACTGAAAAATCTGCATTATATTGGATCATAATATTTACATTAAAAGCATGCTATTTAATTTTACTTGAATTTAACAGAATAAAACACTGAAATGAAATTGAAGAATTGCTAATCTTCAAATGTTTCTTTACCATAAAAGATATTAGTCATTAACATCCCACTAAGTTTAAGAAAAAAATATAAAAACCATTGAGCAATCATTTTTTTCCTAGTATCTTTTTGGCAACAGCCTTATTGAAATACAATTCACATAACCATACAGTTCACCCATTTATAGTGTATAATGCAATGGTTTCTAATATGTTCACAGAATTGTGAAACCATCACCTCAATTGATTTTAGAACTTTTCATCACCTTAATAAGAAACCCTGTACTCTTTAGTTGTCACTCCCCCAACTTCCTTTTCCTTCCCCATCCCTCAGCAATCACTGATCTCCTTTCTATCTCTATATTTGCCTATTGTGGACATTTCATTTCAATGGAATCAAAGACTATGTGGTCCTTTGTCTTCTCTCACTTAACATAATGTTTTCAGGGTTCATCTATGTTATAGCGTGTAGCAGGACTTCATTTCTTTTCATTGCCAAACAGTATTCTATTATATGTATATGCCATATTTCCATTCATCTTTAGATGGGCATTTGGGTTGTTTTCACTTTTTGGCTATTATGAGTAATGCGGCTGTGAAATTTCACTATGATTTTTTTGTATGAACATACATTTACATTTTTCTTAGGTAGATACCTAGCAGTGGAGTGCTTGGCCAGTCATTTAGTCATTTAAAAAATCTACCTGTTTCAATAGTATCAATGGACTGTCTGCTATGAAAGAGGAGGAAATTAGCTTTCTTACACTTCCTACCAATGCTTTCCCCTACTTCCTTTTTTTATTACTCAAATTACTTTTACTTTGTTAGCACTTATAACATTTACATCCTGCTGTGCAACCATAAACCATCTGCTTGTTTTTAATTTTTTTAATGTTTATTTATTTTTGAGAGAGAGAGTGCACACGTGCCCACAGGAGCCCACACGAGCAAGTGGGGGAGGGGCAGAGAGAGAGGAAGATACAGAATCAGAAGCAGGCTCCAGGCTCTGAGCTATCACCACAGAGCCTGATGCGGGGCTTGAACCCACAAACCGTGAGATCGTGACCTGAGCCAAAGTCAGATGCTTAATGAACTGAGCCACCCAGGTGCCCCTGAACTAACTCTTTCTTCTGTTTTCTTAGCCATGACTTTTTTAACTTATGACTTGACACTTTACTCCTTATTTGGCTGCTGCTGGTGAATTGTTTTGGCTTTTATTTGTGTTTTCCCCCTAGATTTCCCTCAGCCAAAGAGAAATAACTTAATCATATTTTATATGATTGTTGAAAAGCAATATAATATGTAAAATGAGTAAATAAAATATGTAAAATGTAGTCCCCTGTAGCCTCACTGCTTCTGCCCCCAGCTATTATCATTAATAGTCATTACTAGTTTTGTTGTATGGACTACCATAACTGTCTAAATGTATAAATATGGATTGGATTCTTACATTTTCATTTCTTTTTTAAAAAGGATCATACTACATACATGTTAGTAAATGATAATAAATGAAAGAGAAAGAACTTTGAAAACTCCATAATATAGACAATCCAGTAGAAAATTGGCAAAGTATTTGAACAGACATTTTTCCAAAGACACTATATAGATGTCAAATGATGCTCAACATCTTTAATTATTAGAGAAATGCAAATTAAAATCATAACAGGATACTATTGTATACCCACTAGAATAGCTAAAATTAAAAAACAGACCATACCAATTGTTGGTGAGAATGTAAAACAACTGGAATTTTCATACACTGCTGGTGGGAATGTGGAATAGTACAGCCACTTTGAAAAACAGTTTAGTAGTAGTTTACTTAAATGTGCACTGCCTTGTCATTCAGCCATCCCATTCCTCAGTATTTACTTCAGAGAAGTGAAAGCGTATTTCCATGCAAAGACTTGTACATGAATATTCATAGCAGCTTTATTTGTAATAGCCAAATGCTGGAAACAACTCTACCAATAAGGTAAAGGGATAAATTGTGGCTTATTTTTACAGTGGAATACTACTCAGCAATGGAAAGGAATAAACTATTGATACAAACAACAAAGAGACAAAAAACAACAAACAAAAAATATAAGCTATACTGTATGATTCTACTTATATAAAATTCTAGAAAATGCAATCCAAATTTTAATGGCAGAAAGCAGATCAGCGCTTTCTGTCTGGGGTCAGGTAGGGAGTGAGGAATGGATTATGAAGGAACAAGAGGAAGCTTTTAAGAGTGATAGATGTGTTCACTAACTTAATTGTGGTAATGGTTTCACAAGTGTCTGTATATGTTAAAACTCATCAAATTGCACACTTAAACATGTACAGTTTATTTATGTCAGTTATAACTCAAGGTGTAAATGGAACAATCACAGAAAAATATAACATCAACATCTTTCCATGTCAGCACTAAGGGTCTGGCTCATTCTTTTTGCTATCCGTATGGTGTTTCCACACAGCTTTGGGTGGGTGACTCATCTGTTCTAGATGATGAGGCCCCCTTCTTCCTTTGTGGATAAGGATAAGAATGGCTTTTATTTCCTGAATCTGGTGAACACATCTGACATCATCGGTCAGAATGTAATTTCTGAAACCTGCTGCTTCTGGATGTCTATGACCTCTTGTCTCATTGGACCCAGAAGACTTATTTACCATAAGCATGGAAGCAGATTAAGTGGCCATAAATGATCTTTGCCATAAAATTATGGAGCCGCAGAGCTAATCAAATTCAGCCCTCTTATTTTTACAGAAAAGAAAGCAAGATAAGTGATTTACCTGAGATTATACAGATAGTTAGAGCCCAGGACTCCCATCTCTTAGTCTACTTTTTACTGCACAGATGTCAATAATTGCCTTTTTTCCCCAGGGTTATTTGTATCATCTCTGAGTTAGTACATATTAATCTTTAGGAAAAATACAAGCAGAAAACACACTCCATGAGTTATTGTTCAACTACCTCTCTAGAGGAATGGTTCCTCTTTGGGTTCTTTATTCTTTGGAACAAAGGGGGAAAAAGAATGATTCTAAAGTAAAAATGAAATCAACTTCCCTGCTGTGCCTTAGACTATAAAGCTAATACATCTCTCAAGAAATGACTACTGTTTCATGCACACCCTAGGATTTCAAACCCTGCCGTTTTCATGAAGTTATTGCAAATATCATGTGATAACCTGGAAAGTTTATTGTTTACTGCCTAAAACATTATAGATTCTGGTTACTTTGTTCTTTGTTCATTTAATAGTTCACTCATTTTTTAAACAAATATCTATGAATGCCTACTATTTGCCAGGCACCGTTTTAGGCAGTGGGATACATTGGTAAATACAATAAAGTCCCTTGCTTGTGGAGCTTAGATTTGGGGGTGGATGGGCACAGACAATAATCAAATAAATATATCAGATGTTGACAAGTGCTATGAAGAAAATGAAGTAGGCTAAAGGGATAGGGAGTGCCAAGAAAACGTGTGTATATATGCTGTTTCACTTAGGGTAACCAGGGAAAAGTCTTAATAACAAGGTGACATCTGAGCAAAGACATGAAGCAAATGAGGGAGGAAGCAATCCCTGGGAGTACATGGGGGGAGTGCACTGTGGGCAGAGAAAGCAGAAGATATAAGGACCCGAAGGTGAGTTTGTATTTGGCACATTTAGGTAATCTGGAACTGAATGGGCAAGGGGAGAACAGTAGGAGATGAGGACAGAGAAGGGATGAGAAGCAGATCATGTAAGACTTTGTTGGCACCCTTTCAGTCCGCATGAGGAGGAGGACTCTGAATGACGTGATCTTTTTCTCTTTGTTTAAACTGAGGTAAAATTCACATAACATACATTAAGCAGTGGCTCCCCATTTTCTCCAGTCTCTAGTCTGCTCTCTAGAGACACCAGATTTGCCTATTCTGGATCTTTCATATAAATGGAGTCATGCAAAATGTGTCTTGCTTATTTCACTTAGCATAATATTTTCAAAGTTCATTCATGTTGTAGCATGTATCAGAAGTTTCTTTCTTTTTATTGACAGTAAAGTTTCATTGTATGAATATACTACATTTTGTTTATACTTTCACCCATCGGTGGACATTTACACTGTTTCAACCTGTTGGCTATTATGAATAATGCTGCTATGAACATTCATGTACAAGTTTTTGTGTGGACATATGTTTTCAGTTCTCTTTGGTATATACCTAGAAGTGGAATTGCTGGGTCATATGGTAATTCTATATTTGGACTTATATGTTAAAAGCTCATTTTGACTGCTGTATTGAGGATAGATTGTATAGGGACAAGGTTAGAAATAGGGAGTTCAGTCAGGAAGCTATTGTGATCATCCAGTAGCTAGATGATGGTGGTTTGGACCAAAAGTAGTGGCAATGGGGGATGAGAACTGGTCAGATTCTACATACAATTGAAGATAGAGCCAAGGAGTGCCTGGGTGGCTCTGTCAGTTAAGCATTCAACTCTTGATTTTGGCTCAGGTCATGATCTCATGTTTCATGAGTTTGAGCCCTGTGTCAAGCTCCACACTAGCAGTACAGAGCCTGTGTGGGATTCTCTGTCTCCCTCTCTCTCTACCTCTTCCCTGCTCATTCTCTCTTTCTCTCAAAATAAATAAATAAACATTAAAAAAAGAAGAGAGAGCTAAGAGTATCTGCTAACAGATTGTATTTGTATTGTGAGAGAGTAAGGAGAGTAAAGGAAAATTAAGATCCTTGACCAGAGAATGAAAGGAGGAAGTTGTCAGTTGATGAAATTGAGGGGATAGCAGATTTGGGGGAGGATTAGGGCCTTAATCTTGTACTTGTTGTCTTTGAGATATCCAAACAGAGATGTGAAGTAGGCTATTGGAAATACCAGCCTGGCATTTGAGTGAGAGATAAATTTAGGAATTATTAGTTTATAGAGGATATTTAAAGCCATGAGACTAGATGAGATCATTTAGGGATAATTCTAGATATTGAAGAGAAGCAGTCTAAGGAATAAGCCTGGACATAATCCAAAGATTAGAGGTTTAGGAGATGAAGGACCAGCAAAGGAGCCTCAGAAAGAGACCCCAGCAAGGTCAGAGGACCAGGAGAGAGTCATGTCCTGGGAGTCAAGTGAAATTAGTTGAGATTCTTGAGGAAGAATGATTTTTCCCCTTTTCTTAACTGCTCTCACAAATTCCTTGAGTCCCAGGAATTGTGTTCTTCCCTTTAGAGATGAGAACTGCTGTTTTGAATGTCCATTCATTAAGCCGAGAAAGAATTCTGGTCTTCTGAATACTGTCTTTGAAACATACTAGTTATTTATGTGTATACATTAAGCCCCACTGAGAACATTCGGTCAACCAATATATGAGTGCCCCCCTGTAGGGTAATTTCTCTTCTAGGAATTGGGAACACAGCAGTGAATAAGATTTGTAGTCACTGATCTCACAGAACTTAGTCTAATGGAGGAGAAAGACATTAAATAAATCATTTGTTTAAATTATTGAATAAATTAAATAATTTGAAAGACATAAATAATTACATATGTGATGACTGCTACCAAGAAATCAGGGTGCTTTAGGAGCATATAAGAAGGTTACTAATCTAGACTTGGAGTGGGGGCATAGTCAGAGAGACCTAGAGGAATTGACATACAAGGAGAGACCTGAAGAAGGAGTTGATTTAGCCAGGTGAAGAAAAGTGCTCATCGTACAAAGAACATCCCAGGAAGAGACAAGAGTAAAAGGGAGAACTTTGGCATGTTCAAGGAACCGAAAGAGCTTAATCCTTCTGGAAATGTAAAGTATAAGGAGAGGTTGAGGGTGAAAGATGAGTCTGGAGAGGTGAGCAGGGGTCAAAATCATAAGGATTTTCTTGCCCTGCTGAGGAGTTTTAATTCAATTCCAACAGCAATGAGGAATTGCCGCAAAGTTTTAAAAGTACATACTCAGATATTTATCTTAGGAAGATCGCTTAGGCTACCACTGTGAATGGGTTGGAAGGAAGCTTGACTCCCAGCAGGAGAGCCCACTTTCTTTACACATTGGCTCTTGGTTTTTATTCTAGCATGCCATTTGAAGTGCCCAAGCTGAAAAGTGGAAAGAGTGCACTGGAGACTGAGAATGAGAGTCTGGATAGCTACACTGCCGACTCGGATAGCATGTCAAGGTGAAACCCCTGCGAGTCTCTGCACTTCTGCTCAACTGAAGTCTCCATTTTGTTGTCCAGCTCAGGATACATGGGTCCTGTGCCTTCAGTGTTCCTGACTTCTGTCCTCAGCAAGTCAAACGAAGTATTTTCTCTGACCTTGCCACACGTTTGTCAGTAGTACATTTACTGTTGGCTTTGAGCACAGCCTTCTGGAGCATGCTAACTTCCACAGGCTGCTGCATCTTGGAGGAGTCTTCCTGGACCAGTAGCAACTATCCCTGCTGTCCCTTAGGAGGGGGGGATTGAGTGCTTATGTTTGTGCAAAGTTGCTTATCTGATTGTTTGCATTCCTTCAAGGTAAATCAGATGTGAAGTTTACCTTCTGGATTTGGTTACTACAATCACCCCAAGCCAGTGGATCTCCTTCCATAGAGCTCCCATAGACGGGGAAGGTGAGGACGTGATTTTATTATAACTTCTATATCTACCTCCAGGAGAGACTCTCTGGATAAATCTGGACTCTTTCCAGAATGGAAGAAGATATCTGCACCCACATCTCAAGTAGAAAAGGTAAGCTTTAGGTATTGGTCAGTTGGGGTCTCTCTCTCTCTCTCTCTTCTCTCTTTCTTTCCCTTCTCAGGAATAGTTTACATCAAGAATTCAGTTAAATGAATTTTAGTTCAGATTCACTTGGGAGCATTTAAGGTTTGGTTGAAACATGTGAGAAAATAGGTTTTGTACTACTTCCTAGGATTAAATTCCTAAGATTAAATTAATCTTTCCTTTAACTTTGCATAATTTAGCAAAAGTCTGAGCCTTATTTTTTTTATAAAATTTTTTAACATTTATTTATTATTGAGAGACCGAGACAGAGCATGAGCATGGGAGGGGCAGAGAGAGGAGGAGACACAGAATATGAAACAGAGTCTGAGCCTTATTCTTTTTTTTTTTTTTTTCAACATTTTTTATTTATTTTTGGGACAGAGAGAGACAGAGCATGAACGGGGGAGGGGCAGAGAGAGAGGGAGACACAGAATCGGAAACAGGCTCCAGGCTCCGAGCCATCAGCCCAGAGCCCGACGCGGGGCTCGAACTCACGGACCGCGAGATCGTGACCTGGCTGAAGTCGGACGCTTAACCGACTGCGCCACCCAGGCGCCCCTGAGCCTTATTCTTAAGTCAGTTTTTTCCTTATTCATCCTCCACCTACCCAGCAGTCCTTTTCCATTTCCTGGCCCTCATTCCTTCCTAGGAAACTCAGCCTGGGGGTCAAAATGCAGTATCAATTGATGAGGGTGAAATGATATTTAAGAAGAACACCAGAAAAATTCTCAGGCCTTCAGGTAGGTGTCCCTTCATGGACTTAGAGATTGAAGTTCTCAATACCCTGGATGGGTTCTTGGTATGGAGAAGAGTACGTTTCTTTTGATTTGGGTTTTTGCTCTTCCACTCAGAATACACTAAATCTGTTATTGATCTTCACCCGGAAGATGTGGGACATGAAAGTGGTTCCTTGGGAGACAGAAGCAAATCTGTCCCAGGCCTCATTGTAGATATGGTAAGTACCTTTGTATTTCACTTGTCCACTCTATGAAATTTTATAAATCTAGAGTTGAACTTAGTACTTGATACTCTTAATCGACCTAATTCTTTAGGAAAGGGCAACATGAATCTTTATTGTAAAGTAAATCTTGTTGCTGAATTGCTTAAAGAAAAATAATGTCTTCATTGTCTCTTTCATCTTCAAATACATTGCTTGATATATAGTTGGGGTTCAAATAAATACTTATTTTGATTCAAATGTAAAGGGGTGGTTGGGTTGGGCAGACAAATGAGAAAGAGATATTCTTATTGTCTTTAAATTTGAGAAAGATGGTTGGAATATAGTTTGGAAACCTGAAATGGGAGACACAAAATAAGGATATGTGCATGCATGTGTACATGACACCTCAGAGTTTAGCAATAATTATGGCTCCCACCAAAGGAAGTTCATTAGTCTTTGAACTTTTTCTCATTTTATTAACCCTGAATCTATATTTATTGTTCCAGGAAGAGGAAGAGGAAGAAGAAGACATTGACCATCTGGTGAAGCTGCATCGCCAGAAGCTAGCCAGAAGCAGCATGCGAAGTGGTTCGTCCATGGTAAGTTCTATTGGTTCTGTGGCTATAGACATGTTTGGGTACCAGGAATGAAGGAAGTATCTCTCTAGAGCAGAGTCAGGACCTGGGAATCATCCTAGTCACTTTTTCCAGGTAAGTGAGATACATTTGTTTATTCATATCCTCAGTTTAGATAATAGTTGCTTAGTGCACAGCTAGGTGATTTCCCTCAGCCTCTGCCCTGGAAGTAGTTAGGTAATTTGGTAATTAGGACTAGAGACATTCTTTATCACAGCTTTGTGAACAGTAAACCATAACTTCTCCTCTAAAAAGGTAACAGGCCATGAAGTGAGCAAGATAATATTTCTTCATCAGAGCCCACTCCAAATCTCACACTCAAAAGCATTGTCAGGGTGCATGGTGGCTCAGTTGGTTAAGCATCCAACTCTTGATTTTGGCTCAAGTCATGCTTTCATGCTTTGTGAGATTGAGCCCCGTGTTGGGCTCTGCGCTGACAGCTCAGAGCCTGCTTGGAATTCTCTCTCTTCCTCTCTCTCAAAATAAATAAATCAACATTTAAAAGAAAAAGAACATTGTCATGAGGGGACCCTGGCAGGGTTAATTGGCATCAGGGTATGATTAAGGAGTAGCAATACAAATCAAAATCATAAAGTTAAAGGGACAGTTAAGAATTAGGGCATAGTTCTGTCAGAAGTACAAAGATTAGTGTTTAGGGGACACAGAGTCAGGAACCAGAGTGATTAGGGTTTGTTTCTACTTACACACAGGAATAGAATGGCAGGCTTAAAGAGATGACTACTACCTGAGAGGAAGAGGTATTTTCACCTCTGGTGGGATTCCTGCCCTCCACCATTCTTAC
The DNA here is from genome assembly GCF_028018385.1 of Neofelis nebulosa. NCBI lineage: Eukaryota > Metazoa > Chordata > Mammalia > Carnivora > Felidae > Neofelis > Neofelis nebulosa. The sequence continues at coordinate 81,226,794 of NC_080800.1, read as the reverse complement.
AGAATCACTTTTTCTATAGGTCTTGATAGGGATATGGTGGATAAAAGAAACCCAAAGATAATTGAGACACTTTGTTTTAATGAGCAACTGACCCCCTCTAGCCAACATTGTAGTGTATATAACATATTAAAACCATAGTTTCCTCCTACCTGTACTCCTTGTCTACCTTCTGGGACAAGTGAAAACTAAAAATAAAATTTATAAAAAGCAGGGAAGAAGAGAGACAGAACATAGATGAGCCAAGAACTGACTATTAACCTCAATAATTATGAGTGTGCTACTAGGCTGTCTCATGCTCTGAGTACAAGCCTGTTGGCAGTACTGGCTTATAGCAGGGGCTTCTGAAGCTTTTGTTTTGTTCCGTGACTGTGGCTTTATTTTGAAGGAAGATGTGAGCAATGTGGGAGGGGGAGTATGCCTTTACCAGATGTTTGTGGGTGCTTTATCTTCAGAGTACAATTGGCAGCATGATGAGTATCTATAGTGAAGCTGGCGATTTTGGAAACATCCTTGTGACCGGCAAGATTGCCTTTTCCCTCAAGTATGAGCAGCAAACACAGACTCTGGTCATCCATGTGAAGGAGTGCCACCAGCTGGCCTATGCTGATGAAGCCAAGAAGCGCTCTAACCCGTGAGTGCTTCTGGAACCTGACCGATGCTCTGAGATGAGAGCTCAGACCCTGGCATCTATGTGGGCATTCTTGAACTGAAGTTATCACTTCCTGGGCAGACAGGGAGGTGTGACTGAGAGTGATTAGGAGAGATATGGGAGATGGACCAGGACTGGGAAAATACAAGAAGGACATGTCTAAGAGGACTTGATGTGACATTTTCATTTCATCATGGCATATGCATATGGAAAGCAGAGAAGTGAAGAATGGGCTTCAGAAAAGACAACAAATGACTCCGTTCTCTCCTTGGTCTCTAGATATGTAAAGACGTATCTTCTGCCTGACAAGTCCCGCCAAGGAAAAAGAAAAACCAGCATCAAGCGGGACACCATCAATCCGCTATATGATGAGACCCTCAGAGTAAGTATCTAGACCCTGGGAGTAGAACTTGCCCTGTCTTATGGGCTAAACTGTGGCAATTCCTCTGCTACACAGCTGGTTGACATGGCTTTCAGTGGCCATGTCTGTTTCTGAAGATGCACCATGGGCATCTGTTCATATACTAACTTCCCAGAGAACAAAGGTGATCTGGCTTTCTTGGATTGTTGTGAAATCGGAGGTTCATGTGACCACAAATATTTTAAAAAGTTATTTTGGATCAGGAGTTTCTGTGGCAATCCTTTTTGAATGTTCCATTGTTCTTTCATCCAGTCAAGGAAAAATTAATTTTCCAGGTTCTTCCATAGAATAGGGTAGGTATTTGTGAAATGGGGTAAGTGGAGGCTTTCATGAAGGAAACTCAGAATTCTTAGGGATTAAAGTAATTTGGTATTCAGGATTATGGACTTTGGGTATGGTTGCTCAGATTTTTGAATAATCTTTTCTGAGGAATTACCACAAACTAATCATCCTGGGCTTCTTTTTTTTTTGCAGTATGAGATCCCAGAATCTCTCCTGGCTCAGAGGACTTTGCAATTCTCAGTTTGGCATCATGGTCGTTTTGGCAGAAACACTTTCCTTGGAGAGGCAGAGGTCCAGATGGATTTCTGGAAACTTGATAAGAAACTGGATCATTGCTTGCCTTTACATGGGAAGGTAGTCTGCTTTCACAACTTACACAGTTGGCTCTGAGGTAGCATTGTCTACAGTGATCTCTGCTGGTACATATTGGTAGCGTCTTTGAATGTAATATTCTGTAGAGTTCTAGCGCACCCTGCTGGAGCTTCTGAGTTTGACAGTAATTTCAGATGCGATTGTAGGCCAGGCAAAGGATGAAGCCATAGTTTTCCTTTGAAAAGTCTTTCATGTGTGTGCCAAGCTTTGCCTCATAATGTTCCAGAGTTTGGGCATATTCTAACATACTAACCTGCATCTTTTCTCCAAGCTAACCTTTTGGGTGTAACTCCTTTTCCAAGCTAATCTTTTTACTAAAGCAGTGGGAAGTAAAGGAATTCATGGAGATCTAATTATTGTGCTCTTTGTCACACAAGCCAGGGACAATTTTACTTTGGAGATGGCATCTCAGGCGAGAATATAGCAGTATGCATTGTAGTGCCTGGGATCTGAGTGCAAACCTGGATTTGAATCCTGGTTCTGTTATTTGCCAGCTGGGTAAGTCACCTCTCTTATAAAATAACTTAGGTAAATCACTTAACTTCTGTGAGTGTAG